>NC_080556.1:7782500-8382500 GCF_028640845.1 Ahaetulla prasina | reverse complement strand
ATACAATCAAAGGGAACCTTAGGACAGGAACGGTAGGCACGCTGGTGCTCTTATGCACCCCCCTTACAGACCTCTTAGGAATGGGGTGAGATCAATAGTAGACAGGTTTTGGTTAAAGCTTTGGGGATTTTGGGAAGAGACCACAGAGTCAGGTAGTGTATTCCAGGCATTAACAACTCTGTTACTGAAGTCATATTTTCTACAATCAAGATTGGAGTGGTTCACATTAAGTTTAAATCTATTGTATGCTCGTGTATTGTTGCGATTGAAGCTGAAGTAATCTTCGACAGGAAGGACATTGTAGCAGATGATTTTATGAGTTATACTCAGGTCAGACTGAAGGCGGTGTAGTTCTAAATTTTCTAAACCCAGGATTTCAAATCTGGTGGTGTTGTGTCTCGCCCACTCCCCCTGCCGCAGCCGGGCCCCTCTTATCTCCTGCCGGACGCTGATAGTTCGGAAGAATGTCCTGGCATGCCTCCAGGCCCCAGCCCTGGCACCATGCCCGGACAGGCCGAGTAAGATGAAGGGTCCGACGTGCCTTCAGCCCCCAGTCCTGGCACCATGCCCAGGCAAACGGAGCAACTAAACCCCTCCCCCACAGCATGTGAGCCTGAAGAATGTGAAGCCAGTCATGAGCTAAGATTACCAACAGCTGGAGGCTGGAGAGATCCTCGCCGGAGAGTAGAGAGGCGACGTCAGCAAAAGGAAGGGAGGGGCAGGCCTGGATAAGTCCTGAGTCATGGAGCCACACCCCATGGCCTATATAAAGGATCTGCTTTCTGGCATTCTCTGAGTCAGGCAAAGTCTAACTTGGATTGCTGAAGTCACTTCCTGGTCTCCTACCTGCCTTGAGAACTCTGACAAGACTTTGGCAGAGCTGCAGAGGCACACTTGATACGGACTTCCCCGACCCGGCCCTCAGCGGAGGAGTGGGACACGACAGGTGGCATAAGGTATTTTGTTGTGAACAGAGGAGTGGAGAACTCTTCTTGTAAAATATTTCTGGACACGCCCAATTGTATTAATGTCCGAAACGAGGTGTGGGCTCCAGACAGGCGAGCTGTATTCGAGAATTGGTCTAGCAAATGTTTTGTATGCTCTGGTTAGTAGTGTAATCTTTCTGGAGAAGAAGCTACACAAGATTAAGTTTACAACTCTTAAAGCCTTTTTTGCGATGTAGTTGCAGTGGGCTTTGGAAACTTAGATCGTTTGATATGAAAACTCCGAGGTCTTTGACGGGGTGAGGGTCATCTACAAGGTCATGTCCATCGAGCTTGTATTTAGTGTTCTGATTCTTTTTTCCAATATGTAAGACAGAACATTTGCTGGTTGAGTTCTACGACGTTAGTTCAATTCTCTGGGGGAGTGGGGGGAGGATCAGTTCAGCATTTGAAGCTCTTCGTCGCCCAGGGAAGCATCTAAATCGGGGTATGGTCATGTGGTCAATACCAATTACCAAGAATTGATGGCCCTATCCCAGGAGAAGATATACGGGAGTTAAGAGGCGGTCAAAAAAATGATGGCAGGTCGATAGGGGTCAGTTAGAGACTGGGTGAGGAGATTTGGATGGTCAGCTGCCAGCAAGAGTGGTCTTGTCCATATTTTTGCCATCTGTCAGGAATTGTTGTGTCTGCGACCCCCGAGCTGGCCCTGCTGCTAGAAAGTGACTTGGAAAGTGAGGGGGAAGGGCCGTCAGGACTTACCTCTGGAGCACCGGCTCCTCTGGCTCAGCTCCAGGAGCCAGAGGCAGGCCAGGTGGAAGAGATAACAAGGTCTCCGTTCCCTGACTCTTTCCCCCCCCAGGCCACGCCTCCAGACCCAGCTGATGGCAATCAGGCCTGGCTGGACCCTAGGTTTCGTAGGCAGGAGAGGCGGGAACAACAGAAGCAGGGGTGGGGCAGGCCTAGGAAGTGCTGAGTCATGGAGCCACACCCCACAGGATATAAAAGGCAGCCAGAGCTGGTGTGTCTCTTTGTAACAGGCAAACCCACTGATTAAGAGCTGAAGTTTGTTTCTAGGTGACTCACCAGCGTCGTGGAAGATAACGGAGGCTCTTGGCAGACACTAGCTAGTTTGCTGCCAGAGCTGATAGTGACGGCTAATTAAGCCATCCTTCGGACGGAGGCGAGGGAGGACAGAACAGGAATGATGTAGGGCCATGATGGCGAACCTATGGCATGCATTCCAGCTGTCACTCAACTCCCCTACAGCTGCACATGTGTGTGCCACCCCGTCTGATGTTCAGGACTCCTGTGCGCATGTGCACAATTCAGGGGACCCGGCTGGTCTTCGCAGCTCTCCTGCGCATGCGCACGCACGGGAGTGCTGGTGCACGACGTGCGCATGCGCAGATGGCATTCGCACGCAAGCATTGTGGGTACGAAAACCACACACGTGGGCAGATGGTGCGATTGCGCACACAGCGCACGGTGGGGCGTGCGCAAAAACTGTGCGCATGCATTAGCATGGATGGCACGCGTGGGTGGATGAAGCGCGCGAAGCACAGACCTATTCGGCACTCAGTGAGTAAAAGGTTCACCGCCACTGGTGTAGAGTCTCCTGCTGGAGCGGGGGGTTGGACTAGATGACCCACAAGGTCCCTTCCAACCCTGTTAAATATTATTATTCCTAGCACTGTTAAAGTAGCATTTTTTTTTATTTCATTTTGTCACAACAGTATATACAATCATCAACATAAACAATAACCCATCATGAGAGAAAAAGCATATATAAGTAAAAGTATAAGTAAAAGCATGCATATAATATTATAATGAAGGGAACAATAGGACAGGAACGGTAGGCACTTTTGTGCTATTACATTATTTTCATATAATAAAATGTTTGCGGAGGAGGGTTGAACAATCTAGAACTCAGCAAAGGGTTCAGTGAGCAGAATTTTTTGGGGGGGGGCAGGGTCTAAATTGATTTATAGGAGTCAGCTTTTAATCTCTTTCCAGATAAACAGAAAATTAAGGAGGGAGGGAGACTTTGAAAACTAACTTCGAGAAAGGCGGGTTGCGGAGGGGGAAGCAGTTTTCTGCTCCGTGTTCGATGCGATTATTTGTGCGTTTTGATTTCTAAACTGCCTTACTCCTTCCTGTAAAATAAATTCAAAATCTAACTTGGCCAACAGGATTGCAATTTCCAAGCATTGGTTGGTAGTCAAGATACACCATATTTGTTTTCCTTTTTTTTTTTTAACAGAAGTGAAACTCTGTGGAAGAAATTACCTTGCAAGTCATCTTATCCCAAAGGCGTCTTTGCTTCGTTATGACTTGAAGATTCTTCCTGCCATGAGTGTGTTCCACCGGAAACGTGTAATTCAACGATCCTAGAATATCAGGATTTTGCTTCAGCTGAAATATACCCTACAGGGCAATTTTTGAAGTTCAAGCAAGACCACCTAGACCAGTGGTTCTCAACCTTTATAGTGCTGCGACCCCTTTAATACAATTCCCCACGATGTGGTGACCCCTTTAATACAGTTCCCCACGATGTGGCGACCCCAACTGTAAAATTATTTTCGTTTTGAATTTATCGCGCCTGAAGCCGTATTGGCTAGCGATCTGAACTGCTTGCGATTGCCTTAAGGACGGAGGCATTAAAGCGGAGACTCCTCCCCTATTAAGTTTATCGCGCCTGAAGCCAGATTAGGCTAGCGGTTGGGAGTGATTGCAGCTGGCTTGAGAGGGAGACATCAGAGCAAAGATTTCTCTCTTTTTTAATTCATCGTGCCTGAAGCCGAATTCGCGATTCTTTGACTTGCAAGTATACTTCCCATATTTCCGATGGTCTTAGGCGACCCCTGGCAAATCGTCATTCAACCCCCAACAGGGTCGCGACCCACAGGTTGAGAACCGCTGACCTAGAACCTGTAAGCCAACCGTTCTCAGGTCAAGAATAAGGGAAAAAAATCTAACATTTCCCCCTAATCCTGTGAATTTAAATTCGTTTGTGCTTTTTCCCTCCGATCTGTAATCTCTTGGATAACTTGAAACCAGGAATTCTTAAATTCAGCACCAAGGACAGAGACGGGTGAGTTCTTTCCATCCTGCCCAATTTTTAATCCATAAATTAAGTGAGAGTGTAAATATCTTACTTTCTTCCCCATAAATAAAACCCACTCAAGTATGAAGATAAAGAGACTGTGATGGGGAAGAATATTGTTTTCCAAAATTACACAGGCTAAGAAAATATCCTTAAAATGGCTTGTTGCCAAAAAAACAAAAGAATTGTACTAAGATTTTGAGTTTGTGGGAAAATTTGAAAAAAAAACCATCCTGTCTCCTCATTCTTTGAATTATTAAAGGAATCGGTTTTGAGAGAGATTTTTCGTCCCTTCAAGTTTGAACAGACGCCCTCAAGCATCGTGGAATTGTTAGGATACAGTGAGAAGATATTAAAATTATGAGTTTTATTTAATCTGCACGCAATCAAGGCTTTGTGAAACACTGGTATGATTAAATAAACAGGATTTTAATGACCTTCATGTGTAGCTATCTTTCTTGTGTGTGTGTGTAAATGATTTGTGTAACTCAGCATCTCGACTGACTGTGGGGATTGCAAAGAAATAATAATAAAAATCACTCTAGTTTAAAGTTGTTCGCTGTTTCAGAAGTATCACTAGGATATTTTGTTCCCAAGAAGGGAAAATTCCAGTTGGCAAAAATTGGGCACAAACGTAGCAAAATATTTTCAGGTTCAAAGCGGTAACGAAAAGGGTATTTCAGAGGTAAAAATAACGAGATGATACAAGCAGATGGGCACCTTTCCTGAAAAAAAAAACCATCCTGTCTCCTCATTCTTTGAATTATTAAAGGAGTCAGTTTTGAGAGAGATTTTTCGTCCCTTCAAGTTTGAACAGACGCCCTCAAGCATCGTGGAATTGTTAGGATACAGTGAGAAGATATTAAAATTATGAGTTTTATTTAATCTGCACGCAATCAAGGCTTTGTGGAACACTGGTATGATTAAATAAACAGGATTTTAATGACCTTCATGTGTAGCTATCTTTCTTGTGTGTGTGTGTAAATGATTTGTGTAACTCAGCATCTCGACTGACTGTGGGGATTGCAAAGAAATAATAATAAAAATCACTCTAGTTTAAAGTTGTTCGCTGTTTCAGAGGTATCGCTAGGATATTTTGTTCCCAAGAAGGGAAAATTCCAGTTGGCAAAAATTGGGCACAAACATAGCAAAATGTTTTCAGGTTCAAAGCGGTAACGAAAAGGGTATTTCAGAGGTAAAAATAACGAGATGATACAAACAGATGGGCACCTTTCCTGAAAAAAAAAACACACTTGAAACCATCTTTTCATTAAATGATCCAGCAATTGTGCACACATAAAATAGGAAACTTGGCTCCAGTAGTTTTAAACGTGGTTATGCTTCCCCCCCCGCGAATGTTAAATAAATAAAGAGTTTTCTGGTGAGAAAAACCTCTTCACAATCGTAAGACAGAAGACAATTCTCAATACAATGCGTGGAACACAGGAGCGATTAAGTGTCACTTTATGGGAATCGCCTTCTCTTCAATCAATTCTATGATTTTAAGCCGTGAGAAATAAAGACGGAGAAATCCTCCCGCATCTTTTGACAAAACCTGAAAGGTGTTAACCGCATAATTGGAATCTTTAAATCTTTGCTTAATAATGCACAGATCAACCCACGCACATATATCAACACACCTGGGAGAAAAGAGACAGCTGTCACCTGGATTGTAAAGTGAGCACCTGCTAACGAATGGGGCACCTACTTTTGACAATGGACTGCAGGGTCGCCTGAATTTCTAAGGCAACCTTTACATGTTTTAAATAAAAAAAAAATTTTTTTATCCCCAGCCTAGTAAAATGTCAATTATTGGGTAATACAGATGAACCCAGCTGAGAATCCAAGTTTTTTACACTCTTAATATTTTCAAACATCTAGAAATGAGGAAGGAAGTTATAACAACTGGCCAGCAATCATACAAAACTGCCCGAAAATATTATCTTGGCTTTTTTTTTTTCCTCATCCACTTTTAAAGCATTAAAGTAGATATCGAATAAATTATTTTTATTTTCTCCTCTCTCTCTCTCTCTCTCTCTCCCTCCCTCCCTCCATCCATCCATCCCTCCCTCCCTCCTTCTCTCTCTCTCTCTCTTTTTTGTTTACATTTATATCCCGCCCTTCTCCGAAGACTCAGGGCGGCTTACAGTGTGTAAGGCAATAGTCTCATTCTATTTGTATATTTTACAAAGTCAACTTATTGCCCCCCCAACAATCTGGGTCCTCATTTTACCTACCTTATAAAGGATGGAAGGCTGAGTCAACCTTGGACCTGGTGGGGCTTGAACCTGCAGTAATTACAGGCAGCTGGTTTTTTAATAACAGGCTTCTTATAGCCTTGAGCCACCACGGTCCTCTCTCTCATTCTTTCTTGTGAATTCTGGAATTCTCAAAGCAAAGCAGAACAAAACAACTTTAGCTTCCTGGGAAAAATAAGAATATTGGTCTCTTTCCCTAACACAAAGGCACAGAGATGCAAACAAAATGGTCATTTATAACCCGCGCTTTAGAATCAAATGCCCGTTGGCCGAGGACAACAAAGTAAAACAAAAAACAAAACAAAAAAACCTGGCCAGGATAATTTTGGTCTTTTGAAAATTCAAGCTGCAAAGGGAACGTTGGACGGGCTGATGCCATGAAAGGCAGGCCCGGGGAGAGTTGCTAACAGGAGCTGAAACGGGACCGGTTCTAACCAGAAACGGTTATGAAGAGGGCAGGGGAAGGTAACACCTTGGAAAAGGAAAATGACTTAAATATATATATATATATTAAGGTCAAGAGCAGGAGGGGGCAAGGGAGGAGCTGCAATCTTGCTTGGGCTGAGAATAGAGTCAAGAAATATTAGGAAGGGAGGAGGGGAGGGGAGGAGATAAAACTGAGTATCCCAGAGTGGTGAACCAAAAAAACCCAACAACCCTTGCAAAGACATTCCTGTCTTGAGTAGACAGAACCGGTATTCAAAAATCTGACTTCCGCTTGACCACGTCTCTCCAAAATAGGTAGAGATAATCTTGTTGCTGGAAAGTGGAAGGAGAAAACACACACACACACATACACACACACACACAAAACTACACTGGACGGGAGACTTAAATTAGCATCGGAGCACATCAAAAACTTCGCCTGTGCAAAAATAAAAAGTTAAAAAAAAAACCCCAGCCATGCCCCATTTGTAGTCTAAGGCAGAAAATTGAATTATTTTGCTGCCAAGTCGCATCGGGCGGGCAAAAATAAGCAAGGAATCGTAACATTTTGCAAAATCCGGCTGTCCCAGATTGCAACCAACTGCAACCCTTGCCCCGCTGGGAACTTGGGAAAAGATTTGAACCAAATTTTGAAGTGAATGAGCAACACACAACACAAGTGTTCCACTTCTTTAGCAGAGACCCCCCCCCCACCCAGGGAATGTGGTGTGGGGATGCTCCATGGATTAAGTCCTCTAACCAGAGCTGGGGGGGAATGAAAGAGCTGGGCCCAGGTCCCTTCTCCTCATCGTCTCCTCTGTGCTTCCTTTCTCTGCATCTGTTCTATCTCCCTTGCCTCAGTCCGAGCAATGACTTAATTAGCCGGCAACTATCAGCTCTGGCAACAAACTAGCGAGAGTCTGCCAAATGTCTCTGTTATCTCTCTTGTTGCCGATGAGTCAACGAGGAACTAACAGTACTTCACCTCTAGTTAAGCAGTTGATTTGCTTGCCACGAAGTGGTATAGCAGCCCTTGCTGCTTTTATATCCTGTGGGGTGTGGCTCCATGACTCAGCACTTCCTAGGCCTGCCCCACCCCTGCTTCTGTTGTTCCCGCCTCTCCTGCCTATGAAACCTAGGGTCCAGCCAGGCCTGATTGCCATCAGCTGGGTATGAAGGCGTGGCCTGGGGGGTGGAAAGAGTCAGGGGACGGAGTTATCTCTTCCACCTGGCCTGCCTCTGGCTCCTGGAGCTGAGCCAGGGAAGCCGATGCTCCCGAGGTAAGTCCTGACGGCCCTTCCCCCTCACTTTCCAAGTCACTTTCTGGCAGGGGGCCCGGCTCAGGAGCGGGGGCACAGACACAACACCATCTCACAATTCCCCCTCTTCCCCCGCCTCCTTCCTCTGGTATTTCTGGCTGGGAAGGACATTCTCTCCCAATTCTTCGAAAATCCCAGGAGAGCCTTATGCAAGGGCGGGGGACGGCCTGCAGGGGTGTCCCCAAATAACTTCTCCTCCTGTGGGCTCAGCCACAGACATTGCCTGGAAGGGGGTGGAGGTGGCGGTGTGTGTGTGTGTTTGTGTGTGTACATTGTTGATAACCGACACCTTTGTTCTCTGCGGGTGGTAGATATTTTCCTTGCCCTGGCATGACCTTCCTTGCAGGGGACTTCCTTTCCCCTCCCCGGGTTTGTTACCTTCAACAAATCTGGTTTTGGCAGAAAGGTTGCAATTTCCAACCGGACTGGGGGGGGCGGGGAGGGGCAGGCAGTGGAGGACACCTTTAATAGTTATGAGGGATACCCAGGTAGGACCGGAATGGATCTCTCTCTCTCGGAGGGGAGAGCCAGGGGGAGGTGGGGGATGAAGTCTGCAGCGGCTGCCTTCAAGAGTTTTTCCAACCCGGCTGGCTGGCTGGCTCACACAAAACCTTGAGCCGGCTGTGACCGGCTGAGGCTTTTCTAACAAGCCTCATCCCATTGGCTTTTGTGTGCTGGAAAAGATTCCGGCAGACTCCTGTCCTTTGTAGCTTGGGGTTTGTGTGCATGCGTGTGTGTGTTTAACCTTTGCATAAATCTCTTTTCAACGGGAAAGCAGAAATTGAGTTTTGGAAGACAGCTGATACAGCCTTGATAAAGCACAGTCGTCAATGTTAAGAAAACGTTAAGAAAATGTTGGATAACCATCTGTCTGAGATGGTGTAGGGTTTCCTGCCCGGGCAAGGGGTTGGACTAGAAGGCCTCCAAGGTCCCTTCCAATTCTGTCGTTGTTATTGTTATTATTAATGTTTTGGAAGGAGAAGGGACCTGGGCCCAGCTCTTTCATTCCACACATACACCCGGCCTCTGGTTAGAGGACTTAATCCATGGAGCATCCCCACACCCCATTCCCTGGGTGTGGGTGTGGGTGTGTCTCTGCTAAAGAAGAGGAACCCTTGTTTTGTGTTGCTCATTCACTTCAAAATGTGGTTCAAATCCTCTTCCGAGTTCCCAGCGGGGCAAAGGCTGCAGTCGGTTGCAATCTGGAAAACAGCATGCGAAGCTGGGCTGTTAGGGGGTTGAAGAGAACATCATGGTTTGGTCCCACCAGCCAATATATTCCACCTCCCCCCAAAAAAGTCTTTGTTCCCTTCTGCACATTCAGAATCACTTGGCAACGAACTGTCTGTGCGTCAGATTTTTTAAAAAAAAAAAAAAGGGGGGGGGAGACTCAGTTTGAACTCAGCACCCAAAGGAGACGAAGCGCGCTCGAAATCCGCTAAAAACAGACTCCCCGTTCTAGCAAAACGGCAGCTCCGATGCTTTAATTTAAGGGCCCAACCGCTCTGGATTCCCCGCTCTCGCTTTGGAAGGGATCCCAAAGGAGGATCTGGAGAACCGAGGGCTCCATCTAAATCTGCCCTCCCCCGCCGCCCCGAAGCGGGAGGTTGGGGGTTCGTTCTCAGAAAGATGTCAACCAAAGTGAAAGATGGAAGAGAGGCGCCAAGAGCAAAGTGGAAAGCCCCAGTCAAGAAAATCGTTGCTGTTGTGGTGGTTGTTTTTTTGTCCCGTTTCAAGCTTACCAAAGGCGGATGGATAACCTTAATTAAACCGAGAAGCAGGCAGCTGAAGTTTGAAGTGAAGATAACGGTCTCCCAACTGGCCCCCCAAAAAAAAACAACAAAGAGGGAAGTCTGCAAGATTTGCAAAAACTTCGGCAAGGTGAAAAGGGTGTGGCTCAGGCTGTAAGAAGCCTGTTATTAAACACAGCTGCTTGCAATTACTGCAGGCTCGAGTCCCACCAGGCCCAAGGTTGACTCAGCCTTCCATCCTTTATAAGGTAGGTAAAATGAGGACCCAGATTGTTGGGGGGGCAATAAGTTGACTTTGTATATAAATATACAAATAGGATGAGACTATTGCCTTACACAATGTAAGCCGCCCTGAGTCTTCGGAGAAGGGCGGGATATAAATGTAAATTTTAAAAAAAAGAAAAGGAAAAATAACATTCTTTCTCACTCTGTCTCTCTCTGGAATAAGGTAGAGATGCAATCCTTTCGGATGCCTGCAGGGCTGACCAATGAAGCACTGGGATGGCTTGATCCGAATCCACGGAGAAGCGCGTGGCTGCTAGAATAAGAAGAGGGCAGCCAGCTCTCCAGATTTCCTCATTTTTCCCCCCTCCCAGCCTGAAGGATGTACAGTTTTTACGGCTCCAAAACAGGAGCAATAACGATGGGCTGGCTCATTTTGTTGACGAAAGCAGGGTTCTCCAACCTTGGTCCCTTTAAGACTTGCTGGCTGAGGGACTCTGGGAGTTGAAGTCCACAAATCTTAAAGGGATCAAGGTTGGAGACCCCTGGACTAAAGAGCACACGGTGGGCCCAGGAATCCCTAGGAGGAAAAGGATGAGGAAAGGGGTCTCAGGAGGTGGAAGAGGCGGGAGGTGAGGTTTAGATGGTGTGGTAATGCTGGCGCAGCCTGGCCTGGAGGAATTCGTGGGTCAAGTTGTGTCGAGTAATAATGCCCACAATCTGGATGGTGGGGGGAGAGATTTAAAAAAAAGCAAGTGAATTTGTCAAGCGTGAAAGCAAAAAAAAACAAAAACCCAACAGAAGCGCCAGAGGAGTCGGCCTTTCTGAATCGGGCTAGGGATGTCTTTCCAGCATCCAGGGAAGCTGACTCAATTGCCTTCTGGTTTCGCTCTGTCCCACCCTGAACGGTGCTCCCTCTACACAGGGGTGCAATTGTAAAATTTTAGCAACCGGTTCGCTACCCGGTTGCTGGGTGGGTGTGGCCTACTTGGCCTTCTGCACTACGGGGGTGGTGGTGCTTTTTGCCCTCCCCAGGCTCCGGAGGCTTTCCTTGAGCCTCCAGGAGAGCGAAAATGGCCTCCCCCAGGCACCGGAGGCCAGAAACAGGCCTGTTTCCGGACTTCCGGTAGGCCCATCTTTCGCCCTCACTGAGCCTCTGCGCGGGCCCTGCACTTACCTCGCATACAAAGCAGGCCATGTGGAGTCTCCTGGGAGGGGCAGGGCGGGGTGGGCGGGGTGAGCCAGTCTTTGTAAGTACTGGTTTGGCGAACCAGATTAAAATTAACATCCGGTTCACCCGAACCGGTCAGAACCGGCTGAATCCCACCCCTGCCTCTGCAGCTTTGCAAAGTATTCCTTTCCCAGCAACCTCTCCCTAAATTAGTGAATTCGGCTTTACGAGGGGATGGTAGTCCTGTTCCATAAGCTTTGCCCTCAGGAATGGGACAATGGGACCCATGAAATCGGTGCAAGAAACCCACATTCCAAGCAGGAAAACCCCACCCCAATACTCTTCTCTGTCCCCTCCCCCCCAAAAAAATGTTATTTTGAAATTTCAACGCATGATCTTCCCTCAAACTGAAAGCAGAGCTGGAAGGGAAGCGAATTCTGCTGTCCAGCAATGTTCCTCCCATCTTAGAATTAGTCTAATACTAGTTTCCCCCTCTGAGTAAAGACTCTAAAGCAGAGGTGGTGAACTTTAAGGCTTGCGGGCTTCAACTTGGCTGGGGAATTCTGGGAGTTGAAATCCAGGACCCTTAAAATTGCCAAGGTTGGACCCTCCTGCTCTAAAGTTGCCTTTGCAGCAAGTTCAACAAGTGGTTTCAGGAACAGATCCGCAAGTTACAAGCCAATGACATTTCTTCCTAGGTCATGTGAGAGCTTTGGTGCCATTTGTGGGCCTGCAGCGACATCTAGTGGTGAAACCTCAACTTTTCACCTTGGCTAAACTTTTAAGAAGAGGTTGAAGACTTGGGAGATGTGAGAATTAGGCGAGATGGTGAAGGGAGAAGGATTCATGCAAGGTGTGACGTCCTGTTGGGGAGAAAAAAAGCTCGACTTTCAGTTCAAATTTTTATGACCATATTTTTCGGACTATAAGAAGCACCTAAATTTAGAAGAGGAAAACAATAACAAAAAGTTTTTTTGCCTCCCTTTTTATGGTCCTTTTCCAGTCTTTTTTTGGCCTGTTTCTGGGGCTTTTTTCAGCAAATTTTTGAGGCTTTTTTGGCCCATTTTAGGGGCTTTTTTTTTTGCCTGTTTTTGAGGCTTTTTTGAGGCAGTTTTCAAGACCTTTTGGGGCCATTTTTGAGGCTTTTTGACCCATTTTGGGGGCTTTTCTGGCCCATTTTGGGGGATTTTTTCGGCCTGCTTTTGAGGCTTTTTGGGCCTTTTTTGAGGCAGGTTTCAAGGCTTTTTAGGGCCATTTTGAGGCTTTTGACCCATTTTGGGGCTTTTTTGGCCCATTTTAGGGCTTTTTTTTTTGCCTGTTTTTGAGGCTTTTTTGAGGCAGTTTTCAAGACCTTTTGGGGCCATTTTTGAGGCTTTTTGACCCATTTTGGGGGCTTTTCTGGCCCATTTTGGGGGGTTTTTTTGGCCTGTTTTTGAGGCTTTTTGGGCCTTTTTGAGGCAGGTTTCAAGGCTTTTAGGGCCATTTTGAGGCTTTTGACCCATTTTGGGGCTTTTGGCTCATTTTTGGGGCCTTTTTTGGCCCATTTTTGAGGCTTTGGGGGGGTCCTTTTGGAGGCCTTTTTCATCCCATTTTTTTTCGAAAAAAATGGGCTGAAAAAAGCCTCAAAAACAGGCCAAAAAAAGCCTTGAAAACAGGCTGAAAAAAGGCCCAAAAACAGGACGTGCGGAGGCCAAAAAAAATGGCTGGCAGGTGGGTGGGGCTTCATCAATATTCGGTCTATAAGATGCACAGACATTTCTGCCCTCTTTTGAGAGACAAAAAAGTGCATTTTATAGTCTGAAAAATATGGTAGCTTATCAAAATATAATGTAGAAAATGTAGAAATGCAAAGAGAAATGAAAACGCTTTTCTTTTCCTACCCTCAAAACGACGCTATAGAGCACTTCACACCAGAACAACTAGACACAAGAACAGTTTTTCCCCGAAGGCCATCACTCTGCTAAACAAATAATTCCCTCAACACTGTCAGACTATTTACTGAATCTGCACTACTATTAATCTTCTCATAGTTCCCATCACCAATCTCTTTCCACTTATGACTGTATGACTATAACTTGTTGCTGGCAATCCTTATGATTTATATTGATACATTGATCATCAATTGTGTTGTAAATGTTGTACCTTGATGAACGTATCTTTTCTTTTATGTACACTGAGAGCCTATGCACCAAGACAAATTCCTTGTGTGTCCAATCACACTTGGCCAATAAAATTCTATTCTCCTTTTCCCTACACCTTTTCCTCTCCTATTTTCCTTTTATTTTAAGAACATGTTTATTCCTAAGAGGACTATAAGAGGCGTGCATAAGCGCACAAAAGTGCCTACCGTTCCTGTCCTACTGTTTTCTTTCATTATATGTGCTTATATATATAATGTTGTGACAAAAATAAAAAATAAAATAAATAAAAATAAATTATAGGACCTGTCTAATTTCCTGAATGGTCTGGATTTCCAAAGCTTCTTCTCTTTTTGTCTTATTTTGTGGAAGTCGCTGAAATCCAAAAATGGGACAGAACAAAAACCGTAAGAACTCCAGATTATTTCCCTCTCTCCATCCAAACTTGAGTTCATCACTTGAATACTAACTTTTGTTTAAAGAAGTGATTGAAACGGTTGTAGTGGCCCCTGCAAAGGCCAGTTCCATATTTTTATAACCGCTCATTGATACACAATTCCTGATCCTTATAGAAACAAATGAGTTTTTTTTAAAGAAGTGGTAAATGTTTCTCACATTAAAAGAATCCTCTTCCTTTTATAAAAGTTCTATTTTAATGATTGAATTATTCTGAATCCCCTTTCGTGGCCAGATAAATATTTGTCCTTCTACAAATAATGGTTTGTTTGTGACTCTTAACTCTGGTGGAGAACCATCTCCGTCCCACCTTCTCCACTCTCATTAAAATGTCAAGATAAGATGGGTAACTATCATTTGCCTCTGGTTTTGGATCAATGTCGGCTTGAGACTCGTCAGCTTGTGGAGACAAAGAAGATGAAATTGGGGGGAAAAGAGGATTTTGTTCTTTCACTTCATGATGATATAATAATAACATGAGCATTTTTTGTAAAGGAGTTTCTCTTTTAGTGACCTTTATATACCATGCTGTATATTTGCCTTTCAATGGGTCAGTTAGGATCCCCAGCTCCTGCACCATTTCACACTTGGCCACAACCTCCATGACAACTATCAGAATACACCTGGCCCTTAGTTGCCTTGCTGGACATGGTCCCTACTGGAGAAGCCCATGTTGGCTCTTTTTGATGCAGCTGACAGGGACATCTCCATCCGATGTCCACATTAGTGGATCTACCGTGAGGACAAGGAAGAGTCAAGACAGACTCTCCTTCCACGACAGCCATCCCAGTGTTTTGGGGTCTCCTGAAGGCCACTTGTGAAGTGATAAGACAATATGTTGGAAATGTAAAAATAAAGAGGGAACATATTGCCATATGTGGTGGTCCTGCCCCGAATCCCGTAACTGTTGGTTAAAAATTAAAGAGCGGCTACAGGAAATCACGAATGAACAATTGGATCTAGAACCGGAACTCTTTTTATTGGGAATTTTCAAAAAACAACAACATGTGAAGAGTATAAAATTTAATACTACACATATTAACTGCTGCTAGGATGGCCTTCGCTCAATGTTGGAAACAGCCATGTATACCCACAGAGAGACTTGTTATACAAAAGGCCATGAACTGCACAGAAATGGACAAACTAACGCTGAGTTTAAAAGATAAAGAGACGTCGGTATTTTATAATATATGGGAACAGTGGTATAAATGGATAGAAAGGAGACAGACAAGGATATTTAGTTACGAAGTATAAACGATAGATAAAACAAGAACACAAATACATACAATTTAATGTTTGTAATCGTTGCACGGATTATTGTTATAAGAAAAACACCACAAATAGCTGTTAAGTGATATAGCCTTTTCCTTTTTTTCTTTCTTTCTATGTTTTTAATGTAAAAAAAGTTTAATAAAGTAGATTTAAAAAAAAAAAAGAGTAGTCATTTCCAGGACGAATGAAATAACAATGACAATAAGGATGAGAATAAAAAATAAAAACTGTATTAATAACCATGACAATGATAACAAGCAACAACAGTAACAATATTAACAATAGCGAGGCAGAAGGAAAGAGGGTAGAAGGGTCTTTCACAGCTTACAGACCCTACGGAAGTTGAGCGAGGGGACCATGTTCTTGTGGGCACTTTTCAGGAATGTCTGGATGTGGCTGAGACAGAGACTTATTTCTCCTTGGTGATGGGGAAGGGATGAGGAGGGAAAGGAGGGGAGGGGAAGGAGAGGAGGAGTCTCTCTTTACTTGAAGCTCCTGGCAGATGTTTCAGTCCATTGTGGGATCCTCTGGAGCATTTCCAAGTCCTCCTGATGTTGCAGCCCCTTTAGTCTCTGGCTCTGGAAGAAGGAGAAGGGGAGAGAGTTCTTAGGTCAAATGTGGCCTTCCCATTCTAATTTCCATCTATTCCTCCATCCCTTCTAGGCTAGGTTCTTCATCCTGGAATCTTCTTTTTGCTCTAATATTATCTTATATAGACTGATGAAAGAAATATTTTTTTTGAATCTAAATGGAGATCAGGAAATGTGGGCCTTTGTCATCGATCTCTGCATCCATTTCATGATTCCAGGAGTGGCTGGACGAGATCTCATTTCTTTAGAAAGTCAGTTCTAAGCTGCTTTCAGAAATCCTGGACCTCTCCCTCCCTTAGTCAGGGCTGCTGTCTAAGAGTTTCTCACCTCCTCAGCCTCTCCCTGAAGTTCTTTACAATGGTGGCCTTTTCCTCGCTCAACTTCGTATTTTTGGTTTTCAGATTTTTTATTTCTTCTTTCAGCTGCCCACTTTTCTTCACCGTGTCCTCAAATAACATGGCATGTCTGTAAATTATGAAAAGCAGAAATTAGCCCTCTCATGATAGATGACAGATAGAGGGAGGGAGGGAGGGAGGGAGGGAAGGAAGGAAGGAAGGATCGATGGATCAATGGATCAATGGATCAATGGATCGATGGATGGAAGGATGGATGGATGGAAGGATGGATGGATGGAAGGATGGATGGATCGATGGATCGATGGGTGGAAGGAAGGAAAGAAGGAAGGAAGGATGGATCGATGGATCAATGGATCAATGGATCGATGGATGGAAGGATGGATAGATGGAGGGAGGGAAGGAGGGAGGAGGGAGGGAGGAGGAGGAGGGAGGGATGGAAGGAAGGAAGGATGGATGGATGGATTGATGGATCAATGGATTGATGGATGGAAGGATGGATGGATCGATGGATGGGTGGAAGGAAGGAAGGAAGGAAGGAAGGAAGGATGGATGGATCAATGAATCAATGGATCAATGGATGGAAGGATGGATAGATGGAGGGAGGGATGGAAGGAAGGAAGGATGGATGGATCGATGGATCAATGGATTGATGGATGGAAGGATGGATGGATCGATGGATGGATCGATGGATGGGTGGAAGGAAGGAAGGAAGGATGGATGGATGGATGGATCAATGGCTCAATGGATCGATGGATGGAAGGATGGATGGATGGAGGGAGGGAGGGAGGGAGGGAGGGAGGGTTTTGAAAGAATGTCAGGATTCCCTTCTTAATATTTCTCACCTCTCCAGTTGTTCCTTTAGTGTTTTGTTCTCCGTGAGGAGCTCCTGTTTCTCCCCAGTTTGCTGCAGAACCCTTCAGATGAGGCTCTTATATTCCTTCCTTTCTATTTCCAGCTGCTCCACCACCATCATTGATTCTGTAAAAGAGGAAGGCAAGAGCAAAATGTTATCTTATATAGGCTGATGAAAGAAGGAAAACTTTGAATCTAAATAGAGATCAGGAAATGTGGGCATTTATCATCGATCTCTGCATCCATTTCATGATTCCAGGAGTGGCTGGACGAGATCTCATTTCTTTAGAAAGTCAGTTCTAAGCTGCTTTCAGAAATCCTGGTCCTCTCCCTCCCTTAGTCAGGGCTGCTGTCTAAGTGTTTCTCACCTCCTCAGCCTCTCCCTGAAGTTCTTTACAATGGTGGCCTTCTCCTCGCTCAACTTCATGGTCTTTCTTTCCAGGTCCTTTATTTGTTCTTTCAATTGGAGTCTTTCCTCTGCCATATCTTGAAACAACATTGAATTTCTGTAAATTATGAAGAGCAAAAATTAGCCCTCGCATGAGAGAGAGAGAGAGAGAGAGAAGGATGGAAGGAAGGAAGGATGGATGAATTTGAAAGAATGTCAGGATTCTCTTCTTAATATTTCTCACCTCTCCAGTTGTTCCTTGAGCTGTCTATTCTCCATAAAGAGTTCCTTTTTCTCCCCAGCTTGCTGCAGAACCCTGCAGAGTAGGCTCTTTTTATTCTGATTTTTCTACTGTCAACTGTATATCCAACATCTCAATTCTGTAGAAGAAGAAGACAAGAGCGAAATGAGCCCCCTCAGGTTTTCACTCCAACCATCCAACCTGTTTAAAATTAAAAGTCCCTAAAAATACCTGGCACTTTCTCAGCTCCTCTGTTTCTCCTCCAGCTCCCTGCAGTGTTGTGCGTTCGTCTTTACAAGCTGGGAGGATTTTCCTCATTCAGAGTTTTGCTATAAATAAAAGGACCAGAGAGAAATTAGTCCCTTGATTTTTTTCACTAGAATCATTAAACTTTTTCTTGAATTGAAAAATATTTTAAAAATACCTTTATGCTTTTGTGTGTGCATAAATTCAGTGTTGCTATTTTTGCTGCAACAATCAAAAATCTCTCCTTACAGGAAACAATGCTTTAACCATTGTGAGAAGCCATTCCTTCCCAGAAGAATGAAATATTAAAAAGGCAGAATATTATATTTCCCCTAAAAGAGAAATAGAAATCTTAAGGGAGACAGAAACTCAGCCACAGCTCCCTGCCCCCAGCAGATATTTGGTGCCCATTACGAGAGACTGGGCCATCCTATCTACAAGACAAAAGACCTTCAGATCCAGGGTGATGGGATTAAGACATGACCCTCCAGGACATAATAGGATTATCTAAGAGCAAAGCTCACTGCATTGCAAAATCTCCTCAGGGCATTGCATCGGCCCAAGCTTCAACCAAACCTATCTCAGACAAAATCTGAGGATTTGCACATGGCTCCATGGAGTCTGACAACAGCCAATAGAATACATATTCTTGCACAGGAACAGCAAGCTCAGGTTCAAAGCCCAAGAACACTCCATAATGCTCTCATAAAATCCAAAGGTGTTTCAACAAAGAATTCGTTTAAAGGGGGCATCTTTATGCAGCCATGTTCCTGGAAGTTTTGTATTGTCATTTTTCCTCCTAAAATATTTCCGGTTTTCAGTTGAATTTTATAGCTTATATGTTACATTAAAGGTGGGGGGGGGGAAATGGAGAGATTTATCTTGGGGTGATATGTTTTACCTGTCAAAATCTGGGCATTTTATCAGAGGTGTGTAGACATTCCATATCCTCTGTTTTTATACTACCAAGGTGTCTTTAGCTGAAAAGATTTTTTTTTTCCTGATACATTCCACAAAATTGCAAACCCCCTCAAACTGATTTCCAGAAGCAAAGTAAAGGCACGGAATAAATTTTATACTTTATATTTTTTTAGAGAAAATGTAGACTTACGTGCCACTCTTCTCCCTTGGATTCCTCAGTGGTTCTCCCCCTGATGTTGCAGGAGTCTGGAAAAGTTAAACAACAGGTGTGGAATCTACAGACTTCAGAGGATAATTAGAACTGCAGAAAAAATAATTGCTACCAACCTGCCTTCCATTGAAGACCTGTATATTGCACGAATCAAGAAGAGGGCTGTGAAAATATTTACAGATCCCTCACATCCTGGACATAAACTGTTTCAACTCCTACTCTCAGAACGACGCTATAGAGCACTGCACACCAGAACAACTAGACACAAGAACAGTTTTTTCCCGAAGGCCATCACTCTGCTAAACAAATAATTCCCTCAACAATGTCAAACTATTTACTAAATCTACACTACTATTAATCTTCTCATCGTTTTCATCACCAATCTCTTTCCACTTATGACTGTATGACTGTAACTTTTTGTTGCTATCATTAAGAGTTAAATTGCAACCTATGACCATCATTTGTGTTGTAAATGTTGTACCTTTGATGAAGGTATTTTTTTTTCTTTTTCTTTTCTTTTGTGAGAGCATATGCACCAAAACAAATTCCTTGTGTGTCCAATCACACTTGGTCAATAAAATTCTATTCTATTCTATTCTATTCTATTCTATTCTATTCTATTCTATTCTATTCTATTCTATTCTATTCTATTCTATTCTATTTATAAGTCAGTTCCCTTACCCTCCGCTATCCCTACCTTCACATCTTATGATGACATGAAAAGTTTTTTCAGGTATAACGTTCCCCAGAAGATTTGGATTGCTTACCTAAGGGGGGCCCAGTTAATTCAAGCCCCCTCCCTCAAAAGAGCCATGCTTACTTTCAATATGTAGGTTTGTGTCCTATATATTGGTTGTAACTCGATAAATATCATATCCATTTTATCGGTGCCATTTTTTCATGTGTCCAGGTCTTTGTCTCTACTGATACTGTTTCCTTGTACTTCTTGATGAATAATTAAATGAATAAATATTGCATATCTCAGTGTGTCCCCCATTGGCAAAGGACCGGCTGTTCTTCTGGAAGCACTAGAAAAAAAAATAGACCACTTTAAAAACACAAACTTATTGACTGTGATGAAAGACATTCGGTTTTACAGCCGCAGCTTTATCTGGGTTCTTTATTCCCAAATATTAGGTGCCAGCTGGTATTCCTGGCATCTAAACTCTTTACACTTGCTGCTCAAGTTAAGTAGATAATAAGTCTGTTGTTTTTAATTCTCTCTTACCTCTGTTTCTGTGCTCCACCTTCTTTTTCATCCTCTGCAGGAAATTTCCAGCCATTTTTCCCATCTAATAGTTTAGAATGACCCAGGACAGCCCAGCCAACGTTTTATGACATGTGCTTCTGGAACCACTCGGGAAAAAAAATAGATTTCTTTAAAAACACAAACTTATCGACCGTGATTAAAGACCCCTCCTCTCATAAAACCGACTGGCTTCCCTTCATTTCCTTGGAGATTTATTTGGTGAGGTGGGAGATTGGAGGCTGACGGGGCAGCTGGGTAGGAGAGATATTGTCCGGTCCATCATTTATGGAAAGATCGGATTCCAAAGGCTTTTTGGTCCAGAGGTTTCCCAGTCAATATTTATCTATTTATTTAGACATGTTTATAGAGTATACATTGGAGGTGACGACCCTTTGAGAACTGTATGGAACAAAATTTCATTTTAATGTATGCTGATTACTTTACAATTAAAGTGACAATAAAGTTCTCCCATCCCATCCTATCCTATCCTATCCTATCCTATCCTATCCTATCCTATCCTATCCTATCCTATCCTATCCTATCCTATCCTATCCTATTCTATTCCGTATTTTCTATTCTATTCTATTCTATTCTATTCTATTCTATTCTATTCTATTCTACCCTTTCCTTCTATTCTATTCTATTCTATTCTATTCTATTCTATTCTATTCTATCCTATCCTATCCTATCCTATCTAATCCATATTTTCTATTCCATTCTATTCCACTCTATTCTATTCTATTCTATTCTATTCTATTCTATTCTACTCTACTCTACTCTATTCTATTCTATTCCATTCCATATTTTCTATCCTATCCTATCTTATCCTATCCTATCCCATATTTTCTATTCTATTCTATTCTATTCTATTCTATTCTATTCTATTCTATTCTATTCTATTCTATTCTATTCTATTCTATTCTATTCTATTCTATTCTATTCTATTCTATTCTATTCCATTCCATATTTTCATCCCATCCTATCTTATCCCATCCTATCCCATATTTTCTATTCTATTCTATTCCATTCTATCTCTATTCTATCTCATTCTATTCTATTCTATCTATTCTATTCTACCCTTTCCTTCTATTCTATTCTATTCATTCTATTCTATTCTATTCTATTCATTCTTATTCTATTCATTCTTATCTATTCTATTCATTCTATTCTACTCTATTCTATTCTCTATTCTATTCTATTCATTCCTATTCTATTCTATTCTATTCTATTCTATTCTATTCTATTCTACTCTACTCTATTCTATTCTATTCCATTCCATATTTTCTATCCTATCCTATCTTATCCTATCCTATCCCATATTTTCTATTCTATTCTATTCTATTCTATTCTATTCTATTCTATTCTATTCTATTCTACTCTATTCTATTCTATTCTATTCTATTCTACTCTACTCTATTCTATTCTATTCCATTCCATATTTTCTATCCTATCCTATCTTATCCTATCCTATCTATCTATTCATTCTATTCTATTCTATTCTATTCTGTTCATTTTCTATTCTATTCTATTCTATTCTATTCTGTTCATTTTCTATTCTATTCTATTCTATTCTGCTCTGTTCTGTTCTGTTCTATTCTATTCTATTCTATTCTATTCTATTCTATTCTATTCTATTCTATTCTATTCTATTCTAATCTATTCTATTCTATCCTATCCTATCTAATCCATATTTTCTATTCCATTCTATTCCACTCTATTCTATTCTATTCTATTCTATTCTATTCTATTCTATTCTATTCTATTCTATTCTATTCTATTCTATTCTATTCTCCTCTACCCTTTCCTTCTATCCTATCCTATCCTATCCTATCCTATCCTATCCTATCCTATCCTATCCTATCCTATCCTATCCTATCCTATCCTATCCTATTTAATCCATATTTTCTTTTCTTTTCTATTCTATTCTATTCTATTCTATTCTATTCTATTCTATTCTATTCTATTCTATTCTATTCTATTCTATTCTATTCTATTCCATTCCATTATATCCTATCCTCTCCTATCCTATCTAATCCGTATTTTCTATTCTATTCTATTCTCTTTGATAACCTCAAAATGGATGCCCCTAAATGTAGTCATGGCAACGGTGTTTTGTTTTGTTTTGTTTTGCTGCTTCTCCCAACGGCTTCTTTGGTCTGAGCCACTTGGACAGGGGGGGATTCTGGGTAGGCAGAGAGCCGTTGGAATGTACCAACTCATGGAATTCTTAGGGGGTCGTTCTGTGTTAATGATCTTCCTGGGGGCTGATGAGGGAGCAGCCCAGAAAATGGGGGACCGGTTGTGTCTGAGGCCTCCGCCAATAGAATAGAATAGAATAGAACAGGCCTGAATTAGTAATAAATAAAAATTAATGATTAATGATGGATAATAGTTTGTACATAAATATGATGTTGAAAAATGGAAATAAAAAATTATTTATAAAAAAAAAGAATAGAATAGAATAGAATAGAATAGAATAGAATAGAATAGTGCTGGAAGGGACCTTGGAGGTCTTCTAGTCCAGCCCCCTGCTCAAGCAGGAGAACCTATCCCATCTCAGACAAGTGACTGTCTAGTTTCTTCTTAAAAACCTCCAGTGATGAAGCAGTCACAACTTCTGGAGGCAAGCAGTTCCACTGGTTAATTGTCCTCCCTGTTAGGAAGTTTCTCCTTAGTTCCAGGTTGCTTCTCTCTTTGTTTAGTTTCCATCCATTGTTTCTTGTCCTGCCCTCTGGGGCTTTGGAGAGTCATTTGATCCCCTCTTCTTTGGGGCAACCTCTCAAATATTGAAATACTGCTATCATGTCTCCCCTAATTCTTCTTTCCTTTAGACTAGCCAGACCCAAAAACTGCAGCCGTTCTTCCTATGGTTTCCTCTCCAGGCCTTGGATCATCTTAGTTGCTCTTTCCTGAACTTTTTCCAGGGTCTCCACATCTTTTAAGTAGCATGGAGAGAAAAATTGGTTGCAGTATTCCAGTCTTCTATTGAGGGAAGGAGCCTCCGCTTTGGCACAAATGGATCCCTTCTCTTCTCTCTCCAACCATCCATCTCCCTTGTCCGAAATGTCCCCTCCAAGCCCCCATCACAGCCAATGCAGGGATCTCTTTCCTTTGGGGCTTCTTTCCCACTCGGTCCAATGATGGCCAGGAAAGATCGGAGGCTTCTCGTGATCCCCAGGGAGGGATCCCAGAGGAAAAGGGCCAGGAAGGATCTCAGTGCATCTCCAGGGCAATTATGGAGACCAGAAAGAGACTCGGCTGCTCTCCTTCTGCAGCTGGTGGGGAACGGTGAATGTCTGAATGTCGCCTTTGACTCCAAAGAGGGTTTTCCGATTTCACCGTCTCTATGCCTCCTTTTTCCTCATTGCTCTCACGAGATGAGGGAAAAGGTTGGTTAGGACTCCTCATTGCACTGTCAGATGAATTAAAAAAGGATTATTTTTTTCTGATTTCCCTTTCGTAATTTTTCTAGATTGCTAATTTTAATGTTGACTAAAACTCCGGTTTTTAATTGGAAAAGAAACAGTGAGAGAGGTCACCTGACCATGACTTGCAACCTCCCCTGTTGGCTTCCCGGTTGACTTTGCTGTTGGAAGCCCCTGAGAAGATTGCAAATGGTCCTCGCGTAACCCTGGGATGCTGCAACTATGGTCAATGGGAGCCAGTTGCCAAGTGCCTGAATTGCGATCACGTGACTGCAGGGACCCTGTAACGATCTTCTTCTAAGCTGTGTTTCTCAGCTTTGTCACAACTTTCAACTGTTGCTAAATGAACGGCCATAAGTCGAGGACTACCTGTATTGCAGACATTCAGGGAATCATGGAATGTAAGCTTTGAAAGGCACCTTGATGGTCATCTAGTCCAACTCTCTCCCCTGTGCAGGAACCCAATGCCCCAAATGCATCATTTACATAGACGGATCTCTCATTCTTGCATTTTAATGGGCTTTTCTTTATTTTTATCAGGGAGTGGATGAGAATGATTCAGAGCCAAATCTGATGTCACTGCAAGGAACTGGACGTGACCTGGAAGGCGAGTCATATTAATTTATATGAGTCATTAATTTATATGTACCACGAATGACTACCATGTCCAAGAAAAACAAACTACCCATATCAATAAAAAAGCTTCAATCAAAAAAAAAATCCCTCTGGAAAAGAAACAAAAAAGGCTATGTTACAAACTTCAGAAACCGTTACAGAAACATATGCAACCAAATTAAAACTGAATGCACAAAATACCACACCAAGCAAGAAGAAAACCTTCTACGCACAAATTCCAATCGTGCCTTTTATAATTTTGTCAACAGTAAACTTAAAGATTCAAGATCCATCCCACCACTAAAAGATTCTAACAACAAAGAATGCAATGACGAAACAGTCAAAGCAAACCTCTTCAACATTTTCTTTGGCTCAGTTTTTGTTAACTCCGATAACACATATCCAACATTCCACAAACGAACCAGCAATGACTATGATGATTTAACTCATATAGATTTCACAGAACGTTGGTAAAGCTCTTCACAACTTAAAACCATCGCTTTCTATTGGACCTGATGGTCTATGTGCATATTTCTTTAAAAAACTTTCCATTAATATAGCTGAACCCCTAAGTATTATCTTTGATAAAGCTTTCACTACCAGTTCTCTTCCCAAACTTTGGTCACTAGCCACAGTCATCCCCATCTTCAAAAAAGGAGACCCCAGCTTAGTCGAAAACTACAGACCGATCTCCCTTTGCTGCGTCACCTGCAAAGTCATGGAATCTATCATCAATCAATCCATTACCTCACACTTAGAAACTAACAACCTACTCTCCAACAAACAATTTGGTTTCAGGAAAAAGTTATCATGTAACTTACAACTTCTCCACTGCAAAAACATATGGACTTCAAATCTAGATCAAGGCAAATCAATAGATGCAATCTACATAGACTTCTGCAAAGCTTTTGACTCAGTAGTACACGATAAACTTCTCCTTAAACTAACATCCTATGGCATCTCAGGACCCCTCCACAAATGGATATCTGCTTTTCTGTCTAACAGACAACAAGTGGTCAAAATTGGCAATGCTTTATCAAATCCTGTTCCTGTCAAGAGTGGCGTTCCTCAAGGCAGCGTCCTTGGACCAACACTCTTTATTCTATACATTAATGATCTTTGTGACCATATCTCAAGTAATTGTGTTCTCTTTGCTGACGATGTCAAACTATTTAACACCACAGACAACACTTCTATCATTCAAAACGACCTTGACCATCTAACCGCTTGGTCTAAAAATTGGCAGCTCCAAATGCTCAGTAGATGGACATTACCTTACAGACGACCCCCATCCTGTTAAAGACCTTGGAGTTTTCATGTCAAATGATCTAAGTGCCAAAGCCCACTGCAACTACATAGCAAAAAAAGCTCTAAGAGTTGTAAACCTAATTTTGCGTAGCTTCTTTTCCAAAAACACCACACTACTAACCAGAGCATATAAAACATTTGCTAGACCAATTCTAGAATACAGCTCACCTGTTTGGAACCCTCACCACATCTCTGACATCAATACAATTGAACGTGTCCAGAAATATTTTACAAGAAGAGTTCTCCATTCCTCTGAAAACAACAAAATACCTTATCCCACCAGACTTGAAATCCTAGGCTTAGAAAACTTGGAACTCCGTCGCCTTCGACAAGACCTAAGTTTAACTCACAGAATCATCTATTGTAATGTCCTTCCTGTCAAAGACTACTTCAGCTTTAATTGCAATAATACAAGGGCAACCAATAGATTTAAACTTAATGTAAACCGCTTTAATCTAGATTGCAGAAAATATGACTTCTGCAACAGAATCATCAGTGCTTGGAATACTTTACCTGACTCTGTGGTCTCTTATTTTATTTATTTATTTATTATTCAAACTTATATACCGCCCTATCTCCCAAAGGACTCAGGGCGGTTTACAGGCATATAACTTCAATATACAAATTAAAATAATCATTAAAAAACTTATTATAATGCCCAGTTATTAAAAAACAGAAATATAAATATTAAAATCAATTTAAAACCCCTCTCAATTTAAAATCTAAGCCAGTCCTGCACAGATGAATAAATGTGTCTTGAGCTCGCGACGGAAGGTTCGAAGATCCGGAAGTTGACGGAGTCCTGGGGGGAGTTCGTTCCAGAGGCGGAGCCCCACAGAGAAGGCCCTTCCTGGGCGTCGCCAGGCGACACTGCCTAGCTGACGGCACCCTGAGGAGTCCTCTCTGTGAGAGCGCACGGGTCGGTGAGAGGTATCTGGTCGCAGTAGGCGGTCCCGTAGATAACCCGGCCCTATGCCATGGAGCGCTATAAAGGTGGTTACCAAAACCTTGAAGCGCACCCGGAAGGCCACAGGTAGCCAGTGCAGCCTGCGCAGGATGGGTGTTATCACGGGAGCCACGAGGGCTCCATCTATCACCCGCGCAGCCGCATTCTGGACTAACTGTAGCCTCCGGATGCCCTTCAAGGGAAGCCCCATGTAGAGAGCGTTGCAGTAATCCAGGCGAGACGTCACGAGAGCGTGAGTGACCGTGCATAGGGCCTCCCGGTCCAGAAAGGGGCGCAACTGGCGCACCAGGCGAACCTGGTAGAACGCTCTCCTGGAGACGGCCGTCAAATGATCTTCTAGAGACAGCCGTTCATCCAGAAGGACGCCTAAGTTGCGCACCCTCTCCATCGGGGCCAATGACTCGCCACCGATGGTCAGCCGCGGATCTTCCCATAATCCTAATAGCTTTAACCAAAAACTTTCTACTATTGACCTCACCCCATTCCTAAGAGGACCATAAGGGGCGTGCATAAGCGCACAAACGTGCCTACCGTTCCTGTCCTATTGTTTTTCTTTTCTTCTTCCTATATATGTTTATATGTGTATATACTATATAATCTTTTTGTATGATGTTGTGACAAAATAAATAAATAAATAAAATAAATATCCGGCTCCATTGGGACCTCAAAGGCCTGAGGAACAGCAGCCAAACGGACAAGAGGAGAAGCCATTTCAGTGCTCGATGGGTGGAAAAAGGAAGAGGAGATCCCTCACTTTCCATTAAAGGATCCCCTCTGGGAGAAATCATCTCAAGGCATGGAGTGTGGAACTCTACTATAGTCTTTGGAAGAGATGGTTGGGTAAGAACTTGGCCCACTCCATCATCCTCTCTTGTTCTACAGTCCAAATTATCATCTGCTCCATTTGGCTGGGAGTTTCTCCCCGCTTCCCTGACTTTGACCTCCACTCCCAGCCTGGAGGGATCATCCTGCAATGCAACGAAGGGGCCGTTGTCACGTTCTACCTCACCCTCAGCTACATGGGCTTCCTGGCTGCCATCTGCTTCACAGTGGCTTTCCTGGCCAGGAATCTGCCTGGGGCCTTCAACAAAGCCAAGCTGATGACCTTCAGCATGCTGGTCTTCTGCAGTGTCTGGGTGACTTTTGTGGCCACCTACCTGAGCACCAAAGGGAAATACATGGTGGCTGTGCAGGTCTTCTCCATCCTGGCCTCCAGTGCTGGTCTGCTGGGCTGCATCATCATCTCCAAGTGCTACATCATCCTTCTGAGGTCAGAGCTGAACACAAAGGACCAGCTTATGACCAGAATAAATGTAAAAAAACCATGAGAGATAACACCATGATATTTAAAGAATTGTAAAATTTCCTTTTATTTAAAAGCTGTTTTAATGGGCTTTTCTTTATTTTTATCAGGGAGTGGATGAGAATGATTCAGAGCCAAATCTGATGTCACTGCAAGGAACTGGACGTGACCTGGAAGGAGAGTCATAGCCAGCTCCATTGGGACCTCAAAGGCCTGAGGAACAGCAGCCAAACGGACAAGAGGAGAAGCCATTTCAGGGCTCGATGGGTAGAAAAAGGAAGAGGAGATCCCTCACTTCCCACCAAAGGATCCCCTCGGGGAGAAATCACCTCAAGGCATGAAGCGTGGAACTCTACCATAGACTTTTGTCAATCTTGAATGGCTTGAACAGATGCATTTCTGCACATTTCAATGAAGTATTTCTGCTCCTTTTTCC
This sequence comes from Ahaetulla prasina, assembly GCF_028640845.1. Lineage (NCBI taxonomy): Eukaryota > Metazoa > Chordata > Lepidosauria > Squamata > Colubridae > Ahaetulla > Ahaetulla prasina. The sequence goes on along the minus strand of NC_080556.1, from coordinate 8,354,329 downwards.
TGGAGAAGAATTATGGATAGATCCAGCCAACCACTCTGGAAGCTCCAGGACCTTCCTTTCGAAGGTTGATGTCAGAAGCCATCCTGCCAGGGAGTCTCTTGAGGGCTGAGAAGACGCCTCTCTCAGGTTTTCCAGAGAAGCCATCCCAGAACACTTTGCCTGGATTCTAGGAATGTCTTGGCTTTGAGATTCTTCCCAGAAGCTTCCAGCCATTCCTTCTCCGGTTTCTACGGCAGCATCGGAGGTTTCAATGTCTTCAAGAGTTTCTCTCTTGTCTTCCGGTGTTGTCATGTCCGCCCTTGTTTTTCTTTTGGACTCTGTACTATTAAGTGGTACCGGCTGGTCTCTGCACATCAGTCCCCTGCAGATGTTCTTCCTCAGTTCCTTCATTTCTTCTTTTAATTGTATTCTTTCCTCTGCCATAGTTTCAAACAACATTGAATTTCTGTAAATTATGATGGAAAGGTGGACGAATTTGAAAGAATGTCAGGATTCCCTTCTTAATATTTCTCACCTCTCCAGTTGTTCCTTCAGCTTTTTATTCTCCGTGAGGAGCTCCTGTTTCTCCCCAGCTTGCTGCAGAACCCTGCAGAGGAGGCTCTTATATTCCGATCTTTCAACTTCTAACTGTATCTCAACACCTCAATTCTGTAGAAGAGGAAGACAAGAGCGAAATGTTATCTTATATAGGCTGATGAAAGAAATGATTTTTTAAAAATCTAAATAGAGATCGGGAAATGTGGGCATTTGTCATCGATCCCTGCGTCCATTTCATGATTCCAGGAGTGGCTGGACGAGATCTCCTTTCTTTAGAAAGTCAATTCTAAGCTGCTTGCAGAAATCCTGGTTCTCTCCCTCCCTTACTCAGGGCTTCTGTCTAAGAATTTCTCACCTCCTCAGCCTCTCCCTGAAGTTCTTGATGATGGTGGCCTTTTCCTCGCTCAACTTCAGGTTGTTCTGTTGAAGGTGTTTAATTTCCACTTTTAGCTGCCCTCTTTTCTTCACCATGTCCTCAAATAACATGGAATTTCTGTAAATTATGAAAAGCAGAAATTAGCCCTCTCATGATGGATAGATAAATAGATAGACGGACGGATGGAAGGATGGGTGGATGAATTTGAAAGAATGTCAGGATCCCCATCTTAATATTTCTCACCTCTCCAGTTGTTCCTTCAGCTTTTTATTCTCCGTGAGGAGCTCCTGTTTCTCCCCAGCTTGCTGCAGAACCCTGCAGAGGAGGCTCTTATATTCCGATCTTTCAACTTTTTTATTTATTTATTTAATTTTGTCATAACGGTATACATAAACATTGTCATAAGTAAAAAAACATATCATGAAGATCATCATATAAGTAAAGAATAGGCATTAGCTATATTAATTTGATATAATAAAGGGAACAATAGGACAGGAACGGTAGGCACTTTTGTGCTCTTATGCACGCCCCTTATAGTCCTCTTAGGAATGGGGTGAGGTCAATAGTAGACAGTTTTTGGTTGAAGATTTTGGGATTTTGATTAGAGACTATGGAGTCAGGTAGTGAGTTCCAAGCATTAACAACTCTGTTGCAGAAGTCATAGTTTCTGCAATCAAGTTTCTGTATCTCCAACACCACCATTCTGTAGAAGAGGAAGACAAGAGCAAAATGTTATCTTATATAGGCTGATGAAAGAAATATATTTTTTTGAATCTAAATAGAGATCGGGAAATGTGGGCATTTGTCATCGATCCCTGCGTCCATTTCATGATTCCAGGAGTGGCTGGACGAGATCTCATTTCTTTAGAAAGTCAGTTCTAAGCTGCTTTCAGAAATCCTGGATCTCTCCCTCCCTTAGTCAGGGCTGCTGTCTAAGAGTTTCTCACCTCCTCAGCCTCTCCCTGAAGTTCTTCAGGATGGTCGCCTTTTCCTCGCTCAACTTCAGATTTTTGACTTGCAGCGTCTTTATTCCTTTAGCTGCCCTCTTTCCTTCACCATGTCTTCGAATAACATGGAATTTCTGTAAATGATGAAGAGCAGGCAGAAATTAGCTCTCTCATGATAGGTATTTCTCATGATAGGTATTTCTAAATATTTCTCACCTCGCCAGTTGTTCCTTCAGCTTTTTATTCTCCGTGAGGAGCTCCTGTTTCTCCCCAGCTTGCTGCAGAACCCTGCAGAGGAGGCTCTTATATTCCGATCTTTCAACTTCTAACTGTATCTCCAATTCCTCAATCCTGTAGAAGAGGAAGACAAGAGCGAAATGAGCCCCCTCAGGTTTTCACTCCAACCATCCAACCTGTTTAAAATTAAAACTCCCTAAAAAATACCTGGCACTTTTTTTTTGCCTTACTTTTTAAGTAATTTAGTTTTGCCATTTTGCCCAAGTGAGGGTTGCTGTCTGAAAATTTCTCACCTGTTTCTCCTCCAGTTCCCTGCAGAATTCTGCGCTGTTTTCCATAAGCTGGGAATTTTCTTTCAGGAGCAGTTCATTCAGAGAAAACTTCTGCACTGTTTTGCTGTAAATACGAGGACCTGGGAGAAATTAGCCCCTTATTTTTTTTTACCTGAATTTCAGATTGCGGGGTTCAATTTACTTTGCATTGTCGGCAAAGTAGTTATGTAGCGTAACTCAGATCTTGATTAACTTTTCTGAGCCTGTCTGTCTGTATCCTTATAGGTAGATTCTTCATCCTGGAATCTTGTTTTTGCTCTAATGTTATTTTATGTAGGCCGATGAACGAAATAAAGTTTTGAATCTCAATAGAGATCGGGAAATGTGAGCCTTTGTCATCGATCCCTGCGTCCATTTCATGATTCTAGGAGTGGCTGGACGAGATCTCATTTCTTTAGAAAGTCAGTTCTAAGCTGCTTTCAGAAATCCTGGTCCTCTCCCTCCCTTAGTCAGGGCTGCTGTCTAAGAGTTTCTCACCTCCTCAGCCTCTCCCTGAAGTTCCTGATGGCCTTTTCCTCGCTCAACTTCAGGTTGTTCTGTTGAAGGTGTTTAATTTCCGCTTTTAGCTGCCCTCTTTCCTTCACCATGTCCTCAAATAACATGGAATTTCTGTAAATTATGAAAAGCAGAAATTAGCCCTCTCATGATGGATAGATAAATAGATAGATAGATCGATCGATAGATAGATAGACAGATAGATGGATGGAAGGATGGGTGGATGAATTTGAAAGAATGTCAGGATTCCCTTCTTAATATTTCTCACCTCTCCAGTTGTTCCTTCAGCTTTTTATTCTCCGTGAGGAGCTCCTGTTTCTCCCCAGCTTGCCGCAGAACCCTGCAGAGTAGGCTCTTATATTCTGATCTTTCTACTGTCAACTGTATCTCCAACACTTCAATTCTGTAGAAGAGGAAGACAAGAGCGAAATGTTATCTTATATAGGCTGATGAAAGAAATAAATATTTTGAATCTAAATAGAGATCGGGAAATGTGGGCATTTGTCATCAATCCCTGCGTCCATTTCATGATTCCAGGAGTGGCTGGATGAGATCTCATTTCTTTAGAGAGTCAGTTCTAAGCTGCTTTCAGAAATCCTGGTCCTCTCCCTCCCTTAGTCAGGGCTGCTGTCTAAGAGTTTCTCACCTCCTCAGCCTCTCCCTGCAGTTCTTCAGGATGGTCGCCTTTTCCTCGCTCAACTTCAGGTTGTTCTGTTGAAGGTGTTTAATTTCCGCTTTTAGCTGCCCTCTTTTCTTCACCATGTCCTCAAATAACATGGAATTTCTGTAAGTTATGAAAAGCAGAAATTAGCCCTCTCATGATGGATAGATAGATAGACAGACGGACGGATGGAAGGATGGGTGGATGAATTTGAAAGAATGTCAGGATTCCCTTCTTAATATTTCTCACCTCTCCAGTTGTTCCTTCAGCTTTTTATTCTCCGTGAAGAGCTCCTGTTTCTCCCCAGCTTGCTGCAGAACCCTGCAGAGGAGGCTCTTGTATTCTGATCTTCTAACTGTATCTCCAATTCCTCAATCCTGTAAAAGAGTAAGACAAGAGCGAAATGAGCCCCCTCAGGTTTTTACTCCAACCATCCAACCTGTTGAAAATGAAAACTCCCTAAAACTACCTGGCACTTTCTCACCTCCTCTGTTTCTCCTCCAGCTCCCTGCAGAGTTGTGCGTTGGTCTTTACAAGCTGGGAGGATTTTGCCAGGAGCTCCTCGTTCGGAGTTTTGCTGTAAATACAAGGACCAGAGAGAAATTAGTCCCTTGATAGTTTTTTTACTAGAATCGTCAAACTTTTTTTCAAACTCTTCAATTGAAAAATATTTTTAAAATACCTTTAGGTTTGTGTGTGCTTGTGTGTAAATTCAGTGTTGCTATTTCTACTACAACAATCAGAAATCTCTCCTTACAGGAAAGAATGCTTTCACCATGAATTGGATATTTTAGAAAGGCTCAGTAAAAGTGACAAATCGTTACATTTTCATGGACTTTAGATACGCCTCCAGGATAGTCTTAAGGGATTTGCTACTTAAATATTACGGTTAGCATCACTATATTGGAAGAAATGTCCATCTGGATTCAGTTCCAAGTGGGGAGAAAGACCCTGGAAATATGGGGGCTGACTGGAAAAATGGTTTAATGGTGAACAGGACCATATGGGTTTGAAGTCCTGAGTAGATGGAGAGCGAGAGGTATTTATACTCTCCCTTGGGCTTTGAACTTGAGCTTCCTGTTCCTGTGGCAAAGGCATGTATTCTATTGGCTGTCAGACTCCCAGGGGGCTATGCAGGGGTCATAGCTGAGATTGTCTGTGTCCCAGGCTTGGTTGAATCTTGCTGGGTGATGCAATGAAGGGCAATTCCTATTGTGGCTGTATGGCTTTGCCCTGAAAGATAATCCCATCATCCTGGAGCTGAGATCTTTTGTTTTGTAGATAGACTGGCCCAGTCTTTTGTTTTGTAGATAAGCTGGCACCAAAATATCTGCTGGGGGCAGGGAGCTGGGGCTGAGTTTCTGCCTCCAAGAGCATGTCCCTCAATTTCTCATCCAGGTAAATATAATATTCTGCCTTTTTAATATTTCCTAAAATATTTCATTCTTCTAGGAGAGAAGTGGGTGCTAACTTTCTACATTTATAAGAGTTGGATTACTTAAGTAATTCACTAAGTCTGCATTACTATTAATCTTCCTATCACCCATCTCCTTCCACTTATGACTGTATGACTGTAACTTGTTGCTTGTATCCTTACGATTTATATTGATTGTTTCTTAATATGATTCGATTGCTTATTTGTTCCCTATGACTATCATTAAGTGTTGTACCTTATGATTCTTGAGGAATGTATCTTTTCTTTTTATGTACTCTGAGAGCATATGCACCAAAGACAAATTCCTTCTGTGTTTAGTCACACTTGGCCAATAAAGAATTCTATAATCTATAATCTAATGATTTTTACTTCATTATTTAGCAAAGAAAGTCTACACACCACTGTTAAAATGCCAGGTTTTGGAAATGTAAATTAAAAAATCAGACCAAGATAAATCATTTTATTAAATGAAGATGATTAAAACAAGGCCTGTGGTTAGGAAGAAGGGTAGCGCAAAAGAGACCAAGATGATACCCAGAAGTTATTCATAAGACAGGAAGGTTACAACTTTGGAATACATTGGACTCTGTCCTCATTTGGATATTTATTATCTGGACACTTGGAGCATTTTTCTGAATCTGAAAAAAACAAAAAGTCAATATTTATTTCATACGCTATCCTTCTATCTTTAAAGAAAATATCTTCTATTGCTGGAAGGATCACTTTCCAAAATGTGTTTCACCAAAATAAGAATCTCTATTTTTTTTTTAAAAAAAAAACATTGCTAATTCTATGAAACTGGGAGAAATCTTAGGATGTTCATTATTTCTTTTATCTAATGTGCAGAATTTTCATAGGAATCTAATTATTTGAGGTTAATAGTGAATATTATAATCTTTCTAGGCAAACATCCTGGGTCCTGATACATGGTACTTCGTAATATATTCAGAGGCTCATGGGATATGTACTCAAAATTTCTCCAGAACCTGTCAGAACCTGCTGGATTTCACCCCTGTGACTAAGGCATGGATGACTGAATAATCTCTTCATCCAGGAAATGGATCCTCACATTGCATGGGATGTTGAAATGATCTTTGATGTGGAATTTCTGAGGAATTTCTCATAGAATTTCTCAGAAGATAACGGGTTCTATTTTCCTCTCCCTTGCATTACACGGATTAATTTCTTATGAGAAATGAAATCTGTCTCAATGTATTCGATACATTTCTGTTTAGGGCCTTTTGGGTCAGTGGAGAAGTGAGCTACACCTGACTCCCTGTGTATCTGCCCAACGTCCCCCCTGGTGTATTCGGCCAAAGTGTCAGGGTTCCAAGGAACACTCCCAACAAAATAAGGCTCTGAGGCTTGAGGTTCCTCAAAGTTCCAATTTATTAGAGATGTCATGTTGGCACAGCTGGGAAAACCCGAAACTGAAAGCTTCCAGGTTTTCCACACCCAGTTGACAGTTCACAGCCCTGCCCCACACCCACAAGTTCATCACATTGTCCAATCAACTCTTCACACTCAACTGGATACAATCTTCAGGCAGTCTCCATCAGACGCAGGCAAACGTCCTTGAATACAGAATGTTGTTATGACTAACTTTCTACCGCTCCAACAACAACTCCCTCCCAACTTCCCCAGCTAAAATATGTGGCAGTTAAGAAGCAAAAAGAAAATTGGTTTCCAAAACTGACACAAAGAGCAGAACGTTAATTTTGAGGGTAATAATAATTCTTTTTTTTTGTTTGTTTACATTTATACCCCGCCCTTCTCCGAAGACTCAGGGCGGCTTACAATGTATAAGGCAATAGTCTCATTCTATTTGACAATTCTCCCTGTCAGTTGAGATCCTTGGCTAATTCAACAAGTTCTTGAACTCAAGAGATTGTTGAGCATTTCTCTGGAGAGAAATAACCCCCATAGGGTTCATAACGATAAGGGTAAATATCCATTTAAATCAGTCATCATCAAGAATTGAATCCTTGGGATCTCAATCCTTGAATTTGGCCCCTGGAGGGAATACATGGTACCTGTTGCTGGAGAAAACAAACTCTGATCTTTGTTGATATAATGATTAAAGAGAAAACCCTGGAAGGCCAGTTAATGTGCAAGCACATCACGGATCAGAAATAGCTCCCCGCTGAGTTGGCCACATCAATAAATTCACTTTATTTTATTTTGCACAAGGGTATCGCCAAAAAAGGGTTGGTGCAATAGTGCGGCCACAGTCCCCAAGAACAAAAAAACAAACTCAGGTCAAAAACGAGTCATCGAAACAACAACAACAATGACAGACATAGAGGGGAAGTATTTTCTGTGACTTTGGAAGTTGTGTTCTTGTTTACGGGCTCGCTTCCAGCTCTGCAGAGTAGCTGGGGCAGGTGTTCCAGCTCTCCCCTATAATTATGGGGATATATAATTATAATTGGGGATTTCTTCCTCCTTTTTTTCTCTCTCCCATGAATCGTCCATCACCTTGGAAACCAGTCTTGTGAACAGCAAAGGTAATACAAATGTTTGTAGTGGTCCGCCGGCAGCCTGCGGAGCTGGTAACGGAGTCGGACAGCAATGAGGCTGAGGAAGAGCATGGGCCAGGCCTGGAGGCTGGGGAAGGCCCGGATGAAGGCTCTGCGTCAGAGGCAGAGGTGGGATCAGGGCCGTTGGGGAGTGATGTGCGGACTCCAGAGCCTCCAGAGGCTGACAGCAGCGAGGCAGAGGAACAGGAGGTGCCTGTTCCTAATGCACGCATGAGAAGAGCTGCCAGAAGACAAGAGCAGCTCAAGCAAAGAGGACGACTTGGGAGCAGGGCCAAGAGATGATTGGCCCCTCCCATATGGCTTAAAAAGACCAGCAACAGCATTTGGGCTTTGCCGGAAAATAACCTTGATAGCTTTGTCTTGTTGCATTTGTTTTGTATTGGTGTCTTCTGAACTTTTGCCAAGAAAGGCCTTTGGCAGTTTGCCTAATTGGACCAAGGTTGGTGATAGGACCGAGGAATTTGTGTTGGGAGGAATTTGCTTTAATTTAGTTGGACTATCCTGAGAATGAGTTAATTCTCAGCTGTTCAAATAAAGTTTGTTTCTTTTTACATTGACAGAGTTTCCTACTACCTACTTGGGCCTGGGTCATGACAGTGTTAAACTGCTGGCCTCGATATAAATAATAACTGGTTTAGCCCAAGATGTAGAAATTGCTTCTCTGCATTTGTTCTGTCTCCTTCTCCACTTCAGACCCACGAGTTGGCGTTCACCCAGTGGATTCACGGCTCTTATCAGTCCTGGCAGAGACTGCGATATGGAAAATGGCCACGAGGTAACAGACTATTATCGCTATGCAATTTCACATAGACTTTGAAAAGTGCTGTTTTCATATAATTTGAGGTCTTTTTCACCCCGTTTCCACCTCAAGAGAAATGAGGGGCTCGGAGTATGATCCCACGTCGGATTTTTCCCGATCCCTGTGTTATGTATTACTGTTGTACCTTTAAATATTTGAGCGGGAAATCAGCACGTTGCTGATTGGTCAAAACCTCCAACAGAACTGTATAAAAGGAGAGGGTTTTCGCCCAGCCTGTTGCTGGGTTCACCATATATTAAAGAGCTGTTGTCACTACCCTGGTCTCCAGCCTCGTTACTTCCCGAACATAACATTGGCGACGAAGGTGGGATCTCGAGGCTAAGGAGAACCAGAACCGAGCTGAAGCACGATAGTTCCGAACCCAGCAAACTCAGGGCAGAAAACGCGGAAATGGCAAACACGCCACCCGCACCGTACAACCCGGTCAAGGAGAAATGGGGAACGTATATGACCCGTTTCGAAAGCTTTCTAGAAGCCAACGAACTACAGGGAATCTGATAACGCAAACGGGCTTACTTAAGCCATTGCGGGCCGGAGGTAATCGAGATTATGGAAGCCCTGGCAGAGCCAACGCCGATACAATCGGTATCGTGGCCGACTCTGCAGACTTTGCTGAAGAACCATTTCGCCCGACGCCGCCCAAATACGTGCAGCGGTTTGAATTGGAGAACGAGACAGATGGAGGGCGAGTCCATCGGTGACTACATGGCCGCTTAAGAAGAGCGTCAAGGACTGCGGATGCGAGACCTAGACGAGGTGCTACCGAGCAACTCGTCCGAGGGGTCAAGGACATCCGCCACGGCGACGGCTGCTAGCCAAGAGCAACCTGACACTAGCCAACGCTCTGGACGAAGCCAGAGCACGAAATGTCTACTAAGGCAGCAGAGACCCTGCAAAAGCCCCTTCAATCCAAGGTGAGCGCCAAAGCCAACGCCAGTACACCAGGAGGAGATTCAGTCCGAATCCGGCGGTGAGGGCGAGATGAGGAAGGGTCTGCCGGACCGAGAAACGCGACATTGAGGACCGTGGCAGTGCGGAAGCTGCGGAGGGCAGCATCAGCGCCAACGCTGCAGGTTTAAAGACGCAACATGTCGGCGGTGTGGGAAGAAAGGGCACCTAGCTCAGTTTGTCGAGTGCCCAACCTTCCCGCCGAAAATTCAAATCGGCCAATCAGACGCGGAATCGAAAGGCGGCCCGCGATTGGTTCAAACAAAAAGGCGCATTCTAACCAAACGACTGTGGTCATAGGCCGCCTCAACCAAAGTGGAAAAGAAGATCTTCACCAAAGCCCAAGATAGAGGGAGTACGGTGCAGGCTTGAAGTAGACACGGGATCAGCGATCACCATCATGTCCTGGGACACTCTGGCAAAGTCGCTGCCGTCCGTCGGCGCCACCTGCAAGCACAACGGCCACGAGTGCACGACTACCAGGAGAATCGCATCCCTGTTCGAGGGACCACCTCCGTCCGAGTCGAGTATGGTCCACATAAAAAGACCCTGCCCATCACGATCGTCGAAGGAACTCTGCCCAGTCTGTTGGGACTAGACTGGTTTCGTGCCCTGGGCATGGGAGTGACTGGCATCTACCGAAGTGACTGTAACCTGAAAGACATTCTCTTTAACGAGTTCGAAGATGTCTTCAAGGACTGCCTGGGCAAGTACAAAGGGACCCCTATTTCCTTCAACTTAGACCCCCAGGTAGCCCCCATTAGGCTTAAGGCGAGGAGAGTCCCTTTTGCCCTAAAACCAAAAATTGATAAGGAGCTGGATAAGCTCATTAATCAGGGATCTGGTGCCAGTCGATCACGCAAAGTGGGAGACGCCAATCGTCACCCCAAAACCGGACGGGTCAATTAGAATTTGCGCTGACTACAAGGCGACGCTAACAAAGCCTTACAGAAAAGCGCTACCCGGTTCCCGTGGTGCAACACTTATTGCACTCTTTGGGGCAAGGGCAAGTCTTTGCAAAGTTACACTTGCCCCACGCCTACCAACAACTGCCTGTAGTCGCCCGCACAGCCGAAGCCCAAACGATTGTGACGCACAGGGGGGCCTTCAAGTGCACCCGATTGCAATTTGGGGTCAGTGTGGCACCAGGGCTGTTCCAAAACCTGATGGAACGACTACTGCAGGGGCTCCCAGGGGTAGTTCCTTACTTCGATGATGTCCTAATTTCAGGGGAAAACATGGAGGAATTGGGGGAGCGGTTAAGAAAGGTCTTGAGCATTTTCCGGACAGCCGGATTAAAAGTCAAGACAAACAAATGCCAGATCGGGGTCGAATCCGTCGATTTCTTGGGCTACCGGATAGACAAGAAAGGAATTCACCCTACTGAGAGCAAGGTTAAGGCAATTAGGAAGGCTCCAGCGCCCAAAAACAAAGCAGAGCTGCAGGCATTCCTGGATTGGTCAATTTTACGGGTCTTTTAAAGAACAAAGCAACTGCTATGGAACCGCTGCATAGGCTCATAGGAAAAAATACTGTTTGGTCTTGGGGAAAGTCAGAAAATAGGGCTTTTGAAGCAGTAAAGAACCTGCTCTCAAGTGATAGCCTGCTCATCTAATATCACGACTCATTCCCCCTAGTGCTGGTTTAGGCGCTCCCTTATGGGGTGGGGCTGTACTCAGCCATAGACTTCAAACGGCACAGAAGCCCCTATAGCGTTCTATTAGAACGATGTCCTCCCAGAGAGGAACTACAGCCAATTAGACAAAGAAGCACTAGCCATTGTGTCAGGGGTCAAAAATTCCATGAGTATGTCTTTGGGCGGAATTTTGAAATCGTGACTGACCACAGACCGCTACTAGAATACTGGCTGGCGATCGCCAACGCCTGTGGCACTTTCGCCACGATTGACCCGATGGACTATATTCTTAGCAGCTTATTCGTACAAGCTGCAGCATCGACCAGGAAAAGAAGTGGGCATGCAGACGGAAGCCGATGCCCACTACCTGGGGCGATCAAGACCCCACCCGGGACACCCATCCTACTTATTGACTCTTGACTCTGGCCCAGTCACATCTAAGGAAGTGGCTCGGCATCATACCGACATTGTGTTAAGGACTGTACTCGGTTGGGTACAGAGAGGTGGTCAGCGCCGGGCGAACGGTTCAAAGAATTTGTTAAAAACGAGATGAGCTCTCAGCTCAAGGGGGTGCCTGTTATGGGGTGATCGTGTAATTCCTGAAAAGTTAAGGGAAAGGTATTGGACCTCCACGAGGGTCACCCAGGGATCGTAAGGATGAAGGGGTTAGCAAGCTATGTATGGTGGCCACCATGGACGCAGAGATTGCTGAGAGGGTAGGGAAATGCCAAGCTTGCCAAGAGTCCAGACCTCACCCCCAACGCCCCAGTCAGAGAATGGGAAAAGCCCCAAGGGCCCTGGTCAAGAATCCACATTGATTTTGCTGGCCCTTTCACGGCCAAACATTCCTAGTGGTTGTGGATGCATTTTCCAAATGGTTGGAGATCATACTCATGAAATCCACCACGGCCAAGCAGTAATCGCAACCCTGCGCCACCTATTCGCAACTCACGGGTTGCCGGACACTCTGGTGTCCGACAATGGGCCCCAATTCCACGGCAGCCCAGTTTGAAGAATACCTGGCAGAGGAAGGCATCCGACATGCCCTCTCTGCGCCTTTCCACCCCGCGCCGAATGGTTTTGCAGAGCGCTCCGTCCGGAGCGCTAAGGAGGCATTGTCCAGGCTCAAGCCAGGTGACTGGCAAACAAAATAGACTTTTCCTAGCCATCCAGCACAGAACCCCAAGCACGCCACCGGAAAAGCCCAGCCGAATTGCTAATGGACGGAAACCCGTGCCCACTTGACCGCTTGAATCCCCATTACACACCAGAGGGTTACAAGGGAACTAGAAAAGACAAGGGAAATGAGCATAGGCGACCGGTGTGGGCTCGAAACTATGGGGACGGCCCTAGTTGGCTCACAGGACAAATAATTAAAGTAACTGGCCCAAAATCATACGTGGTAGAGCTACCAGACAACAGAGTGTGGAGGCGCCACATAGATCAGTTAAGGAAACGAATAACTGACCAAACTGAACCAAATGAAACATATCATGATCAATACCAATTTGATTCCACAGCTGACAATGACCCGGGAGGCGCAAGACTTAGCTGAGGTCCCAGAGTTCCAGCGACGCCATCAGGTCCCCGAGGGAAACAGCAGGAAATTGAAAAAATTAATCCAAGGCCGATGGCCAAGAAAAGAGTCAGCCAATAATCCGGAGCCCGCTGGCCCAGAGATAGTGCTGAGGAGAAAACAGCCCTCCGACCAGCTCAAAACACCACCCAGAACTGAACCGCGCAGGTCAGAAAGGACTAGGAGACGCCCAGGTTATTTGCGTGACTACGTCGAAAAATAACATGTAAATATTTATGTAAATAGAGGCAAAGTGTTTTCTGGGAGGGGAGGAGTGTTATGTATTACTGTTGTACCTTTAAATATTTGAGCGGGAAATCAGCACGTTGCTGATTGGTCAAAACCTCCAACAGAACTGTATAAAAGGAGAGGGTTTTCGCCCAGCCTGTTGCTGGGTTCACCATATATTAAAGAGCTGTTGTCACTACCCTGGTCTCCAGCCTCGTTACTTCCCGAACATAACACCCTGATTATTTTTATTTCTATTAATTTTTGCGATGACCGGTCCCCACCTGCCATACGGAAAATGACCACGAGGTGGCAGACTATTATCGCTATGCAATTTCACATAGACTTTGAAAAGTGCTGTTTTCATTTAATTTGAGGTCTTTTTCACCCCGTTTCCACTTCCAGGGAGATGAGGGGCCCGGAGTATGATCCCACATCGAATTTTTCCCGATCTGTACCCTGATTATTTTTATTTCTATTAATTTTTGCGATGACCGGTCCCCACCTGCCATACGGAAAATGACCACGAGGTGGCAGACTATTATCGCTATGCAATTTCACATAGACTTTGAAAAGTGCTGTTTTCATTTAATTTGAGGTCTTTTTCACCCCGTTTCCACTTCCAGGGAGATGAGGGGCCCGGAGTATGATCCCACATCGAATTTTTCCCGATCTGTACCCTGATTATTTTTATTTCTATTAATTTTTGCGATGACCGGTCCCCACCCGCCATACGGAAAATGGCCACGAGGTGGCAGACTATTATCGCTATGCAATTTCACATAGACTTTGAAAAGTGCTGTTTTCATATAATTTGAGGTCTTTTTCACCCCGTTTCCACCTCAAGAGAAATGAGGGGCTCGGAGTATGATCCCACGTCGGATTTTTCCCGATCTGTACCCTGATTATTTTTATTTTTATTAATTTTTATGATTACCGGTCCCCACCTGCCATACGGAAAATGGCCACGAGGTGGCAGACTATTATCGCTATGCAATTTCACATAGACTTTGAAAAGTGCTGTTTTCATTTAATTTGAGGTCTTTTTCACCCCGTTTCCACTTCCAGGGAGATGAGGGGCCCGGAGTATGATCCCACATCGAATTTTTCCCGATCTGTACCCTGATTATTTTTATTTCTATTAATTTTTGCGATGACCGGTCCCCACCTGCTAAAAGGAAATGGCCACGAGGTGGCAGACTATTATCGCTATGCAATTTCACATAGACTTTGAAAAGTGCTGTTTTCAATTTGAGGTCTTTTCACCCTGTTTCCACTTCCAGGAGATGAGGGGCCCGGAGTATGATCCCACATCGAATTTTTCCTGATCTGTACCCTGATTATTTTATTTTTATTAATTTTATGATTACCGGTCCCCACCTGCCATACGGAAAATGGCCACGAGGTGGCAGACTATTATCGCTATGCAATTTCACATAGACTTTGAAAAGTGCTGTTTTCATTTAAGTTGAGGTCTTTTTCTTCCCGTTTCCACTTCTAGAGAGATGAGCCGGAGTATGATCCCACGTCGGATTTTTCCTGATCTGTACCCTGATTATTTTATTTTTATTAATTTTATGATTACCGGTCCCCACCTACCATACGCAAAATGGCCACGAGGTGGCAGACTATTATTGCTATGCAATTTCACATAGACTTTGAAAAGTCCTGTTTTCATTTAATTTGGAGGACTTTTCACCCTGTTTCACTTCCAGGGAGATGAGGGGCCTGGAGTATGATCCCACATCGAATTTTTCCCGATCTGTACCCTGATTATTTTATTTCTATTAATTTTTGCGATGACCGGTCCCCACTGCCATACATGGAAAATGGCCACGAGGTGGCAGACTATTATCGCTATGCATTTTCACATAGACTTTGAAAAGTGCTGTTTTCATTTAATTTGAGGTCTTTTTCACCCTGTTTCCACTTCCAGGGAGATGAGGGGCCCGGAGTATGATCCCACATCGAATTTTTCCTGATCTGTACCCTGATTATTTTATTTTATTAATTTTATGATTACCGGTCCCCACCTGCCATATGGAAAATGGCCACGAGGTGGCAGACTATTATCGCTATGCACTCACATAGACTTTGAAAAGTGCTGTTTTCATTTAAGTTGAGGTCTTTCTGTTTCCACTTCTAGAGAGATGAGGGGCCCGGTAGATGATCCCACGTCGGATTTTTCCGATCTGTACCCTGATTATTTTATTTTATTAATTTTATGATTACCGGTCCCCACCTGCCATATGGAAAATGGCCACGAGGTGGCAGACTATTATCGCTATGCAATTTCACATAGACTTTGAAAAGTGCTGTTTCATTTAATTTGAGGTCTTTTCACCCTGTTTCCACTTCCAGGGAGATGAGGGGCCGGAGTATGATCCCACATCGAATTTTTCCTGATCTGTACCCTGATTATTTTATTTTATTAATTTTATGATTACCGGTCCCCACCTGCACATATTGGAAAATGGCCACGAGGTAGCAGACTATTATCGCTATGCAATTTCACATAGACTTTGAAAAGTGCTGTTTTCATTTAAGTTGAGGTCTTTTTCTTCCCGTTTCCACTTCTAGAGAGATGAGGGGCCCGAGTATGATCCCACGTCGGATTTTTCCTGATCTGTACCCTGATTATTTTTATTTTATTAATTTTTATGATTACTGGTCCCCACCATACGGAAAATGGCCACGAGGTGGCAGACTATTATCATATGCAATTGTACATAGACTTTGAAAAGTGCTGTTTTCATTTAATTTGAGGTCTTTTTCACCCCGTTTCCACTTCCAGGGAGATGAGGGGCCCGGAGTATGATCCCACATCGAATTTTTCCCGATCTGTACCCTGATTATTTTTATTTCTATTAATTTTTGCGATTACCGGTCCCCACCTGCCATACGGAAAATGGCCACGAGGTGGCAGACTATTATCGCTATGCAATTTCACATAGACTTTGAAAAGTGCTGTTTTCATTTAATTTGAGGTCTTTTTCACCCCGTTTCCACTTCCAGGGAGATGAGGGGCCCGGAGTATGATCCCACATCGAATTTTTCCCGATCTGTACCCTGATTATTTTTATTTTTATTAATTTTTATGATTACCGGTCCCCACCTGCCATACGGAAAATGGCCACGAGGTGGCAGACTATTATCGCTATGCAATTTCACATAGACTTTGAAAAGTGCTGTTTTCATTTAAGTTGAGGTCTTTTTCTTCCCGTTTCCACTTCTAGAGAGATGAGGGGCCCGGAGTATGATCCCACGTCGGATTTTTCCCGATCTGTACCCTGATTATTTTTATTTTTATTAATTTTTATGATTACCGGTCCCCACCTGCCATACGGAAAATGGCCACGAGGTGGCAGACTATTATCGCTATGCAATTTCACATAGACTTTGAAAAGTGCTGTTTTCATTTAATTTGAGGTCTTTTTCACCCCGTTTCCACTTCCAGGGAGATGAGGGGCCCGGAGTATGATCCCACATCGAATTTTTCCCGATCTGTACCCTGATTATTTTTATTTTTATTAATTTTTATGATTACCGGTCCCCACCTGCCATACGGAAAATGGCCACGAGGTGGCAGACTATTATCGCTATGCAATTTCACATAGACTTTGAAAAGTGCTGTTTTCATTTAAGTTGAGGTCTTTTTCTTCCCGTTTCCACTTCTAGAGAGATGAGGGGCCCGGAGTATGATCCCACGTCGGATTTTTCCTGATCTGTACCCTGATTATTTTTATTTTTATTAATTTTTATGATTACCGGTCCCCACCTGCCATACGGAAAATGGCCACGAGGTGGCAGACTATTATCGCTATGCAATTTCACATAGACTTTGAAAAGTGCTGTTTTCATTTAATTTGAGGTCTTTTCACCCTGTTTCCACTTCCAGGAGATGAGGGGCCCGGAGTATGATCCCATCGAATTTTTCCTGATCTGTACCCTGATTATTTTTATTTTTATTAATTTTATGATTACCGGTCCCCACCACATACGGAAAATGGCCACGAGGTGGCAGACTATTATCGCTATGCAATTTCATAGACTTTGAAAAGTGCTGTTTTCATTTAATTTGAGGTCTTTTCACCCTGTTTCCACTTCCAGGAGATGAGGGGCCCGGAGTATGATCCCACATCGAATTTTTCCTGATCTGTACCCTGATTATTTTTATTTTATTAATTTTTATGATTACCGGTCCCCACCTGCCATACGGAAAATGGCCACGAGGTGGCAGACTATTATCGCTATGCAATTTCACATAGACTTTGAAAAGTGCTGTTTTCATTTAAGTTGAGGTCTTTTTCTTCCCGTTTCCACTTCTAGAGAGATGAGGGGCCCGGAGTATGATCCCACGTCGGATTTTTCCCGATCTGTACCCTGATTATTTTTATTTTTATTAATTTTTATGATTACCGGTCCCCACCTGCCATACGGAAAATGGCCACGAGGTGGCAGACTATTATCGCTATGCAATTTCACATAGACTTTGAAAAGTGCTGTTTTCATTTAATTTGAGGTCTTTTTCACCCCGTTTCCACTTCCAGGGAGATGAGGGGCCCGGAGTATGATCCCACATCGAATTTTTCCCGATCTGTACCCTGATTATTTTTATTTCTATTAATTTTTGCGATGACCGGTCCCCACCTGCCATACGGAAAATGGCCACGAGGTGGCAGACTATTATCGCTATGCAATTTCACATAGACTTTGAAAAGTGCTGTTTTCATTTAATTTGAGGTCTTTTTCACCCCGTTTCCACTTCCAGGGAGATGAGGGGCCCGGAGTATGATCCCACATCGAATTTTTCCCGATCTGTACCCTGATTATTTTTATTTCTATTAATTTTATGATTACCGGTCCCCACCTGCCATACGGAAATGTACGAGGTGGCAGACTATTATCGCTATGCAATTTCACATAGACTTTGAAAAGTGCTGTTTTCATTTAAGTTGAGGTCTTTTTCTTCCCGTTTCCACTTCTAGAGAGATGAGGGGCCCGGAGTATGATCCCACGTCGGATTTTTCCCGATCTGTACCCTGATTATTTTTATTTTTATTAATTTTTATGATTACCGGTCCCCACCTGCCATACGGAAAATGGCCACGAGGTGGCAGACTATTATCGCTATGCAATTTCACATAGACTTTGAAAAGTGCTGTTTTCATTTAATTTGAGGTCTTTTTCACCCCGTTTCCACTTCCAGGGAGATGAGGGGCCCGGAGTATGATCCCACATCGAATTTTTCCCGATCTGTACCCTGATTATTTTTATTTTTATTAATTTTTATGATTACCGGTCCCCACCTGCCATACGGAAAATGGCCACGAGGTGGCAGACTATTATCGCTATGCAATTTCACATAGACTTTGAAAAGTGCTGTTTTCATTTAAGTTGAGGTCTTTTTCTTCCCGTTTCCACTTCTAGAGAGATGAGGGGCCCGGAGTATGATCCCACGTCGGATTTTTCCCGATCTGTACCCTGATTATTTTTATTTTTATTAATTTTTATGATTACCGGTCCCCACCACATACGCAAAATGGCCACGAGGTGGCAGACTATTATCGCTATGCAATTTCACATAGACTTTGAAAAGTGCTGTTTTCATTTAATTTGAGGTCTTTTTCACCCCGTTTCCACTTCCAGGGAGATGAGGGGCCCGGAGTATGATCCCACATCGAATTTTTCCCGATCTGTACCCTGATTATTTTTATTTCTATTAATTTTTGCGATTACCGGTCCCCCTCTGCCGTACGGAAAATGACCACGAGGTGGCAGACTATTATCGCTATGCAATTTCACATAGACTTTGAAAATAGAATAGAATAGAATAGAATAGAATTTTTTATTGGCCAAGTGTGATTGGACACACAAGGAATTTGTCTTGGTACATAGGCTCTCAGTGTACATAAAAGAAAAGATACGTTCATCAAGGTACAACATTTACAACACAATTGATGATCAATATATCAATATAAATCATAAGGATTGCCAGCAACAAGTTATAGTCATACAGTCATAAGTGGAAAGAGATTGGTGATGGGAACTATGAAACGATTGATAGTAGTGCAGATTCAGTAAATAGTCTGACAGTGTTGAGGGAATTATTTGTTTAGCAGAGTGATGGCCTTCGGGAAAAAGCTGTTCTTGTGTCTAGTTGTTCTGATGTGCAGTGCTCTATAGCGTCGTTTTGAGGGTAGGAGTTGAAACAGTTTATGTCCAGGATGCAAGGGATCTGCAAATATTTTCAGGGCCCTCTTCTTGATTCGTGCAGTATACAGGTCCTCAATGGAAGGCAGGTTGGTAGCAATTATTTTTTCTGCAGTTCTAATTATCCTCTGAAGTCTGTGTTTTTCTTGTTGGGTTGCAGAACTTTGAGGTCTTTTTCATCCCGTTTCCACTTCTAGAGAGATGAGGGGCTCGGAGTATGATCCCACGTCGGATTTTTCTCGATCTGTACCCTGATTCTTTTTATTTCTATTAATTTTTGCGATTAAAAGGTTGCTATCTGACATACGCAAAATAGCCACGAGATGGTAGACTATTATTGCTATGCAATTTCCCATAGACTTTGAAAACCGATTTTCATTTAATTTGAGGTCGTTTACACCTCGTTTTCATCTCTAGAGAGATCAGGGGCTCGGAGTATGATCCCACGTCGGATTTTGCCCGATTTGTACCCTGATTATTTTTATATTAACTTTTGGGATTTCTTGCCTCCACCTGCCATACCCAAAATGGCCACGAGATGGCAGGCTAGTATTGCTATGCAATTTCACATAGACTTTGAAAACTGCTGTTTTCATTTAATTTGAAGGGCCTTGGGCACCCCGTTTTGATTGGAGATCTCCAAGCACAATCCCACCTCAGATTGACCTTGATCTGTTCCCTGATTATTTTAAATTTATATTATTCGTTGTGGTTTTTCTTCCCAACCTGCAATAAAAGATGTGGCCACCAGGGTCAAGGAAATTCCCAACCTGCAATATAAGAGGTGGCCATCAGGGGCAGGTTTTCCTGCCCCTTGCAATTTTCCAGACATTTACAGGCATGGTTTTAGGTTATTTTCAAGGGCATTTGCACGGTTTTCTTCACCTTTTCTTCACATGTGGGGGCTCGGACTACTATCCGACATGTATTCTTCTAATTATTTTTATCAACGTTATTGCTTGCAAATTTTCTTCTTTTATTGGCAGGTTATGTTGAATATGATGTTACCATTCGCCAGTAGCAAATTGGAAAGATATATTGATCCTGTTGTAGCCCCAAATTTTCCTACTCACTCCTGACCCTTCCCTTCCTTAGATCCTCCTTCTTAGGAAACCAAGAATAAATCAATCTTACCTTTAGCACCCAGGCCCAGCTAAACACCGTACACCGATCACTGGAATAAACAAAGAAAGGTTTTCAAAGTTCATGTGTAGTATTTTCCCGGATTTGTCTCTTCTGCTCCTGTATTTGTCACATTCGGCTTTTAAACTGCCAAATCTGGCTTTTTTGTGATCAGCAGTGAGTGATGCCAAATCTAGAGAGCATACTAAAAAACAGAGACATCATCCTGCCAACAAAAGTGCGTGTAGTCAAAGCGATGGTTTTCCCAGTTGCAATGGATGGCTGTGAAAATTGGACCATAAGGAAGGCTGAGCGCAGAAAGAATGGAGGCCTTTGAAGGATGGTGCTGGAGAAGACTCCTGAGAGTCCCTTGGACTGCAAGGCGATCCAACCGGTCGGTCCTAGAGGAGATCAACCCTGACTGCTCTTTAGAAGGCCAGATCCTGAAGAGGAAACTCAAATCCTTTGGCCACCTAATGAGAAGGAAGGACTCCCTGGAGAAGAGCCGAATGCTGGGAAGGATGGAGGGCAAAAGAAGAAGGGGACGACAGAGAACGAGGTGGCTGGATGGAGTCACTGAAGCAGTCGGCGTGAGCCTAAATGGACTCCAAAGGATGGTAGAGGACAGGAAGGCCTGGAGGAATGTGGTCCACGGGGTCGCGATGGGTCGGACATGACTTCGCAACTAACAACTACAAAAACAAATCTAGTGAAAAGGAAGGACTAAGGGTGACATGATAGCAGGGTTCCAATATTTGAGGGGCTGCCACAAAGAAGAGGGGGTCAGTCTGTTCTCCAAAACATCAGAAGGCAAGCCCCCCCAAAATAAAAATGGATGGAAATTAATCAAGGAGAGAAGCAACCTGGAATTAAGGAGAAATTTCCTGATGATGAGAGTAAGTGGAATAGCTTGCCTTCAGAAGTTATGGGTACTCCATCACTCTGGGCTTTCAAAACTGGGCTGCCAATTGTGCGAAATGGTATCGGGTCTCCTCCTTGCAGGGGGTTGGACTAGAAGACCTCCAAGGTCCCTTCCAACTCTGTTGTTCCGTTAATGTTTAAAAACCACAAATAATACGTTTTATTTTTCAAGCTCCAGAGCAAAACCGCCCTTCCTTTCTTTGCTTTTAAAAATCGTTCTCTCTCTCTCTCTCTCTCTCTCTGTTTTCCCACACCCATTTTTTTATTTAATGTAAGCATTCTGTCCCCCCGACCAGAAATCAATCACCTGAAGGAATGGAAAGATTTTAGGAATGAATTAAAAAAAAAGAGCGGGAGGTTTTTCAGAGTCGTCACTTTCCTCGTCGTATCTGCCACGTTTCTTCCCCTGGCAACGAACGAAAAATGACTTCAAAGAGAGGGGGGGGAAATGGTTAAGGAGAAGTGATTTTTCTCTCACGGCCTTGCTGGGGGAATTAAATCGTGTTTCTTCCGTCGCCAGCGAGTGAAATCGTCCAATATATCGCAGCAAAGATGCATCTGCTGTTTCCTTTAGCGTGGTTGACCTGGCAGGATATTTCTTTTCTTTTTTTCCTTTTTCCTTTTCTTCTTTTCTTCTTTTCTTTTCTTTTTTTTCTTTTTTTCTTTTCTGTTTTCTTCTTTCTTTTCTTCTTTTCTTCTTTCTTTTTTCTTTTCTTTTCTTTTCTTTTCTGTTCTTTTTCTTTTCTTCTTTTCTTTTCTGTTCTTTTTCTTTTCTTCTTCTTTTTATTTCTTCTTCTTCTTTCCTTTCCTTTCCTTTCCTTTCCTTCCCTTTAACCATCCTAAGATGCAAAGCTGCAACTCTGTGATCAATGGCCACCTTTTCCAATATGAGAGGGGCAGGAATACTTTGAGGAGAATAATTGAGAGTGTCTCACTAGCAGTAACCAAAAGGGATCTTAGAGTCCTAGTGAACAATCACTTAAATATGAGCCAGCCGTGTGCTGCAGCTGCCAAAAAAGCCAATGTAATCCTAGGCTGCATTAACAGAAGGATTATTTATTTTATTTATTTATTTTATTAAATTTTTATACCGCCCTTCTCCCGAAGGACTCAGGGCGGTGTGCAGCCAAAATAAAACAGAATATATACAATTAAAACAACATTTAAAACAAAGCAAATTATAAAGGCTGATGATTAAAAATTTAAATTTTAAATTTTAAAATATTAAGAAATGTTAAGAAACCCAATTAAAATTCAACGCTATTATGCCAGTCCCGCTTGAATGAATAAATATGTTTTAAGCTCACAACGAAAGGTCCGAAGATCAGGCACTTGACATAGGCCAGGGGGAAGTTCGTTCCAGAGCGTCGCTGCCCCCACAGAGAAGGCCCTACTCCTGGGGGCCGCCAGCCGACACTGTTTGGTGGACGGCACCCTGAGGAGACCCTCTTTGTGAGAGCGTATGGGTCGGTGGGAGGCAAAGGGTAACAGCAGGCGGTCTCGTAAGTACCCGGGTCCTAAGCCATGGAGCGCTTTAAAGATGGTAACCAAAATCTTGAAGCACACCCGAAAAACCACAGGAAGCCAGTGCAGACTACGGAGCAGTGGTTTCACATGGGAGCTACGAGCGGCTCCCGTTACTTCTCGCGCAGCCACATTCTGGACTAACTGTAGCCTCCGGGTGCACCTCAAGGGCAGCCCCATGTAGAGAGCATTACAATATAGAATAGAATCACGTGAAGTCTTAATACCACTTTATAAAGCCTTTAGTAAGACCACACTTGGAATACTTAGAAAACTTCATCCAGTTTTTAGAATACTTCATCCAATGTAAAAAGATGTTGAGACTTTGGAAAGAGGGCCTCTGGTGGCTCAACAGGCTAAGTAGTCTGTTATTAACAGCAGCTGCTTGCAATTACTGCAAGTTCAAGTCCCACCAGGCCCAAGGTTGACTCAGCCTTCCATCCTTTATAAGGTAGGTAAAATAAGAACCCAGATTGTTAGGGGCAATAAAAGTTGACTTTGTATATAATATACAAATGGATGAAGACTATTGCTTAACACAACGTAAGCCGCCCTGAGTCTTCGGAGAAGGGCGGGATATAAATTCAAATTTTAAAAAAAGAGTGCAGAGAAGAGCAACAAACATGATTAGGTGGGTGGAATTTGCCTGAGTAGAGGCAGATAAGCAGCTGGGGCTCAGGACTCTGGAGACCAGCTCCCAATTGGAGCGCAGAATTTAAAAGAGTCAGTTTAATGCCAGGGTTCCAAGTAACATACCCATAACAACCAAAACTCAGAAGCAGGTGAAAAAATAGTCATATTGGCACAGGCTGGCGAAAACCGACTCTAAATGTTCCCACAGTTTTTGCCTAATTGAAAGTAAAAGTTTTCCCCTTTCCCAAAACTATCAATCACATGGTCCAATCAGGATACAGTCCAGTTGCTAGGTGACTCCAGTCCCCTTCTTCCGAGCACCTGCTGGAATGTCCTTGATTCCCAAGAGAAAGTATTTTGTTTTGGCTACAATCCCCAGCCATCTCTACTCCCCCCTCCTTCCCTAACCTTCAGCCCCAGTTCTGGCAGCACTGAAGCCTCAAAATGGCCTCAGGCAAGTCAGATTCAGGGTTGATACATATGAAGAATGGTTGCAGGAGTTGGGTATGCCTAGTTTAATGAAAAGACGGACTAGGGGAGACATGATAGAAGTCTTCCGATATCTCAGGGGCTGCCCCAAAGAAGAGGGAGTCAAGCTATTCTCCAAAGCACCTGAAGGCAGGACAAGAAGCAATGGGTGGAAACTAACCAAGGAGAGAAGCAACTTGGAATTAAGGAGAAATTTCCTGATAGGGAGAAGAATAGATCAGTGGAATGGCTTGCCTTCAGAAGTTGTGGATGGAGTTTTTTAAGAGAATGGACAGTCATTTTTCTGAAATGGTGTAGGGTTTCCTGCTTGAGTAGGGGTTTGGACCAGGAGTGGGATTCAGCCGGGTTAGACCAGTTTGGGCAAACCGGATGTTACTTTTAATTTGGTTCGCCGAACCGGTAGTTGCAAAGACTGGTTGACCCCGCCTACCCCACCCCTCCCAGGAGTTTCGTGGTGGCCCGTTTTGGGTGCCAGGTAAGTGCAGGGCCCGCGTAGAGGCTCCAGGATGGCAAAAAAAACAGACTTACTGGAAATACCCGACATCTGGAAATGGGCTCATTTCCAGCCTCCGGAGCCTGGGGGAGGTCATTTTCACCCTCCTGGAGGCTCAAGGAAAGCCTCCGGAACCTGGGGAGGGCAAAAACGCCCTTCCCACCCCCTGCCATGGTGCAGGAGGCAGAATAGACCACACCCCCATGGCCACGCCTAGCCAGCAACTGGGCAGCGAACCGGTTGCTAAAATTTTTCAATCCCACCCCGGTTTGGACTAAAAGACCTCCAAGGCCCCTTCTAACTCAGATGATGCTCTGAGTTCTAGGAGATGATCCAAAAATGGAAGCCAGGGGGCGCTGTGGTTCTGCCTTCAGCCCTGCAGGTCTCCAGAGATCTTCTGATCTCTCCGCCAAAGCCTTCAGCCTCAAAGGTGTCAGGGATGGCCCTTTGGGAGGAGGCGGAAGAGGGGGCAACCCTCTGCACATGTTCAGAGGTGTTCCTTCGTGCCTTCTGGAGTTCCAAAACGCAACGCCAAGCCGGCAGGATCTGATGCCCGTTGGAGGATGAAGGCAGAAACGTGGAGATCCCGGCAGGCGGGAGAGAAGAATGATTCACTGCGTTCCACGCTCCGTTAGCGGCCCTCGCCTGTCTTGTTTTGAAACTGCGAGATGAGGCATGGCGATCGAGAGGGGCTTTAATAACCATCTCAGCGCTGACATTTAGATTACAGATGGCATTTTCAATTAGGTGGGCACCCTCTGCGGGTGGAAGTCGGCTGCTGGCGCCGCTTCAGACTTCCCCGCGCTCTGTAAGAAAGGAAGCGAGAAATGGAGGAATTCAGGCCAGGCAAGGAAGGCACACACAGGGGGCTCATCGAACCTGCAGCGCCGCACCGCCCGCCCCCACCAGGCACAGCCTGGGAAATAGAGGACCCAGTCTGAGGAGCGTTCAAGGGTGGGGAAATCAAAAGGATGCTCCCTGCAGAACTGGGGTCTGAAGGTCCTCCTCCAAGATGTGCAATTTTGGGGTGTGTGTGAGAGAGAGAGAGAGAGAGGCAGCACTCATCAGTCCTAACTGAGGAGTAAGTAGTATCAGATAACAGATTAACAGAGTTGGAAGGGACTTGTAGCAGGGGTGGTATTATCTTCGCTACCGGTTGGTAAATGTGAGCACACGCACCACCTCTGTGTATGCACAGGGCCTTCTGCACCTGTGCAGAGCGTCAAAAATGTGGATAAATTGGACATGGTTACGTCCGGGTGGGTGGGAGGAGCCATTCACAGCCGATGCTACCAGTTCAGCCGAACTGGATAGGACCAGCTGAATACCACCACTGCCTTGTAGGCCATCTAATCCAGGGGTCTCCAACCTTGGCAACTTGAAGCCTGGAGGACTTCAACTCCCAGAATTCTCCAGCCAGCAAAGCTTCGATACAGAGACAGCAAAGCTGGCTGGGGAATTCTGGGAGCTGAAGTCCTCCAGGCTTCAAGTTGCCGTGGTTGGAGACCCCTGATCTAGTCCCACCCACCCAAGCAGGAGTCCCTACTATACCATTCTTGACAGATGGCAGTCCAGTCTCTTCTTGAAAACTTCCAGGGATGAAGCTCCCACAACTTCCGAAGGCAACTTCTGTTCCATGGATTGATTGTTCTCACGCTCAGAAAATTTCTCCTTATTTATATAGTTATTATAGTTATTATATATATCATATAGTTATTACATACTTATGGTTATATATATTCTTATATATCATATAGTTATTTCATGCTTATGCTTATATATAATGTTGTGACAAATAAAATAAATAAAAATAAAATAAATATTTCCAGGTTGAATCTCTCCTTGATCAGTTTCCATCCATTATTCCTTGTCTGGCCATCGGGTGCTTTGGAAAATAGCTTGACCCCCCTGCTCTCTGTGGCAGCCCCTCAAATATTGGAAGGCTGCTATCTTGTCTCCCCTGGTCCTTCTCTTCAGTAGACCAGCTGTGCCCAGTTCCTGCAACCGTTCATCATAGGTTTTAGCCTCCAGTCCCCTCATCATCCTGGTTGCTCTTCTCTGCACTCTTTCTAGAGTCTCAACATCTTTTTTTATAGTGTGGTGACCAAAATTGGACGCAGTGGTGGCTGTGGCCAGGAAAACCTCTCCAACTCTCCAGGTTGGAATACCCATGCATCCGGAGGACTGCCATGCGTTCTTGTTCTGTCTCCTTCCCCACTTCGGAGCAATGAGCTGGCCTTCAGCCAGTGGATTCACGGCTCTTATCAGTCCTGGCAGAGAAAACGCAGCTGCCTGCCAAATTTCAAACAAATGACTCACAGAGTAAGACTTTCAGCTCTCTTTGAAATGGTTCAGCTAATTTTTGCTTCCCGTGGAATGAGAGCAGTCCCAAAGCTGTATAGAAGCTTCAGCTGGTCCAGGACATTTTTCGGGGAACAAGACAGGCGTAGCAACGGCAATAGCATTTATATACAGCCCCGCAGTGCTTTGCGCCCCTCTCTGAGCAGTTTACAGCGTCAGCCTCTTGACCCCCAACAATGTGGGGTTTCACTTTGCCGACCTCAGAAGGATGCACAGCTGAGTCAACCTTGAGCCAATTGGGATCGAACTGCTGGCAGTCGGCAGAGTTTGGCAAAGCGCAATACTGCATTCTAACTCTGGCACATTGCCGTCCCTGGTTCCCAAGGAAGCTTTTTGTGCCTGTCAAGTCTGTCTTGAGCTGCTCTTGAGATGACATGAGCTTTCCTGCTTTTTGTTCCTTCACTTGTCCAGCCGAAGAATGAATGGGCAGCCCAGAAATGCAACGGAGGACAAAGCAAATAAGCAGAGCTTTTTAGAGCCTGTCCGGTTTTTTTCCCCCCCCGCAGTTGGAAAAAGCTGAAGCCGCCAGCGTTGCTCTGGCCGGTTTTAATTTTACTCCTCGGAAAAAAAATCCATAATGCTGGGAGATAAAAGGAAATAATTAGGAAATTAGCCGATGCCTCGGGAGAAGACAAGTGGCTGCAAAGGAGCTAGGGGCATCCCGGCCCTTCCCTCTCTTAATCCCATTAAACTTCATGGTAATTAGATTTTAAACGACCACCCGCCCTCTCTGTTTATGGTCTTAGTCAAAGAAAAGGAGAAGAAGAAAAGAAAAAAAAACGATCGCGTCGCGTGAGAGAAATCAAACGACTTTTAAAGGTTTTGGAATTTCGTCCCCACGTCGCTTTGGAATCGGTTCGGCTTCCCGGGACGGAAGAAACCGAAGTTTACAAAGGAATAAAATAACTCAGACAAGAGTTAGGTCAAAAGAGTCAAAATGGAGGCCACCACAACAGATTGATGCTCTGCCTAGTTTTGAGGTGGGTCGTGGTGTCATGGCCGCCATCTTGGCCTTTGTCGTGGTGTCATGGCCGCCATCTCAGCCTTTGTTGTGGTGTTATGGCCGCCATCTCGGCCTTTGTCGTGGTGTCATGGCCGCCATCTTGGCCTTTGTTGTGATGTTATGGCCGCCATCTCGGCCTTTGTCGTGGTGTCATGGCCGCCATCTCGGCCTTTGTCATGGTGTCATCTCAGCCTTTGTTGTGGTGTCATGGCCGCCATCTCGGCCTTTGTTGTGGTGTTATGGCCGCCATCTCGGCCTTTGTCATGGTGTCATCTCGGCCTTTGCTGTGGGGTCATGACCGCTATCTCGGCCTTTGTCGTGGTGTCATGGCCGCCATCTCGGCCTTTGTCATGGTGTCATGGCCGCCATCTCGGCCTTTGTTGTGGTGTCATGGCCGCCATATCGGCCTTTGTCATGGGGTCATGACCGCCATCTTGCCTTTGTCATGGTGTCATGACCGCCATCTTGGCCTTTGTCGTGGTGTCATGGCCGCCATCTTGGCCTTGGCCTTGAAGGATTAAAGAAATGTTTTGGCGGACAGGTGTGGGCAGGGGAAATGGGTGTGGCCAAAAAATGGGCATGTCTAGAATGAGAATACGGAAGGGGCATTTAGAGCTGGTGCCCCCCATTGATTGAGAACCCCGTTCCTCTCCACAAGACAATCTTTTCCTTTGCTTTTCCTACTTTAAATTTGTTACTTTTAATACGGTAGCCTTTATCATACTTTGAACCAACTGACAATAAAGTCGCAGAGAGATAAATAGATGTTTTCTTTAAATGCTGGGGTTTTTTTGTTTTTTGTTTCGAAGATGGCGATCTTTCGCCAGATCTGGTGGCAGGGAGTTCCCAAGTCAACCGGCTTCCCCTTTCCTTTAAAAAACAACAACTCTGAAATTGTTCTTTAATCACCCATGTGATCTTTCTGAGCAATTTGCCGTTTAAGTAAGGCGTTTGAAATTGTCAGATTCGTTATGCTTCGTTAGGTAAACAGGATGGCATTTTTTCGAAAAGAAAAGCCTGTTATAAATATGCATTCCCATCCTATTTTGAAAAGCTCAGTAACCGCTAAATTTAATGAGCTGCTCCTTAATTGCCCTGAAAGAGAGGGGAGGAAAAATGGCTGAGATGATAAGATAATTACAACCAAACTATGAACTTTTTTTTCTATTTGCTGGCGAAGAAGCTCGGATAAAAGACGATTTTGCTAACAAGGTTGTTTTTTTTTAAATAAATCAAATCAAAACCGAAGCCAAGCTCCTGCTAATGAAGACTCGGTGGCAACAAAGCAGAAAAGGAGTCTGAAAGACCATCGTCCCCTGCCACAGTCTTCGTTAAAAGAGGCTTCCTCTAATCAGAGGTGCGGCCAGTTAATTTCCTTAAGCTCTTCCTTCATCCCAACCATTGTCAGAGACCAATTCAACGGTGCACTGGGGCTTTGCAATCCTAGGCAGCATTAACAGAGGGATAGACTCAAAATCATGTGACATGTTAATATCAGGGATGAAATACTTCTGGTTCGGTCTGGTTCGCCCGAACCGGTAGTAAAAAAAGGCTACTGGTTCGCCGAACTAGTAGTAAAAAATGTAAAAAAAAAAAAAAGTTCTGACGATCAGGTGAGTGACATCCGATTTTTAGCATTATTTTTTTACTACTGGTTCTCTGCAGTAGTAAAATGTAAAAAAAACCAGTAGTAAAAATGAAAAATGCCGCGCGATCGTCAGAGCCTTTTTTTTACCTTTTAAAAGCATTTTTTACAACCTATTTGCCCCTTAGAATCCTCTGCCCTCTCTCCTTGCCCCCAACTCAGCTGCTGTGGCCTTCTTGTTCCCATCCAGCTTTTACTTACTGCCCTGACACAATTGTGCATCTCGAGGTGGCTCGCAAATGAAGTCAGAACAGACTGTGAGCACCACCACCAGGATAAATGGCAGCCTTTTAAATGGAAACCCCCTCCCACCCTTGACGATCCAGAAGTTGTAGACCTCAATCCGCCTTCCGTGATGGTCTTTCCTGCCTCTTCCGCTGCTTTCCTTGTTCCTGCTGCCTGTTTCTTTCAGGCAAACAGCGGGATGAATTTCTGACAAAACCTGACATCTCTTGGTCCATAAATGGAAAACGCAGCTATGCCGTTTGCGGGGTAGCTGCATCCTTACAAGCGACTTCCTGCAGTTAGACTGCCAAACCAAGATTCATTCTTCTAAACATTTCCCCACTCAGCCGGATTTGCATGTCTGTCTGTCTGTCTCCCTGCCTGCCTCTCTCTCTCTCTCTCTCTCTTGATATAAATATGGATATAGATATATTATATACAATATATATTTTCCCCTGCCTAAATTGGTTTGTTGGGAAAGAGGGAGCGAATTTTTAGGCTCTCTAATTAACGGGAAAGATTTTTCTCTTTCCCCGTTGTTCTTTTTCCCCCTGCAATTGTTCATGAATGAATAATGACTTGGGTTCATAAATGAAAATTACTGTCCTTTTTAAAATTCCATAATTTCATTTTGAGGAATACAGAGTAGGGGGGTTGGGGGGGAGAAGAGAGAAGGGGGCCAATTCCTGGGATATGGGAAACGTATTAATTTGGAGTGGTGCTCGCCGAGGAGCGCTAACCATTACAAAAGGGTTTAATGTCTTGCTGATTAATTACCTTGCAAGAGTTTACGAGGCCAAAATTTATGGGGCCAAAATTTTTTAGCTGGCATGCAAAGCCAGTCAGCCAAGAAGATTGGAAGGTGGGCAAAGCAACAGGGAAGGAATTGGGTGGTGGCCCAGAAAAAGAGACCAGCCTTTTCCAGATGGGAACGGTTACTTGATACATCAGCTCCTTGGCGGCTTCAAAGATAGGCTGTTCCTTGCCCCTGAAATGCCACATTTCATTTATGGGAACGTTCAACCCCGCAGGTCGGCAAGGGGGTGGGGGCTAGATGCAAGATCCCCCCACAAAAAAAGGAGTGGAAATGAACCCTAACAGCGGAAGGGGCAAAGCAACCATGATCGGGAGTATTTGGAGAAAAATTGGGCGAGTAGAGGTCAGGGGTGGGGCTGCTGGGGGTTCACAGGGATTCGGGAGAGCCTCTAGCTAAGATTCTGTGCAGTTCAGAGAACCCCCAAATCACACTCCTGGCTGGCCCCTCCCGCCCCTCCCCTCCCTTCCCAGGAGTCCCCATGTAGCCTGTTTTGGATGCAGGTAAGCACAAGGCGCGCGCGGAGGCTCGAGGAGGGCAAAAAACAGGCCTACCGGAAGTTCGGGAAGGCCAGAAACGGGCCTTCTATATTCTATTCTATTCTATTCTATTCTATTCTATTCTATTCTATTCTATTCTATTTTCTATATTCTGTGTTCTGTTCTGTTCTGTCTGTTCTGTTCTGTTCCATTCCTTTCTGTATTCTGTTCTGTTCTGTATTCTGTTCTATTCTATTTTCTTTTCTATTTTCTGTTCTGTATTCTGTTCTGTTCTGTATTCTATTCTATTTTCTTTTCTATATTCTGTTCTGTATTCTATATTCTGTTCTATATTCTATTCTATATTCTATTCTGTTCTGTTCTGTCTGTTCTGTTCTGTTCCATTCCTTTCTGTATTCTGTTCTGTTCTGTATTCTGTTCTATTCTATTTTCTTTTCTATTTTCTGTTCTGTATTCTGTTCTGTTCTGTATTCTGTTCTGTTCTGTATTTTCTGTTCTGTATTCTGTTCTGTTCTGTTCTGTGTTCTGTTCTATATTCTGTTCTGTTCTATATTCTGTTCTATATTCTGTTTCTTTTCTATTTTCTCTTCTGTTCTGTATTCTTTTCTATTCTGTATTCAGTTCTGTTCTATATTCTATTCTGTTCTGTTTTATATTCTATTCTATTTTCTTTTCTATATTCTGTATTCTGTTCTGTTCTATATTCTGTTCTCTATTCTATTCTATTCCATTCCATTCCATTCCATTCTATTTTCTGCTCTATTTTCTGTTCTGTATTCTATTCTGTTGTGTTCTATATTCTATTCTATTCCATTCCATTTCATTCCATTCCATTCTATTTTCTGTTCTGTATTCTATTCTATTCTATTCTATTCTATTCTATTCTATTCTATTCTATTCTATTCTATTCTATTCTATTCTATTCTATTCCATTCTATTTTCTGTTCTGTATTCTGTTCTGTTCTACATTCTGTTCTATATTCCATTCTATTCTATTCCTCCCAAACCCAGCAAGGAGCCAGGATGCTAAAATGCAGCTTCTACGCTTGGGTTAAACGCTCATACTAACTTCTGGCTGCAGGAATGGCAGGAGGGCAAGATTGCTTTCTTGCACAGATGATGGATAGGCCACTTCGGCAAGAGGAACGTCCCAGAGAGGAAATAGATTAACATGCAAGAAATAGGGGTGGGGGGAGGGAGGGGGGTTCACTGGGGAGAGGGAGACGAGTTTCATTTTCCACCTGTCAGGATTGGCAAAACGAATTATAGAAGAAAACTGCCTCCTGCCCTCGCCAGGAATAACGAGCTGTTGGTTTGAAATCTAAAATAAATAGGTAAATCTCTCCGGTGACCGGCAGGATAAATGGTGGCCGGGTGACAGGCAGTGATTAAATTAAACAGTAATGAACTCGTGAGAAATGGGACTGCGGGAAGAAGTAGAACTGGGGAATGGCTGGGGGGGGGATGCTGGGAAGAAGGGAGGGGTGTCGTTTCTCTCCCAGGCACCATCTCAGGTTTTTTTTCTCCTTCCCCCTTAAACTGAACTTCTGTGTAACTGAAAAGCCACTTGTCTTCCTGAGCTCTCAAGGCAGAGGCAGGAGTGAAATTCAGCCGGTTTGGACCAGTTCGGGCGAACCGGATGCTAATTTTACTCTGGTTTGCCGAACTGGTAGTTGCAAGGACTGGCTAGCCCCACCCATCTCACCCTTCCTCTTCCAAGAGTCTCCACGCAACCCATTTTGGATGCCAGGTAAGTGCAGGGCCTACTTATTGGGAGGGCAAAAAATGGGCCTCCCAGAAATGGGCCCATTTCCAGCCTCCAGAGCCTGGGGGTGGCCGTTTTTGCCCTCCCAGAGGCTCAAGGAAAGCCTCCGGAGACTGGGGAGGGCAAAAAGCCCCCCCACCATGGTGCAGGAGGCTGAGTAGACCACGCCCACCATGGCCACACCAACCCAGCAACCGGGCAGAGAACGGGTTGCTAAAATTTTTGAATCCCACCCCTGGGCAGAGGGTATAGAATCAAGAGAATGTGATGTACCATTTTATAAAGCCGTGGTAAGGCCCCACTTGGAATATTGCATCCAGTTTTGGTCACCATATTATAAAAAAAGACGTAGAGATTCTGGAAAGAGTGCAGAGAAGAGCGACAAAGAGGATTAAGGGGCCAGAGGCTAAAACAGATAAAGAACGGTTGCAGGAACTGGGCATGTCTAGTTTAATGAAAAGAAGTCTCACTTTTGGCAGGCAATTTTCTTTTTTGCTTCTTAACTGCCACATATTTTAGCTGGGGAAGTTGAGAGGGGGTAGCAGTTTACAGAATAATCGACCTGTTGTTTGTTGCCCAGCGAAAGAACAGCTTAGATGGCTTTGGGAACCATGAGGACTAGTCACTTGTGAGTGGACTTGCTTTCTCTTTCTCTCTTATGTCCCTGATGGGGATGGTTGAGTAGGGGCAAGCGAAGAGGACTCTGGCATGCGAATTAAACTCTTGGACAGGATCCCAGGAGAAAATTGTAAGAATAGTCCCCCCACCCCTCTCCCGTTTCCAGTTTACGTCTCGGTGGTTTGACGTTCATCAACCGAAGCTGGAAAAGCCCACGGTCAGTTTCTGGTGACCTCCCGGAGAAGCCGCCAGGAGTTTGGCCTCAGCCCTTCCATTTAAAGGACCGCTAAGAGCCACCGAAGCAGAGCGAGGCCACTCAGCGTCCATTATTCAGCTCCAACTCTCCCCAGCTCGGAAGGCGGAGGAAGCTAATTGAAAATGTCATCTGCAATTTAAATGGCCCGAAAGGAGAAGTCGTACCCAGGGCTTTCTGGAGCTTGGAGCTATAAAACAGCATTGTGTGTTGTGCGCGTCTGATGTTTTCTGCACGAGGGCCCCAGAGAGAAGACGGCAGCGGCCGCTTGCTCCTTCTACCCCGTCTCAATTCCGCAGATATCAAATCTGAATTTAATGGGCAATTCGAAGCTGGTTATCGACTGCTAGCGCAACGGGGGCCGAGGCGACGTCAGGAGAGGCTCCGCGGACAGAAGCGGTGCTAATTGAATATTATCGACGGCTGTGAGAGTAGAACGGAAAAGCAATGTGACGCTCGCTACTCTTCTCCATGACGCATCTGGAGACTTGATTCGACAGCCTTCCAGCCAGCTCCCTGAACGGAGTCCAACTTCCCAAACTGGAAAAGCAAACAACATCCTCCTCCGATTAAATACCTTGGAATGGATCTGGACAATTGAGACCCTCCTGGGACTTAAACGAGGCATAGCTTCTCCCGATTAGGGCTGTGGGGGGGTGCACTATCCCCCACCCCCAGTTTTGGACCTAGGAGGCCTCCCTGCACTTACCTGGGAGCCAAAATGGGGTATGTGGTGACTCCTAGAAGGGATGGGGTGGGAAGGGAAGGGGGGCCAGCCAGCAATTTAATGACTGGTTCGTCCGAACCGGCTGAATCCTTCCAGTATTGGAGCAGCACCTACAATTAAGCAGCTCTTCCACTGCTTAATTGTCATCAATGGGGAGGGGAGAAACAGGCTCAAGCTCAATCCCTCCAAGACGGAGTGGCTGTGGATGCCGGCATCTCGATTCAGTCAGCTGCAGCTGCAGCTGACTGTTGGAGGCGAGTTATTGGCCCCAAAGGATAGGGTGCGCAACTTAGGTGTCCTCCTGGATGAGCGGCTGTCGTTTGAAGATCATCTGACGGCCGTCTCCAGGGGGGCCTTCCACCAGGTCCGCCTGGTTCGGCAGTTGCGCCCCTTCCTTGATCGGGATGCCTTGTGCACAGTCACTCATGCACTGCTACCTCTCGCTGGATTATTGTAATGCTCTACATGGGGCTCCCTTAAGGTGCGCCCAAGGCTTCAGCTAGTCCAGAATGCAGCTGCGCTGGTGATAGAGGAGGGTCTCGTACCTCCCATGTAACACCCTCCTGCGCAGACTGCACTGGCTGCCTGTCGCTGGGTGCACTTTAAGGTTTTGGTTATGACCTTTAAAGCGCCCATGGCTTAGGGCCTGGGTACTTACGGGACCGCCTACTGTTACCATATGCCTCCCACCGACCCGCACGCCTCACAGAGAGGACTTCTCAGGGTGCCGTCCGCCAAGCAATGTCGGCTGGCGGCCCCAGGAAAGGTCCTTCTCTGTGGGGCTCCTACACTCTGGAACGAACTTCCCGGTTTACGCCAAATACCTGACCTTCGGACCTTTCACGTGAACTGAAGACGATCTTTTATTCGCTGGGCTGGCTTAAATTTTATGGATTGTATAGTTTTATTATTAATTTTAAACGGGGTTTTAATTTCTATATATTTTAAAATTTTAGGCAAAGTATAATAAGTTTTTTAATTTTGCATTTTATAGATTATTGTCTTGTCTGTTTTTATCTGCCTGTACACCGCCCTGAGTCCTTTGGGAGAAGGGCGGTATAAAAATTAAATAAATGAAATGAAATGAAAATGAAATCACTGATGGGATAGAATAGAATAGAACAGAACAGAACAGAACAGAACAGAATAGAATAGAACAGAACAGAATAGAATAGAATAGAGAAATAGGAAAATAGAATAGAATAGAATAGAATAGAATAGAATAGAATAGAATAGAATAGAATAGAATAGAATAGAATAGAATTCTTTATTGGCCAAGTTTGATTGGACACACAATGAATTTGTCTCCGGTGCATAAGCTCTCAGTGTACATAAAAAATACATTCATCAAGAATCATAAGATAAAACACTTAGTGATAGCCATAGGATACTAAATAAGCCATCAAAATCATATAAATCGTAAAGTTACAAGCAACAAGATCATAGTCATAAGTAGAAGGAAGGATGTTAATAGGAAGGATGAGAAGAAGAGTAGTAATACAGTCATAGTCATTTTAATTCCACGCAAGGCCTTCTCGCTGCAGACTTTAAACATCCCCACTTACAAGCAGGTCTTCTTGCAAAGAATGCAGAAAAGGGAACAATTGCAGGCTGGGCCGTAAATCAAACTCAGCCTCTGGCAACCTTTCTGACATCGGTAATGCGGAATAAATTTGCGTTGGCTCAGCACAAATTTGTACAAGCACTGAAGGCTTCCATTACTCACGAGACAAATTTGTCAGCGCTGTTTTAACACTCCCAGTCAAAGGGTGGGCTGATCCGGCCCTTCCCAGATGTTCTTCCCTGGGTAACACAAAGCTACACACCAGGTGTTTGGCTGCTCGGAGCTGCGCA
The DNA here is from genome assembly GCF_028640845.1 of Ahaetulla prasina. NCBI lineage: Eukaryota > Metazoa > Chordata > Lepidosauria > Squamata > Colubridae > Ahaetulla > Ahaetulla prasina. Next base: position 8,318,401 of record NC_080556.1, on the reverse strand, counting down.
CGAGGCTCCGGTGATTAGCCTACAGTTATTAGCCCTTCATGAACCACCGTGGGCTGAAAAAGCAAATTAAAACTCACCGGGGCTAAGGTGGGAGGGAGGTCAGGAGAATTCAACAAGGCCAAAAGATGAGACGAAATGCAGATCGTTGAGCCAATTTCTGCTGCTAATAAATGGCCCCATTTTACAGGATCACATGGCCCCAGGACAACATAGGAGCCGTTTGCCAACGTCTGAAATTTGATTTAAATGATCAAGGGGATGCTGCAAAGGTCATAAGTGGGAGAAACGGTCACTGTTGTGACCCAGGCCCCAGTAGGTAGTAGGAAACTCAGTGTAAAAACAAACAAGCTTTATTCGTAGTAGTTTGACTAAGTTAAAGCAAATTCCTCCCAACACAAATTCCTCAGTCCTATCACCAACCTTGGTCCAATTAGGCAAACTGCCAAAGGCCTTTCTTGGCAAACGTTCAGGAGACACCGATGCAAAAATAAATGCAAGAAGACGAAGCTATCAACGTTGTTTTCCGGCAAAGAGCCCAAACGCCCTTGCTGGTCTTTTTTAAGTCTTATGGGAAGGGCCAATCATCTCTTGGCCCTACTCCCGAGTCGTCGTCTTTGCTTGAACTGCTCTTGCCTTCTGGCAGCTCTTCTCATGCGTGCATTAGGAACAGGCTCCTCCTGTTCCTCTGTCTCACTACTACGCAGGGGATGGGGAACGCAGGGGGGCATTGCATTATGAGTGTCGGTACGTGCTCACGTGACCCCACCCAGCGCTCCCCCCGCTTCTGACACGCGACGGCAAAAAGGTTTGCCGTCCCTTGCATAGAATATAGAATGCAGAATGCAGAATATAGAATATAGAGAGTGGAGTGGAGTAGAATACAGTATACAGAATAGAATAGAATAGAATAGAATAGAATAGAATAGAATAGAATAGAATAGAATAGAATAGAATAGAATAGAATAGAATAGAATAGAATAGAATAGGGAATATAGAGTAGAGTAGAGTAGAGTAGAATAGAATAGAATAGAATAGAATAGAATAGAATAGAATAGAATAGAACAGAGTAGAGTAGAGTAGAGTAGAGTAGGGAAAGAATGAAAAGGAAAGGAAAGGAAAGGAATAGAATAGAATAGAATAGAATAGAATAGAATAGAATAGGGAATATAGAGTAGAGTAGAATACAATACAATACAATATAATACAATACAATAGGGAAAGAATGAAAAGGAATAGAATAGAACAAAACAGAACAGAATAGAGTAGAGTAGAGTAGAGTAGAGTAGAATAGTGAAAGAATGAAAAGGAATAGAATAGAATAGAATAGAATAGAGTAGAGTAGAATAGAATAGAGGAGAGGAGAGGAGAGTGGAATGGAATGGAATGGAATGGAATGGAATAGAGTAGAATAGAATAGAATAGAATAGAATAGAATAGGGAAAGAATAGAATAGAATAGAATAGAATAGAATAGAATAGAATAGAATAGAATAGAACTCAATTCTTTATTGGCCAAATGTGAAAGGACGCACAAGGAATTTGTCTCTGGTTCCTGGCTTTCATACTCCTACTGCCCTGTAGGGAAGATATTTGGGGGAGTCCCCTCCCCAACCGTTCAATCCAAATAATTACAGGATCCCAGTTATTCTCTCCCCGGGGACAAACTCTCTTGAATAGGCCACGTTTGAACCCATCACAACTTCAACAATAACTTTTCTGTTCAGATGGAGCTTTTTCCGCTGACCTCTTCCTCCTCTGCTTATCTCCGCCGCGGAAATTGGGCCTGCGGCTTCTTTCCTCACTTCTCATGTAGCACCTCCTGGGCCCTCTGTGAAATGTGGATTGTGCAGATAGAGAAAGATGGAAGGGGGGTTTTGGGGATTTTATGGAGATGGGGAGTATTGTGCAACTTTCCAAGGAAACAGCAAAAGTGGGGGTCGGGGATGGGTGGGTTAAACTTTTAATGGGGCTATAAATCGCAAGGTTATTTAACAACCCCCCCCAATCAATTCGGCCTTATTAAAGTGCATTTACCGGGAGAGTTAATAGAAAAGCAGGGAGAAGTCGAGTAGGGGTGGGGGGAAGGAACGACACAGTTTAAGGGGAAGAAAATGTTGTTGCAGCAAATTCTTAAAGAGAGTTTCGCTTCCCCCTTCTTTTATTCAGCCCCCGATTGGAAAAGTCAGCAGTTTTATTCCTTCTCTCTTTTATTATGTAAATCAATATGCCCTCGCGGAGTGTGACCAAAAACTGGTCCAGCTAGGGGTTGGGTGGCAAGAGAGAGAGAGAGAGAGAGAGAAATCTTTTCACGTCCCTTACGAGGGTCTCTCAAACTCTACCCAACTTCTCAAGAGCCCCCACTGCTGAACTCGACAGCCGGGAGATGGAGAGAACCATTAATCTGCTAATTTGAAATCAATTTAAAGTGCATTTGCTTAATGGGAGGGAGCCTTGTAAATGAGCGAGATGTTGCTAATTTAAGGAGAGAACACCATGCCAAAAAAAAAAAAAAGATTTCCCCACGTTGGGCATGTTGTTAAGAGGCCTTCGCTTATTTGTTCCGAGGGGATTGGCTGGGAAGCTTCACGAATAGACGACGTTAGGCTGCCTAACTGAGGGATGCGGTGGCTCAGTGGCTAAGACGCTGAGCTCGTCGATCGAGAGGTTGGCATTCCCGACTCTGGGGGGGCGGTGCTCATCTCCGTTTCAAAGCCGAAGGTGCCAGCGCTGTCCGAAGACGTTCTCCGTGATCACGTGGCCGGCGTAGACTCAACGCCAAAGGCGCACGGAACGCTGTGACCTGCCCACCGAAGGCGGTCCCTATTTTTCTACTTGCATTTTTTTTCCTGCTTTCGAACTGCTAGGTTGGCAGAAGCTGGGACGAGTCACGGGAGCTCACCTCATTACACAGTGCTAGGGATACGAACCGCTGAACTGCCGACCTTTCGATCGACAAGCTGAGTGTTTTAGCCACTGAGCCACCAGGTCCCTTATCATCTTCTTTTAATGACCCCATAATCCTTTGAGGGATGGAGTCTGGGCAACTGAACGGAGCTGAGTCTTTACTGGCCAAGATGCCCTTCCTGTCGCCAATGCGGAGGTGTTTTTTTCTTCTTCTCTCCAGCAGATAAATTCTCTTTGTGCCCAGAAAGAGAAATACCTGCCAGGTTGAAACTATGACTATGAAACTATGACTTTCCAGAATTAAATATGGGAAGGAAACTTCAAAACATTGCTGGTGGCTTGTCCAACCACAGCCAATATTTCATGATAGACTGCCTCTGAGCCTGAAGGTTTCATCAATGAGCAACCTGACTGGAAGGCCCCTTTCCTGACATCAACGATTTTGACGAACTCCCAAAACAAGGCAGAAAGATGTCACATTTTGCCCTACTAAATGCGGCCTTCAAGAGGACAGAAAACAAAAATGCCAACAGGCTCCAAAATCATGAGGACTAGATCCCTATGCATGCAAGCATTGGCAGATCGCTACGTGCCCAATCTTCCTTACCTGACAAATCAGCCGAAATCCACCTTCCGAATAATTTAGTTCTCCTTCAGAGGGCAGATCACGTTTCACATTTAGGAGGTTGCAAAAGCCCTCCTTTGTACCTTCACAGGTACGAAGGAGGGCTTTCTTGTCAGAAATCTCTCCAACTCCCTCGCCTCATTTCTCTCCCCTCCCTCTTTGGCCAAAGCCAAGGACTGCTGTGGAAACACAACTCCTCTTTTGCGGGCTGCAAATAAGCAGCACCAGCCAAAAACACAAAAACAAACCCACTTTAAAGCCACAAAATTGGGTATATTCAGCCCTGCTGGGACAGAGGGGGTTGGAATGGTGGAGAATAACTGGTATTTTCACACTCAGCAATTGGGAGCAAATGAAGTTTGGCTATTTATATCTAATGCACTAGGTGGGACCTTCGACTTCTAAGTGGTTTGTTAGAATATTCATGACTGGGAAGACATAGGTCCAGTGGTGGGTTTCAAATTTTTTTACTACCGGTTCTGTGGGTGTGGCTTGGTGGGTGGGCATAGCAGGGGAAGGATACTGTAAAATCTCCATTCCCTCCCCACTCCAGGGGAAGGCTACTACAAAATCCCTGTTTCCTCCCTATCAGCTGGGACTTGGGAGGCAGAGAATAGACGGGGGCGGGGCCAGTCAGAGGTGGTATTTACCGGTTCTCTGAACTACTCAAAATTTCCGCTACCGGTTCTCCAGAACCGGTCAGAACCTGCTGAAACCCACCTCTACATAGATCAGCCAATGAATAGGCATGGCAACAGACAAGCCAATGGGAACTGAATTGGAAACTGAAACTGGAAGGAGCCTGGGCGTGGCTCTGCTGATCTGGATCTGTGCTGAGAACTAAACAAGTCTGGGCGTCTCTGCTTTGCTGAATTGTAACTAAGAACTGTTCTCTCCTCCGCCTGTAACTTCTACCACGTTGGAAGAATCTGCTGTTGGTACTATACATTTATTCCTGTGTTATTATGTATATAAAGAGGAGTTAATGAATCCTGCTGCATCAGTCAGTCTGGATATTTGATTTCTGCAACAAACTCTTTAACATGGTTGAATCTCATTACAGAGATTCAGAAGGCTGCGCTTAGCCGATGCGCCTCGGCCATAAAGCCCAGCAGATCATCCCTTCGCAGACTGGAGGACAAGGCTGCAGGTGGAAAAGTGTTCCCAGCTTCTATTTCAGGGGTGAAATCCAGAAGGTTCTGACGAACTGATAGCGGAAATTTTGAGCAGTTCAGAGAACCGGCAAATACCATGTCTGGCTGACCCCAGAATGGGTGGGAATGGGGATTTTGCAATATCCTCCCCCAGGAGTGAGGAGGGAATGGAGATTTTGCAGTAGCCTCCCCCTGCCACGCCTACCAAGCCATACCATGCCCACCAAGCCACGCCCACAGAACCAGTAGTAAAAAAAATTTTGAATTTCATCACTGCTCTATTTGCCCGCACCTGCCCCGTGCACCTGGCATGCAGAGCGAGGAAGACAACAGAGGCAGGTTCGCAAGAGAAAGGACGAGTTTGCCAGATGGTTTGAACATCAGAATCCCGGACTCCGAACGCCCACCGAACAGAAGCTCTGGTGCCAAGATTTCACCTGAGCCAGTGGAAATCTATTTTTAAGCTTCCTCTGGAGAAGAATTGCAGGGAAGAGGATCAAAAGAGCAAGACTTATCGCCCTCCGAAGAGAAGGAGACCGTCTGGTCTGTTTAGCATCTGCAGTTTACTGCAGCGCTAGAATGCATCGGTACCATCTACAAGGGAATTGCTGTTTATAAACTATTTAAAATCGGGTGTTCTCGAAGTGTGAGCTGTGTTGCTGAAGAGTCTATAAGTTACACTATGAATCCAAAAGTTGTGACCAGCCCTCATACAGCTTGTCAAGAATTAAGTAGGTAGTGTATTTATCTGAAATGGTACAGAGTAGTAGTGGCGAATGCGCGCTTCTGCGCTAACATGCGCTCCTCCCGTGCGCTACGTGTGTAACCAGACCATCTGCACATGTACGTGCACCCCCGTGCGCTGTATGCACCCCCACACCATCTGTGCATGCACGCGGATCTCACACGGCTCCCCCGTGTGCTGCGCACACAATTGCACCATCTGGGCATGTGCGGTGGTTTCGCATGGCACCCCCAGTGCGCTGCGCGCACCATCTGCGTATGCACGCTGTTTTCGTGCGCGCAATGCATGCATGCAAACTCCGTCTAGCATGCACATGCTGTGCGCTAATACTCTCACGGGCATGAGCAAATGTGTGCGCATGCGCAGGAGAGCAGCAAAGTCCAGCTGGGTCCCCTGAATTGCGCCCATGCACACCAGAGGCCCAAACACCAGCTGGGGCACGCGTGCATGCGCAGCTGCAGATGAGTTGGGTGACAGCTCGCATACCTGGAAAGAGGGCTCTGTGTGCCACCTTGGGCATGTGTGCCATATGTGGGTGTAGGCTTTCCTGCCTGAGCAGGGGGTTGGACTCCTATTCTAGTCTATTCTGTTCTGTTCTGTTCTGTTCCGTTCCGTTCCGTTCCGTTCCATTCCATTCCATTTTTTCTCTATTCTATTCTATTCTATTCTATTCTATTCTATTCTATTCTATTCTATTCTATTCTATTCTATTCTATTCCATTCCATTCCATTTTTTCTCTATTCTATTCTATTCTATTCTATTCTATTCTATTCTATTCTATTCTATTCTATTCTATTCTATTCTATTCCATTCCATTTTTTCTCTATTCTATTCTATTCTATTCTATTCTATTCTATTCTATTCTATTCTATTCTATTCTATTCTATTCCATTCCATTTTTTCTCTATTCTATTCTATTCTATTCTATTCCATTCCATTCCATTCCATTCCTTCCTCTATTCTATTCTATTCTATTCTATTCTATTCTATTCTAGTCTAGTCTAGTCTAGTCTAGTCTAGTCTAGTCTAGTCTAGTCTACCCTACCCTACCCAACCCTACCCTTTCCTTCCCTTCCCGCCCCTCCCCAACCCTCCCATCTTATTCTGTTTTCTGTTCTGTTCTGTTCTACTCTACTTTTCTGTTCTGTTCTGTTCTATTCTGTTCTACTCTATTCTACTTGATCCTTCCCTTCCCTTCCCTTCTCTTCCCTCCCCTCCCATCCTATTGTGTGTTCTGTTCTCTTCTACTCTACCTGTTCTGTTCTCTTCTACTCTACCTGTTCTGTTCTGTTCTGTTCCTTTCTGTTCTGTTCTGTTCTACTCTATTCTACTCTACTCTACTCTACACTATCCTTTCCTTTCCTTTCCTTTCCTTTCCTTTCCTTTCCTTTCCTTTCCTTTCCTTTCCTTTCCTTTCCTTTCCTTCCCTCCCCTCCCCTTCCCTCCCCTCCTATTCTGTGTTGGTTCTATTCTGTTCTGTTCTACCTATTCTGTTCTGTTCTGTTCTGTTCTATTCTATTTGCTAATCTATGCTATTTCCTACTCTATGTTATTATTTGTCTGTTAAACAGACAGAGTTGGGACACCTTAGGGGACTGGAGGCTAAAACATATGAAGAACTGTTGCAGAAATTGGGTATGTCTAAGCTACTGAAAAAAAGGACTATGGGGTGACTTGATAGCGGTGTTCCAATATTTGAGGGGCTGTCACAGAGAGGAGGAGGGAGTCAAGCTATTCTCCAAAGCACCTGAGGGTAGAACAAGAAGCAATGGATGGAAACTAAGCAAGGAGAGAAGCAACTTAGAACTAAGGAGAAATTTCCTGACAGTAAGAACAATGAAGCAGTGGAACAACTTGCCACCAGAAGTTGTGAATGCTCCAACACTGGAAATTTTTAAGAAGATGTTGGATAACCATTTGTCTGAAGTCCTGTAGGGTTTCCTGCCTAAGCAGGGGGTTGGACTAGAAGACCTCCAAGGTCCCTTCCAACGGTTCTGTTATTCTGTTACTGCCAAGCAGAAAAGACTGGCCAGTCTACAAAGAGGAAAACTCCTGGGTCTGCTGAGGATTTCGGTTCACAGGCCATGTTAAATATTTCTTTTTGAACTCCCAGTTCATTTAGCGACCGGTCAAAGTTACGACGGCAACAAACAAAGGGACTTACGAACGTTTTTCACACTGAACAACCACTGCAGCATCCTCCTGGCCACGTGATCCAAATTCGGGCCCTTGTCCACTGACTCATATTTACAACGGCGGCAGCATCTCCAGGGTCATGTGATCCCCTTGGGCGACCTTCTGACAAGCAAAGTCAATGGGGAAGCCCGATTCACTTAGCATCCGTGTTACTAACTTAACACCTGCAGTGATTCACTTAATAACTGTATCAGGAAAGGTCGTATATTGGGGCAAAATGCACTTAACAAATTTAGCCACTTCGTTCACTTAGCAACAGAAATTTGGCCCTCGGTTACCGTCATAAGTCGAGGACTACCCTATAAAGATGGTATGGATTTTTGTCGACTCCCACTTCCTCAGAGCCAATATATAAAAATATTTAGTTGACACAGAACACAATGTCCAATGAGGAGAAAAATTATTTTCATTTATAATCTAGTAATGGTAGCTAAGAACTGTGCCCAACCAAAGAGAGCTTCTGCAGCAAGTGGTAGTCTACCTTTAGAAAATGCAAAGCAGCTCTGCATCGGGGTCTGAATGCGAGAAAGCTTTGAAACGTCAGCAGAATGAAAGTGTGTCAGATTATCCATGAACTGGCAGAGACATGGTAACAAGATCAGCCAATGAATAGGCATAACAGTTAAATCAGCCAATGGGAGCTGAGACAGACTGGAGCAAGGGCATGTCTTAGTCTGCAGCTTCTGAGTCTGCGCAGAGAATTGAAACTAAAACTAAACAAGTCAGGACTTGCTTGTCTGCTCTGCTGAAATGAAACTAATTGTTCTCTCCTGCCTTGTGTTGTAACTGCTACTACGTTGAAGAAGAATCTATATTGGTATTGTAAATACTTCATCTGTTATTATGTATACAAAGAGGTTAATGAATCCAGCTGAATCAGTTATCTGTGTGTGCTTCTGGATTTGATTTTTGCAAGAAACTCTGATAAAGTGGAGGTGAGATAGAAACGAGGCCAGAGAGAAAATAAAAACACCACACACACACATACACACACATACACACACACAAGCGAATGTCAAAATTTGTGTTTTCTTTTCCAACAGTCTCAAAAAAGAACATGTACACGCGCACACAAATTCCACAACCGAGGATGGGTAACTCAGGAACGCGGGAAGGAACAGCCAACTTTTAAAAAATAATAATAATAATCAGATAGGGGCAGCAAAAAAGGGAAGAAATTGTGCTCTGTAATTGCCGGGACAAACGACGATGACGAAGGCTTGACACCTGCTCGTCAAGACCAGATCCCAACGTGGAGAAACTTGCCCACCTCCCCTCCCCACCCCCAACTAAATTTGTCTCTGGCTATTCCCAGCCAGAAAGTTTGCCAGGGCCTTGTTCAGATCAAGCAAGGCAGTTCAAGGTCTTCATTTGGCTAAAAGAGAAGCTGGCAACGTGCCCGGCTACCAGCTACGGGAATCCTGAAGGCTCCTGTGCTCTGCACAAGTTAATTTACGGATCCGGTAAGCCAAGACCGAAGCCTCTTTCTTGGTGTAAATCACCCAAGCAGCAGCCTCGTACACCCAAGGATTCCTGTTAGTCATGATGGTAAATCACCGGCGGTTTAGTGCCTTCCTGAGAGAAGCACTTCTCTTCGAAGGAAAAAAAATCGAGAGGCTCAAAAATTACATTCCGGGAAGGAAGGAAGGAAGGAAGGAAGGAAGGAAGGAAGGAAGGAAGGAAGGAAGGAAGGAAGGAAGGAAGGAATATGGGGATAGTGAAGGAAGGAAAGAAAGGAAAGGAAAGGAAAGGAAAGGAAAGGAAGGAAGGAAGGAAGGAAGGAAAAAAGGAAGGAAGGAAGGAATATGGGGACAGTGAAGGAAAGAAGGAAAAGGAAAGGAAGGAAGGAAGAAAAAGGAAAGGAAAGGAAAGGAAAAGAAAGGAAAGGAAAGGAAGGAAGGAAGAAAAAGGAAAGGAAAGGAAAGGAAGGAATATGGGGACAGTGAAGGAAGGAAGGAAAAGGAAAGGAAGGAAGGAAGGAAAAGGGAAGGAAAGGAAGGAAGGAATATGGGGACAGTGAAGGAAGGAAGGAAGGAAGGAAGGAAGGAAGGAAGGAAGGAAAGAAGGAAGGAAGGAATATGGGGACAGTGAAGGAAAGAAGGAAAAGGAAAGGAAGGAAGGAAGAAAAAGGAAAGGAAAGGAAAGGAAAGGAAAGGAAAGGAAGGAAGGAATATGGGGACAGTGAAGAAAGGAAGGAAAAGGAAAGGAAGGAAGGAAGGAAAAGGGAAGGAAAGGAAGGAAGGAAGGAAGGAAGGAAGGAAGAAAAAGAGACGGGTCAGCCAGAGTGCTTCTCAGCCTTGGGAACTTCAACTCCCAGAATTCCCAGCCAGCCCCATGGTTTAACTCTGGCTGTTTCTCATCCCCAAAACCAAAACCAAAAAAAACCCCCAACCCCTAACCCAAAAACCCATGTGGTTTGCAAATCCAAAACGGGAGACGGAAAATGCAAATAGTTGGGGAGTGAGTGACAACAACCAAGCTTAGCTTGTTTGTTGTATGTATATCTATATCTTCATAAAAGGCAAGGCTGGGAAAGATTTTCAGAGCAGGGAAGGGAAAAACACCTCGAAGAAGCCAATGAGCCTCTGATTACTTTCCTTCCACCAAAGGTGGACAATTGTCCAGATCCTCATTATTTCTCGCCCCAACCCCAATAAAACCCTACCTGGAAACAAGACAAGGGGAGGTAGGAATTAAAGTGCAAGTGGAAACCGAAGGCGAGGACGGGGATACGGGTTGGGGGAAGCCAAGGACGTTTTCTCCTGGACCTCTGACAGGGATCCTTCGAAAAACCAGCGGCAGAATTTCTGGAAGCCGCCGAAAAGCCTGAAACGTCTTGGCTGGTCCCAGAGATGGGGGGGGGGGGCAGGGTTTCAAATACTACCGGTTTGCACCGGTTCAGGCGTACCGTTAGCGGCAGCAGCACTTGGTTCGGTGAACTGGCAGTGGCGGCAGCACAGAGCTCCGCCCACCCACCTGGATGTGTCATTACTTCCTGGTTTTAACCAGGAAGTAACCTGTTTTTGACCCTCTACGCATGCACAGAGGGTCCGAAATTGCACGTGACGCGCACACAGGTGGAGCGGACACTTCCGAACAGGTAGGGAAGGTAAGTAGATGTCACCCCTAACGGGGATGGGGGGGGTGTTCCTCTCTGGACCGCCCAGGAGGACCCTGTCTTTTTCCTCTGCCCTGGCTTCTCCCCCTTGTGTGCATGGAGAAAAAAACCCCAAACGACAGCTTTGATTTCACCAGCAGATGGAGAACAGCTCCGGGGGCTCCCACTCTGCCGACGGGCGAGTGGTCCACGGACAGAGAGCTGCGTTCCTAGCAACAGCTCCCGTGGAACAGGATTAGAACCCACCCCCCAAAAAAAGATCATGCACCAAAGAAGCCTCCCCCTACAGTGTTCTCTCTCTCAGGAGGGTCTCTGGGGGGCTATAAGCCGGCCCCGCTGAGGAGGGGGATCTCCAATCCGCTTCTCAGCAGCACCAGATAAAGGCCGAGGCCGCCCGCCCCGGCCAGCAGCACCCCCAGCAGCGCCTTGAGGAAAGAAGTCCGGCTGCGGGTGAACGAAGGCGGCCCCATAATGCTGAGCAAAGCCGTGCTGACCGTCAGGGTGTAGAGGATGGAGAGGCCCGTGTTGAGGGCCACGATCTTCCCGAACTTGGCAAAGGGAGCGATGATGCAGAAGAAGAGAGGAATGGTGGCAATGACCGTGGTGACCGCGCTGGAGACGACCGCCACGCCCACGTGGCGCACCGACTCCACCGTCCTCCACTGGCGACTGGAGCCGGGGTCCTATGGGCCACAAGAGATGGGTCAGCTCTGCTTCCCTCCCACCCCAGACCATTTGTCCCATTTCAGGTTTCTCCCACTCCCCACCCTAGGAGAACAAAGAAACCCAAACCGCATCTGAACGTTTGTACACGCATGTGCTTTCCCCCCCCCTTCTCGTGTGTACTTTGACACACACAGGACGGGATGCGTGCTGTGTTATAAGGTGGGCCTGCTTGGCGGGTTTTCCACCCACCTCCCCGCTCCCAAATACATGCATTGAACCTTCCTGGTGCCACCTAAACAAAACCAGTAGCCGGCTTGGATTCTCAACTCCAGTCGCTGGAGCAAGGGGCCGATCGAATTTTGGACTCATCCTTAGCTCAGCGATCAATACAGAAGGTGGCGTACACCAAGATGACTCCGAGATATTGCTCGGGCTCAGGCTGGGCTATGAAGAATAATTCGAGGGGAATGGGGCGCGCTTAATAGCGCTCTCTCCCTAGTCCAGAGTTGTTGCCCTGCGTGATTATCACGGTGATCATCACAGTGGCGCAGTGGTTAGAGTGCAGTACTGCAGGCTACTTCTGCCGAGTGCTGGCTTCCTGCAATTTGGCAGTTCAAATCTCGCCAGGCTCAAGGTTGATTCAGCCTTTCATCCTTCTGAGGTCAGTAAAATGAGGACCCAGATTGTCGGGGGCAATAGGCTGACTCTTTATATTGCTTAGAGAGGGCTGGAAAGCACTGTGAAGCAGTATATAAGGCTAAACGCTATTGCTATTCTTATTGCTATCCTTCCTTCCTTCCTTCCTTCCTTCCTTCCTTCCTTCCTTCCTTCCTTCCTTCCTTCCTTCCTTCCTTCCTTCCTTCCTTCCTTCCTTCCTTCCCTCGCAGTGGTTAGAATGCAGTATTGCAGGCTAACTCTGCCAACTATCAGCAGTTCAATCCTGACCAGCTGGCTCAAGGTTGACTCAGCCTTCCATCCTTCCAAGGTCTGTAAAATGAGGACCCAGATTGCTAGACTCTGTAAACCACTTAGAGAGGGCTGTAAAACACTGTGAAGTGGTATATAAGTCTAAGCGCTATTGTTATTGCTATCCTTCCTTCCTTCCTTCCTTCCTTCCTTCCTTCCTTCCTTCCTTCCTTCCTTCCTTCCTTCCTTCCTTCCTTCCTTCCCAGTGCTTAGAATGCAGCATTACAGGCTCTGCCCACTGCCAGCAGTTCGATCCTGACCAACTGGCTCAAGGTAGACTCAGCCTTCCATCCTTCCAAGGTCTGTAAAATGAGGACCCAGATTGTTAGACTCTGTAAACCACTTAGAGAGGGCTGTAAAGCACTGTAAAGCGGTATATAAGTCTAAGGGCTATTGGTGTTATCTCCTGGACGCAGGAGAAGTGGGGGAGAGGGGAAAGAAGAAGATGCTGCCAAGACAAAGCCTCACCTCTGCCAGATGTGGGGGGAGACTCTCCCCAGCCAGAAGGAAGCCCTCCACCAGATGCACGCAATAGTCCACTGAGGAGCCCACCAGGATGGAGAGCGAGACGGCTTCCACGGCCCCAATCTCCCAGCCCGACCAGTACATGACAGTCACCACTAGACAGACGACGCCTGACGAAAGAGACCGGCAGCCATCAAAAGTCACACACTTCAGGGCTCCGTTTCGGAGCTGAAACCAAAAGTTTCACCCCCTCACTGCCTGGCACTGATAGGAAAGAGGAAAAATTTGGAACTTTTCGGGAGGGGAAAAGGCAGGCCGGGCACTGTCTCACGCAGCCATCATACTTGCCGAAAGTCCCTCTAAAACAGCAGTCCCCAAGCTTTGCGGCTTGGTGGCCCAGCTGAGAAGAGGAGAGGTGAACCGGCCAGGCCATGTGAATGCCACATGCGTGCCCATGTGTGTGGGGCCCACTGCTTGCACAAGTTGAGCTGTGCACACATGCACACTGGCCCGTCTCTCGTGGAGTCCGGTTCCAAGTAGGCCACAGCCCTGTGAGGTTGGGGACCCCTGCTCGAAAAGAATGAAACGAGAGGTAGGGAAACTTCTCAAATTTGGTTTCTGAAAGGTTGGTTGCTTGCTTTGACATTCAGGTGAATTTTTAAAACACACACACACAAAAAACTGGGGTCTGATACGAATTCAGCCAGGACTCTTTCCATAAAGACAGAAAAATAGAGAGCCGGGATGGGTCGAGGCAGGGAAATTTGGATTGAGCACCCTGTACCTAAAATGGTGAGCAAGACGAGAAGCAGGAGGAGAAGGTGGGTGGTGAAGAGGGCGACAGCGGCGATGCAGATCAACAGGGAAAGAACGAGGCCGAAAAGGGCACTTTGCACACCTGGAACAGAGAAGGACAGGAAAGAAAAGAGAGTAATGTTGTGTCTCATCCGATCTCACCACAGCCGGGGCCTTCTTATCTGCTTCCAAACACGGAGGAATGTCCTAGTATGCCTCCCGGCCCCAGCCCTGGCTCCATGCCCAGACAGGCTGAAGAGGAGGAAGTATCTCCAGCCCCCAGCTCTGGCTCCATGCCCAGGCAAACAGAGCAACTAGACCCCTCCCTCTCCTCCACAGCATGTGAGCCTGAGGGAGGTCAATTGCCAACAGCTGCAGACTGGAGTGACCCTCGCGTCAGAAGACTTGATAGACGGAGGCAACAGAAGGAAGGGAGGGGCAGGCCTGGATAAGTGCTGAGTCATGGAGCCACACCCCATGGCCTATATAAAGGATCTGCTTTCTGGCATTCTCTGAGTCAGGCAAAGTCTAAACATATCTTGCTGAAGTCACTTTCTGGTCTCCTGCCTGCCTTGAGGACTTTGCTAGGACTTTGGCAGAGCTGCAGAGGCACGCCTGATTCGGATTTCCCTGACCCGGCCATCAGCGGAGGAGTGGGACACGACAAGTAAGGATCACTCTGCATCATGAAAGGCTGGTGTGGGGGGGGAGGGAATGATACCGTATTTTTCGGACTATAAGACGCACCTAAATTTAGAAGAGGAAAACAACAAGAAAAAATTTTTTTCGCCTCCACGCACGCCTTTTTCGGCCCTTTTTCCGGCCTGTTTGCTGGTAACAATGAATCATAGTTATTTCTCATTCTGATCCTATCACTCACCTATGATTTCCATGAAGATCTGCTTCCAATGTTCACAGGTCTGGAAACCTTGGCGTAGCGAGGACCCTTCCGGAAACTGCTGGATCTGGTCCTGGAGGAAGGTTTCCCATTTGCGATAATCGGAATAGGTCTGGAAGGATGATTTTCCCTTGTAGGTGGTCTGAAGGAAGGAAGGAGTAGGACGTTAGAGGAAAAGGACAAGGCAGAATGACAGAGTTGGAAGGGACCTTGGAGGTCTTCTAGTCCAGCCCCCCTGCTCAAGCAGGAGAACCTATAGCATTCCAGACGAGTGGCTGTCCAGTCTCTTCTTAAAAGCCTCCAGTGATGGAGCGCCCACAACTTCTGGAGGCAAGTAGTTCCACCGGTTAATTGCTCTCACTGTTAAGAAATTTCTCCTTAGTTCTAGGTTGCTTCTCTCCCTGATTAGTTTCCATCCGTTGCTTCTTGTCTTGCCTTCTGGTGCTTTGGAAAATAGGTGGACCACCTCATCTTTGTGATAGCACCTCAGATACTGGAACACTGCTATCATGTCATCCCTAGTCTTCTTTTCGCTAGATTAGACCTACCCAGTTCCTGCAACCATCCTTCATACATTTTAACTTCCAGACCGCCTAGTCATCTTTGTTGCTCTTCTCTGCACTCTTTCCAAAGTCTCAACATTATTTTATAATAAGGTGACTGAAACTGGATGTAATCCTGTCTCTCCTGGGCTACAGTGAGAGCCCTCTTACTATAAGTGGGAATGACCTTGGTAAGCAGAAGGGAAGTTACAGACTGGACAATGGTTCAGGGGTGAAATCTACTTACCTTCCCTACCAGTTCAGACGTGCGTGCGCCATCTTCACATCTGATTTTAGACCCTCTGCGCATGCGCAAAGCCCTCTGCGCATGCATAGAGGGTCCAAAACAGGTTACTTCCTGGTTAAAACCAGGAAATAACAACGTCCGGGCAGGTGGGTGGGGCCTCGTACTGTTGCTGCTACCAGTTCGCCGAACCACCCACCACCGCTGCTACCGGTTCACACGAACCGGTGCAAACTGGTAGCATTTCACCCCTGCAATGGTTGGATAAGAGGCAGCTGAGCCCACAGAAGGAAAAGGGGTATGGGAAGCATCTCGGAAAGGACCCTCCCTAGTTTCCTAGCTAGCAAAAGGAAAGGAGGGGAGAAATACTAGCTGATATTCATCGCTGTGCTTCTTGTCTGGACTACCTTGAAGGGCTAACATCGATTTTGCAAACCGGAAAACATTTCTTCCAAGTTTTCCTAGGCTTCTCCTTTTTTTGGGATGGGGGGGCAGCTTTCTTGAGAATTTGGAAGTCTAGCTCTTGAGGACTAGGAGCTTGATCTGTTTTTTTTTTCCAGTTCTGGAGACGAAAAGGACATGGCGACCTCAGAAAGCCAGAACTGGAAATCAGCAGTCTCTCACCGACTCAAAGGCCATGGAGATCCACTGGACCTTGCCGTCCTTCACCCCAACCGTCCCATGGGAGAGCTGTCCAGGTAGCAGGTTGGGCTCGGGAAGGTTCTTACATTCTGGGTGTAGCATCTGAAGGACAGAGGAGACACTGTAACCTAGAAAGGGAAAGAAAACTGGGTTTTTTCCCCCCGTGCATTCTGCAAATCGGGGTCTGCAAAACTGACCCAGCCTTCGCAGAAGCAAGAAGCAGACTCCTGGTCGCGAAAACCCCCTCTTTATTCACCTCTTGTGAATGAATTGCATTCACTCGTCAAAAAGTCCAGGCAAGAGTCCTGCGAGGAGTTAATGGCAGTAACAGATCTTATCAGTTCCTTGCGATAATTGCCACGAAAGGCTGCAATTAAGTTCTGGCAAGCAGTCTTTGTGGCAATGAGGAATATCTTCATAAATACGAACGGTTGTCTCCTACGACAACCCACTCCCCTTTCCTTTTACTTACTCCCCAGCCAGAGAGGGGCCATTCAGCGTCCACGTGTGCTTTGCTTCCCGAGTCGACTCCTTGTCCTCCGTTGTTCACCTCTCTTAACTGCTCTGTGCATACGTGGAGCTGGAACAGGCCCCAGCTATTCTTCTTCCTCACCACTCATATCAGCCTCCAAAGGCAGCTGCCTCTCCAAGGACTGGGAAATGTCGGACGACCCTGGTTCTATCTCTGCATCAGATGCAGAGCATCCATCAGAGCCTTCCCCGGGCTCCAGAACTGGCCCAAGTTCCTCCCCAACCTCCTCATCGTCCAAGTCTGCCGCCAGCTCCGCTGGCAGGTGGCAGGGCATAGCAAAAACTGCCCACACTTCTAGGTTCATAATGTATTTATTTTATTTAGTTGTAAGAGCTGGTCGTCTCGCAACAACAGCATGCACAATCCATAGGCTGTGAGATTTTTCCTTCCTTTTTTTCTGGCTAAAGAATTGCCACACTGGCAGCCCCTCCCTGCGAGAAAAGATCTCCACCGGATTGCCATGAACGGCTCCCGGCTATATCGCTCAACCATCTCCATCTTTTATGTCGACCAACTTCATAAAAACAGCCCTGCTTCTAAGATTTCAGACAACCTGAAGGGCAGAATTCATCCACAGGCACGAACCTCATAAGTGTTGTGCCTCGTCCGCTTTCCCTGCAGCCGGGCCCGTCTTATCTGCTTCCGAACACTGAGGAATGTCCTAGCATGCCTCCCGGCCCCAGCCCTGGCTCCATGCCCAGGCAAACGGAGCAACTAGACCCCTCCCCCTCCCCCACAGCATGTGAGCCTGAGGAAGGTCAATTACCAACAGCTGCAGACTGGAGTGACCCTCGCTTCAGGAGAATTGATAGGCGGCATCAACAGAAGGAAGGGAGGGGCAGGCCTGGATAAGTGCTGAGTCATGGAGCCACACCCCATGGCCTATATAAAGGATCTGCTTTCTGGCATTCTCTGAGTCAGGCAAAGTCTACCTTATCTTGCTAAAGTCACTTTCTGGTCTCCTGCCTGCCTTGAGAACTTTGCTAGGACTTTGGCAGAGCTGCAGAGGCACGCCTGATTCGGATTTCCCTGACCTGGGCGTCAGCGGAGGAGTGGGACACGACAATAAGGACTAGAAGCTTACTGTTTTTAAAATCAAGGGGAGACACTTTTCATTCTGCTTTTCTTTTAAGGAGTACCAGCGTTTTGCCAGTTTCAAGTGCGGCTTGGTATAAAGAAAGACAGAGTCGAGGTATTTGCCTCGATAGCTTTTATGTGTTTATTCAGCTGAATAAAGACGGGGCCCTCCTCAGCACTCATATTTCTACATTTTCCACTCCTCCACCCAGAAATGTTGGCAAACTCCACCCGGAACAAGCTGGCTTACTCAAGATAAAGATAAAGAAGTAGAGAAATAGTCATCCACCTCCCTTGGAGGTCTTCCAAGGACATTGGGTGTTTCCTGAGGAACCTTCCATGACCTTGAAGGCCTTCAGAGACAATGATGCACATATGCTTGCTCAAGACTGTGACTAGAGACCTTAGATTCCTGGTCAACACCAGAGAGGCCCACTAGAGATCAGAATTGAGGCCTGAAAAGGGGAAGGGGAGGTACCTGAAGGGAGGCACTGGGCTCCTCCTGGCTTGACCAGCTCGGCGTTGCTGGCAATAGCCTTACAGATCCGGCACAGATTGCCGATTTCTTTGAACAGGTCGAAGCTGCCGTCGTAGATGACGCTACCCTTTCCAAAGGAGATAGAAGCGGCGAAGAGGAACATGTAAGCGAGACCCGACCTGGGACAGCTCCTCCAGCACCACCACCACCCCGACCCCAGGAAAGGACAACACGCACCATGTCTCCAATGACGTGGTTGTCGGTGTGCCGGGTACGGTTGACCCCAAGGATCCCAAACACCACAAAGACCATGGCGCCCGTATCCACCAGCGGACGCACGGCAGGTTTCCCGCAGTTGCCGTTCCTGCAGGGGTTGAATCCCGACGTGATGGAAAACCTGGATCTGGCAGAGGCTGGAGAAGGAGAGAGGACAAAGCAAGGAAGTGGCACAGGGGTGAAATGCTCTGAAGTGTGCTACTGGTTCGCTTCGCTACCGGTTTGCTTTGTGTGCGCATGTGTGGTGCATGCCGAATGCATGCTTCGCGCATGTGCTCACTGCAGGCGCTACTGCGTAGCGCTGAAAAAGGAGGATTAAGAAGCCTTTTCCGAGTCTGCAAAGTTAAGTAGAATAGTGAGGGTGGGGAACAGCTGTGCTGTGCGATTTAGATTCGCTGTTTTCTAGCGAATGTAAATCGTGCGGCACAGCTGATCGTTGGAAATGCCGGTTCGGCTGAATCAGTAGCATTTATTATTACCGGTTCGGGCTAACCGGTCCGAACCGATAGCATTTCACCCCTGAAGTGGCATGGCTGTTAGGATGACGATGTTGAGACTTTAGTCATCCGAAGTATGACAGGGCAAGAGGATTAAATTGGGAGTTGTTGGAAAATTCACGTTCCAGCCCAGAACCTAGGAATTATCTAAATACTGATAGTCTTCAATTCACAACAGTTCATTTAGTGACTGTTCAAAGTTTACAACGGCACTGAAAAAAGACGTCTGATCTTTTTTCACATTTAGGACCACTGCAGCAACCCCGTGGTCACGTGATCAAAATTCAAACGCTTGGCAACTGGCATGTACTTCTGACTGTTGCAGTGTCCCGGGGTCATGTGATCACCTCTTGCGATCTTCTGACCAGCAAAGCCAATGGGAAGGCCAGATTCACTTAACAACCGTGTTACTAACTGAACAACTCCGGTGATTCGCTTAACAACGGTGGCAGGAGAGGTCGCAAAACAGGGCAAAACTCACTGGAATGAATGTCTCGCTTAGCAACAGAAATGTTGGGGTCATCTGTGGTCATAAGTCGAGGACTACCTCTATTATTATCACGTATGTGGCAATTCTTCCCTATGTTGATCCTCACAACAACCCTGCACGTTGGCCAGATTAAGGGGGCTGCAGAAAGTCCCCCCCTCCCATGTGAGCTATCACAGGGAGAGGGCCTTGACAGTGGTGGCATTCAATTTTTTTTTACTACCGGTTCTGTGGGTGTGGCTTGGTGGGCGTGGTGTGGCTTGGTGAGCGTGGCTTGGTGGGCATGGCAGGGGAAGGATATTGCAAAATCCCCATTCCCTCCCCACTCCAGGAGAAGGATACTGCATAATCTCAATTCCCACCCCACTCCAGGGGAAGGAGAAGGATACTGCAAAATCTCCATTCCTACCCCACTCCAGGGGAAGGATATTGCAAAATCTCCATTCCCACCCCACTCCAGGAGAAGGATACTGCAAAATCTCCATTCCCACCCCACTCCAGGGGAAGGATACTGCAAAATCCCCATTCCCTCCCCCACTCCAGGGGAAGGATATTGCAAAATCTCCATTCCCACCCCACTCTGGGGCCAGCCAGAGGTGGTAATTGCCGGTTCTCCGAACTACTCAAAATTTCCGCTACCGGTTCTCCAGAACCTGCTGAATAGCACCCCTGTGCCTTGAGCCTCCTCCCTCTGCTTCCTCTCCCAGCAACAAACTGTAAGTGTGCTACAATGAAGACAACACACTCCCCTACACCCACTTCCTGGGTGGCTCACCTCTCTCACTTGGCACGAATAGGTATCCTTTGTTGGGTCCATCTGGACTGGAGCTGAGGAGGCAGCCCGGAGGTGCCAGGCAGACTCGGCCGTGGTACGGAGGCTTATGTGACTGGGCAAAATACAGCTTCCTGGGAAAGAGAAATAGCACTTAAGACTTATATACCGCTTCACAGTGCTTTTACAACCCTCTCTAAGCGGTTTACAGAGTCAGCCTCTTGCCCCCCAACAATCTGAGTCCTCATTTTACCCACCTCGGAAGGATGGAGGGCTGAGACAACCTTGAGCCGGTCAGGATCGAACTGCTGGCAGTGGGCAGAGTCAACCTGCAATACTGCATTCTAACCACTGTGCCTCTTATATAGCACTTAGTAGACTTATATACCGCTTCACAGTGCTTTTAAAGTCCTTTCTAAGCAGTTTACAGGGTCAGCCTCTTACCCCCAACAATAGGGGTCCTCTTTTTACCGACCTCGGAAGGACGGAAGGCTGAGTCAGCCTTGAGCCAGTCAGGATCGAACTCCTGACAGTGAGCAGAAGTAGCTTCTAGTCCAACGATTAATTGCCAAGCATCTTCTGACGACTGTCTGAACTCGTGCCAGGCCCCGTCTGCCTACCCGCTCAGTATTACCGTGTGCGTTGTTGCTCCTGGGTGGCCACGTAGAAGCTGAAGTCGGATTTCCACCCTCTCTTCGTGTCGCATGACAAGCTGGTCATCATCCACTTCTTGCTGGACCCTGGTTGGACATGCCCTACTGTGGACATACAAGCGGTCAGCCTCTTGGTGAAGTTACCGTAAGGAACTTTATACACCTAAGCATGGATTAATGAAAACACAACACTTCACTATAGATCTCTAGAGGCTGGCGGGAGGGGGTGGGGGAGGAGGGGGCAAACAGGGCACAAAAGACAACTTAAGGGTGGCATGCCCCTCTCTGTTTCGCTCTGCTAAGCGGCACAGGTGGGGAGCAAGGGACTGGGAGCTGGCACCTGCCACCTGATGGTCAGCTCGAAAAGCAGCTATGAAGGAGGTCATTGAGAGTACTTTGGACTGCAAGTCCCACTGCCCACAACCATCGTAGAAGGATGAGCAGCCCTGCAGTCCAACAGTAATCTAGACAAGGGGTCCACTTGTGGTCCCCTGTGGTCTTTTTCCAACCGGACTATGCGAACGGCGGGCTGGTGCAACTGTGCACAAGCGGGCAACTCAACATGCCCACTGCGTGCACAAGTTGAACTCTGTGTGTGTGTGTGTGCGCACCCGCCTGCCGCTCACGCAGCCCATTTCCCCTCTCCCCCCCTCCACCATGCTGCCAAGCCACAAAGGTTGGGGACCACTGATCTAGACTCTGTGGAGACTTATCTAGTCTAAGCATCTTAAAAGATGGCTTGCTAGGCAATGCCACCTCCGCAAAAGCTGGATGATGCCCTACTGAAGGGAGCTAAGCTGGCCAGTTCCCCTCTCTATGCTGATTTATGGTCCTCCCTGACAAAGGAGTCACCTCTTCATCACCGTCACCTGTCGATGCTTACCTGGAAGGAGGGCACTTCTCCATCTTTTGCGGGCACTGTCTGCCACGGTGGCGGCACGGTAGCATTGAGAGAAAACCTGTAGATCACCGGCCGGCTGTTACCCTTGGATCTGAAGATGTAGACTGTTCCCTGGGGATCTGGAGGAGACAAGACAGTCATCAAATCACCTGTTGTGGACTGTCGACCGCCGGCCCCTCCAGCAGCCGAATCAGATGAGGAGGAGGTATGGGAGTCAGGGCCAGCATCAAGGCAACCTGAGAGCTCCAAGGGGGAAGAGAGAACGAAGCTGTCAGAAAGAGAGACAGACGCCTCTGGGCCTGGGCCGTCCATCAGCCCTCGGATGGAAAGTCAACAGCACCCAGGTCTGGAGGTGGCTGATGAGGAAGAGGAGGAACAGCTGGGTCCAGTTCCTGTCGCGCAGATGCACATAAGGCAGAGGAGAGGAGAGCAGTGGAAATCTATGAGCTGGTCCTTGGGATGGAAGAGCCACCGCTGCTAGAGAAGCCCCACCCTAGTCTGGGGATAAAAGGCAGTGGTGGAGATGAATAGGTGTGGCAGAGAGAGGGGGAGAGAGCGAGAGGGGGAGAGAGAGGGAGGGAGGGAGAGAGACAGAGAGAGACGGACAGAGAAAGAGAGAGTGGCTGGATTCAGGGGTGAGTCTGAACGCAGGCGATGCCAACATCCAAGGTGGGTATTGAATTGGTGATACTGGAGCACATCTGATTCAGATGCCACCGGCTCTGTGCCTTGCGTAGAAATGGCGTTTTTCCGACCGGTTTCCAAATCTGAATCGAATGAACCCAATTTACTCATTTAATCCAACAAACATGGTTTGCTGGTTTTCGAGTTTTTCCCGATCGAATCAATGATTCTGATTAGATTCCTCGAAGCCTAACAGGGTAGCCAACCATGGAGAGAAGCCCGTAAAAAAGATCTCGAGAGAAAGAGGAAGCTCACCCTGCAGAGTTTTGTCGTCTAGAGGGCTCCCTCGGCCGCTTCCTGGTGGTCCCGACCCCCTTTTCTTCTTCTCCAGAGAAGTGCGGATGTTATTCTGCAGATTACGGGGTTTTTCCTGAAACAAGCCTGTCGCACAAGGTTAGTCAGGGACAAAAGAGCATCTCCCGTCAAGGGCGGCAGCACCGGGAGGGGAGCATTTTCACGCGGAGGCCTTCTGCTGCATAAACTCATTCAAGGGACAGCCGGCTTTGCATTCTGAAGAGTCCCTTAGGCAGAGTTATTGTGTAGGACCACAAATAGCAAGAACAATTGATTTGAGGGGTGGAAATTCCCAAAGCACGAGTCTAACCAATGCGAATGGAGCCCAAAAGTTAAATAGCATTGTTTTTACTTAAGTCAAAAAAGAGGGCTGTGAAAATATCTACAGACCCCCTCACATCCAGGACATAGATTGTTTCAATTTCTACCCTCAAAATGACGTTATAGAGCCGTGATGGGGAACCTATGGCACACATGCCACAGGTGGCACGCGGAGCCATATCAGTGGGCACGCAAGCTCAGCTTGCTGACTGGAGGGGCTCCGAGGGCTGGGGACGGCCGTTTTCGCCCTCCCCAGGCTCCTAGAAAGGCTCCTAGAAAGACTACCGAGCCCATCACGTGCCAAAAGCGAGGGGAGCACGGGGGAGCGTGCATGCAGGCGCGGGGGTGCGGGGTGCATAGAATTATGCGTGTGGGCACACATGCGCACAACCCCCCGTGCCAAAAGGTTAGCCATCACTGTTATAGAGCTTTGCACACCAGAACAACTAGACACAAGGACAGTTTTTCCCCATGTGCCATCACTCTGCTAAACAACTCATTCCCCCAACACTGTCAAACTATTTACTAAGACTGTATTACTATTGTTCTTCTCATCCTTCCTATTACCTATCTCCTCCCACTGATGACTATAACCTTGTTGCTTATATCTTTACGATTTATATTGTTTCATTTAGTTTCCCACAGGGGTGAAATCCAGCAGGTTCTGACAGGTTCTGGAAAAGCGGCAGCGGACATTTTGAGTAGTTTGGAGAACTGGAAAATACCAACTCTGGCTGGCCCCAGAGAGGGGTGGGAATGGAGATTTTGCAATATCCTTCCTCTGGAGTGGGGCGGGAATGGGGATTTTGCAGTATCCTTCCCCTGCCACACCCACCAAGCCACGCCACACCACGCCCACAGAAGCGGTAGTAAAAAAATTTGGATTTCACCTCTCGTAGTACGATTTTGATTGCTTATTTAGTATCCTATGACCATCACTAAGTGTTGTATCTCATGATTCATGATGAATGCATTTATAATGACGATGATCATGATTTATCACTTGTTGCTTGTATGTACAGTGAGAGCCTATGCACCGAAGACAAAGTCCTTGTGTGTCCAATCACACTTGGCCAATAAAGAATTCTATTCTATTCTAGTTGAGGCTGTATTACCATTGGAATGTCTCCCTCTTCTAAGTCCTCAACATAGAGTTATTGGGATAAATTGAAGAGAGCCAGCCTGCCAGCCTGCCTGCTTGCTTGGTAAGATGAAAATTCTCGTGTTCTTCTGGTACAGATGAAAACTAATTAGATCTGGGAACACAACTTACTCTCCGATTATTGAATCAATGCCTGCCTCTTCTGGCCTGAAATTCTTAATGTGATCGGCAGCTGTTCTCCTGGGTTTCCAATAGTAATTGATCCAACCCTATTTAGTTATGACTGGGGAAAGACCTGAGGTCTTTTCCATGCTTGGTGAGCACAGAAAATACGAGCTCGTGTTCAGAAGATGAATCCAGCTAGCAGGAGAAATGTACCTGTCCAGGGTTCTGACCGTCATAGGTCAGGACTGAATGGGGAGCTTCTAAACCAGGACTGTCTTAACCTTGGCGACTTTAAGACTTGTGGACTTCTGAGAGTTGAAGCCCACAAGTCTTAAAGTTGCCAGGATTGGACACCCCTGTTTCTAAGGGGAAAGGAAGGGTCCTGTTCTAAAGCTACCTGCGCAGAAGCAAAAAAATAAAAATATTGGAGGAAAATTCATACGTGGCTGGAAACAACATATTGACCTAAAACCTGAGATATTTTTGCTGGGGATTTGACCAGAAAATTATAGTAAAGAAAACGTATGTTTGATTATTCATGTTATTATAGCAGCTAAGATTCGATCTGCACTAAACTGGAAAAGTGAAGCGATCCCTGCAGATGAGAATGGGATTAGGGAAATATTAGAACGTGCAGAAATGAACAGATTGACACTGGCTATCAAAGAGAAAGAACAAACTGATTATTATACAATTTGGGAATCTTTTTTACCGGTGGGTTAGAGAATATAGACATAAGAATTAATAGTAAAAGAAGTTATTTAAAGTATAGAAAAAGTATTAATATAATATTTTGTGCCAATATTTGAGTTAAATACTGTAAATCACAATGGGATAGTTATAATATTAGATACTTAAGGTATTGGAAATTAAGCCAAGATGAGATTAAACAATGAATAAGATTGTATATTTTAAGGTTGGCACACAATATCTGTACCCATACGACGCACTGGTTAATGGAAAATGGATTGTTTATATAAAAATAAAATTTTAAAAACTTATAATAATAAAAAAAGATTTCCCTTGGATGAGAAGATTCCCCCGGCCTTCCAACATTCCCAGAGGTCAGTTTATATTGAAGAAACATGGATCAACCTGAACACAACATGAAGGTCCACTCCCATGTTGTGGTCCGCAAACAGCCTGAGGAACTAGCAACATAATCAGACAGCGATGAGGTCCGGATGAGGGTTCTGCGTCGGAGGCAGAGTTTGGGCCAGGGCCATTGGGGAGTGAGGTGCAGACTCCAGAGCCTTCAGAGACTGATAGTAGTGAGGCAGAGGAACAGGAGGAGCCTGTTCCTAATGCGCGCATGAGAAGAGCTGCCAGAAAGCAAGAGCAGCTCAAGCCAAGAGGATGACTCGGGAGTAGGGCCAAGAGATGATTGGCCCCTCCCATAAGGCTTAAAAGACCAGCAACTGTGTTTGGGCTGTTTGCCGGAAAACAACATTGGTAACTTCGTCTTCTTGCATTTATTTTTGTATCGGTGTCTTCTGAACTTTTGCCAAAGACCTTTGACAGTTTGCCTAATTGGACCAAGGTTTGTGATAGGACTGAGGAATTTGTGTTGGGAGGAATTTGCTTTAACTTAGTTGAACTACACTAGGAATGAAGTCATTCTCAGCTGTTCGAATAAAATTTGTTTGTTTTTACACGGACTGAGTTTCCTACTACCTACTGGGGCCTGGGTCACAAGAACTCATAGGCTCCGTCGAACTCACCTGAGCAGGTGACACAAGAGATGCCCTCAGCACTCAAGTTGTATTTGAGGTCCATCAACACCTGGATGTTGGTATCGGGCCTGAAGAGGAGAGGGGCACGGCTAGCTGGGCGAAGGCGGCTGGCGAAGAAGATGGAAAGGATGAGAACCAAGACAAAGAGCCCTGGAACGAGAAACATGGGGCAGACACAGAGGCCCTGCGTGAGACGATACTCAGGCTACTCTCGTGGTAGGCCTCCATAAGCTTGTTTTTTAAATCAAGGAAGCCCCTCGGTGCAGGTGACTTACCAACAATCGCCCATTTGTTTTTGACTGCCGACCATAGAGCCCAGCACTGAAGGAGCTTCTGCAGGTGAGTGATCAGGTGTCCTGGACTGTCATTGTTGGTAGTAAGTTGGTGGTTTTCGGGCAACACAGATACCAAAGGGACATCCCCCATCTCTAGAGCAACTGGTCAGAAAAGAGAAGGGAAGGCTACATTGAAGGACATGATACAAACACCGGCCACAGACCAGACCCAAGCCCTCTAGGTCAGCGGTCGCCAACCGGTGGGTCCCTGGACCACTGGCGGCCCGCGAGAAAATGTTGGTGGCCTGCAGAAAAATTATTTGCATTTTTTATATTGCACTAAATCAGGGGTCCTCAAACTACGCCCCCTCTGCGACGGATACGTGCAATGAACGTTTGTGTTGCTGCAGAGAGTCTCCCCCTTTGGGGTCTTTTTGTGTGGGTCGGAGGGGGGCAGAAATTCCGACTTGGGGTCTGCTTCAGCCTCCTGGTGTGGGGCTTTGGGCGAAGGCTGGAGGGAAGTGCTGCTGGTGGCACAGAGGGCCTCATTCCAGTGGGACTGCCTCATGGCCTGGTAGTGGCTGACCATCTCAGCCCGCTGAGCCTCCAGGAGCCGGTACCTGGCCTTGCACTCCCGCAGGTCTTCCCTCTGCTCGGAAAACCTATGCTCCTAGTCCTCAGTGAGGTACTTCTGCTGAGCCTCCTTCTCGGTCAGATCCAATTTGAATTGAGCTGTTTTGCCAACTCTTTCTCATAGTGATTGCTTAGCTCCAACGACTGCTTCTGTTGGGGTCCTAAAGAGCCCGGGCGGGCAGGCGAGGAGTGGCTGAGAGGGGAACTGCTGAACTGCCAGCCTTTTGATTGACAAGCTCAGCGTCTCAGCCCCTGAGCCACCATGTCCCCTTTCACAGGTTATTACACAATAACTTAATTAACCATTGCTTAAAACATGAGCTAGCAGCCAAAAAAGCTAACGCGATCCTTGGTTGTACAAACAGAGGCGTAGAATCAGAATCACGCGAAGCATTATTATCGCTTTAGAAATCCTTTAGTAAGGCCACCCCTGGAACACTGCATCCAATTTCGGTCACCCCAGTATAAAAGATTTTGGGAAAAGTGCAGAGAAGAGCAACTAAGATGATTAAGGGGCTGGAGATCAAAATGTATGAAGAACGATTGCAAGAATTGGGTCTGGCTAGTCTAGGGAAAAGAAGGAGTAGGGGTGACATGAGAGCAGTATTCCAGTGGTTGAGGCGCTCCCACAAAAAAAGAGGGGGTCAATTTATTTTCTAAAGCGCCACAAGGCAAGGAAAGAAACAACCAACGGATGGAAACTAATCAATGAGAGAAGAAACCTGAAATGAAGGAGAAACTTCCTGACAGTGAGGACAATCAACCAGTGGAAACAGAAGTTGCCTCCAGAAGTTGTAGGTGCTTCATCGCTGGAAGTTTTTAAGAAGACACCTGTTCTCACCTCCGTCCGAGTGATGGCTTAATTAGCCGGCACTATCAACTCTGGCAGCAAAATGGCGGGCGTATGCCAAGTATCTCTGTTATCGACACCGATGAGTCACCCAGGAACAAACTTCAGCTCTTAGTTAATCAGTTAATCAGCACAACAGCTCTTGCTGCCTTTATATCCTGTGGGGTGTGGCTCCATGACTCAGCACTTCCTAGGCCTGCCCTACCCCTGCTTCTGTTGTTCCCGCCTCTCCTGCCTATGAAACCTAGGGTCCAGCCAGGCCTGATTGCCATCAGCCGGGTCTGGAGGCATGGCCTGGGGGTGGGGGGAAAGAGTCAGGGGACGGAGGCCTCGTTATCTCCTCCACCTGGCCTGCCTCTGGCTCCTGGAGCTGAGCCAGGGAAGCCGGTGCTCCCGAGGTAAGTCCTGACGGCCCTTCCCCCTCACTTTCCAAGTCACTTTCTGGCAGGAGGCCCGGCTCGGGGGACACAGACACAACAACACCAGACAGCCACCTGTCTGAAATGGTAGAGGGCCTCCTGCTTGAGCAGGGGGTTGGGCTAGAAGACCTCCAAGGTCCCTTCCCGCTCTATTCTGACTGATTGAACTGAAACGCCTCCACTATCTCTAGGAAGAAGATATCTGGTTTGTGTATTGACGCGTGTGGGCAGCTTGTGTTCGCGCCCAGCTACCCGTGACTTACCTGGCTCCTCCTCTACATTCAGCAAGGGGATGTCGTCATCCAGGTAAGGCAAAGTGCCCAGAGCGCCTGACCTTCCAGCCACTGCCAAGGAGATGAAAAGGCCGTCGGAGCTCTGCAAAGCGTTTTCCTTTGTGCATTTTGTACTGCATCTGCGGACCAGGGAGGGAGGGAGCGATCAACGCCAAATGCATCTCACAGTGCTTTCTATCCGGGCGAGACAGCAGTGCCCAGCTTTTGTTGGCGGAGCGAAGGAGGCAGACCAGCCGAGCTGCAGAACAGCTACACACCGGGCAAGGATCAGGTGCACCTGGTGTCTGAGCAATTACCGTCGCTAATGCATTGGGCAGGGGGCTGGAAAGAGAAGTGGGGGAGAACTGTCTGGAGCCCCCTCCCAGGTAGCTGGATTCATTCACCGGATCGTTGGAAACACTGCGCTTGCCAAATTTGAGGAAGTTGCTCCAAATTAAGTAAACTTCGTTGTTTTTTTCCTTTGGGTAACGAGACGCAAATGCTTTACAGGTAGTTCTCCACTTAATGACAGATCGTTTAGCGAACGTGCAAAGTTACGACCGCGCTGAAAAAAGTGACCGTTTTTATCGCCGTTTTTTACACTTTACGACCTCGGTATGCTGCGGGGGTGGGGGGGTAACGGGATCCCCTTTGGCATCCCTCTGACGAGCAGAGTCAATGGGAAAGCCCGATTCACTTAACGCACTGCGTGACTCACTCAACAGTTCCAGTGATTCACTTAACAAACCGGGACAAGAAAAGTCTAAAAAATGGGGCCAAACTGACTTAACCAATTTCTCATCTTAACACCAGAAATGTTGGGCTCGATTGCGGTCGTTAAGTCGAGGACTACCTGTGCCAATTTCAGACAGCAGAAACGTTTAAATAAGGACCGTCTGATACAGTAAATAGAGTTTTGGGTAAGGAAAAAAAAAAAATTGGGAAGCACCGGCCGATTTTAACCTGGACTCCTTTTCCTGCACTTTTCCGCCTGGTTTATATTCCTTTTGAAGGAAGAATCGGTGAAAAGCGCCTTCTAAAAGAGAACAGCCTCTGAGTACATTCTTTTGGGTGGACCCTGATAATCCAGCTAAATCAATTTCTTTTGCTCAAGAGGCACAGCTGCTATTGCAGACCTGCTTCACAAAGCGGATTTATTTAGTTTTTTTTACCTTATTTTTCGGAGTATAAGACACTATAAAACGCACCTACCTGTTTTTTTGGGGAGGAAAACAAGAAAAAAAACCCTGCCTCTGCCTCCTAGCAATTTTCCTCCTTGCAGCAAACAGCAAACAACTTGCTTTAGTTTCGTTTTCATTTTCAACACAGCCTGATTAGCACAAGAAATTGCTGCCTCCCAGCAATTTGCCTCCGCGCGGCAATAGGCCACGGCAATCCCTGCAGCCTGAAACAGCTGAGGGTCGGGAGGCCGATCCAACCGACAATCAGCTGCTTGTGCTAATCAGGCTGTGCTGAAGCTGAAATGGGCTGTCGACTGTTTGCTGCAAGGAGGTAAACTGCTGGGAGGCAGAAGCCAAAGGTATTAAAAATACCTTAATTTAAAATAGATTCAATTGACCTTACCTGGCCTGACAGGTGTTTTCCAGGGAGGACCAGTAGAGAGACCAAATCCCCAGAGCAGCAGGCATGGTGAAAAGGACCCCAACCCAGCAACAGGAGACAATCAAGGACATGAAGAGACCAAAGTCATGGACAGCTGGAATCTAGGAAAGAGACAGGGGAGAAGGCGGGAGACAGGTAACCATCTCCTGGAGATCCAAGAACAAAACAAACAAAAAACAACAACAACGCACTACTTTTTCAAAAATCAGCATGGAACCCTTTATGGTTTTGGGGTTTTTTTGCGTAAAAGAGGAAAAAACTGTTGGTTTGACAATTAGATAAAGGTAAAGGTAGAGGTTCCCCTCGCACATACGTGCTAGTCGTTGCCGACTCTAGGGGGCAGTGCTCATCTCCGTTTCAAAGCCGAAGAGCCAGCGCTGTCCGAAGACGTCTCCGTGGTCATGTGCCCGGCATGACTCAACGCGCCAAAGGCGCATTGAACGCTGTTCGCTTCCCACCAAAGGTGGTCCCTATTTTTTCTACTTGCATTTTTACGTGCTTTCGAAACTGCTAGGTTGGCAGAAGTCGGGACAACTAACGGGAGCTCACCCCGTTACACGGCAGCACTAGGGATTCAAACCGCTGAGCTGCCGACCTTTCGATCGACAAGCTCAACGTCCTAGCCCTTTGAGCCACCGCGTCCCAATTAGATAACAATTAGATAGGACAGATGATGTCCCTTTAAAACAGCTTCTCCCAAACTTGGCGACTTTAAAATGGGTGGGCTTCAATTCCCCGAAGTTGAAGCCCACCCATCTTAAAGTCACCAAGTTTGGGAAACACTGTTTCAAGAGAAAGAGGTAAATCTGGAATTGTTCTTCTAACCGCTGTGAAAATGCTTCCAAGCCTTTAGAACAAAGGTCCCCAACCTTTTGGATCTCAGGGACCACTAAATCCATAATTTTAAATCCCATGGACCACTAATATGATTTTTTTAAAAAAAGATAAATAGTGTTTAGCGCAAATAATTTTTCTGCGGACCACCAAAATTTCTTCACGGACCACCAGTGGTCCAGGGACCACCAGTTGGTGACCGCTGCTTTAAGAACGACTTTAAAATGGGTGGGCTTCAACTCCCAGAATTCCCTAGCCAGCTGTCAGGGTTCCAAGTAATACACCCATAGCAAACATAACCCCGAGGCAGATAGATTCCTCAAAGAATAGTTTTATTTGCATATATCATATTGGCACGGGCTGGTGAAAACCGACTCTGAATGTCCCCTGCGGTGTTCACCTAATTGAAAGTTTTCTCCCTTCCCCAAACAATCAGTCACATGGTCCAATCAAGGTGTCATCCGGTTGCCTGGTAACTTCGCTCCTCCTCTCTCCGACCACCTGTAGGAATGACCTTGGTTCCCAGGAGAAAGTATTTTGTTTTGGCTACAAACCCAAACTATCTCTTATTCCCCTCTCCCTATCTCTCAGCTCCAGTGTGGCAACACGTAAGACTCAAAATGGCCTCGGTCAGGTCAGCTTCAGGTCTGACACCTGCCATGCTGGCAGGGGAATTCTGGGAATTGAAGTCCGCCCATCTTAAAGTCACCAAGTTTGGGAAACACTACTTTAAGAGAAAGAGGTACATCTAGAATTGTACTTCTAACTTTATTTTATTTATTTATTTATTTATTTATTTATATGTCACAACAGTATATGTAAGCATAAGCATGAAATAACTATATGATATATAAGCATAAATATAATCATAAGTATGTAATAACTATATGAAATTGGATACAATCAAAGGGAACCTTAGGACAGGAACGGTAGGCACGTTGGTGCTCTTATGCACGCCCCTTACAGACCTCTTAGGAATGGGGTGAGGTCAATAAACAGATTCTGGTTGAAGCTTTGGGGATTTTGGGAAGAGACCACAGAGTCTGGTAGCGCATTCCAGGCATTAACAACTCTGTTACTGAAGTCATATTTTCTGCAATCAAGATTGGAGCGGTTCACATTAAGCTTAAATCTATTGTGTGCTTGTGTATTGTTGTGATTGAAGCTGAAGTAGTCTTAAGTGAAGTAGAGGCGAAGGGGGACAGAACATATTGACTGATATCGGTGTGGAAGTTGGCTCACCTGGGAAAAAATGTTGGCGGCGTATGCCGCAGCCGTGGTTAAGGAGGTGAAGAAGGTGGCTTTGCCAGCTGTCTGGATGGTGTAGATCATCCTGAGGTTGAGATCTTTCAGGTGGGTGGCTTGCCGATAGGTGTTGATGAAGACGAAGACGTCGTCCACCCCTGAGAAACGGCACAGGGAGGGAGACGGTTAGGAGGCAAAGATTTGGGGGAGGGAGAAGGGCTCCTGACATGGTTGGATCGTCCTCTTACCGATGCCCACGATGACGAAGGCCGCCACTCCGTTCAGGATGCCCAGGTACTGGATTCCGAAGACAATGTGGTACAGGAAAAGGGCCACCAGGCAGCTGATTCCGATGCTAGCAATGCCAAAAAATGACAGGAAGACTGCAGGAAGAGAGAAGAGAACAGAACAACAGAGGGAAGGGACCTTGGAGGTCATTTAGTCAAACCCCCACACCCAAGCAGGAGACCCTACACCATTTTTGACAGATGGCAGTCCAGTCTCTTCTTGAAAGCTTCCCACAACTTCCAAAGGCAACTTCTGTTCCATGGGTTGATTGTTTCTCACTGTCAGAAAATTTCTCCTTATTTCCAGGTTGAATCTCTCCTTGGTCAGTTTCCATCCATTATTCCTTTTCTGGCCTTCAGGTGCTTGGGAAAGTAGCTTGACCCCCTCCTCTCTGGGGCAGCCCCTCAAATATTGGAAGACTGCTATCATGTCTCCCCTGGTCCTTCTCTTCACTAGACTAGCCAGGCCCAGTTCCTGCAACCGTTCTTCCTATGTTTTAGTCTCCAGCCCCCTAATCATCTTGGTTGCTCTGAATAGAATAGAATAGAATAGAATAGAATAGAATAGAATAGAATAGAATAGAATAGAATAGAAGTTGGAAGGGACCTTGGAGGTCTTCTAGTCCAACCTGCCCAGGCAGGAAACCCTGCACCACTTCAGACAAATGGTTATCTAACATCTTCTTTAAAACTTCCAGTGTTGGAGCATTCACAACTTCTGGAGGCAAGTTGTTCCACTGATTAATTGTTCTAACTGTCAGGAAATT
Source organism: Ahaetulla prasina (assembly GCF_028640845.1). NCBI lineage: Eukaryota > Metazoa > Chordata > Lepidosauria > Squamata > Colubridae > Ahaetulla > Ahaetulla prasina. The sequence goes on along the minus strand of NC_080556.1, from coordinate 8,285,264 downwards.
TCTCCTTATTTCGAAGTTGCTTCTCTCCTTGATTAGTTTCCACCCATTGCTTCTTGTCCTGCCCTCAGGTGCTTTGGAGAATAGCTTGACTCCCTCTTCTTTGGGGCAGCCCCTGAGATATTGGAACTCTGCTGTCATGTCTTCCCTGGTCCTTCTTTTCATTAAACTAGACATACTCAGTTCCTGCAACCATTCTTTATAGCCATCTTTTACATTTGGGCCTTCAGGCCTGCCACATTTTCTTCTGTGGGAAAATGGGAGGGGGAATTGCATAGAGTATGGGAGATATGTAGTCAAAATAACATTCCTTTCTCAGAGAGTCAAGGACGCCTTGCCCTGGCACTTGGAGTCAGATGACTGGGGGGTACCTCCAGTTTGGATGGTGGATGATTGGACCATGTGATGGACATGTGGGGACTGGGCAGGGACTTGGGTGGGGAAAACCTGGAAACTTTCGCATTCGGGTTTTTCCAAATGTGCCAATATGACATCTTCAATAAAAAGGGAACTTTAAGGAAATTCTAGCCTCAGAGTTGTTGGGGGTGTTACTTGGAATCCCTGACACATGATCTGTTCTGTTCTCCCTCACCTCCATCCGAGTGATGGCTTAATTAGCCGGCACTATCAGCTCTGGCAGCAGAATAGCCAGCGTCTGCCAAGAGCCTCCCTTATCTTCCACGACGCTGGTGAGCCACCCAGGAACAAACATCAGCTCAATCAGTGGATTTGCCTGTTACAAAGAGACACAGCAGCTCTCTCTGCCTTTTATATCCTGTGGGGTGTGGCTCCATGACTCAGCACTTCCTAGGCCTGCCCCACCCCTGCTTCTGTTGTTCCCTCCTCTCCCGCCTATGAAACCTAGGGTCCAACCAATCCTGATTGCTGTCAGCTGGGTCTGCAGGCATGGCCTGTGGGGGGGAAGAGTCAGGGAATGGAGGCCTCGTTATCTCTTCTACCTGGCCTGTTTCTGGCTCCTGGAGCTGAGCCAGGGAAGCTGGTGCTCCCGAGGTAAGTCCTGACGGCCCTTCCCCCTCATTGTCCAAGTCACTTTCTGCCAGCAGGGCCGGCTTGGGGGGTGCAGACACAACATGATCTTCCTTCCAGGCCCCAATCCAAACCGGGGTCCCCAATGCTGGGGATTCACAGCTCCCCCCAAAAGAGCTCAAAGGATGGAAATTCTTCCGGTCTCAGGTGCGAGGGGGGTCTCGGGAGCAGAGCAGCGGCCGTTCTCTTTACCTGAACAGGACGCCAGGAGGTAAACCAGAACCGCAATGCATGAGCTACTGATGAAGGCCAGCAACATGTCGTTCTTGAAAATCTTCCTCACTTCGTAATCAAAGAGATCCGTCCCGCCGTACAGAACCTCCACTTTGCTGCAGAAAAAAAGCACAGGAAGTTGGTTGTCCCGACACGTTTAACTCGGTTAAACTGAAATACTGGTAGTCCCAGAGTTACAACAGTTCGTTTAGTGACCGTTCGAAGTCACGACAGGACTGATGTCCCTTTTTCACACTTACGACCCCTGCAGCCTCCCCACCTCCACCCCATGGTCACGTGATTTATATTCGGGTGCTGGGCAACCGACTCGTATTTATGACGGTCCCAGCATTCCCCTTCCGACAAGCAAAATTCCTCGGGGGAGCCAGATTCACTTAATGACCGTGCTACTTATTTCGCAACGGCAGGGATTCACTGAACAAACGCGGCGAGAAAAGTCGTCACGTGGGAACGAAAGTCACTTCGCGAATTTCTCACTTTGCGATGTACATTCTGGGCGGCAGCGTGTGGAAGCCTTCGGCCTAGTATGGCTTCCAAAGAAGGGTTTTCTGGAACGCTGACATTGGGCTCCGTTGTGGTCGTAAGTCGAGGAGTACCTGTTATTGCTCGGTTGCATAATAGGCTGAATGCTCAGTAGCGAAACCCTAGATTTGCTTCCCACCCACCCACCCCCTAAAAATACCCAAAACCAGCTGGACGGGCTGGGTTTTACAATCTGGAGGTCCCTGAATTTGCAGAGGATGCTGTGATTTGTGTAATAAATTAAGCCTGAGGGTTTGAAACCATGGAGGGCTAAATAAAGAACAACGCGCTAAGCCATAGATCACAGCTCCCAAACCGCGGGCGTTACATCGTTCCCCGAAAAAGCAAAGTATGGCATTGCACACGGTGCAAAGGAGCACATCCCCCCCCTCCATCCGCCACGCAAGCCCACGGCTGCTGTTCTCTGGGGAATCCTAAACTCCGATTATTTGAAAGAAGAAAAGAAAAGAGGGATAATCATTTGGTATCTTTAGGAAGTGCAGCAGCCTGTGTCCAAAGCTGCATGAAATAGCCCGGCTCCTTAGGAGGGGGAAGAGAGAGGGTTCCGAGAAAATTAATTAAATGAGGGAAGCAATTAAGCCCTCGCAGCAGGGGAGATCGGCTGGGGAGGGGGGGGTTCCTGCGCTGACTCCTGGAGGTCTCTCTCTCTCCCTCCTTCTCTGCTTCCATGGCTCTTTTGAGCCAAGAGCATCAAGCAGAGAGACAGACAGAGACAGACAGAGACAGACAGAGACAGAGACAGAGAGACAGAAAGAGAGACTGACAGAGTGAGACAGAGAGAGAAAGAGAGACAGAGACAGAGACAGAGAGAGACATACATAGACAGAAAAAGAGAGAGACAGAGAGACAGACAGAGTGAGACAGAGACAGAGACAGAGAGACAAAGAGACAGAGACATAGACAGACAGAGAGAGACACAGAGAGAGAGAGACAGACAGAGACAGAGAGAGAGAGAGAGAAAGAGAGAGAGTGAGACAGAGAGAGAGACAGAGAGGGAGACAGAGAGGGAGACAGAGAGAAAGATAAAGAAACAGAGAGAGAGAGGGAGAGAGAGAGAGAGAAAGAGAGGGAGAGAGAAAACAGCATGATCTGAAATATATCAGACAAGAGGTCCCCAACTCTGGGCCATGGTTCACTACTGGGCTGCTGTGGCCTGTTCGAAACCAGGCCATGGGAGATACGGGCAAACGTGGAGAGGTGAAGGTCCACTTTGCAAGGGGCAGGCACTTTCACTTGTGTGCGAAACTCCGTTCATGTGAGCGGAGAGCGTGCACAAATGGAGCTGCACATGCACGCCTGCCACTCACATGTCCCCTGCCCAGGCTGGAGTAGTTGGGGGCCACTGCATCAGACACATAACCCTGAATGCTGGCTTAATCCTTGCCTTCACAGGGCCTGCCCTACCTTGACTCGAACCCTGGCTGTGTTCACACCTGCCACTGAACCCCAGAGAACCCATCCGAGCTGAATCTTGCGTGATCCATCCCCGCAGAAAGCTTGAGCCTCTCAGTTTGACTTCGCAGCCCCAGCGGGACAAAGGGCCCTCAAGCAGGCAGGCTCCTTTTGTGCTGCGGCTACAGAGGGGGAGGCCTTGCATGTCGAAAGCTAGCTCTGCATGGTTTCCTGGCCCAGTCGTCGCGACTGTTAAGTTGACTCGCAGACTTAGTCTGACCCACCTCTCTTGGAGCCATCGAACAGAGTTCCCAATGGCTGGTACCCCACCTTGCCTTTGCCCTCAGAGGCTAACTTTCTACAAGGAGAAGAGCCACGAATGTTTCATCTATCCCTGCATTGTGGAAAGGTCCACTTCAACCAGTGGTGAAATCCTCCGCCGGTTGCCACCGTTTCGTTTCGTTTTGTATATGCGCTTTGCGCAAACAAGTGCATCCACAGTACGCACCAAATGCACACTTTGCGCAGAAGGAGGAGCTGTTTGAATGTAAGTCGAACAGTGAGGCGAGGGAACAGCTGTGCCGCACGATTTAGATTTACTAGAAAGTAGGATTTCCTGCTTGCTAGCGAATATAAATCACACAGCACAGCTGATCATCGGAAATCATGGCATCGCATGATCAGGGCACAGCTGATCGTCAGTAGCTTTTATTACGACCGGTTCGCCCGAACCAGTGTGAACCGGTAGCATTTCAACCCTGACTTCAACCTTTCGGACTGGAAACTCAGGCGGGGATGGAGCAAGGCAGAGCCTCTGTGCTCACCTGGTAGACTCCTTGGCCAGCAAGGCCACGTAGGTGACCACAAAGTTTTGAAACTTCCGGCACTGTTCTTCCCAGCGGTCATCCATGGAATAGTAGCTGGGCAGGGGAGCGCCAAAGAGGACTTCGCTCCGCAAGAGGGAGCTCTTCTTGTTCTCGGCTGAGAGACTCTCGTCCACATACCAGTAGAATTCCGGGTGGGTCATGGCCAGCTCAAGAGACCCTGCGGGAAACAACACAGTAACAGAACAACAGAGTTGGAAGGGACCTTGGAGGTCTTCTAGTCCAACCTCCTGCCCAAGCAGGAAACACTGTACCATTTCAGACAAATGGGTTGTCCAATCTCTTCTTAAAAGGTTCCAGTGTCGGAGCATTCACAACTTCTGGAGGCAAGTCTTTCCAAGGGTTCTAACCAGGGCTGGGCTGCTGGGGGTTCGCAGGGGTTCGGGAGAACCTCTAGCTAAGATTCTGTGCAATTCTGAGAACCCCCAAATCTCACTCCTGGCTGGTCCCTCCCACCCCACCCCTCCCAGTAGTCCCCACGCAGCCCGTTTTGGATGCAGGTAAGTGCAGGGGCCACGCAGAGGCTCGGGGAGGGCGCAAAATGGCCCTACCGGACGTTCAGGAAGAGGGCTTCCAGAGGCCCTCCGGAGCCTGGGGAGGCTGTTTTTGCCCTCCAAGAGTCTCCTGGAGGCTCGAGGAAAGCCTCTGGAGCCCGGGGAGGGGAAAAATGCCTCCCTACTGTGATTCAAGAGTCCGACTAGGCCATGCCCACCCAGCAACTGGGCAGAGAACCCCTTGCTAAAATTTTTGAAGCCCACCCCTGGTTCTAAGAAGGGACACGGTGGCTCAGGGGCTAAGACAGCTGAGCTTGTCAATCGAAAGTTCGGCAGTTTGGCGGTTCAAATCCTTAGTGCTGCCGTGTAACGGGGCGAGCTCTCGTTACTAGTCCCAGCTCCTGCCAACCTAGCAGTTTCGAAAGCATGTAAAAAATGCAAGTAGAAAAAATAGGGACCACCTTTGGTGGGAAGGAAACAGCGTTCCGTGCGCCTTTGGTGCGTTGAGGCATGCCGGCCACGTGACCATGGAGACAGTGCTGGCTCTTCGGTTTTGAAACGGAGATGAGCACCGCCCCCCTAGAGTCGGCAACGACTAGCACGTATGTGCGAGGGGAACCTTTACCTGGTTCTAACTTCAGGAAATTTCTCCTTAACAGTCTGGGGAGGAAACCCCCCCCCCGGTCCGATGGGGACCCTCTCCTTTGCCCTGCTTTGCTGTTCGAGTATCCTTCACGCTTACAGTATGATTCCCAGCATGTTCTACAGAGCATGAAAACACTGTGCTTGGAGGGAATCTGGTGGAGTTGCTTGATTTCCTCTTCCCTCCCACTCCCTTCTTTTATTAACTCTGGCTATTTTGGCCACAGGGGAGCAATTATTTAAGCAGGCGTGGGGTAGGCAGGAGGTCTGGCGAATCTTGCTAAAGGAGCCCTGATGGCACAGTGGTTAGAATGCAGTTCGGCAGGCAATCTCTGCCCGCTGCCAGGAGTTCGATCCTGACTGGTTCAAGGTTGACTCAGCCTTCCATCCACGTGAGGTCAGTAAAATGAGGAGCCAGATTGTTGGGGGGCAAGAGGCTGACTCTGTAAACTGCTTAGAGAGGGCTGTAAAAGTACTGTGAAGCGGTATATAAGTGCTATTGCTATCTTCCTTCCTTCCTTCCTTCGTTCCTTCCCTCCCTCCCTCCTGCCTTCCTTCCTTTCCTTCCTTCCTTCTCTTACCTTCCTTTCCCTTCCCTTTCCTCCTTCCATCCCTCTTCCTTCCTTCCTTCCTTCCTTCCTTCCTTCCTTCCTTCCTTCCTTCCTTCCTTCCTTCCTTCCAGGTGCTTCAAATGCAGTATTGCAGGATAACTCTGCCCATTGCCAGCAGTTCAATCCTGACCAACTGGCTCAAGGTTGACTCAGCCTTCCATCCTTCTGAGGTCGGTAAAATGAGGACCCAGATTGTTGGGGGCAACAGGTTGACATTGTAAACCGTTCAAGCAGCGCTATAAAGCACTATAAAGTGGTATATAAATCTAAGTGCTATTGCTATCTTCCTTCCCTCCCTCCCTCCTGCCTTCCTTCCTTTCCTTCCTTCCTTCTCTTACCTTCCTTTCCCTTCCCTTTCCTCCTTCCATCCCTCTTCCTTCCTTCCTTCCTTCCTTCCTTCCTTCCTTCCTTCCTTCCTTCCTTCCTTCCTTCCAGGTGCTTCAAATGCAGTATTGCAGGATAACTCTGCCCATTGCCAGCAGTTCAATCCTGACCAACTGGCTCAAGGTTGACTCAGCCTTCCATCCTTCTGAGGTCGGTAAAATGAGGACCCAGATTGTTGGGGGCAACAGGTTGACATTGTAAACGGTTCAAGCAGCGCTATAAAGCACTATAAAGTGGTATATAAATCTAAGTGCTATTGCTATCTTCCTTCCCTCCCTCCTTCCCTCCCTCCTTCCTTCCTTCCTTCCTTCCTGTTAGAATGCAGTATTGCAGGCTGACTCTGTCCACAGCCAGGAGTTTGATCCTGACTGGCTCAAGGTTGACTCAGCCTTCCATCCATCTAAGGTCAGTAAAATGAGGAGCCAGATTATTGGGGGCAACAGGTTGACATTGTAAACCGTTCAGGCAGTGCTATAAAGCACTATAAAGTGGTATATAAGTCTAAGCAGTGTTACTACTCCTTCTCCTAGGTTGGACTAGTCCCTCCACCCAACCCTCAAGGCTCACCTTGGATGTCGGCAAGCTCTTGTCCAAGGCCGTCGTAGTATATTTTTCCACCCCTCTCTGTGGGGAAGAAATAGGTCATGAGGGAGCTAGGAGGAGAACAGTAGGAGTAAGACCCCAAAGGGAGATCTTTGAGGACCTCGTGAGGCTTCCAGCAAAACTCCTGGAAGTGAGGATGGTCCATAATTTTGCGCTCCACCTCGTGGATCGTCAACAGGCGCTCGGAGGTGAAAATATTCTTCTCGGCATCTCCCCGAGCGAGGAAGATGAGTTCGATGCGCCAGTGGGCGTGAGTCTGGGTGTTGGCGCTCACGGTGGTGCTCGGATACTCCCAACGAGGGAGGGGACTTCGGGACTGGTGGGAAGTGTGGTTGGCTGGGCTGGCCAGATTCCGTCCCGTGTCCCTTCGCCGCCTCGGGGAGAGGTTTAGGGACCCCGGCCGCGAGGCGTTGCGCTGGAGGTGCTGCAGTTTCTCAAAAATCAGCCTCCGCAAGGTCTCCGAGCTGAAGTCGGCCAGGTCTCGGCGGCTGCGTCCCCACAGGCCGAACTGGGACTTGAGGGCCAGGGTGAGGGCATCGAAGCGCTGCGAGGACTCATGGTTGCGGATCTCAAAGGCATTGTACGAGATGTCGATGTCCAGAGCCGGGTAGTGGAGGAACATGGTCAGGGCCAAGCCGGCAGGAATGGCGCATCCCAAGAAGAGGATGAGACTGGCGGAATAAGGGTTGGTGAAGACCCAGCCCACCACGGTCCAAAAATCCGAGGATGGGAGCGTCACGAAAGTGGCCCGGCGCCTGGGGTTCCACTGGCATTTCCCGCAAAGGCGGGACCCCCTGGTTTTCATGCCAGGACCACAAGCCCCCTCTTCATCTTCGTTGCCGCACACATCTTGCAATAAGGCGTCATCCTCCGTGTCCATTCCTAGAAAGAGAAGAGGGGAATCAAGAGGTCTGAACAGAATTGGAGGCAAACGGTTGAACCGCTAACTTAACACGAAGAACAGCTAAGAAATGGATCGCACTTCCGGACACCAGCCAGAAAAAAAATCTGAGCGCTCTCTGGTTTGGTAGTTTTGGTTTGGTAGTTTGGTAGGCCTTTCATCACACAAACTAGGTACTAACATCATCAGTGCTAGTACTAAAGGGAAGGAAGGAAGAGGGAGGGAAAGAAAGGGAAGGAAGGAAGGAAAGAAGGAAAGAAGGAAGGAAAGAAGGAAAGAAAGAGAAAGAAAGAAAGGAAGAAGGAAGGAAGGTAGGAAGGAAGGAAGGAAAGAAAGAGAAGGAAGGTAGGAAAAGAAAGAAAGAAAGAAAGAGGGAAAGAAAGAAGAAAGAAAGAAAGAAAAGACAAAGGAAGGAAGGAAGGAAGGAAAGAAAGAAAGAAAGAAAGAAAGAAAGAAAGGAGGGAGGGAAAGAAAGAGATAGAGAGAAAGAATGGAAGGAAGAAGGAAGGAAGGAAGGAAGAGAAGGAAGGATGGAAAGGAAGGAAGGAAGGAAAGAAGGAAGGAAGGAAGGAAAGAAGGAAGGAAGGAAGGAAGGAAGGAAGAAAGAAAGAAAGACCTCAATCCATTTTCATTGACAGCTCTTCCTGCCTCTTCTGCTGCTTGAGCAGGAGGTTAGACTAGAAAGTCTCTAAGGTCCCTCCCAACATTCTAAATGAATGCATCTAAAAGTCTGGCAAAGAATCTTTTGAGTGGCTCCCATCTGGCCATGTTTTCCCAAATATCAAGTACATGCTTGATGGACATTACCTTACTGATGACCCCCCACCCTGTAAAAGACCTTGGAGTTTTCATATCAAATGATCTAAGGGCCAAAGCCCACCGCAACTACATAGCAAAAAAAGCTCTAAGAGTTGTAAACTTAATTTTGCGTAGCTTCTTTTCCAAAAACTCTACACTACTAACCAGAGCATACAAAACATTTGCCAGACCTATTCTTGAATACAGCTCATCCATCTGGAACCCATACCACATCTCTGACATTAATACTATCGAACGTGTCCAGAAATATTTTACTAGAAGAGTTCTTCGCTCCTCCGAAATCAACAAAATACCTTATACCACCAGGCTTGAAATTCTGGGTTTAGAAAACTTAGAACTCCGCCGACTCCGACATGACCTGTGTTTAACACACAGAATCATCTATTGTAATATCCTTCCTGTAAAAGACTACTTCAGCTTCAATCGCAGCAATACAAGAGCAAACAATAGATTCAAACTTAATGTCAACCGCTTCAGACTTGATTGCAGAAAATATGACTTTTGTAACAGAGTTGTTAACGCTTGGATTTCACTACCTAACTCTATAGTCTCTACTCAAAACCCCAAAATCTTCAACCAAAAACTGTCTACTATTGACCTCACCCCATTCCTAAGAGGACTATAAGGGGCGTGCATAAGAGCACAAAAGTGCCTATCGTTCCTATCCTATTGTTCTCTTCATTATAATATTATATGCATACTTATACTTTTACTTATATATACTTTTTCTCTCATGATGAGTTATTTTATGTTGATGATTGTATATACTGTTGTGACAAAATTTATTTATTTTTTATTTATCAAACTTATATACCGCACCATCTCCCGTAGGACTCAGGGCGGTTCACAGGCATATTAAAACAATATAAAAACAATATAATAAATAAACATTAAAACCCAGATTAAAACTAAATATTATCATAGCCTGATCACTAAAACAGTAAAAACCAATAAAACCCCCATTAAAATTTAGCTAAAACATTTTGTTCTTAGGCTAGTCCCGCACGCTGAAATAATAGAGTCTTCAGTTCACGTCTGAAGGTCCGGAGGTCAGGGAGTTGTCATAATCCTGGAGGAAGCTCATAAAATAAATAAAATAAAATAAAATATATATGTTTATATGTGTATATACTATATAATCTTTTTGTATGATGTTGTGACAAAATAAATAAATAAATAAATAAATAAATAAATAAATAAAAAAAATAAAAAAATAAAAACGCAAGGAGTTTTCTTTTCCTTTGTGGCCCAGGTGTAACCCCGAGAACTTTAGCTTCGTCCTCTTGCGCTCCGCCAAATATTAAAAATTCCCGCCGGGTTTTTTAAAACGGGAGACGCGGAAACGGCTCCTTTGTCGGCCTGCCTCCTCTTCTGAGAAGAGATCCTTCCCTAGACTACGTATAGGTTTTATATTTATATCTCCTACTACGGTGAGCCAACTCAATCCATCAAAGCTTCTGCCTCCTGAATCACCTCATTAAGAGCCTTTTTTTTTCGAGAGAAAAATTATCAATCGAAAGAGAACAAAGACGAGACAGAGAGAGAGAGGAGAGAGAATTGCCAAAAAACGACGTGTTGTGTGTAAATATAACCCTTTTCTCACAAATCATTCAGCATTTCTTCTTTATTAAGAGCTTTCAGATCTCTCCTGGCAAACCTCCCAGGATTAAAAGACGCTTCACATCTGCGAGTTGATATCTTGCTTGTTTTTCTAAGAAGCCAAAAAAGCATCCAAGAGGAGGGGTTTCCCCCCCCCCCAAACATCATAAAGCAGAGGGGGGAACAAACAGTGTATTTTAAACAACCTTTAAACAGTGGGGATCAGAGGTGGGTTTCAGCAGGTTCTGACCAGTTCTGAAGAACTGGTAGTGGAAATTTTGAGTAGTTCGGAGAACCGGTAGTAAAAATTCTGACTGGCCCCGCCCGCATCTATTTTCTGCCTCCCGGGTTCCAGCTGATTGGGAGGAAATGGGGATTTTGCAGTATCCTTTCCCTGGAGTGGGGTGGCCGCCATTTTTTTTTTATATATCCCGCCCTGCTCCGAAGACTCAGGGCGGCTTACACTGTGTTAAGCAATAGTCTTCATCCATTTGTATATTATATACAAAGTCAACTTTTATTGCCCCCAACAATTTGGGTCCTCATTTTACCTACCTTATAAAGGATGGAAGGCTGAGTCAACCTTGGGCCTGATGGGATTTGAACCTGCAGTAATTGCAAGCAGCTGTGTTAATAACAGGCAGACTTAGTCCGTTGAGCCACCAGAGGCCCTTTCCTCTGGTTAAGGAAGGGGTAGTCAACCTTTTTATACCTAATGCCCACTTTTGTATCTCTGTTAGTAGCAAAATTTTCCACAGTAATGGTGATTTATAAAGTAGGGAAGTCACTTTATAAAGTTTATAAAGCAGAGTTACAGCAAGTTAAAGCATATAATAACAATTACTTACCATTTAGTTTCACTTAGGTAACATGAACTACACTTATGCGCAGGCGACACAAATAGTATATTTTCAGAAATTTAAATTGTCACGGGGAATTTTATGAAAACCTAATGAAAATGTTTTTAAATAATGCTATGAATTTTTTTTTAAGAAGTCAATTAAATAAAAAAAAAAGGAAAGTGCTTCAGTATTGGACAAAACCCCTACCACCCCCCATGAAAGCTGGAACGTCCGCTAGTTGGTGGTAGGGACCAGGTTGACTACCACTGGGTTAGGATGAGCTGGAAATCAGAGCTGGAAATCAGGTAAGACGGCAAGAGGAGCCCCGTCTTGCTCCACGCGCCCCCAAATAACAAGACCTCCCCCCAAAATAAGGCCAAGCGCTTATTTCGGGGTTCAAGAAAATATAAGACGGGGTCTTATTTTCGGGAAAACACGGTAGCAAACGGATGTTTCTCGCGGGATATGGCAGCAGCCACCGGCTTAAAAGATATTTTGGTTTGACGAAGGCAAGGCGGGTTTTGAAATGCATTCTTCTTCTTCTTTCGGAGGCTCCTCACCTTTGCAACGGTGCTGCAAAGCCTCCCAGGGCAGAGGCAGTCTACCAGTGAACACATCGGTAGGCCCCCAGCTTGATCCGGAGGGTTGGGGGGCATTTTCAATCGTTTCAATTCTGGAGACAGGCTGAGCCGTGGTGGCAACACACACACCCCTCTCTCAATTTCTTGGCCATGTTTAAATAAGCCCCCTCTTTCTCCTCAGTAGCCAAATTGACTAAGCCACCCTCGCTAAGCCTCCTTGGAATTTTCCAGCTGATCGGAATAATAGCTTCATTAGCTGGTTTTAAAGGTCTGCAGAGTCAGAGAGTGGGGGAGTGGGGAGGGGGATCAGTTTCTCACCCCCAAAGAGAAGGAGAAATTATTTATCGGGAAGCAAACGATGTCCAACAAAGTCCTTGCGTACAAAAAACAAAAGCAGCTTAGAAGACCCTGCTCTGGCCCACCCGACCCTGAATTTCTCTTCCCTCTAGAACAAGGGGTCTCCAACCTTGGCAACTTTTAAGCCTGAAGGACTTCAACTCCCAGAATTCCCCAGCCAGCAAAGCAAAAAGAGTTGAAGTCCTCCGGGCAGAAAGTTGCCAAAATTGCTCTAGAAGCAGGGGTGAAATGCTCCCGGTTCAGACCGGATCGGCCAATCCGGTAGCAATGGTGGCAGGTGGTTCGGAGAACCGGTAGCAAAACTCCCTGCCCCTCCCTCACCATGCCCAGCTGAGCCACACGATCATCAGAACCTTTTTTTTTTTTATTTTTAAAAGCATTTTTAACAACCTCTTAATTGATTGTAAGATACAAATGGAATAAGATGAAGTCAATGTTAATAACTAAAATCTAGGAGGGGAGGTTTGAGAAATATACTCAATAAATGAGAAAATCGGAGTCGCCTGGACACCAGAAGTATTGAAATGAAAATAAATACAGCAATGGAGAGAGATAAGAAGAAGGAGAGAAATGGAAAGGGAGAAGGAGGGAGAGAGAAAGAAGGAAGGGAAGAGGAGAGGAGGAAAGGCAGGGGAAATAAGAGTAGGAGAGAAGGCCTAGATAGGGAAGAAATAGGGAGGAGGGGGAGAAAGGAAGGGAAAGTTGAGAAGGAGTAGGAGAGGAGCGAAGAAAGTAGGGAGGATGAAAGAAGGGAGGAAGAGGAGTGAGAAGGAGAAGAAAGGATTGCTGTGAAAAGGAAAAGATGAAATGGAAGACAGGCAACCCTGAATATATTTGAATATATTAGGATAAAAATTGAAACAATTAAAAAAAAAAAGAATGAAAGAAAATGAATACTAATAAAAATGGAGAAATTAGAACTTGAGGGCTAGAAGAAGACGTGACTTAGTGAAATGAGCGAGGAAATATTAGGATATGAATAAAAACCACGAAAAAACAATTATTTTGGCAAAAACTGTAATTAAGTAAAATATACTTGAATATACTAAATTGTATAAGACACGATATGGCCAATATTCTGTTCATAAACCATGTATATGTGTAGGGAGGAAATTAAAAAATCAATAAAAACTTGTTTAAAGAAAACAACACTTGGCACTAGATGCAGCTTCAGAGGATAATCCAGGGCTGGAAGGGACCTAGAGGTCATCTAGTCCAACCCTGCTCCAACAGGACATTGTTAGGGAGTTTCTGTCTTTCGATCCCCCAGTCACATAGCCACGCCCACCAAGCCATGCACACAGAACCGGTAGGAAATGTGAAGTGTTGTGTCTGCGCCCCCCCCCCGAGCTGGCCCTGCTGCTAGAAAGTGACTTGGAAAGTGAGGGGGAAGGGCCGTCAGGACTTACCTCTGGAGCACCGGCTCCTCTGGCTCAGCTCCTGACTCTTTTCCCCCCCCGGCCACGCCTCCAGACCCGGCTGATGGCAATCAGGCCTGGCTGGACCCTAGGTTTCATAGGCAGGAGAGGAGGGAACAACAGAAGCAGGGGTGGGGCAGGCCTAGGAAGTGCTGAGTCATGGAACCACACCCCACAGGATATAAAACCAGCGAGGGCTGCTATGCCTCTTCGTAGCAGGCAAAATTAACTGCTTAACTAAGAGCTGAAGTACTGTTTGTTCCTGGGTGACTCATCGGCGTCGAGGGAGATAACAGAGACACTTGGCAGATACCCGCTATTTTGTTGCCAGAGCTGATAGTGCAGGCTAATTAAGCCATCGCTCGGACGGAGGCGAGGGGGGACAGAATATGAAGCTGGCTAGGTGTGAACAAAGATTGGATTTCAAGAGTGGAATTTCCCTTAAGGAGGGTGGGGAGATTCCCAAAGCCAGGCGGGTTTTCTACTCAATCCTTGCCTGATTGTGCACAAGCTAAGCCACGGCTGGCCCAGGGAGGGTGTACCTGAATGGCAGCTTACCAACAAGACCAGGCCAAGAATATAAGGTTTTATCGCGGCACAGATAAGCCTTTGAAGCTACAGGGCTGCACAGCCTCCCTACCAAAAAAAAAAGAAGTGGGGGGGTCTCTAAGCTAAGCGCCGTTTGCGGAGGATTTTCCCAGGCTAGATCTGGGCGCTGCTCACGCTGTCTAAATGCCAGATCCCCCCTTAAGAGGCTGCTAGTGCGTGGGTGAGTGGGTGAGTGTTTAGCAAATTTGGCTAATGGAGAGCCCTCGAAAAAAATCCAATCAGCTCCCAGTGGCCTAATAAAGCTGCGGCTTTAATGGGGATTGCAAAGAGAAGGGCAAACAGGTTCCAGATGAGAGACAGGCCTGTGGCAGGAGGAGGAGGAGGAGAGGAGAAAGAGGAGGCAACGGGGAAGAGCTGGAGGAGATATGGAGGAGGAGCAGAAGGAGAAAGAGGAGGAGACTTGGAAGAGCAGGAGGAGAAATTTTATTTATTTATTTATTTATTTTTCGCATTTTTATACCGCCCTATCTCCCTAGGGACTCAGGGCGGTTTACAGCCAGATAAAATATACATATAAATACAGAATAAAACCACAATTAAAAAACTTATTAAATAAGGCCGAATATTTAAAATGGAAATACAAATAATAAAACCCCATTAAAAACCAAATTCAAAATTTAAAAATTCTAGTCCAGTCCTGCGCAAATAAATAGATGTGTCTTAAGCTCGCGGCGGAAGGTTCGAAGGTCGGGAAGTTGGCGAAGTCCTGGGGGAAGTTCGTTCCAGAGGGTGGGAGCCCCCACAGAGAAGGCCCTTCCCCTGGGTGTCGCCAGTCGGCACTGCCTGGCCGACGGCACCCTGAGGAGTCCCTCTCTGTGAGAGCGTACGGGTCGGTGAGAGGCAATCGGTGGCAGCAGACGGTCCCGTAAGTAACCCGGCCCTATGCCATGGAGCGCTTTGAAGATAATTACCAAAACCTTGAAGCGCACCCGGAAGGCCACAGGCAGCCAGTGCAGTCTGCGCAGGAGAGGAGACATGAAGGAGCAGGAGGAGGTATGGAGGAAGAGTAGGAGGAGAGTGAAGGAGGAGACAAGGAGAAAGAGGAGGCGACATGGAGGATCAGGAGGAGATATGGAGGTGGAGCAGGGGGAGAGTGGAGCAGGAGGAAAAAGAGGAGGAGATGAGGAGAAAGAAGAGGAGACGAGAAGAAAGAGGAGGAGATATGGAGGGGCCTCTGGTGGCTCAACAGGCTAATGCAGTCTGTTATTAACAGCAGCTGCTTGTGATTACTGCAGGTTCAAGTCCCACCAGGCCCAAGGTTGACTCAGTCTTCCATCCTTTATAAGGTAAGTAAAATGAGGACCCAGATTGTTGGGGGCAATAAGTTGACTTTGTATATAATATACAAATGGATGAAGACTATTGCTTGATGTAGTGTAAGCCACCCTGAGTCTTCGGAGAAGGGCGGGATATAAATGCAAATTAAAAAAAAAAAAAGGAGCAGGAGAAGAAAGAGGAGAAGAAAGAGGAGGGAGAGGAGGAAGAAGAACGGGAGGAGGACGGAAGGAGGAGGAGGAAGGTACTGGCATCAGCAGATCTCGCCATCTTTACCAAGCAGTGCAGAAAAAATGCCCGGTGTTAGGAGCCGCACAGAGCAGAGCCAAACACCAGGCAGGATTTGAGGAAGAGAGGTTGCTGGCAAGACCCCCCTGACTTCTCCTCCAAATGGGAATACACTCACTTGAATCCCCTCCAAATGACACCCAGGATTAAAAAGAAAAATGGGTCCTGTGGCTACTGAGCTGGGTGGGACACCTAATAAGAGGAAAAGAAACTTGGCGAGAAAGAGAATTTAGATCTGCAAATCGAAACACAGCCAGAAAGACAGGAAAGAGGGATGCGAGGCAGAGGCGTGACGCTGCTACGAGGTTTGCTAATACCATCTTTTGGTGAGCGGCGCCATCTTGTATCTGAGGACTGTATCTGAGAACAAGGCTAAGACTCAATGGCTAAGACGCTGAGCTTGTCGATCGAAAGGTCGGCAGTTCAGCGGCTCAAATCCCTGGCGCTGCGTAACGGGTTGAGCTCCCGTGACTTGTCCCAGTTTCTGCCAACCTAGCAGTTCGAAAGCACTTAAAAAATGCAAGTAGAAAAAATAGGAGCCATCTTTGGTGGGAAGGGTACAGCGTTCTGTCCGCCTTTGGCGTTGATTCATGCCGGCCACACGACCACGGAGACGTCTTGGGACAGCGCTGGCTCTTCGGCTTTGAAACGGAGATGAGCACCGCCCCCTAGAGTCGGGAACGACTAGCACGTATCTGCAAACCTTTACCTTTACCTTATTTGAGAATTAAGATAGCTCAGCTACAAATCAAGCCTTACAAAGGAGTGGTTGAAAGAGTGAAGTAGGTTTAATTTGGGGAAGAAAATATCGGTATTTTTAAAAGAAAAGCCAGGCGCCTTCGGTTTCTCTTCCGTCAGAGCTTAGCAGTGCTGTCCTATTGGATTGTTCCTGATGTACTAAGCCATCGCCGACCTAATCGTAGCTTGCCTGAATACACCACGGCTGGCTGGATTTGCTCCCTGTCCCAATTCACACAACGGCTTAACGTTAAATCTGGCGATGATGATGAACTGAGCTCCGGAACTTTTAAGAACCGGCCCTGCTTCTTTCTCCCTTTCTGGTTTTCCGCCGCTGATGTGGGGACCACAAACGTAATGACACCTTGTCTCAAAGGTGTTTTTTTTCAAGAGGCAAGTAGACTTTCTTGTTGTTGTTTTTTTTACTTTTGAAGATGTTTCGCTTCTCATCCGAGAAGCTTCTTCAGCTCTGACTGGATGGCAGTAGGGAACGGAAGGATTTATCTTCCTCGCAGATATAAATCTTGCATATCAATCCTTCAGTTCCCCACCATCCTCCTGTCAGAGCTGAAGAAGCTTCTTGGATGAGAAGCGAAACGTCTTCAAAAGAAAAAAAAAACCAAGGAAGTCCAGTTGCCTTCTGAAAAAGCACCTTTTGGGACAACCACGACCTGTCTGGTTTGGTTCTGCAACCCAACAAGAGAGAGACAGACTTCAGAGGATCATTAGAACTGCAGGAAAAACAATGGCTAACAACCTGCCTTCCTTCCATTGAGGACCCGTATACTGCACGAGTCAAAAAGAGGGCTGGGAAAATATTTGCAGATCCCTCACATCCAGGACATAAACTGTTTCAACTCCTACCCTCAAAATGACACTATAGAGCACTGCACACCAGAACAACTAGACACAAGAACAGTTTTTTCCCGAAGGCCATCACTCTGCTAAACAAATAATTCCCTCAACACTGTCAAAATATTTACTAAGTCTGCACTACTATTAATCTTTTCATCGTTCCCATCACCCATCTCCTCCCACTTATGACTGTAACTTTGTTGCTTGTATCCTTACGATTTATACTGATATTGTTTCTGGATTGCTTATTTGTACCCTATGACTATTATTAAGTGTTGTACCTTATGATTCTTGATGAACATATCTTTTCTTTTATGTACACCGAGAGTGTATGCACCAAGACAAATTCCTTGTGTGTCCAATCACACTTGGCCAATAACAAAAATCTATTCTATTCCATTCCATTCCATTCTATTCTATTCTATTCTATTCTATTCTATTCTATTCTATTCTATTCTATTCTATTCTATTCTATTCTATTCTATTCTATTCTATTCCTGATTGTTTGCACCCTATGACTATCATTAAGTGTTGCGCCTTATGATTCTTGAATGAAGGTATCTTTTCTTTTATGTACACTGAGAGCTTATGCACCAAAGACAAATTCCTTATGTGTCCAATCACACTTGGCCAATAACAAAAAGCTATTCTATTCTATTCTATTCTATTCTATTCTATTCTATTCTATTCTATTCTATTCTATTCTATTCTGTTTTATTCTATTTCATATTTTCTTTTCTATTCCATTCTATTCTATTCCATTCCATATTTTCTGTTCTATTCCATTCCATTCCATATGTTCTATTCTCTTCTCTTCTCTTCTCTTCTCTTTTCTTTTATGTACACTGAGAGCCTCTGCACCAAGACAAATTCCTTGTGTGTCCAATCACACTTGGCCAATAGAAATTCTATTCTATTCTATTCTATTCTATTCTGTTTTATTCTATTTCATATTTTCTTTTCTATTCCATTCTATTCTATTCCATTCCATATTTTCTGTTCTATTCCATTCCATTCCATATGTTCTATTCTATTCTATTCTATTCTATTCTATTCTATTCTATTCTATTCTATTCTCTTTTCTTTTATGTACACTGAGAGCCTCTGCACCAAGACAAATTCCTTGTGTGTCCAATCACACTTGGCCAATAGAAATTCTATTCTATTCTATTCTATTCTATTCTATTCTATTCTATTCTATTGTTTTATTCTATTTCATATTTTCTTTTCTATTCCATTCTATTCTATTCCATTCCATATTTTCTGTTCTATTCCATTCCATTCCATATGTTCTATTCTATTCTATTCTATTCTATTCTATTCTATTCTATTCTATTCTATTCTATTCTATTCTATTCTATTCTATTCTGTTTTATTCTATTTCATATTTTCTTTTCTATTCCATTCTATTCTATTCCATTCCATATTTTCTGTTCTATTCCATTCCATTCCATATGTTCTATTCTATTCTATTCTATTCTATTCTATTCTATTCTATTCTATTCTATTCTATTCTATTCTATTCTATTCTATTCTATGACTGAGAAACTCTACAGACTTTTAGCTATACAATTTGGGATGAACACCCTTTGAATGGTGTGGGAGTAGGAATGGATTTCCAGATTGGGAAAAATTGCAGACTACAGGAACCAGGAGCACTACTCCAGTGACCGTGAGGACACAGATAAACCTCCAAGTGGCCTCAACGGCTCTCTAAAAAGGATGCAAATAAATGCTCCCATTCCCCACTATCCAGTCAGAGCTGAAGAAGCTTCTTGGATGAGAAGCGAAACATCTTCAAAAGACAAAAAGAAAATCAAGGAAGTCCAGTTGCCTCCTGAAAAAGCACCTTTGGGACAACCATGGGAAGACGGCGAATTTCTGCAGACTTACGGTACCATCCTTGGGTTTCTGAAAACTGGGTGGGAGCGGGAAGGGAGAGAAGATTTTTCAAATGCATTCAGTAAACAAACACCTTATCGTACACTCAACTCCCACGCATCTTTTTTTTTAACACCATTCCGCAACCGAGAATTGACTTCGCAACTCTCGTCGCTTCGCTTCGAGTGGGGAGGCAGCATTTGCCTGCCACGGACGCTTCGCAGCCCCTTATCCTAGCTTATATAGCTGCTTTTTACGGGAAAGCAGACGCTGGGCAGGGGAGGCCGAGAATAAGGGAAGGGACCGATTCTAAACCAACCCCTTCCCAGGGATGAAATGTTCCGGGTTCGGACCGGATCGCCCGATCCGGTAGTGATGGCGGCGGGTAGTTCGGAGAACCAGTAGCAAATATCTCTGCCTCCCCACATGCCCAGCTGAACCATGTAATCATCAAAGGTTTTTTTAAAATTATTTTTAAAAGCATTTTTTCTTTTAAAAGCCGAAAAATGCTTTTAAAAATAATAAAAAGTCTCTGATGATAGAATAGAATAGAATAGAATAGAACAGAACAGAACAGAACAGAACAGAATAGAATAGAATAGAATTTTATTGGCCAAGTGTGATTGGACACACAAGGAATTTGTCTTGATGCATATGCTCTCAGTGTACATAAAAGAAAAGATACGTTCATCAAGGTACAACATTTACAACACAATTGATGGTCAATATATCAATATAAATCATAAGGATTGCCAGCAACAAAGTTACAGTCATACAGTCATAAGTGGAAAGAGATGGGTGATGGGAACAATGAGGCGATTAATAGTAGTGCAGATTCAGTAAATAGTCTGACAGTGTTGATGGAATTATTTGTTTAGCAGAGTGATGGCCTTCGGGAAAAAACTGTTCTTGTGTCTAGTTGTTCTGTTGTGCAGTGCTCTATAGCGTCGTTTTGAGGGTAGGAGTTGAAACAGTTTATGTCCAGGATGTGAGGGATCTGAAAATATTTTCACGGCCCTCTTCTTGATTCGTGCAGTATACAGGCCCTCAATGGAAGGCAGGTTGGTAGCAATTATTTTTTCTGCTATTCTATTCTATTCTATTCTATTCTATTCTATTCTATTCTATTCTATTCTATTCTATTCTAAAAAAAAAGCTTTTAAAAGAAAAGAAAAGCCTCTGACGATCAGGCAGCTCAGCTGGGATCGTCAGAGGAGCCTTTTAAAAGCATTTTTTCGGCCGAAGAGGTTGTAGAAAAAAAAATGCTTTTAAAAGTTAAAAAAAAAAGTTGGCCACGCCCACCCAGTCACATTACACACATTCCCAACCAAGCCACACCCACAGAACCGGTAGTAGCAAATTTTACATTTCACCCCTTCCCCTTTAACATTTCATTTCACATTTCTCTCGGGGTGTTCTGCGGCACCGATAGGAACGTCCTGGAATAAGCGGCTGAAAAATGCCATTTTAAACGCCACTGTTGGGGTTTGCAGCCAACACCTTCTGAAATAGAGCCCCTTCGTAGTGCCAGCAGCTTTTCTATCCAAGTATCGTGCCTGCGGTTTATCGATAAGACTCCCACGCACCTGCTCCAATGTTACAACAGCGAGGATCTTCACTACGCTGGGCTATATTGAAGAGATGACACGCTGGCTCTGCTTGCACACACACACACACACACACACACACACACACACACACACACACACCATTTTACTCCCTCCGTGCAAGACAGAAATGGGCCGCGCCAAGGCAGGTGAGGTGAGTGATGGGAACTGACTTCAAGCCCCCGAAGACAAAAGGAACAAAACACCTGGATAAAGCAGAAGAGGCTTTGGCTTGGCTGCTAGTGGTTCTTCGTGGAAGCCATTTCTTTGGTTATTTTAACAGATTAGGTAGGGTCTCCTGCTTGGGTGGGGTCATCTAGTCCAACCCCAACCCCACCCAAGCAGGAGACCCTACCTACACCATTTCTGACAGGTGGTCAGTCCAGTTCGTTTCTTGAAAGCCTCCAGGGACGAAGCTCCCACAACTGTCAGGAAAATTCCTCCTCATTTCTAGGCTGAATTACCTGCGAGGCTGAATCTGCCCTGTTTCCTCTGAAGACTTTGGTCGAAATAAAAAATTAAGGAAAGTCAAGACTGGCAGAGGTTTCCTCTGCATCCCTTTCTCCTCTCCTCTCCTCTCCTCTCCTCTCCTTTCCTCTCCTCTCCTCTCCGTCCCTTTCTTCTCTCCTCTTCTCTCGTCTCTTCTCCTCTCCATCCCTTTCTCCTCTCCTCTCCTCTCCGTCCCTTTCTCCTCTCTTCTCCTCTCCTCTCCTCTCCGTCCCTTTCTCCTCTCCTCTCCTCTCCTCTCTTCTCTTCTCCTCTCCATCTCTTTCTCCTCTCCTCTCCTCTCCGTCCCTTTCTCCTCTCCTCCTCTCCTCTCTGTCCCTTTCTCCTCTCCTCTCTGTCCCTTTCTCCTCTCCTCTAGTCTCCTCTCTGTCCCTTTCTCCTCTCCTCTCCTCTCCTCTCCTCTCCTCTCCTCTCCCACTTTCCTTCACTTTCCTTTCCTTTCCCAAATCCCAATTCTGGAATTCTAAAATGCATTTCCCACCAGAAGGACCACCAGTTTGGTACAGTCCACCCCACAAGTCAGAGTCTTCGAGATTTCCCATGACTTCCTCCCAGCCACAACCAAAAGCCCAGGATGCAGCCTTCAAGCCAGAGCCCTTCCCTTCCTGTCCCCCTCTGCTTCCTTCAGCTGCCAAACTTCATTCCATGTGTTACCGCAATCACCAACAGCTACACGGGTCTGGGTCTCCCTCCCTCCCTCCCTCCCTCCCTCCCTCTCTCTCTCACACACACACACATTCTCTCTTTCTCTCTCTCTCTCTCTCTCACACACACACACTCTCACCTCTCTCTCTCACACATTCTCTCTCTTTCTCTCTCTCTCTCACACACACATTCTCTCTCTTTCTCTCTCTCTCACACACACATTCTCTCTCTCTCTCTCTCTCACACACACACATTCTCTCTCTCACACACACACATTCTCTCTCTCTCACACACACATTCTCTCTCTCTCTCTCTCTCACACACACACACATTCTCTCTTTCTCTCTCTCTCTCTCTTACACACACACACACTCTCTCTCTCTCTCACACACATTCACTCTTTCTCTCACACACACACACACTCACTCTCTCTCTCACATTCTCTCTCTCTCTTTCTCTTACACACATTCTCTCTCTCTCTTTCTGTCTCTCTCTCTCTCTCACACACACACATTCTCTCTCTTTCTCTCTCTCTCTCACACACACACATTCTCTCTCTCTCACACATTCTCTCTTTCTCTCTCACACACACACACACACATCTCTCTCTTTCTCTCTCTCTTACACACACACACACTCTCTCTCTCTCTCCCACACACACATTCACTCTCTTTCTCTCTCACACACAACACACACTCACTCTCTTTCTCTCTCTTTTTTTCTCTCTCTCTCTTTCTCTCTCTCACACATACAGACAGAGTAATCCCCGGATTTCACTGGACAACAATGAAATTCTAAAGCCCTAAAACAGGTTCTTGAGCTGCGCACAAGGACAAACCATTCTCTTCCAACTTTTCTCTGCTTAGCTAATTCCTTCTAGCAGGGGTCCTATCCAACTTCTGCCCTAAGATCTTCAGCTAGAGACCCCAGGACCTTGACCCAACCCATGTTGGTGACCCCGACAGTCTAAATGCACTTGTCTAGCTGTCTGCTCGATGGACTGCATGGATGAAGCTGATGCAAACAGGGGACGTCTGAATTACGGAGGAAGCTGAACAAAGAGGTGACAATCCCAGCTCATCCCAACCCAACCCCACCTCACCTGGCTCGGCTCCCATCCCAGTCACCTGATGCAGAGACTTTGCATTGGGGAGGCACGCAACCCTAATACATTAAGAAGAGACCGGACGGCCACTTGTCTGAAATGGCCACAGGGTCTCCTGCTTGAGCAGCGGTGGGTTGGACTAGAAGACCTCCAAGGTTCCTTTCCAGCTCTGATCTGATTGAACAAGTTAGGGGACGCCTTTCCCTGAAGCATTTCGGGGTGTGTTTTTGAATGGAGGGGTGCAAAGAGGGGCTCAAGGGTGACTTTAGGGTGACGGCAACCCCTTCCTTCGGGATCTCTTTCTTCAGTCGTTTCTCCCTATTCCTCCTCCTTCCTTCCTTCCCTCCCATTCACCCACCCCTTGGAAAAAAATACACAGCTTCAGAGTCGGACCACGAGGCCTGCTTGAATGGCCTCGTGGTCCGAGGTCCAAGGTCCAAGGTCTACTGAACCGGTAAAGGGGGAGATGCCGGGTATCTTCTTAGCCTGGCAACCCTCACCTTTCTCAGGGGAAGACCCCAATGATCCTGCTGGGGCTCTCTCTCTCTCTCTCTCTCCAAAACTGGCGGCGTCGCCAGGCACACACACAGTAACAGTAGAGTTGGAAGGGACCTTGGAGGTCATCGAGTCCATCCAACCCACCCACCCCGGCTCACGCAGGAGACCTATGCTAGGGATTCGAGCGCACGCAGGAGACTCTATGCTAGGGATTCGAGCCGCCGAACCGCCCGACCTTTCTGATTGACACACATGCACTTTGAGAAATTCAGGAATCAACCACCAAGGTGCCAAGTTGAACTCTTTATAGCCCACCTAACCTTACCCCAACTCACTCAACTCTTTTAAGAGCGCTTTCTTCTCTCTAGCTAGCCCAACCAAAGGCAGCCCCCAACATCTTAGTCTCACCAAAACCGAGACACCCCCGCCCCCACTATCCCAGTCGGGCTCTCTCCCTCCCCCACCCGTCTCCCCAGGGAAGACCCCCCCCCTTTCTGGCTTCTCACCAGCACGGTCGTAACCATGCTAACCATCAAACTCTCCAAAGCAACGTTCACCCGCTGGGCACCCACCCACCCCCCAATCTGCCAAGCACGCATCTCTTCCTCCCGCCAAGGCAGCCCTTCTCCAACGCGCGCCATGCTTGGCAGCTGGCACCGAATCCAAGGGACCCCGCCATGCCTGGCCAAGAGCAGCTCAGCGGGCAGAAGACCCCCCTCCCGCCCCGGTTAAAAGCTCGCTACCTCTCCGGGAGAAACTGGATCGGAGGAAGCAGCCGGCGATCTTCTCCCACCGCCGCTCGCCCCGGAGACGCGCAACCAGAAGCCCCGAGCCGCGCTTTGCCAAGCTGCGAGTGCCCATCCGCGCTTCCGCGGCTCTTTATACTTGGGCAGCAGCTTCGGGTTTGCGAAAGCCGGGCCTCTACCATCACTCCGAGGGGAGGGGTAGGGAAGGCATAAGGAAAAGCAGCGGCAGCAATTTTGGGGGGTGGGTGGGTTGCCCCCACCCTCCTTCCCCCTCTCGCTTCTCCCTACCTTGGACAGCGCCGGCCCAGCAGCCTGGCACCCGCTTCGGGCAACGTATGTAGGGTCCCCTGTTCTCCTTCCTTTCTCCCCCCCCCCCGCCTGGCAGGATGGTACAATCCAGTGCTGTACAGTATTTGGGGAGGGGGAGAGAGAGAAGAGGGAAGGGTAAGGCTGGCAAAGGAGGTGGGGGGGAGAAGAGAAGCGAGACGAGATGGGCACGCCTTTTGCAACCGGGCGCCCGCCAGGTTGGGATGGGCAGGACTCCGCTTCCTATCAGACCCAACTCTTTTTTGGGGTGGGGGATATGCACCAAGACAAATTCCTTGTGTGTCCAATCACACTTGGCCAATAAAAATTCTATTCTATTCTATTCGATATAGTTGTAGTCTCGTGGAGGGTGCCAGCCAGGCTGGGACGGGGGCGGGGTGGGGGGGGGAAGATGTTTGGTCCTCTTGGCAGAGTTGAGTTGGAGGGAAGAGAAAGGGGTTTATTGATTGCCCCAGGCAAAGGGAAAGGCAGCCGTGGTCAAAAAAACTTGCGGGGTGGGGGGCGGGAGACCAAACTCCCCTTCAGATCTTGATTGGAGAGAAACGGGAGGATTGTTTCTCCCCCTCCCCACTTGCTGGGGGGAGAAGACCCCCCCCCAACCGTGTCTGGAAGGCACCTCTCCCTCCCCCCCCCCAGTGCCCTGGGAGAAGATTCCTGCAGACCTGGGATCCACTGCACTGAGAAAGGATAGCAATGCAGGCTGCCCACCCACCACTCTGGGCGAAAACTCCACCCAACTTCCCTTCCTAGCAACTGGGGAGGGGGGAATATAGTGCTTGACCACATTACAAACCACAAAAATTTACTTGGGGGCCACCCTCTTATGGGGCCTGCTTCATCTAGCTGGTCTCCCCCACAATCCAGCTCCAGGGAGTCCCCGGTCAGCCCGTGTGTGTGTGTGTGTGTGTGTGTGTGTGTGTGTGTGTGTGTGTGTGTGTGTCCCAGCTTCCCATGCAGGTATGGTGCTCGGATGAATTGGTATTGGGGAGAGGAGGAGGGGGTTTCATAGAAAAGATCTGGCTGGCGCAAAGGAGATGGGAGCCATGTCTCCTAACCTTCCTTCTCTTCTCTCCCCCCCCCTAACCATCAAAATCCAGTTAGCAAAATTAGGGACTCCTTGAATCATGTGCAAATCATCTGCATGACAAGGCATTTCTCCCAGATCAGCATTGCATCTCACCTGCGGGTGCCGGAGAAGGCAGGAAGGCAGGAGAGAGCGATGGGTTTGTACAAGACAGGCCCGGCCTGGCCCAGAAGCATGTTGAGATTGAGGCCAAAAGGTACCAGAGAGAGAGAGAGAGAGAGAGAGAGAGAGAGAGACAGCCAAGTGGGTCCTTTGGTGGTCTCTGAGCTTGGGTTGTTTTCTTGCAGGCGTTTCATGACCCAAACTAGGTAACATTATCAGTGCTAATCTTAGTTATGTTATCTAGTTTGGGTCATGAAACATCTACAAGAAAACCACCAAGCTCAGAGAGTACCAAGGCCTCGTCATGTCAACCCTGAGATATACATTTTCTTTCCTTCCTTCCTTCCTTCCTTCCTTCCTTCCTTCCTTCCTTCCTTCCTTCCTTCCTTCCTCCCTCCCTCCCCCCCTTCCCTCTCTCCCCATTCCCATCTCTCCTTCCTTCCTTCCTTCCTTCCTCCCTCCCTCCCTCCCTCCCCAGCTGAGCCACCTGATCATCAGAGCCTTTTTTAAAAAAAACTTTTAAAAGCATTTTTTTACAACCTCTTCGGCCGAAGAAGTTGTAAAAAATAATGCTTTTAAAAGTTAAAAAAAAAAAAAAGATTGCTTGCCGCTCACACACACCCCAGCGCGCGCATGCTCTTCTACTTACCCCATGCCTCCTTTTGCCGTGCACTGCACACATGCACCTCGCATTTGGTGCGTGGCGCACACTGCCAGCGAACCGGTAGTAAACCAGTTCAGATTTCACCACTTGATTCAGAGGTAGACTGTGGCTGCAGCTGGAAGCTCCCTGCAGCTGTGGTCTCCAAAAACCCAACGGGAGAGCCTCTAAGGAAGTAGCCACGGGATTGTTGGTCGGAGACGAAATATGGGGAGGTGGGGCAGCCGCCTGGGTTGGCAGGATTATTGATCGGAGACACAATACCGGGTGTGTGTGTGTGTGGCATCCCCCTGTTTGGCAGGAGTCCCCAGCTGCAAAAAGGCAGTTTCAAACTGACTGCAAAAGTAACCCGAGCCCTCGTGTTTCCTGCGCTGTTTCTAATTCTCCTTCCGTTGCTTGGAACGCAAACCTTACTGCAAAGGGAGAGAGAGAGTGCTATTATATTCCTTTTCCCCTTCCCCAGGGTATTTCTGCACTGTGTGTGTGTCTCTCTCTCTCTCTCTCTCTTTTTAAAAAACCCTCAAATTGCCTTCTCTTAATGATCCCTAGTGCAAATTAGACACACACACACACACATATGTCCTGAGATTCTTGGGAAAAGGACTAGCAGCCCAGCTATGCTGGATTGAGGTGGGGGTGGGGGTGGGAAATAAACCAGGAAAGCACATGCATTGAGTGAGATCATTTCAGCCAAGATAGCTGAGCCACCTTGTCCCGAAGAGGAACAGCAAGCAATCTAAGAACAAGGCTAACAAACCAGAGATAAGTTAACAGTCTTCCTAGGTTCGCGAAACCTGGCTTGGAAAGCAACCTCAGCCCTATAGAATAGAAGAGTAGAGTACATCACTATCGTTCTTTTTGTTTTAGCTGCTCTTGCCTTCTGGCAGTTCTTCGCGTGCGTGCACTAGGAACAGGCTCCTCCTGTTCCTCTGCCTCTCTGCTGTCCGCCTCTGGAGGTTCCGGAGTCCGCGCATCGCTCCCAGATGGCCCTGGCCCCATCTCTGCCTCCGACGCAGAGCCTTCATCCAGGCCTTCCCCTGACTCCAGGACTGGCCCATTGTCCTCCCCAGCCTCCTCACTCTCTGACTCCGCTGCCAGGTCCGCAGGCTGTTGGCGGACCACAGCAGACAGTAACAAGAGATCTCGGCTTGACACTGAGGCTCGAATCAAGATGTGTCCTGGAAAGCACTGCATATAGAGCACTGCACACCAGAACAACTAGACACAAGAACAGTTTTTTCCCGAAGGCCATCACTCTGCTAAACAAATAATTCCCTCAACACTGTCAGACTATTTACTGAATCTGCACTACTATTAATCGTTTCATAGTTCCCATCGTCAATCTCTTTCCACTTATGACTGTATGACTATAACTTGTTGCTGGCAATCCTTATGATTTATATTGATATATTGATCATCAATTGTGTTGTAAACGTTGTACCTTGATGAACGTATCTTTTCTTTTATGTACACTGAGAGCACATGCACCAAGACAAATTCCTTGTGTATCCAATCACACTTGGCCAATAAAAATTCTATTCTATTCTATTCTATTCTATTCTATTCTATTCTATTCTATTTTGTATCCTATGACTATCATTAAGTGTTTTACCTTACGATTCTTGATGAACGTATCTTTTCTTTTATGTACACTGAGAGCCTATGAACCAAGACAAATTCCTTGTGTGTCCAATCACACTTGGCCAATAAAATTCTATTCTATTCTAAATAAGTTCATACTCCCAAGACAAACAATTACAGACCGAGGTACCATCATCACCAGAGGCCAAGTGCGAGAAAAAGGCACTCCAAAGTTATCGCGTGGGGGAGATCGGAGAAAGGGATAAAAGCAAGGAAATGCACAGGACATTAAGAATCCCAGCTGAGATGGCGTTTTTTTTCCCCTCCTCTCCCTGCAATTAAACAAGCTTAATAGCTTTCGGGGAGCCATTTGTGGAAAGGGTTGTGGTTTTGCACTGTAAAGAAAGGCCGGAGGATGCTTGGCAGAATCAGGGGGGGCTCGCGAGGAGGAGTTGCACAATGCCAGAAGCCCCCCCCCCTCCGTGAAGACCCCTTCTAGCTGTTGCATTGGGACCCTGGCGCCCAATGAGTTTTTTTCAGTGGTGGCATTCAGCCGGTTCTATACGGTTCGTGCGAACCGGTAGGGGCCACTGTGGGAGGCTCCATCCACCCGCCGGGACTTCCTCACGTCCCGTTTTTTACAGGCTCTGCGCATGCGAACCGGTAGCGAAGGTAAGTGAATCCAACCCCTGGTTTTATTGCGCTTTGGCTCTGCGAGGGCTCGGCAGTGTTCCCATCATCTGGACGAAGCCATGAACGTTCTCCCAGCCACAAAGCTAAGAGAAGGAGGGTGCTTCTGTGCTAAAGAAGACTGCACGGACGGCTGTAAAAAGCGAAGACGAGGGGCGCGCGTCCTAGCACAGGAGGCGCCTGGGTTTAGCCAACCAGGGCAGCCAATGGCTCCTTGGTTGGGTGGGGCCCGCCAATTCAGGAAGAATCTCATTGGGGACCGGGGGGGTGGGGGAGGGAAGGCTGAAATTCCCAGATGATCGCAAGGAGCATCCATTCAACATCTCAAAAATGGCTGCTTCCTTTCATCCTTTCTATATTTTATGCAGGAGAATGCAATGGGTCGTTGTTTAGGACGGTCTATTTTGTCTGCTGTTGCTCACCCAGGAGAGCTGGACCAGGGATTCGAACCGCCGAACTGCCGATCTTTCTGATGGACAAGCTCAGTCTTTGCCACCTAGTCGGTTCCTTTTTTTTTTTTTGCTCTTCCTTTAAGCAGGCTGCTCAAAATTCTCACTCCCTGACCTCGGCCCACTTCGGCTGGCGGAGGGTATTTTTCCGTACGGACGGAGGAGGCCCGAGAGGCGGCCTCATGGCGCCGTCTTCTCTGCGAACAGAGCTCTCTCTCAGAAATCAGACTTTGATGTCGCTTCCATCTTTTCATGTCTACCCACGCTTTTTTTCTCCTCTCCCCCGTGAAGACCCCTTCTAGCTGTTGCATTGGGACCCTGGCGCCCAGTGAGTTTTGTTCAGTGGTGGCATTCAGCCGGTTCTATACGGTTCGTGCGAACCGGTAGCTGCTTCCTTTCATCCTTTCTATATTTTATGCAGGAGAATGCAATGGTCGTTGTTTAGGATGGTCTATTTTGTCTGCTGTTGCTCCGCCCACCCACTTGGCTGTCGTTACTTCCTGCTTTTAACCAGGAAGTAATGTGTTTTGTACCCTCTGCGCATGCGCAGAGGGTGTGTGGGCGTGCATGTGATGCGTCCACTTCCGAACCGGTAAGGAAGGTAAGTAGATTTCACGCCTGGTTCTAAGATAACCCGCAATTCAGCATCTTTTCCACAAGGGGCACCTGCGCTTCTCAATCCAAGCATCCACGGCTCCCAGCAAATTTGCCCGGAGCTCAAGTTTCTAGCCCTCATTTCTACTTCTATTTTTCTGCCACCCGCTCAAAAAGACGAAGGGGTGACTGCTTCAGAGCTGCGAGGAACAGAAAATTAAAAGGATGCGCATTCAGCCAGCTTGATTTTTTTTTTTTTTTGCAGGCTTTGAAAAAAAGGTCCTTTTCCAAGTACATTTTTTTTTTGCTCTTCCTTTAAGCAGGCTGCTCAAAATTCTCACTCCTGACCTCGGCCCACTTGGCTGTCGTTACTTCCTGCTTTTAACCAGGAGGTAATGTGTTTTGTACCCTCTGCGCATGCGCAGAGGGTGTGTGGGCGTGCATGTGATGCGTCCACTTCCGAACCGGTAAGGAAGGTAAGTAGATTTCACGCCTGGTTCTAAGATAACCCGCAATTCAGCATCTTTTCCACAAGGGGCACCTGCGCTTCTCAATCCAAGCATCCACGGCTCCCAGCAAATTTGCCCGGAGCTCAAGTTTCTAGCCCTCATTTCTACTTCTATTTTTCTGCCACCCGCTCAAAAAGACGAAGGGGTGACTGCTTCAGAGCTGCGAGGAACAGAAAATTAAAAGGATGCGCATTCAGCCAGCTTGATTTTTTTAAATTATTATTTTTAACGAGAGCCACACGGCAGCCTTGGAAAGCTGGGTCGGTCCAGCTGCTTTTTACCCAAAGGTTTCGTTTCTCTGAGACTCGGGTAGAATTACGTACTAGGGATGCATGCAAATATAAACTCTATGTATGTATTTATATATGTATGTATTTGCTCGTCACGACTCTTAATCCTGTGCCGAGATTTTTTGCAACTAAAACAGAAAGCAGAAACGTGTACAGCGGCGATGGGGAAGAAGAGCTAACCAGAGATAAATGTTTCAAAAGATGTCGCTCGTAGCCATTCATATTTCTTGAAAAGGACTATGAGAAATCAAATTCTGCAAGTTTCATATCAGACAACTTTAAAAATTGGAGAACAGGAGTTGAAGGTGTTGAAAGAGATTCCTTCAAAGATGTTAAGAGACAGGAAGCAATTTGCTTTTTTTACACAAGAACTTAAAAAACATCAGATTCAATTCAGATGGGAGGTGCCAGTTGGACTGACACTATTCTATCAAGGAAGGAGATATAGAATTGACACGGTTTTAAAGGCAAAGGATTTTCTTTCTACAGTTTTGAAAGTCGAAATAGAAGTGATAGAAAAACTTCAAGAGACTCAAGAAGGCGTGGTGACCCAAGAGCCTTTATTGCTGCCAGTATTAGAGGAACCACAAGAGCAAAGGGTGACAAGAGGAGCCCTTAAGCGTAAAGAAGAGCAACAGTCTCAAAGTAAAAGTCAGGATCCCATTATGGAAGCTGTGGGAGGAGCTAGACGGAAGATACCGGAGGAGGAGCTTCCGTTGTCTGCTTCAAAGCTTCAGGAGGCCAGTAATGGCAAATAGAATCTTGTCATGGAATGTTAATGGCTTGAATTCAGCTCAGAAAAGAAGGAAAATATTTCACTACTTGAAACAATTTAAAATGATGTGATTTGTTTGCAAGAGACACATATAAAATTATCAGACCAAAAATATTTAGTTAATTCAAAATTGGGTAACCATTTTGTTGCATCAGCTTTGGAAAAGAAGCATGGAATTGTTGTATATATCAGGAAGGATATACCAGCTAAGCTAATTGAGGCAGATATTCAAGGAAGATTTATTGCTATTGAACTGGTGATAGATGCAAAAAAGACTTTGTTGATAGGTATTTATGCACCTAATCAGCAACAAGAAAAGTTTTACAAAATGTTACATGAGAGGTTGACCTCTGGGATTATAGTTCGTTTATTTTATTAGGAGACTGGAATGGAGTAATTGATACAAGAAGGATAAGAGAACTCCTCCAAGAAGATACCTATACATGCAAAATTACCAAAATCTTTTTTTGAAATGATGGAAGACTTTGAGTTTAGAGATATATGGAGGTTACGGAATCCAGATGAGAGAGATTTTACTTTTTTTTCTGATAGGCATCAATCTTTTTCACGCATTGATTTTATTTTAATTTCTAATGACTTGCTTTCTAGGGTGAAGAAAACGAAGATATTTTCGAGGTGTTTAACTGACCATAGCCCAGTATGGATGGAATTATTACAAGGGAAAAAAGGTGGTAGAACATGGAGGTTGAATGAAAATCTGTTTAGATATGAGGATAATGTAACTTATTGTAAGAAACAGTTAAAAGAATTTTTTGATTTTAATATGTACAAAGGGACACCTATAGGAACTGTGTGGGAAGCGAGCAAAGCGTTTATTAGAGGGATATTGATCGGCTGGCGGAGGGTATTTTTCCGTACGGACGGAGGAGGCCCGAGAGGCGGCCTCATGGCGCCGTCTTCTCTGCGAACAGAGCTCTCTCTCAGAAATCAGACTTTGATGTCGCTTCCATCTTTTCATGTCTACCCACGCTTTTTTTCTCCTCCCCCCCCCCCCCCCGTCGTTGCATATTTCACACCGTTTCATCCCGTTCGCCCGATAGGCACGGAGGGTGGGATTCTTCCTTTCTTCTCCCTGCCCCCCTCGCAGCCGATCCCAAACCTTCATCTGGATTAGGGGGTAGGAAGTTAGCACCCACCCCTCTCCTAGGAAAATGAAATAATCTAGGGAATATTAAAAAGGCAGAATATTATATTTCTCTGGATGAGAAATGGAGAAACGTGTTTTTAGGCAGGGAAACAAACACGCTTTTAATTACCCCCCCCCCGCCACCCTCAATAGCCCACAGCAGATGTCCACGAGATAGCTAGGTCTATTCATAAGCAAAGGCCCTGACCCAAGATCCAAAAATGGTAGGATTAGCCCAGTGGTGAAATTCAATTTTTTTTACTACTGGTTCTGTGGGCGTGACTTGGTGGGCGAGGCATGGGAAGGATACTGAAAAATCTCCATTCCCTCCCCACTCCTGGGGGAAGGATATTGCAAAATCTCCATTCCCTCCTCACTCCTGGGGGAAGGATATTGCAAAATCTCCATTCCCACCCCACTCTGGGGCCAGCCAGA
Organism: Ahaetulla prasina; assembly: GCF_028640845.1. NCBI lineage: Eukaryota > Metazoa > Chordata > Lepidosauria > Squamata > Colubridae > Ahaetulla > Ahaetulla prasina. Next base: position 8,252,518 of record NC_080556.1, on the reverse strand, counting down.
GGTGGTATTTGCCGGTGCTCCGAACTACTCAAAATTTCCGCTACCGGTTCTCCAGAACCTGCTGGATTTCACCCTGAATTAGCCCTCTACCCATCTAGCAACAGAACTCACCACGTGGCACCTGGGGAAGATTGCATCACCCAGCAAGGCTCAACCAAGCCTAGGACTTGGACAACCTACCAAGTTACCCCTGCATGGCGCCATGGGAGTCTGACCGCCAATCAGAATACAAGCTCAAATTCCCAAGCCCAACAAGGCATAAAACCAAGGCACTCGCAGCATCTCGGCCAGTAGTGGGTTTCATTTACCTTCGCTACTGGTTTGGAACTGTGAGCGCGCGCACGGGGCTTCTGCACATGTGCAGAACCTTTTGTGCATCCGCAGAGCGTCTGTAATGATGTCCAGGCGGGTGCATCCGCAGAGCGTCTTCTGTGCATCCGCACAGCATCCATAATTATGCCTCCCGCTGCCGCCGCCGCTACCAGTTCTCCCAAACTGGGGTGAACCGGTAGAAACCCACTTCTGATCTTGATCCTTTGCTACTCAGAATGTTGTGTCTTGCCCGCTCTCACCGCAGCCGGGGCCTTCTTATCTGCTTCCGAACGCTGAGGAATGTCCTAGTATGCCTCCCGGCCCCAGCCCTGGCTCCATGCCCAGACAGGCTGAGGAGGAGGAAGCACCTCCCGGCCCCAGCCCTGGCTCCATGCCCAGGCAAACGGAGCAACTAGACCCCTCCCCCTCCCCCACAGCATATGAGCCTGAGGGAGGTCAATTACCAACAGCTGCAGACTGGAGTGACCCTCGCTTCAGAAGAATTGATAGGCGGCGGCGTCAGAAGGAAGGGAGGGGCAGGCCTGGATAAGTGCTGAGTCATGGAGCCACACCCCATGGCCTATATAAAGGATCTGCTTTCTGGCATTCTCTGAGTCAGGCAAAGTCTAAACATATCTTGCTGAAGTCACTTTCTGGTCTCCTGCCTGCCCTGAGGACTTTGCTAGGACTTTGGCAGAGCTGCAGAGGCAAGCCTGATTCGGATTTCCCTGACCCGGCCGTCAGCGGAGGAGTGGGACACAACACAGAAGTTCAAGAAGCCATGTGATCCTGTTCATCAATAAACCTTCTTTCCAAGCAACTTCCGTGAATCCAGTGTCTTTTCCCCCACTTGGAACTAAGAACCCAGAAGGATATTTCTTCCAACAGGGTTGAAAAGCAGGAAAAAAAAATTTTTTTTTTGAGATGCAATCCTCACCCCATGCAAACTTTTCCTTCGAGACAAACCTGCAAAAAAAAAATTTTTTTTAATTTTTTTTTGGGGGATTGCTGCTTCCAGCAGCTGCAAAGGCTCAAGGGCTTTTGTTCGGCCGTGATCTTTTGCTCCCCTCTGGATTTTCCCCAAACGGGAAAGCTCTTGTGTGTATTAACTCTCAGTAGCAGACGGTGCCTGGCTCATTCCGCGGGTTTCCTCTCCTTGCCTTTCTAATGAGCTGTGGAGTGCAATATGGAATTAAGACGATCCAAGTTATTAATTGTCTACAACAATTAAGTCTTGAAGCCTAGCCCCCCCCCCACCCCCACTCCCCGGGCCCCTTTGGACTACATAAGAGAAGCCAATTAGAGCCTCATCCATATTCATGGGCCTTAATCCACATGCTGCCAGCTTTCGGCTGCTCCGTCCACCCTTCCCACTCTGCTTGGCGGCCCACGGAGGTAGAACCCTTCCCTTCCCTGTTTTTTTTTCTTTCTTTCTTTCTTTCTTTTTTTTGACTGTGTTGGCTTAGGGTGAACATAAAAGCAAATATTTGATGCAGCCTTGATTAGCGCAAATCAAGTTTGCTCCTGGCTGAATCCGCTAACAACATCCGAAAGAGAGATCTGACTTGGATCCGGTATGCTTGACGCGGCTGGGTTCCACCTTTTCCTTGACCCTGTCGGAATCCCTGCTGGCTGAGTCTTCACAGGGCCAAATATACTGTATATATATATATATATATATATTTTCCCCCAGTTCCCAGGTGCTGTAATATTTAACCTCTTCTATGCCTGAGATCTGCAACAACAGGGATGGGATTCAAATAATTGAACAACCAGTTATGACCAGCTGGGGGTGTGTGGCCATGGTGGGTGTGGCTAGGGCTGTGTGACAGGCAGCACTCAGTCTCCTGCACACACACACACCCCCGGGAGCAAAAACAGACCGTGGGGGAGGAATGTGCTGCCCTCCCTACTTCCCATTTTGGCCCTAGGAGGCCTCCCTGCACTTACTTGGGACCCAAAATTGAGCGCGTTGGGACTCCTGGAAGGGGCGGGGCAGGAAGGAGCGGGTTTGGACGAACCGGTAGTTAAATTGATGGCTGGTAGAGGCGGGGCAGGGCCAGCCATCAATTTAACTACCGGTTCGTCCAAACCGGCTGAATCCCACCAATGTGCAACACCTCATGCAAATCTTGGTGTTCTTCAACTTGGATGCTACCTGCGAGGGTCCTTTCATCAAGGAAAGGCGAGGAAGGATGCACATAGTTGTGTAAAAGGGGGTGGAGCAACGCCACAGCCATCTCACAACAATAATTACAGCTTTTTAGGTTTAGGGGAAGGGAGAGAGAGTCGGTTAGCTCATCTGGTACTGCATTTCTGGCGGGAGTTTGATAGCTTGCTCTTTGAAATATTAAGGGGAAACGCACACACTCACTCTCACACACACAATTTGCCATTGAGATGCAGACCCTTAAAATATTTTCCCTCCCCCAGAAAGGACTATCCTACATTTGGGGAGAGGGGGCGGCATAGTATGTTTGATCTTCTGAATAAATGAACACACACAGAGATAAACTGCTGGAATTTTGCTATTGTCCATCATCCGCAAAGGATCCTGGGAAAATCCTCTGAGGCTGAACAAGAGATGGAGAGAACAGTCTGCCTCATTCTAATTTTCTCAGCCAGGTTCAAACGACGAGATTTTTTTTTAAATTATTATTTTTAACGAGAGCCACACGGCAGCCTTGGAAAGCTGGGTCGGTCCAGCTGCTTTTTACCCAAAGGTTTCGTTTCTCTGAGACTCGGGTAGAATTACGTACTAGGGATGCATGCAAATATAAACTCTATGTATGTATTTATATATGTATGTATTTGCTCGTCACGACTCTTAATCCTGTGCCGAGATTTTTTGCAACTAAAACAGAAAGCAGAAACGTGTACAGCGGCGATGGGGAAGAAGAGCTAACCAGAGATAAATGTTTCAAAAGATGTCGCTCGTAGCCATTCATATTTCTGGATTAACAAAATCTGTTAATTGCCAGAACTGTGATTCCTGCCCCCCCCTCCCCCCCGACAAAGGGGAATTGTTTCAATTTCCCCTTCGGATTGCTTTCGATGGTCATTCTACAAGGCCTGCCTGGCTGATTTTCTTGATTTTTGACAGCCAAGCTGGGAGGGGCAAATTTTTTTTTTTTACTTTTTTTGCCGTGGCTAAAACAGCTTCATCTGGGCACCAGAGGGAGTTATCCATTATCCTGGAGAGGTGGGGCAGTGGGGGGAGAAACACCCGGCCTTGCAAGACTCTACAACATTTAGAGCAGCGGTTCTCAACCTGTGGGTCGCAACCCCGTTGGGGGTCGAATGACGATTTGCCAGGGGTCGCCTAAGACCATCGGAAATATGGGAAGTATACTTGCGAGTCGAAGAATCGCGCTCCAATGGTTGACTCCACAAGCCAGCTGCAGGCTCTTCAAATCGCTAGCCGAATTCGGCTTCAGGCGCAATGAATTAAAAAAGAGAGAAATCGTTGCTCTGATGTCTCCCTCTCAAGCCAGCTGCAATCGCTCCCAATCGCTAGCCTAATCTGGCTTCAGGCGCCATGAACTTAATAGGGGAGGAGTCTCCGCTTTAATGCCTCCGTCCTCAAGGCAATCGCAAGCAGTTCAGATCGCTAGCCAATACGGCTTCAGGCGCAATAAATTCAAAACGAAAATAATTTTATGGTTGGGGTCGCCACATCGTGGGGAACTGTATTAAAGGGGTCGCCACATCGTGGGGAATTGTATTAAAGGGGTCGCAGCACTATAAAGGTTGAGAACCACTGATTTAGAGGAAAAAGATAAGTCGCCGTGGGGAATTGGCAATGTTTCATAAAACATCTCGGTGCTTTTCTGAGGATCCCGTCGGCCCTCAAATGATTTAAAAAAAAAAAAAAAAACTTCAATGGTCTGACGTAATTCCCACATGGTGACCGTCCCCGGAAATTTTCCTTTTCTTGCATTATCACCTAAAGATGAAAACTCGGGCTGCAAATTCTCCTTGCACAGTGGAGCTTCAGATTCTGAACTCTTATTTCCTGTTCCTCCCTCCCCACCCCCTCCAGCCTGAGATCTGCTGGTCCTCCCTTTCTCTTCCCTCCTTGGTAGCGGTGGGTTTCTCATTATGTTATGAGTGTGCGTGCCGTGGTTCACGTGAGTGCCTGCCCTCCGCACATACTCCCGGCCTTCCGCGCATGTGCTCTGCTCGCGCACGTGCCTTTTGCACATGCTCCTGGCCTCAAAAACGTGCCTAAATAGAATGGCAAAGAGCCGGGGTGGATGGGGGGGGACGACGCACCCACGATTTTTGCTACCGGTTCGGGCGAACTCGTTCGAACCGGCTGAATCCCACTTCTGCTCCTTGGATGTCTCAGCTCTCTTGTTCCTTAATCATTCCTCAACTGCTTTAATATGGCGTTTTTATTTTTTTATTTTATTTTTAAAAAAAGAGAGGTGAACCACAGTTGCCTTGGGAACGATAATTCTGAGCATATCAATTAAAAAAAACAAAACCTAGTTAGGGAAGAAGAATGCATTTGTGGAGACTTCTGTGTGCTTTCAAATCAACATGTCAAAATTGACTTTGCGGAGGAAAAGTACCAGCAGCAAAAACAGAGACTCGGAAGAGAGGAAGGCTGTTCCTCCTTTCCCGCAAAGCCTTTGTCCCAGATGTTGGTCAAAGGCCCAAATATTGGGCAAGACTGGTCCATTTGATGGCCTTTCCTACAGTGCTGTGTTTCATTTTTTTTAATTTGCATTTATATCCCGCCCTTCTCCGAAGACTCAGGGCGGCTTACACTATGTCAAGCAATAGTCTTCATCCATTTGTATATTATATACAAAGTCAACTTATTGCCCCCCCAACAATCTGGGTCCTCATTTTACCTACCTTATAAAGGATGGAAGGCTGAGTCAACCTTGGGCCTGGTGGGACTAGAACCTGCAGTAATTGCAAGCAGCTGCTGTTAATAACAGATTGCATTAGTCTGTTGAGCCACCAGAGGCCCATTTTCATGCAGCCCATTTTCATGCAGCCCTTACATGAAGCCCTTCATGTAAGGGCTGCATCACAGTGGTAGAGCCCTATCTTGGTTTCCCTTATTTAACACTGTTCCAATCAAAAACATTCTTGCTGGAATAGAATAGGGTGGAATGGATTGGAATGGAATGGAATGTGGTATGGTATGGTATGGTATGGTATGGTATGGTATGGTATGGTATGGTATGGTATGGTATGGTATCAAAGGTGGGTTTCAGCAGGTTCTGACCACTTCTGGGGAACCGGTAGCAAAAAATTTGAGTAGTTTGGAGAACCAGTTTTGAAACCCACCACTGTAGGGTAGGGTAGGGTAGGGTAGGGTAGGGTAGGGTATGGTATGGTATGGTATGGTATGGTATGGAATGGAATGGAATGGAATGCAATGGTAAGGTATGATATGGTATGGTATGGTATGGTATACTATGAACACAATGGAATATGGGATATGGGATGGGATAGAATATGGAATAGAATGGAGTATGGTATGGTATGGAATGGAATGGAATCGGGTGAAATGCTACCGGTTTGCCCCAGTTCAGGCGAACCGGTAGCATCGGTGACGCGTGGTTCGGTGAATGGGTAGCAGTGACAGCACGGGGCTCCACCCACCTGCCTGGATGTCGTTACTTCCTGTTTTTAACCAAAAAGTAACCTGTTTTTGAGCCTCTGCCCATGTGCGGAAGGCTTTGTGCATGCGCAGACGCTCCAAAATGAGATGTGATGATGGCACGCGGTCTTGCTCTGCTTGCGTGCGCGCATGGCGCACACCCAGCACACGCAATTCTGAACCAGTCGGGTAGGTAAGTACATTTCACCCCTGAATAGAATGGAATATGGAATGGAATGGAGTATGGTATGATATGATACGATATGGAATGGAATGGAATGGAATGGAATGGACTGCAATGCAATGCAATGCAATGCAATGGAACGGAATGGAATATGGAATGGAACGGAATGGAATACGGAAGGGAATAGAACGGAATGAAATATGGAATATGGAATAGGATGGAACGGAATGGAATACGGAAGGGAATAGAACGGAATGAAATATGGAATATGGAATAGGATGGAACGGAATGGAATACGGAAGGGAATAGAATGGAATGAAATATGGAATATGGAATAGGATGGAACGGAATGGAATACGGAAGGGAATAGAACGGAATGAAATATGGAATATGGAATAGGATGGAACGGAATGGAATACGGAAGGGAATAGAACGGAATGAAATATGGAATATGGAATAGGATGGAACGGAATGGAATACGGAAGGGAATAGAACGGAATGAAATATGGAATATGGAATAGGATGGAACGGAATGGAATACGGAAGGGAATAGAACGGAATGAAATATGGAATATGGAATAGGATGGAACGAATGGAATACGGAAGGGAATAGAACGGAATGAAATATGGAATATGGAATAGGATGGAACGGAATGGAATACGGAAGGGAATAGAACGGAATGAAATATGGAATATGGAATAGGATGGAACGGAATGGTATACGGAAGGGAATAGAACGGAATGAAATATGGAATATGGAATAGGATGGAACGGAATGGAATACGGAAGGGAATAGAACGGAATGAAATATGGAATATGGAATAGGATGGAACGGAATGGTATACGGAAGGGAATAGAACGGAATGAAATATGGAATATGGAATAGGATGGAACGGAATGGAATACGGAAGGGAATAGAACGGAATGAAATATGGAATATGGAATAGGATGGAACGGAATGGAATACGGAAGGGAATAGAACGGAATGAAATATGGAATATGGAATAGGATGGAACGGAATGGAATACGGAAGGGAATAGAACGGAATGAAATATGGAATATGGAATAGGATGGAACGGAATGGAATATGGAATGGAACAGAATGGAATAGAAAAATAGAGAACCAACAGAAAATCAAACCAGATAGCCATATAAACCAATGTTTCTCAACCTTGGCAATTTGAAGAGGTGTGGACTTCCAGAATTCCCTAGCCAGCATGAGGGGAATTCTGGGAGTTGAAACCCACACCTCTTCAAAATCGCCAAGGTTGAGAAGTGCCACTATAGACAATCATATTAAGACTGATTTTTTTTTTCCCCTGCAGTGTTTCCCTGAGGAATGGAAACATGCTTTCATATTGTTGAAATACGACACCACGTAATTGTCCTGCTGCGCGGGGACTGATCCTTTATTTCAGATCGGGGAGCGGGGGTGTGGGATTTTAATTCATGCCTGTAACCACAGGGGATCAGATTCCCAAGAAACGAAGGAAGTGAAATTGACAGCCCAGTGTGGAAAGGCGCAAATTCTATGCCGAACTCACAAATGGGGGATATTCCCGATGCTCCGGTTCTAATTCAACTCTCTTCCCTACCAGAATCCAGAGGCGAAATCTAGCAGAAGGGAATTAATATTCTCCATAGAATAGAATAGAATAGAATAGAATAGAATAGAATAGAATAGAATAGAATAGAATAGAATAGAATAGAATAGAATAGAATTTTATTGGCCAAGTGTGATTGGACACACAAGGAATTTGTTTTGGTGCATATGCTCTCAGTGTACATAAAAGAAAAAGGAAAAAAAAATACATCAAAGGTACAACATTTACAACACAAATGGTTGCAATTTAACCCACAAAAAGTTGCAATTTAACCCTTAATGATAGCAACAAAAAGTTAGTCATACAGTCATAAGTGGAAAGAGATTGGTGATGGAAACGATGAGAAGATTAATAGTAGTGTAGATTTAGTAAATAGTTTGACAGTGTTGAGGGAATTACTTGTTAGCAGAGTGATGGCCTTCGGGAAAAAACTGTTCTCGTGTCTAGTTGTTCTGGTGTGCAGTGCTCTATAGCGTCGTTTTGATGGTAGGAGTTGAAACAGTTTATGTCCAGGATGTAAGGGAGCTAACACTTCTGCAAAAACACAACTACTGCTTCCCTTCAACGATGCCAAATCACATTTCGCTGATTAATACTGGTCCAAACTCGGTGGGTTTGGTTTGGGGTTTTTTTATTTCCTGACGCACCAGCAGGCAGCCTTATGAAAACTGCCCTGTAAGCTGGCTTTATTATAAACAAGTAACAAACCATAAAGCAAGAACAAAAGGAAAGGGGAGAGGGAAGCGGGGAGGGGAGGGGAGGGGGAAAATATCCAGAAAAATGTGAAAATCAAATAGAAAAGGATCAGCCCGTGATGGAGACCCATTAATTTCTTGGTGTTTGTTCTGGGATTTTTAACAACCTTGTGCTCCGTTGTGGTTTATCTGAGTTCCTCAGCTGTAAAATTCGCCTTCTCGCTTGTCTCCTGAGCTTCGGAGATTTGCCAGGAAACGAGGGATAAAGCCACAGGCTCGACAAACAGAGATAGCGGCCACAGCATCATACATCACCCTCCGGGTGGGGGTGGGGGGGTGAGAAACGCAGACCTGCCCAAGGGTGAAATTACATTGTATTCTGTTTGGATAATTGGATGTCATCTACCACCCAACTTGTTAGAAGATGAGGCTTCCCGTCCTTAGCAGCTGCAGGGGAGGGAATCCCTCCTCGGTCCAAGGGTGACTGCTTGCCCTTTCGAGAGGCAGTCTGGCCCCTCTTGTTAGCTAAGAGGGACCCCGGCTGAACCTGCGAAGAGGAGGCAGGAAGGATTGGCCTTGGGTCGCAGACAAGAGTGGGCTGCTGGGGGGTTTCGCAGGGGGTTCGGGAGAACCTCTAGTTAAGATTCTGTGCAGTTCGGAGAACCCCCAAATCCCACTCCTGGCTGGCCCCGCCCACCCCTCCCCTCCCAGGAGTCCCCACGCGGCCCGTTTTGGATGCAGGTAAGTGCAGGATGCACGCGGAGGTTCGGAGAGGGCGAAAAATAGGCCTACCGGAAGTTTGGGAAGGCCTCCAGAGCCTGGGGAGGCCGTTTTTGTCCTCTCAGAGGCTCGAGGAAAGCCTCTGGAGCCCAGGGAGGGCAAAAACGCCCTCCCACCCACCGTGGTGCAGGTGGCCAACTAGTTCACGCCCACCATGGTCACACCCACCCAGCAACCGGGCAGAGAACCCCTTACTAAAAATTTTGAAGCCCACCCTTGGTCGCAGAAGAAGTTCGGTCATGATGTCTTGGAAGGCACAACTTAGGACCTTATTCTGGGGTCAAACCTTGACCCTCACCTCTGCTCTGGTGTGTTGGGTCCAGCTGCCTGGTCAGCAGGAAGCTGGGCCAGCAAGGAAGTAACACGCTCGAGTGATAATCGGAAAGAAAACGATTGCTCTCCCAAAGCGCACACTGCGGCTCCCTCGGTGGAGAGGAAGCCCATCCATTGATCTGACAGCCCTGCTTGATTAATGCCTTGCCCTCTTTGCCGGATCAATTCATTAATTATCCTGCAATATATGGGGGGCGGAGCCAGGTCCCCCCCCCCCCCCCGATTTAAGCACAGCCCGTGATTTATCAAAGAAAGGATGAAGGACGGATTGGGAAAGAGAAGCAAGCAGTCTGGCTGCAGGGAATAATAAAATACGGGATATTCATCTCCAATCAGAGCAGAATCTCCTGCGTTTAGGATCAAACTGAACTTCTACGCAGTCTCTTCAGGGTGTCAGATCAAGCTGGTCCCACATCTGGGTATGCCAGAAACTATAGGGCAGATTTTTCTCTAGGACCTTGCAGACTTATAGGGTAACAACCCTCAATCCGGCCAGGGTAATAAGAGACAGGGACTCTCGTCCTGGGTATCTGGTCACCTCTAGAATGGACGTCTGTAATGCGCTCTACTGGGATGGGGTGGCTTAGTGGGTAAGACTCTGAGCTTGTCGATCGAAAGGTCGGCAGTTCAGCGGTTCGAATCCCTAGTGCTGCATAACGGGGTGAGCTCCCGTTACTTGTCCCAACTTCTGCCAACCTAGCAGTTTGAAAGCACGTAAAACATGCAAGTAGAAAAATAGGGGCCACCTTTGGTGGGAAGGTAGCAGCGTCCCGTACGCCTTTGGTCATGCCAGCCAGATGACCATGGAGACTTCTTTGGACAGCGCTGGCTCTCCGACTTTGAAACGGAGATGAGCACCACCCCCTAGAGTTCGGAACGACTAGCACATACGTGCGAGGGGAACCTTCACCTTTAATGTACTCTACATGGAGCTACCATGTGTTCCTACCACTTTATAAGGCCTTGGTAAGGCCACACTTGGAATGCTGCATCCAGTTTTGGTCGCGACGATGTAAAAAAAGAGGCTGAGACTCTAGAAAGAGTGCAGAGAAGAGCAAGAAAGATGATTAGGGGACTGGAGGCTAAAACCTATCAAGAATGATTGCTGGAATTGGGTATGAAAAGAAGGACTAGAGGTGACATGACAGCAGTGTTCCAATATCTCAGGGGCTGCTCCAAAGAGGAGGGAGTCAAGCTATTCTCCAAAGCACCTGAAGGCAGGACAAAAAACTACAGGTGGAAACTCATCAAGGAGAAAAGCAACCTAAAACTAAGGAGGAATTTCCTGATAGTGAGAACAATTAATCAGTGGAACAACTTGCCTCCAGAAGTTGTGAATGCTCCAACAGTGGAAGTTTTTAAAGACAAGATTGGACAACCATTTGTCTGAAATTGTATAGGGCTGTGATGGTGAACCTATGCCATGCCAGCCGTCGCCTGTTGCTCTCCTGGTTTCCAGTGCGCACAAGCATGCCAGCTAGCTGGTCTTCGTGCGTACATGTGCGCTAGAAACCGGAAGACCAAGTGAACCAGTGCACATCGGAAACTGGAAGCTCAGCTTCCTGCCACATGCATGCATGCCGGGGAACTGCTCTTCCGGTCTCTGGTGCTCCCCCACAGGCAAACGGTTCCCAAACGGTTTACCAACACTGGTATAGGGGTTCCTGCCGAAGCAGGGGGTTGGACTAGAACAGCTTTGCTGGCTGAGGAATTCTGGGAGTTGAAGTCCACAAGTCTTTAAAGTGGCCAAGGTTGGAGACCCCTAGACTAGAAGACCTCCAAGGTCCCTTCCAATCTAGTTCTAGTATCTGGAAGCTTCAGGTGGCGCAGAATGTGGCTCTGCAGGGGAAAGTGATGGGCAGCCCTAGGAGGGCTCATGTGATACTCTTGGTTTCACGAGATGCATCAGTTGCCAGTTTGCTTCCAGGTGCAATTTGAGATACTGGATTTGATCTTGAAAAGCCTTCACGCACAGGGCTGGGTTATCTGAAGGATAACATCTCCCTGCCTCGTCAGGTCCAGCCGAACAGATATGGCTCCATGAATCGATGTCAGCTGATGGTTTTTCTCTTGCTATCATTGGTTTTTTTCTGTTTTCTGGGTTTGTTTTTTTTAAACAAACAAACAAACAAACAAACAAACAAACAAACAAACTTATCCTTGAGTGTTTTATGGTTTTTATGTGTTGTGGGAGGCCCAGAGAGATGCTGTCGGCTTATATAAATCTGCTAAGTAAATAAATAAATATCGGGAAGGTCTCATCTTGTGAAATTGGCCAGGAAGAGTCCAAGATCTTTAAATTCTTCCAGGAAAGCTTTAGAAGACATATTGGTAATTTGTGGCCTCTTTCCTCAGAATGCTGGCACTCACTTTCGCCAAGTCAATTCCTGAAGGGAAGCCAAGATCTTTAATCTAGATCTGTGGATTCTTACGGAATCGTTGACCGGGGTGGGGGGAGCAGTGGTTGCCCCGTGCTTCCGAGCCTTGTTTTTTCAAATGGCCGCAGCGTCAGCTAAGAGAATGATGCATTCACCTTTTTTAATTGTAAAATGGTTTATTTAAAAATCATATATATGTGTATTTGTTTTCTGAGATTTTCACGGGTGTTTGAATGTAGGTCTTTGGTTGTTCGGGTTTTCTCCCGTGTAAAATTGGAAGTGTCTTGGCGACGTTTCGACGAAGTCTCATTCGTCATCTTCAGGCTTCAGGTTCGTACTTCTGGGAGCAATGTGTGATCGCAGCTGTTTCTTCCTTTTTTTTTTTTTTTGAAGATGACGAATGAGACTTCGTCGAAACGTCACCAAGACACTTCCAATTTTACACGGGAGAAAACCCGAACAACCAAAGAGGTATATGTGTGTGTATGTATGTATGTATGTATATATGTATGTATGTATACACACACAAATATTATGGGGGTGTTCTCTAGCTTTTATATGTAAAATGATGGCCACATGATGAATACGACAGCTCCGTATTCATGTGGCCAGTTTCAAAGTAAAGTAAACTATGAAGCGCTGGGAGGATTTAGATTAGAAAGGGTGAGATTAGAAGAGGTGTTATTACATTATTTGCCATTTAGATTTAAATTCTGTACTATCTGAAAAGCTCAGCGGGGATTACAAGACATTTCTGTGGCCTTCCCTCTGAGCCGGCTTCAGTTCTTTCAGTCACAGAAAATGGGACACTCTGGAAAGGACGCGACATTACTTAGCCTAAAAGGAAGGGACTAGCAAGGCTTCCCCAGTCCTTTCTACAGATGCCGGAGATCCAATAAATAAGAATTAAAAGCGGTTTCTTAATGGAGCTTTGCAGGCCTCTTAAAGACCGTTCTGGTTTACATTGCTCCAGATCTTGTCTTTAAATCAGTGCAGAGGTGGCATTCAGCCGGTTCGCACCGGTTCGCGCAAACCGTTGGCAGAAATTTGGCTTTGCAAGACCAGTGGGGTAAAGAACATGGTGGTGACGTTTTTTTCCACGACACTCCGGTACTTTTTCCACAACCTCCGGTACTTTTTGGCAGCCTGCAGCCAACTTCCACAGTTTTTTCCACAACCTCCGCTGCTTTTTGGCGGCCTGCAGCCAGCTGCCGCAGCCGCAAAACAGCTCTCAAAAAGGGTTCTTTGACAGCTGCTTTCCAGCCGTGGCGGCTGGCTGGGGGCTGCTGAAAACTCTAGTCCAGCTTGCCTTCCGGACTCTGGACCAGCTGCTGCGGAAGGTAAGCAGCGTGGAAGGTAAGCAGCAACAGAGAGGCAATGGTGGGGGAGGAAGCGGGGCTAGAGCCGGGGCCGCTGAAGGAAGGGAAACGGGGGCGATATGCGAAGGGAGGGTGGGGATAGATAGGTGGAAAGTCCAAAAATTTTCCTACCTTTTCCTGTGGGCGTGGCTAGGTGGCGGGGGTCATGTGACTGTGTGTGCGTGGGCGTGAGTGATGTCAAATTGGCCATGCCTACTCAGCCACATGCCCCCGCCCCCCCCACCTAGCCATGTCCACCGAACCGGTAGCGAAAATTTTTGAAACCCACCACTGAATCAGCGGGCTGAATTTTATGCCTGCTTCTTAAAGAAAAATAATAAAAACACGGTGGAGGAATCCGACTCAATGCCATAACTTTTGGGGTTTGATTCTCGCATTTCTGTTTTTGCTACTTGGCCAGATGGATCTTGGGATTAAGTGACCAGGACACTGATGGAAAAATAAAAATAAATACATCAGTGGGAGAAACTGGGTGGAAAAGATTAGCGGTGATGAAACCTGCGTATGAATGGGAGACAATAGAATAGAATAGAATAGAATTTTTATTGGCCAAGTGTGATTGGACACACAAGGAATTTGTCTTGGTGCATATGCTCTCAGTGTACATAAAAGAAAAGATACGTTCATCAAGGTACAACATTTACAACACAATTGATGATCAATATATCAATATAAATCATAAGGATTGCCAGCAACAAGTTATAGTCATACAGTCATAAGTGGAAAGAGATTGGTGATGGGAACTATGAGAAGATTAATAGTAGCGCAGATTCAGTAAATAGTCTGACAGTGTTGAGGGAATTATTTGTTTAGCAGAGTGATGGCCTTCGGGAAAAAACTGTTCTTGTGTCTAGTTGTTCTCATATGGGAAGCACTCTGTAGCGTCGTTTTGAGGGTAGGAGTTGAAACAGTTTATGTCCAGGATGCGAGGGGTCTGCAAATATTTTCACGGCCCTCTTCTTGATTCGTGCAGTATACAGGTCCTCAATGGAAGGCAGGTTGGTAGCCATTGTTTTTTCTGCAGTTCTAATTATCCTCTGAAGTCTGTGTTTTTATAATAACAATACAGGTAGTCCTCGATTTACAACCGCAATTGAGCCCCAAAAAAATTCTGTTGCTAAGCAAAACAGTTGTTAAGTGAATTTTGCCTCATTTCACAACTTTTCATGCCACGCTTGTTAAATGATTCATTGCAGCTGTCAGGTTAGTGACCCGGCTGTTAAGTGAATCTAGCTTCCCTATTGACTTTGCTTGTCCAAAGGTCACAAAACATGACCCCGCCGGGACACTGCAACTGTCATAAATATGAGTCAGTGGATTTTGATCAGATGACCGTGGAGATGCTGCAATGGTTGTGCTTGAAAAACCCTCACGACCAGAGGTGGTATCCAGCCGGTTCGGTCCGGTTCGAGCGAACCGGTAGCAGAAATCGCAGGTGAGCCTGTTCACTTATCCCGACTCTATGCCGTCCTATTTAGGCACATTTTTGAGGCCGGGCACATGCGTGGAAGGCACGCGCCCGAGCAATGCGCATGCATGGAAGGCCACGTGCATACACTGAGGTGGCGGGTGCGAGTGAAACGATCGCACACACTCTCACATTTTCGGTGCTGGCCGAATCGGTAGGTAAATTATGGGAATCCCACCTCTGCTCACAACGTTCCTTTTTTCAGCGCCGTTGAAACGTCGAACGGTCACTCAATGAACATTATAAGTCAAGGACTACCTGTAAATCATCCTGAGCTTCGGCCCCGGATTCTAGACAATTTAATAAAGAATGATAAATAAAGTCTTTACACAAGAGAGACTCAAGATGATGATACGGCGTTAAATATTTGCAAAAATATATCTCTCTTTGGAGGCCCACCAGCACAACCGAGAAATATAAATATCCAGGTGACACTTCCTTTAAAAATATCTAATCTCAGTATATATGCATCCCCGGCGCGATCGCATTTCTATATTTGGAGGTGTGTTTCAACAGACGGAGTGACGTAATATTTCAAAGCACGAATCCCAGGAAGGATATGGAGAAGGATAATTCGCCGCAAAAAGGGAAATTACTAGAAGGTTCCTCAAAACTTCTGCCCTTGTTTTCAAGCCAAAAATAAGAGTTCAAAAGGCAGACCAAAATGTTGATTTTTCACAAACACTGCCCTCCCCCAAGCGCAGCAAACTTCGGGAAAGCATTTAATCATCCGAACGACTGAAAAGGAGGAACAATTCTTTAGAAAAGGCCGCTGTCAGAAGCCGGCGAAGTGTGATTATCTCTCAGAATCAGTTGAAAGAAAGCTCGCTTCCAGCCGTGGTTTGTTTCCTGGGCCCAGCCTTCACCATGAAAAGAAGCTCTAGGGGTGAATGAAATAAGAACCAAGCGTGCTCACGGAAGCAAAGAGAAAGCTTTGTGCTCCAGCGACTCCTTTGCTGGCAATAATTAAATCTCTCAGGTTCGGCGACTGAAACCGGCGCAGCGTCCTTAAGGGCCGAGGGAGAATCGAGAAATAATGAGAGATTCTCCGGCTTTCAAAAATTGTCCGTGGTGAGGCTGTTACCTGCACCGGTCTCTCTCTCTCTCTCTCTCTCTCTCTCCCCCCTCCCCAACCCCAACACACCTGGCGAGGAAAAACGAGGAGGGACACATCATGACGTGGATTTTTGTAATATGCATCCATGAAGGGACGCAGCGTCTCAGGGGCTAAGATGATGAGCTTGTCGATCGAAAAGTCAGCAGTTCGGCAGTTCGAATCCCTAGTGCCCCGTAATGGGGTGAGCTCCCGTTACTTGTCCCAGCTTCTGCCAACCTAGGAAGTTCAAAAGCACGTAAAAAATGCAAGAAGAAAAATAGGAACCACCTTTGGTGGGAAGGGAACGGCGTTCCGTGCCGCCTTTGGCATTGAGTCATGCCGGCCACATGACCACGGAGACGTCTTCTGACAGCGCTGGCTCTTCGGCTTTGAAACGGAGCTGAGCACCGCCCCTTAGAGTCGGGAACAACTAGCACATATGTGCAAGGGGAACCTTTACCTTTACCTTATACATCCTTGACTTACAATGGTTCATTCAGTGATTGTTCCAAGTTACAAAAAAGTGACTTATGGCCATTTGACAAAACTTAACTTCATTGTCAACATGGCAACAAGGGATTCCTCAAGACAGCACCCCAAAAATGACCATGTATGTGTAAGCATATGAGATGAAATGCATTAAAATTAAGGCGGCGCAAAGGGTGGGATTCAGCCGGTTCAGACTGGTTCGGACGAACCGGTAGTACCGACAATCAGCTGAGAGTGAACCGGTTCACTCCCACGATCAGCTGGGCCCTTCCATTTGCCCCTGCGCTATACTGACCTATATTTTCTTTGTTTAAAGCCCAGTTGATCGGCGCAGCAGAGCGAATTCCCGCACCTCAGCTGTTTTACTCACCTGGGCTACAGTAGAGGGTAAGTTTTAGTGCTGTTTTCAAACACACTGCACCCACGTGGAGTGCGTGTTTGGCGAAGTATGTTCTCAGAGAACTAGTTGTTATACCAGTTGAATTCCATCACTGGGCTGCACCATTTACAAACAGCCTTCTTCATAGCCCCGCGAAGTCACAAAGTGAGGGCTGGCGTTAAAGGTAAAAACACAACTACATCTTTGATTTCCAAACACAACGTCATGCAAACAGGCAAAGCTTTAGCTGGGGGTCAAGCTAAGCCAAGGTTTTATTGGGCAGAATTGCAAGGGCAAGTCTTTTTCTTGAGCAAGGTATCGAGGTTCTGGTGTTTGTTATCACTTCGGAAAAAAGGAAAAAGCTAAAAAATGAACATCTCACCTGTAAAATCTTTCGGGGCAGACAGAGAAATTTCCTAGTTGCCCATGACTTATAAATCATAAATGGAACCAAGTTTTTTGGCTGACTGCCTGGCCTGCTCCCTGAGAGTTGAGCTACATATCCAGCTTCTGGATTTATTGGGTTTATTAGGTGGCATTTTTTAAGGGACACGGTGGCTCAGGGGCTAAGACGATGTGCTTGTCGATCGAAAGCTCGGCAGTTCAGCGGTTCGAATCCCTAATGCCGCGTAACGGGGTGAGCTCCCGTTCCTTGTCCCAGCTTCTGCCAACCTAGCAGTTCGAAAGCCCGTAAAAAAAAATGCAAGTAGAAAAAAATAGGGACCACCTTTGGTGGGAAGGGAACAGCATTTCATGCGCCTTTGGCATTGAGTCATGCCAGCCACATGACCACAGAGACGTCTTCGGACAGCGCTGGCTCTTCGGTTTTGAAACGGAGTTGAGCACCGCCCCCCTAGAGTCGGGAACGACCAGCACATATGTGTGAGGGGAACCTTTACCTAGGTGGCCCTTTGGTGCCGTGACGACAATTTTTTACCCTTTATTGGTTTGATAATCTGTTTGCCTCTTCTTCCCGCATTGTGGCTGCATGGCAACGTCTCCACAATTATAAGCCGCTAAAGGTCGGAGGCAGGAGAACTTACAAAGTAGTAGGTTTGCCCACGCAAAATGAGCAAAAACCAGATGGGAGTTAAGGGGGGGGGGAGAGAAACTAATTTTTTTTTAATCCACGAAACCTCCCAGGGAGCTGGAAGGGATTTCCCCCCCCCCCACAAAAAATGAAGTCAGGCCTGGATTTAGATGATCAAAAGAATCTCTCTCTTTAGACAACAGCTTAGTTTTGTAGCACACAAAATGCTCACCGGGATCGGAAGAAGGGAAAAGATTGGGGGGGGTGGGTTTTCTGGTGGACGGACGTGTCTTTGTTTTTTTATCATCTCCCTCGGAATTAAAGATGGGGTGAGGGGTGGGGGGAAACAGTTAAAGGCTGGCTTATGGCGCCCCCTCCACCCCGAAGACACCGTCCCTTCCATCAGTGACATATTAACTGTCAGCCCTTTGATCGATGGCTACAGTGCTCTAAGGGAATGAATTACAGCCAGGCTCCTAACTATAAAAGAAGGCAAAGAGAGAGAGAGAGGGAAGGAGGGGGGGGGTGGAATTGCTGCTGGAGCGACAAAATTAACTCTGCCTCTGGAGAATGCACAGAGTGAATGCAAAATACCCGGTGTGTGTGTGTGTGTGTCGTTTCTCTCCCCCCCACCTCTTCCTTCCATTTCTGAACTGAAGCGAAGAGCAAGGGAAGCTGTGATGGGGAGGGGAGGGGGGAGGGAGGAGGGAGGGAGGGGAAGAAGTGGCGTCTTTTGACCCTACCCAACTGTCACTTTCTCAGCGTATGGCGATGTGTGAACTCAGCTAAAGAGGAAAAAAAAAGATCAAGAGACTTAGCGTGGGTTGTTGTCAAAAAACCGCTGAAAAGGCTTATTCTGTGGCTGCCTTATCCTAGCTGGGCTGAGCGGCAGACGCTCGCCTCATCCCGCTGGGCTCTTTTGAGATGGTCCCCGGGTGGGGTGGGGAGAGGTTGGGTGTCCCACCCCAGTGGGGGGGGGGGCAGACCCGAGGAATGAAAAGAAAACATCCTCCGGCGTCAAAGGCTGTTTTTCCAATCAGGATAGAGCTGGAAGGGACCTTGGAGGTCTTCTAGTCCAACCCCCGTCTCTTGCTCAAAAAGGTGACCCTAGACCACTTCAGACAAATGAAGGATAATGGTAAAGGGGATAACAGAGGGGACCTGGAGGTCTTCTACTCCAGCCTCCTGTTCAAGCAAACTGTTCTATTTTGTCCTGTTCTGTTCTGTTCTACCCTTCCCTTCCCTATTTTCTTCCACCGTTCCCTTCCCTTCCCTTCTATTTTATTCTCCTCTACCTTTCATCCTATTCTATTCTATTCTATTCTATTCTATTCTATTCTATTCTATTCTATTCTATTCTATTCTATTCTATTCCTAATTCTTAATTCTATTCTATTCTATTCTATTCTATTCCTAATTCTTAATTCTATTCTATTCTATTCCTAATTCTTAATTCTATTCTATTCTATTCTATTCTATTCTATTCTATTCTATTCTATCCTATTCCTAATTCTTAATTCTATTCTATTCTATTCTATTCCTAATTCTATTCTATTCTGTTCCTAATTCTTAATTCAATTCTATTCCTAATTCTTAATTCTATTCTATTCTGTTC
This sequence comes from Ahaetulla prasina, assembly GCF_028640845.1. Classification (NCBI taxonomy): domain Eukaryota; kingdom Metazoa; phylum Chordata; class Lepidosauria; order Squamata; family Colubridae; genus Ahaetulla; species Ahaetulla prasina. The sequence goes on along the minus strand of NC_080556.1, from coordinate 8,233,153 downwards.
CTAATTCTTATTCTTAATTCTCTATTCTATTCTATTCTATTCTATTCTATTCTATTCTATTCTATTCTATTCTATTCTATTCCTAATTCTATTCTATTCTATTCTATTCCTAATTCTTAATTCTATTCTATTCTATTCTATTCCATTCCTTCCCCTCCCCTCCCTTCCCTTCCCTTCCCTTTCGCTATTCTGCTCTACTCTACTCTACTCTAATTTTCTTCATTCCATTCCATTTTTTCTATTCTATTCTATTCTATTCTATTCTATTCTATGCCATGCCATGCCATGCCATGCCATGCCATGCCATGCCATGCCATGCCATTCTATTCTCCTCTACCCTTTCATTCTATTCTATTCTATTCTATTCTATTCTATTCTATTCTATTCTATTCTATTCTATTCTATTCTATTCTCCTCTGCCATTCCCTTCCCTTCTATTCTAGACAAATGGCTGTCCAGTCTCTTCTTAAAAGCCTCCAGTGATGGAAGCACCCACAACGTCTGGAGGCAAGCCGTTGCACTGATTAATTGTCCTCCCTGTTAGGAAATTCGATCTTAGTTATAGGTTGCTTCTCTCCTTGGTTAGATTTGAATTCAAGCCAGCCTTCCTTCCTTCCTTCCTTCCTTCCTTCCTTCCTTCCTTCCTTCCTTCCTTCCTTCCTTCCTTCCTTTCCCCACTGACTCAGTTTGCATCCCCTCACCCAGCCCCATCCCAGCACCCGACGTTGTTGACTTTGAAGAGCTGGTCTTCAAAGTTTGCTACTGGGGAGGGTGGGTGGAGATGCCTTTCTCCAAAGACCAAAGGCCCACCGGCAACCAACCCCCATTGGCGCTGTCCGTGGTGCTGACAAAAAACAAATACGTGGAAAAAGCCCGTTCCTTCTCTCTCCACCTCCTCCCTATGATACTGCAAATGAGGCGTTAAACGGATGAAAGGCCTCGTGTGATATATAAGGAGCCGGCGAAATGGGATTTACCATTTCCAGGGCACAGGTACGTTCGAGAGAGAACATCTATTCCCATCTTCTCCGACATGGCATTTAAGATGAAAGACGTTCCCGGGGTCTGCAGACTGCTAAAATCAAGGGAAATCGGCGGAAGCCTGTTTTTCCAGGGCAGGCGTAAATTTGCCAGACAGGGGAATGAAATGCAAAATTAATATCCTTTTTGACAGAGCGAGGTGCTTAGCTCCCTTTAATCAAGAGCCTCCAGGACCCAATGGATGACAACACACGTCTGTCCTTCAACTCGTTCCCGTCGGAGGCAAATATGTCAGCTGTAAATTGGTCTCTATCAGCCCCCGGGATGAATACTGGCGCGCCGGAGTAAATGGAACGGCAGGACCGATATTGGAGCTTTTCATAACACCTGGGGGAACATTCGAATGCAACGCCCTTTTAGGAATGGACAAGGAAGCAGGGAAGGAGACCCTGTGTCGGGTCCCCGAAGTGGGCAGCGCAGAGAATATGGTGCCCGCGTTTAAACTAATAAAGAAAACGCAGCGGAAGGGCCGTGCAGTGGACTGTGGTCTAATCCAAGATTCTCGGTTAGTGAATTTCCCAGGGTTTAGGTAACCAATTATTCAGTAAAAACAGACGTATTCTCTTATCTTGCGCTTCAGCAGCGGGTGGGGCGGGGGCTTCCTTCCCTGTCTCCCCACCTTAGGTTACCTATATGAGACTTCGTCGAAACGTCGCCAAGACACTTCCAATTTTACGCGGGAGAAAACCCGAATAACCAAAGACCTACATACAAACACCCGCGAAAACCTCAGAAAACAAATATATATATATATATATGCATACATACATACATACATACATACATACATACATACATACATACATACACCGGCATCTAACATTTAATAATATCTACTAGCTCCTGCCTGAGGAGTAATGGCCAAGCTATAATTAATCCGTTTTATTGATGTTTTCATTTCTCTTACTGCTCCTTCCGTGAGAAGCAGGCAAACCCCAACCCCTCCGTGATTCCCTAAAAATGTAACTAAAAACCACGATAACGATGGATGAGTGGTATTAATTAGTGATCCAACAGGTTTGATTAATTCCAGCCCATCGTTGCCGCTATCTGCTCGTATCAAGGGAAGCCGAAAAAGGGCAGATTTTGCTGGCGGAATTCATTTTTATCCCCGTAATCAGTGACTATTTTCCAGCGCGCAATCACAAAGGCACACCAGTGTCCTTGTGCGAAGAATTTGTGTGTGTGTGTGTGTCACAAATTGCACAAACCGGGAGAGCTGCAAACAAGCTTCATTTGCTGTTTATGGATTTTTTATGGGGTTTTTTTGTGTTTTTTTTAGTTTCTTTTCTGTCTCCCGCTGAATAAGAAAACACTTTTGGCAAATGAAATAAACATAAAACTCTGCAGAAGACAAGCACAGGAAGGCGACTGAAAAGCGCCACTCGCTGAGGAGGCAGAGAGAGGAAGGTCTTTCTGCCCAGATTCGCCAAGAAAAGCACAAGTGGAGAGACTAAAGCCGGGCCCGCAAACTGCGAATTAATCATTTCTATACGTTGGTTCTGAAAAAACTGCTTTTAGAAAGCAGGAGTCCTAACGGGAAGAGATAAATGACACCACTGCCAACAGCCTAGGTGATATTTTGATGCCAAGCCCGTAACTTCCAGCCTTCCAGTGTTAGAAAAACATCTGGAGTGAGAGCAAAGCCACAATTTGGCAAACAAGTGCAGGTTTTGCACGCAGAAATTCTGCGGGCATCCCTGCGGGCTACTAAGCAAAACGGATCGATATTTCGTGAATACAGCAATTTAAAAAAAAAAATTCTTCCATTTCTATCCCAAGACTGTGTGGTCTTCGACAGACCTACTAGGAATATTGAGAAAGGTTCTGTCTATCTAATCTACTCCAGAGGCAAGATGAAGAAGACAACATGCCCAGATGGCGCAGCCAGAATGGCATAAATGCCCTCTTCATCTCCCATTTCCTTTTGTTCTGTGTCGTTTCGATCACACGCATGAATCAGGAGGGGACCAGGGGTGAAATGCTCCTGGTTCGGACCGGATAGCCTGATCCGGTAGCGATGGCGGCGGGTGGTTCGGAGAACCGGTAGCAAAAATCGCTGCCCCCGCTCCCCCGCCCATGCTCAGCTGAGCCACGCGATCGTCAGAGCCTTTTTTTTTTACTTTTAAAAGCATTTTTTCTAAAACCTCTTCGGCCAAAGTGGTTGTAAAAAATGCTTTTAAAAGGCTCTGATGATCCCAGCTGACTTGCCTGATCGTCAGAGGCTTTTTTTTTACTTTTAAAAGTGTTTTTTTTCTACAACCTCTTCGGCTGAAGAGGTTGTAAAAAAATGCTTTTAAAAGGCTCTGATGATCCCAGCTGAGCCGCACGATCATCAGAGCCTTTTTTTTTACTTTTAAAAGCATTTTTTCTAAAACCTCTTCGGCCAAACAGGTTGTAAAAAATGCTTTTAAAAGGCTCTGATGATCCCAGCTGACTTGCCTGATCGTCAGAGGCTTTTTTTTACTTTTAAAAGTGTTTTTTTTCTACAACCTCTTCGGCTGAAGAGGTTGTAAAAAAATGCTTTTAAAAGGCTCTGATGATCCCAGCTGAGCCGCACGATCATCAGAGCCTTTTTTTTTACTTTTAAAAGCATTTTTTCTAAAACCTCTTCGGCCGAAGAGGTTGTAAAAAATGCTTTTAAAAGGCTCTGATGATCCCAGCTGACTTGCCTGATCGTCAGAGGCTTTTTTTTACTTTTAAAAGTGTTTTTTTTCTACAACCTCTTCGGCTGAAGAGGTTGTAAAAAATGCTTTTAAAAGGCTCTGATGATCCCAGCTGAGCCGCACGATCATCAGAGCCTTTTTTTTTACTTTTAAAAGCATTTTTTCTAAAACCTCTTCGGCCGAAGAGGTTGTAAAAAATGCTTTTAAAAGGCTCTGATGATCCCAGCTGACTTGCCTGATCGTCAGAGGCTTTTTTTTACTTTTAAAAGTGTTTTTTTTCTACAACCTCTTCGGCTGAAGAGGTTGTAAAAAATGCTTTTAAAAGGCTCTGACGATCGCAGCTGAGCCGCACGATCATCAGAGCCTTTTTTTTTTACTTTTAAAAGGAAGAGGTTGTAAAAAAATGCTTTTAAAAGGCTCCTCTGACAATCCCAGCTGAGCCGCGTGATCATCAGAGGCTTTTTTTTTTAACTTTGAAAACCAATGCTTTTAAAAAGATCACGCGCCACAGCTGATCACCCCGCACCCCGCGCGCTGTTCTACTTACTGCATGCCTCCTTTGGTGTGCACTGCGTACGCACACCATCACAGCTAGCAAACCGCTTCAGATTTCACTACTGGAGGGGAAACAATCTAGTTTGTAACCACATAACTTCTGTGGTTTGGGCTTAGCGACCATGCTCTGCAAACTAAGGTTTGTGGACCAGCATTTTACATGAACCAGCCTTTGTAGCTTCCTCAGCAAACTCTGGTTTAGCGTAGTGTGAGAGGTTTTATAGCCAGGCATGTTTTATTCTTTATACTGTTTCCATCTTCCCTTAAAATATTAACAGAGTCCACAATTGTCTGAGAATCAGTGTCTCCAAATTAATCAAATTAGCAAACTTCCTCAGCCCCCAAAATAAGTAACCCAGACCTAATCCACATATCAAAAGGTAATAGAATAGAATAGAATAGAATAGAATAGAATAGAATTTTTATTGGCCAAGTGTGATTGGACACACAAGGAATTTGTCTTGGTGCATATGCTCTCAGTGTACATAAAAGAAAATAGAATAGAATAGAATAGAATAGAATAGAAAAGAATAGAATAGAATAGAATTTTTATTGGCCAAGTGTGATTGGACACACAAGGAATTTGTCTTGGTGCATATGCTCTCAGTGTACATAAAAGAAAATAGAATAGAATAGAATAGAATAGAATAGAATAGAATAGAATAGAATAGAATAGAATTTTTATTGGCCAAGTGTGATTGGACACACAAGGAATTTGTCTTGGTGCATATGCTCTCAGTGTACATAAAAGAAAATAGAATAGAATAGAATAGAATAGAATAGAATAGAATAGAATAGAATAGAATAGAATTTTTATTGGCCAAGTGTGATTGGACACACAAGGAATTTGTCTTGGTGCATATGCTCTCAGTGTACATAAAAGAAAATATACGTTCATCAAGGTACAACATAAGGTCTGCAAACACAAATAGTTAGTTAAATTAAGTCTCCCAGCAGAACTATATATTCACGAGCACATACACACACATAGACACTTCCACATCCTGCAAAGATTCCCTGTATAAAAGTTTGCCACTGTACCCCATTTCTCTGCAGCCTGCCCCTGTTGTTGTTGCTTTTTTGCTATAGGAATAAATATTTCTTCTTTTTTTAAATTGATCTTATTTTTATTTATTCATGGGCAACCCCGGCTCCAGTTGGACCTCAAATAATTCTGCTGACAATAGTGTGTGAACTCAATTGCAAGTAAGTTCAGAAGGCTTTCAGCTGGGGAATGAAGCCCAGGAACATCTGGAGATAATCTGGCGCATGACCACCAATCTCTGGTTTATCTTTTGGTTGCCACAGTGTAAAAAAGATGTGGAGACTTTAGAAAGAGTGCAGAGAAGAGCAACCAAGATGATTAGGGGACTGGAGGCTGAAACATACAATGAACGGTTGCAGGAACTGGGTATGTCCAGTTTAATGAAAAGAAGGACTAGGGGAGACATGATAGCAGTGTTCCAATATCTCAGGGGCTGCCCCAAAGAAGAGAGAGTCAAGTTATTCTCCAAAGCACCTGAAGGCAGGACAAGAAGCAATGGGTGGAAACTCATCAAGGAGAGAAGCAACCTTGAACTAAGGAGAAATTTCCTGACAGTTAGAACAATTAATCAGTGGAATAACTTGCCTCCAGAGGTTGTGAATGCTCCAACACTGGAAGTTTTGTAGAAGATGTTGGATAACCATTTGCCTGAAGTGGTGTAGGGTTTCCTGCCTGAGCAGGGGGTTCGACTAGAAGACCTCCAAGGTCCCTTCCAACCCTGTTATTATAGTATAGTATAGCATAGCATAGCATAGCATAGCATAGCATAGCATAGCATAGCATAGCATAGCATAGTATAGTATAGTATAGTATAGTATAGTTGTTGTGTCTGTGCCTCCCAAGCCAGGCCCCCTGCCAGAAAGTGACTTGGACAGTGAGGGGGAAGGGCCATCAGGACTTACCTCGGGAGCACCGGCTTCCCTGGCTCAGCTCCAGGAGCCAGAGGCAGGCCAGGTGGAGGAGATAATGAGGCCTCCGTCCCCTGACTCTTCCCCCCCCAGGCCACGCCTCCAGACCCGGCTGATGGCAATCAGGCCTGGCTGGACCCTAGGTTTCGTAGGCAGGAGAGGAAGGAACAACAGAAGCAGGGGTGGGGCAGGCCTAGGAAGTGCTGAGTCATGGAGCCACACCCCACAGGATATAAAAGCAGCAAGGGCTGCTATGCCTCTTTGTAGCAGGCAAATCAATTGCTTGACTAGAGCTGAAGTACTGTTTGTTGACTCATCGGGAGATAACAGAGACACTTGGCAGATGCTCGCTAGTTTGCTGCCAGAGCTGATAGTGCCGGCTAATTAAGTCATCCCTCAGACTGAGGCGAGGGGGACAGAACAATACTATAGCATAGTATAGCATAGTATAGTATATAGTATATATTCAGTATTGCAGCTCAGCTTATCCGAGAGGGTGAAATGCAAAGTTTGGGGTTTAAATAGGAGCGCCGGTTGCATTTACCTTGGCTGCGTCCTTTAACCATGATAGTTAGCTAGTCTGCCAGCCTTCCTGGGATTAAAGAAACTATCAGGATTTCCTGTATGTATGAATGAATAAAGAAATAAATGAAAAATAAATAAATGATAAATAAATAAGTAAGTAAGTAAATAAATAAATAAATAAATGTCACTGTTAAGCTTTGGCAGATTAAAGGAACTCAAGCCACGCTTTCATTCCCAGCTGTACATTTCAACTCAGGAGCAAAGCAAGCACAAAATATCATTTTGCGCCTTGGCGCACTGCAAAACCGTAACAACGCTAACCAAGCCTAAAGATCTGGCTGACGGCACAACCGGCCATCGTACGAGAAACAGAACGTAGAAAGCCTTCTCCCCATAGGCACCCTGCAAATGCCCCCCCCACACACACAACCCAGCCTAATTTCTACCGGGTTAATATCCCTCCATGGGCATTATTAGCAAAGAAGCTGGGATGTAGGGGTTTTTGGGTTTTTTTTGCACGCCGCATTTTTATGAAGGCAGGGAACAACTTGCGCAAGGAATGTGTCAGGCTGCAGACGGGGGGGAAAAGAGAACGGCTGGGAGAATGTTAAGGAGGCAACTGCGTGGGGGGGGGGAAGGGGGGAATCCCCCCTCCCTAAGAACGGGGAGAAGCTAAAGCGAGAGGTTTTTGAAACAATGCAAACCGATTTTACGGCCGATGAAAAGAGGAGGGGAAAAAAACAAACCCTGACCTATCTGAGCTTCAACAGATCGCTTCTACCGGGCCCTTTAATCAGTCTATTAAATCAAATTGCTCGGTGTGGCTGCAAAAAACTGTTGTTTTTTTTTAAAAAAAAGGTGAACAGAGAAGAAAGAAAAAGAAGTGACAATCAGATGAAATTAAACCACGGCCAAAAAGACAGCCCGATGCCGAGCCAGCCAGCCGAGATACTGTATGTTCCACAAACATGGCTGAGCAAACTGAAGCAGAACGCCTGGTGCAGACTAAGCCTCTGCCAAGGGGGTGTGTGTGTGTGTGTAGGGGTGTGTGTGTGTGTGTGTGTGTGTGTTTGTAGGTGGCGGCCGCCGCAGGCCTTGAAGAAATGAGGCGATTGTCTATTGTAATCTATTGTGTGGAATTAAGATGCCGTGCAAATTTTAAAAGAAGGGAAGCAAAATGTTTACTCTGTCCACATCCTCTTCGAAGAAGGGACTGGCAGAACGTGTAAAGCAGAAATAAATACACTACTCCAAGTTGTGTGTCTTGCAGGGAAGTCCACACACACATACGCACACACACACACGCCCCGTTATCACTCTAGATGTCGCCGTCTTTCTTTCTTCAAGCTTCTCTTTTGAAGCCTCTGATGCTGGAAGGACCGGCAAAGTTGACGGAGTTGCTTTGAAGATGAAATCCTGGCCGACAGCTGAAATTGCTCGGCCGTCTTTGGCAAGCTTCTCACAAGGAGGCAGATCTAGTCTCGATCCTCAGCTGGTAACACGGGGCAGGCGGGTGGGGGGGAGGAATGCGTGTGTCCTCTGCCCAAATGATGGATCCAGCTTTCCGGCTCACCCACCCACCCACATGTAACTGCGGTTTAGTGGGTTTATTAATATTCTCCCCACAACTCCCAGGGGTGGGATTCAGCCGGTTCAGACCGGTTTGGGCGAACCAGATGCTAATTTTATATCTGGTTCGCTGAACCGGTAGTTGTAAGGACTGGCTGGTCCACCCCACTCCTCCCAGAAGTCTCCACGCAGCCCGTTTTGGGTGCCAGGTAAGTTTAGGGCCCGTGCGGAGGCTCTGGGAAGGCGAAAAACAGGCCTCCTGGAAGTTCTGAAAATCTGGAAACAGGCCCCTTTCTGGCCTTCAGAGCCCGGGGAAGGCCGTTTTTGCCCTCCCAGAGGCTTGAGGAAAGTCTCTGGAGCCTGGGGAGGGCAAAACATAGGCCTACCGGAATTACCAGAAGTCCGGAAATGGGCCCATTTCCGGCTTCTGGAGGGCCTCCAAAGCCCGGCCTTGACTCTCTGGGAAAAGAACCTTATTTTGACTACCTATCACCCATACTCTATACAATCCCCCCCTCCCATTTTCCCACAGTAGAAAATGGGGCAGGCCTGAAGGCCCAGCTGTAAAAGATGGCTTCCAGGTCTGATGCCTTGGTTAAATCCCCAACAGGGTGCCCACCTCTTTTGTCCTTTTGGCAGATCGGGTCCTCTCTTTGAAACCTTTCCAATTGAGGCTTCTTAACCTTTCTCCTTCAATTATCCCCGTGCTAATTTTTTTTTGTTTTAAAATTCAGAACGCCAACAGAGGGAGGGGCGGCAATTCGTCTCCCAGGTTACTTTTGCAAAAGGTTAAAAGGAACAGCCCGGGGTAGGGCGAGACATGAAAACGATCCAAGTTCAACATTTGCCATTCTGAGCCACCCTTGGAGAGTTCCGCAAAACAAGAGATGACATTTCGGAGAAAATCGACATTCGGGCTGCCGTTTACGTACCTGGCAGGGAACAGAGGAGGCAGACCCCAGTAAAAATGGCCTCGTGGCCTCTCCGATCCTGAAGGGGCCCCCAGTGCGAATCTCCTCACCGGATACAGCTCTCCAGGTGCTTGAACCCTTAGCTTCTTCCCTGTGATCAGGTTCACTAGGAAATTATTCTAGAACGTTCCGCTTCATAAACCTTACGGCTGTCAATGCCCTGAGAAAACCACACAGAAGATTTGAGTCACAGTCACTTCGGAAAAAAAGGGGTGCAAAGCAATGGTGGAATTCAAATATTTTTTACTTCAGTTCTGTGGGTGTGGCATGGTGGGCGTGGTGTGGCTTGGTGGGCGTGGCAGGGGAAGGATACTGCAAAATCTCCATTCCCACAGCACTCCAGGGGAAGGATATTGCAAAATCTCCATTCCCATCCCACTCCAGGAGGATACTGCAAAATCTCCATTCCCATCCCACTCCAGGAGGATACTGCAAAATCTCCATTCCCACCCCAATTCAGGGGTAGGCTATGGCAAAATCCCTATTCTCACCCTAATCCAGGAGAAGGATATTGCAAAATCCCCATTCCCTCCCCACTTCAGGGGAAGGATACTGCAAAATCTCCATTCCCATCCTACTCCAGGGGAAGGATACTGAAAAATCCCCATTCCCACCCTACTCTGGAGCCAGCCAGAGGTAGTATTTGCTGGTTCTCCGAACCACTCAAAATTTCCGCTAACCGGTTCTCCAGAACCTGTCAGAACCTGCTGGATTTCACCCCTGGTGCAGAGCTACCATGGAGCTGAGGAAGAAACATTTGGGGAGCTACACCAAAGGATTGAAGGAGGGAGTGAGGAAAAAAAAATCAAATTGTTAATTAAATCTTAATATTATTCCATTTCATTAATCTAACTTAATGGCTAAATACACGGGCTTATAATGATCTTCCTCTACATGGAAATTAATTCCCAGCTTTAAAGTAAATTATAAAGTTGGGTGAGGAGGTGGTGACGGCTGCGGGTTTTTTTTTTAATTAACCTATTCAGAATAAGGTTTGCCTGTTTCTCACCTACATCTATTTTCTGGGCCTGCCTCAAAATTCAGAATCTTAAATTAATCAATTGAGCTGCGTTCATCCATCAGGCTAAGTCACAAATAAAAGTTAAAAAATGACCATATTTTTTGGAGTATAAGACACCCCTTTTTCCCCCAAAAAAGAGGGTGAAAATCTGGGTGTGTTTTGTACTCCAAATGTAGCCCCGCCTAGCTTCTCAAACAGAGGTTTCAGAGGCTTCAGAAAAAAAGCCCCAAATAGAGCTTCAGAAAAGAAGCCTCCAAACAGAGCTTCAGAAAAGAAGCCTCCAAACAGAGCTTCAGAAAAAAAGCCCCCAAATAGAGCTTCAGAAAAGAAGCCCCCAAACAGAGCTTCAGAAAAGAAGCTCCCAAATAGAGCTTCAGAAAAAAAGCCCCCAAACAGAGCTTCAGAAAAGAAGCCCCCAAACAGAGCTTCAGAAAAGAAGCCCCCAAACAGAGCTTCAGAGGCTTTTTCCCCCTGAAGTTCTGTTTTGGAGGCTTTCAGAGGCAGAAAAAAGTTTTTTCTGAAACAGAGTTTCAGAGGCAGAAAAAAAAAGCAAAAAAAAAGCAAGGCACAGAGCTCACAACCAAGGAACCTGTTGTTAAACTTCATATTAAATCCGTGACTAGTGGGTCCAGAAAGAGTCTCACACAGAGGTTGTAAGGAACACAACCTTTATTTAACTCGCAATTAATCACAACGGAATAACATGTTAAGCTCAAAAACTAACTCTCCGGGTGACAGCCCTTATATACTAGCTGCCTCAGGAACTTTATCCAATGACAGGACTTCCAAACTCCCGCTTCTTCCCTCCAGCGCGTCTTAACCAATCAGAGACCGCCTGGCTGTTGTCAAGGCTCAGGCGGGTCGTAACCCCGAGGACTTTGTTAGACATAACACCCTTCCCCTCCTGGATCGCGCATGCGTAATCGGCTAAGTACGCGGGCCGACGTCGACTCCGCTCCGATCTCCTTATTACAGGGCCGGACGCCGGAATAGTGGGCGAGGCGGAGGCTGGGCTCGCTGCCGAAGGTATCTCCGCCCTCGGATTTGGATTGGGCGAGGCTTTGTTGGGCCTTGCCGAAGAGGATGACTCCACCCCTAGGGAAGGACTGGCCAGCGCTGGAACACTCGGAATCTCAGGTAAGTTTCCCGACGAGATCGATTCACGGTTTAAGGGTTGGAGTCCCTCCCCGGCCTCTTGGCCCGGAAGGCTGGTCTCTGGACGGGGCCCAGCGTTGTCGTAGGTTCCTCTCGGGGTCATCGCCCTGGCGGTTGGGTAGTCCTGCTCATGGAGTGGCTCCTCGATGCCCGGCATTCTCCGCCGGAGCTGGTTCACATGCCGGCGCCACTCTCTCCCATCTGCCAATCGGACCCTGTAGGAATAGGGCCCAGTCATTTCCGTAATGGCTCCTGGCACCCATTTAGGAGACGACCCAAAGTTCTGGGCAAAAACAGGGTCCCCTGAACTAAACCCCCGAGGCACACTGGCATTATACCGAGGTTGATCAGTATCATACTGTGGGTGTAATCGATCCAGGGTCGACCGAGACGGCGACCCATTAACAACTCGGCCGGAGTAAGATGAGTGACTGGGCACGGAGTGGTATGTTGTGCCCTTAAATACTGGCAAATTCGGTGGTGCCAGTTAGTGGGCCCCAAACGGGCCAGCGCCTCCTTCGCCGATCTAACGGCCCGTTCTGCCCGGCCATTCGCTTCCGGATGGAACGGGGCCGTGGGCGCATGTCTAATGCCATGCCTGGCTAAAAACATCTGGAACGGTGCCGACATGAATTGAGGCCCGTTGTCCGTCACCACGAGATCTGGCAACCCGTGGGTGACAAATAACCGATCTAAAATTCGGATGGTGGCCTCAGCGGTGGTAGTGGGCATAATTGCCAACTCCACCCACTTGGAGTAGGCGTCCACTACCACCAAGAATGACTTACCCAAGTACGGCCCTGCATAATCCAAATGGATTCGGGACCAGGGTGAGCGGGGTACCTCCCACTCCCTAATGGGCACCGCCGGGGGAGCTGGCCTCGACTGTTGACAACTTGTGCAACAGGACACACACATTTCAATATCCCGGTCCACCCCCGGCCACCACACATAACTCCTGGCCAGCGACTTCATGCGGACAATGCCAGGGTGGGCCTCGTGTAGGGTATTCAGAATGACCCCCTTCAGAGTAGACGGAATCACCACCCTACTTCCCCACAGAAGACATCCCCTGAGCGCAGACAGCTCATGCTGTCTGCGCCGGAAAGGAAGAAAATCCTCCGGCACTGGGCCCACAGGCCAACCCCTCCGGACCCAGTCCAAAACCTTGGCCAGGGTTTGGTCCTTTGCAGAGTGGTGTGCAATGTCCGCAGCCGAAATTGGGGGTCCCCACTCTTCAACTAATAAAACAGAACCCGCGGGGGCTGGGTCACAAACCAGAGTAGGCAACGGGCAGCGACTCAGGGCATCTGCATGCCCGATCGCTTTCCCTGGCCGATAAATCATTTTATAATTATAAGCGGACAAGAATTCAGTCCAGCGAGACATTCTTGGGGACAATATTTGGGGTGATGGCCTGTCACCTGCTAAAATGCCAAGGAGCGGCTTGTGGTCGGTCACCAACGAAAAGAAACGGCCATAAAGATAGTGGTGGAATCTCTTGATTCCAGCCACTGCTGCAAGGGCCTCTTTATCCAACTGGCTATAGTTCGTTCGGACGCTGAAAGCGTCCGGGAATAATATGCCATTGGAGCCTCTGCTCCGCTAGGTAGCACGTGACTTAACACGGCTCCTATGCCAAATGGCGAGGCATCGAGGCCAGAATGACAGGGAGGAGAGGGTCGATTGAACTAGAACCGCTTGGGAAGTCAGAAGGCCTTTAACAGCCTTGAAAGAAGCGGCCGCTTTACCCCACTTCCAAGGCGCATTGGCCTCTAACAATCGGTGCAGGGGCTCTGCCAGGGTCGCCTTATGGGGCAAAAATACGCATTAAAATTCAGGAGCCCCAAAAATGCCTGAAGCTCCGTCTTATTTGAAGGGGTGGGGGCTTGTAAGATAGCCTCGACCTTAGAAGGGGCAGGGTGGATTCCTTGGGAGTCCAGGAGGAATCCCAGGAATTCCACTTGTGGAACTCCAATGTGGCACTTCTCCCTCTTTAATTTAAGTCCCGCCCTCCTGAACTGAGACAAAACGGCCCTCAGCTTTTCGGCCAGGTCCTCCGGACCCGTAGCCGAAATGAGGACATCGTCAAAATACGGGACGACACCCTCCAATCCCTGGAGCAATCGCTCCATCAGGCATTGGAACAACCCGGGGGCAACGCTAACGCCAAATTGCAGGCGCGTGCATTTGAATGCCCCCCGATGTGTCACAATTGTCTGGGCCAGGGCGGTGGACTCGTCTACCGGCAATTGCTGGTATGCTTGAGCGAGGTCAAGCTTCGCAAAAAGGGTGCCCCGTCCCAAGGTGTGGAGCAGGTGCTGCACCACAGGAACGGGGTATGGATTGGCTTGCAGAGCCTTATTAAGCGTCCCCTTATAGTCGGCACATAACCTAACCGACCCATTTGATTTAAGGGAAATCACTAATGGCGTATCCCAGGGGGAATGGTCTATGGCCTCTAGCACCCCCTGGGAAATGGGTTTGTCCAATTCCTCGTCAACCTTAAGCCTCAATGCAAGTGGCACCTCCTAGGTTTTAGGCGAATCGGCGCTATTTGGGGGTCCAAATTAAACGATATCGGGGTACCCGTATATTTACCCAACTGATCACTGAAAACATCAGCGAAGTCACGGAGGATACTCTCGTAACAGTCGGGAACAGTGGAATGGACCCCTATGACATTCAGGCGGAAAGCCCTGAACCAGTCCAACCCCAGTAAGGTTGGCACGGTACCCTCACCACGATTAGAGGCAACCCACCCGAGAACCCCTCATGAGTCACAGGGACATTGCAACAACCCATAACTGGAATAACCCGCCCCTGATAGTCTTTGAGGGTGACAGGGCATGGCCTCAGACGAGACTTGGAGAAAGTTGGCAAATGTCGCTTGAGGGCGGACCAGGCCATCAGGGTTTTGGATGAGCCAGTGTCCAGTTCCATTCTGCATGGCTTGCCCTCTAGATTCACCGTAAGGTAGATCTTATTACCAAGAGGGTCAACGGTGGCATGCCCGACAGCGAAACAATCATCCTTGCGGGTGGCGGCAGGCCAGAAGACTTCGACGGGAGCAGGATCTCTCAGGGAATCAGCCATAGGCAACCCCGCCCGGCAGACCCGGGCTAGGTGGCCACGCTTCCACAACGGCGGCAAACGGCATTTTAAACCGCAATCGGCCCTTCCGTGGCTTCCCCACAGCCAGCACAACTCAGCGGAGAAGACTTGGCGGCGGCAACCCGCGCCGAGGAAAGGACTTGAGACGGCGCACATCATCGTCTTCATCCGAAGAGCCATATGGTGTCTCCGATGGTTGCGCCTCCCCGTGGTGAACCGCCAGGCCAGGTGCGGCTTGAGTCTCAGGTGGACGGAATCTCTGAATCTCCGCCGCGGACTTCTCCGCCAACTCGGCCGCCTGCGCCTCAACCAACGCTGTGGCCAAGGTGATGTCTGAGCGGGCTAGCAGTCGACGCTGCAGCCGCAGGTCAGTGGTCCCAGCCACCAGCTGATCTAGAAGGACATCGTCCAGCTCCGGGAACTCACAATATAGGGCAGCAGAACGCAGGGACGCCATATAATCGTTGATCGATTCCCCCGGTCGCTGGACACGCCGTCGAAACGCAAGCCTCCGGGCGATACGAGAAGGCGTTGGGGAGTAATGGCTCCTCAGCTTGGCCAATAAATCATCCCACGGCATTTCAAAAACTAGCGATGGGGCAGCCAGGACCCTGGCCGTTGCAAAAACCTCACGGCCACAGAGGCTCAGGAAGTAGCCGCGCTTACGAGAGGCAGGCAAATCCACATAGTCCTGGGAGTGCAAGAAGCACTCAAAGCGCTCCAGGAACGAATCCCATGTCTCAGCTGCTGGCTCAAACGGCAGGAATGCTTGGGCCTTCTCCATCTTGAGGTGATCGCGAGTGAAACCGCAGAACCGAAAAAACAATAATTAGGTTGCTGCGCTGTGCGGACTCCCCACACCTTCGTCGCCAGTATTAAATCCGTGACTAGTGGGTCCAGAAAGAGTCTCACACAGAGGTTGTAAGGAACACAACCTTTATTTAACTCGCAATTAATCACAACGGAATAACATGTTAAGCTCAAAAACTAACTCTCCGGGTGACAGCCCTTATATACTAGCTGCCTCAGGAACTTTATCCAATGACAGGACTTCCAAACTCCCGCTTCTTCCCTCCAGCGCGTCTTAACCAATCAGAGACCGCCTGGCTGTTGTCAAGGCTCAGGCGGGTCGTAACCCCGAGGACTTTGTTAGACATAACACTTCACCTCTGGGAACAGCTGATTGGGGGTATTCTGGGAGGCCAATCCACCTGCCAATCAGCTTTTTTCTTATTTTCCTCCCCCAAAACTAAGGTGCATCTTATACTCTGAAAAATACGGTAACTATCCTTAGCCTAGTCCAGTGCTGGCGAACCTTTTCGGCACCGAGTGCCAAAATGGGACCGTGTGCGCACATACATGTGCACCGGAAACCGGAAGATCAGCCACCTGGCGCGCATGCGCGCCCCAGGAAGATGATTTGCAGTTTCCGCCCCGCGTATGCGCACCGCACACCTGGTCTTCAGGTTTCTGGTGTGCATGCACACACTGGCAGGCTGCTTTTCCTATTTACGGCACGCGCATGCATGGTGGCCACCTGGTCATCTGGTTTCATTGGCACACCTGTGCACGTAAAGACCAGCTGGCAGCCATAGGTTCGTCATCACGGGCCTAGTCTGTGCAACTGTGCAAATTTCTAGGTTCTACCATATCGCAAGATCTAAAATGGACAGCCAACATCAAAAACATCATCAAAAAAGCACAACAAAGAATGTTCTTTCTGTGTAAACTCAGTAAGCTCAAACTGCCCAAGGAGCTGCTGATGCAATTCTACATAGGAATTATTGAGTCTGTCATCTGCACCTCTACAACTGTCTGATTTGGTTCTGCAACCCAACAAGACAGACACAGACTTCAGAGGATCATTAGAACTGCAGAAAAAACAACTGCTACCAACCTGCCTTCCATTGAAGACCTGTATACTGCACGAGTCAAAAAGTGGGCTGGGAAAATATTTACAGACCCCTCGCATCCAGGACATAAACTGTTTCAACTCCTACCCTCAAGACGACGCTATAGAGCACTGCACACCAGAACAACTAGACACAAGGACAGTTTTTCCCCGAACGCCATCATTCTGCTAAACAAATAATTCCCTCAACACTGTCAAATTATTCCTAAATCTGCACTACTATTAATCTTCTCATCGTTCCCATCACCCATCTCCTTCCACTTATGACTGTATGTCTGTAACCTTGTTGCTTGTATCCTTACGATTTATATTGTTTCCTGATTGCTAATTTGTTCCCTATGACTATCATTGTCATGCCTTATGATTCTTGATGAACATATCTTTTCTTTTATGTACACTGAGAGCCTATGAACCAAGACAAATTCCTTGTGTGTCCAATCACGCTTGGCCGATAAAGAATTCTATTCTATTCTATTCTATTCTATTCTATTCTATTCTATTTTGTATCCTATGACTATCATTAAGTGTTTTACCTTACGATTCTTGATGAACGTATCTTTTCTTTTATGTACACTGAGAGCCTATGAACCAAGACAAATTCCTTGTGTGTCCAATCACACTTGGCCAATAAAGAATTCTATTCTATTCTATTCTAATTTGTATTTTATGACTATCATTAAGTGTTGTACCTAATAATTCTTGATGAACGTATCTTTTCTTTTATGCACACTGAGAGCCTATGCACCAAGACAAATTCCTTGTGTGTCCAATCACACTTGGCCAATAAAAAATTCTATTCTATTCTAACTGTTAGATCCATGTGGAGATAGGATTGGTGAGAAGATAATTTGACATATTTCTGATGTTTCAGCCTTTGACCAGTCCATGTTTGGCCGCCAAATGTCTCACGGCTGAGCCACCCACAGGCTGCCTCTCTTTTCGAGGTTGCACATGGGCTTTGCAATCTCTTGGCCCTGAAACCCAAACTTGGTGGGTGACAGATATGTGGAGAGAGGGACAGGAAGCCAAAGTCAGCAGAACGTGACCTGTTGCCATGGAGACCCAAGCTCCCTTCCCCAGCATCTTTGCGGCTGGCTCGCGGGAAGAAAACCAACGGGGAGAGAGAGCGGGGAAAAAATCCCTGCCAACGAACTTGCTGGGGGATTGCTGAAAGCATCCAGGTATCGTGGTCCAACCAGGTAGAGGGGCTGAGCCAGGGGTGAAATGCTCCCTGTTCAGACCGGATCGCTTGATCCGGTAGCAATGACGGCGGATGGTTCGGAGAACTGGTATCAAAAATCCCTGCCCACCCCCCATGCCCAGCTGAGCCGAGCGATCATCAGAGGTTTTTGTTTTTTTAACTTTTTTTTTGTTCATAAAAAAGTTTTATTTTTACAATCATGTCAAACAACTCATTCAATGTACAGTTATATACAATTAGTTTTTTTAACTTTTAAAAGCATTTCTTCTACAACCTCTTTGGCCGAAGAGCTTGTTAAAAAAATGCTTTTATAAGGCTCCGACGATCTCAGCTGACTTGCTTTTAAAGGCAAAAAAAATGCTTTTAAAAGAAAACAAAAGCCTCTGACGATGATTATTATTATTATTATTATTATTATTATTATTATTATTATTATTATTATTATTATTATTATTATTATTATTATTATTATTATTATTTATTCAATTTTTATACCGCCCTTCTCCCGAAAGACTCAGGGCGGTGTACAGCCAAGGTAAAAACAAAACAGTACAATATACAATTAAAATACGAATTAAAAAACTGATTATAAAATTGGCCTAAAAACTTTTAAAATATATAAAATTAAAAAACCCCTTAAAATTAATAATAGAAATTTAAAACCAATAAAATTTAAGCCAGCCCCGCGCGAATAAATAGATATGTTTTCAATTCGCGGCGAAAGGTCCGAAGGTCAGGTATTTGTCGTAAACCCGGGGGAAGTTGGTTCCAGAGAGTGGGAGCCCCCACAGAGAAGGATCTTCCCCTGGGGGCCACCAGCCAACATTGCTTGGCGGACGGCACCCTGAGAAGTCCCTCTCTGTGAGAGCGTACGGGTCAGTGGGAGGCATGAGGTAACAGCAGGGTGTTGGGTGCTGGGATCGTCAGAACCTTTTAAAAATAATTTAATTTTTTTTTAAAAAAAGTTGGCCATGCCCACTCAGTCACATTACCCCTCACCAAGCCACGCCCACAGAACCGGTGTCGATGCAGAGAGGACAACGTGAAACTACAATCCCAGATGAAACGGTCAGCAGCCAGACTCCGCTTGGCCCAGGAGAAGTAGGACTTACATGGCTTTTGATTGTTCACTTCTCTGGAGGGTCAAGAAGAGAAGCAATCTAGGACTAAGGAAAAATTTCCTAACCGTGAAAACAATTAACCTTGCCTTCAGAAGTTGCGGGCGCTCCATCAAGCGAGTCTTTTAAAAAGAGAGACTGGGACGAACCTATTATTATTATTATTATTATTATTATTATTATTTATTAAATTTTTATACTGCCCTTCTCCCGAAGGACTCAGGGCGGTGTACAGCCAAAAATAAAAACACAAGATATATACAATTAAAACAACAGTTAAAACATAGCAGATTATAAAAGGCTGATAATTAAAATTAAAATTTAAAATTTTAAAATATTAACAAAACCCCAAATTAAAATTCAACACTATTATGCCAGTCCCGCTTGAAGGAATAGATGTGTTTTGAGCTCACGACGGAAGGTCCGAAGATCAGGCACTTGACGTAAGCCAGGGGGAAGTTCGTTCCAGAGCGTCGCTGCCCCCACAGAGAAGGCCCTACTCCTGGGGGCCGCCAGCCGACACTGTTTGGCGGACGGCACCCTGAGGAGACCCTCTCTGTGAGAGCGTACGGGTCGGTGGGAGGCAAAGGGTAACAGTAGGCGGTCTCGTAAGTACCCGGGTCCTAAGCCATGGAGCGCTTTAAAGGTGGTAACCAAAATCTTGAAGCGCACCCGAAAAACCACAGGAAGCCAGTGTAGACTACGGAGCAGTGGTGTTACATGGGAGCCACGAATGGCTCCCGTTACTACTCGCGCAGCCTCATTCTGGACTAACTGTAGCCTCCGGGTGCACCTCAAGGGCAGCCCCATGTGTGCCACAGGTGGCAAGTGAAGCCATATCGGTGGGCACGCGAGCTCAGCTCCAGCGCACATGCGTACACTGGCCAGCTGATTTTCGGGCTTTCTGGGCCTACCAGAAGTAGGGAAACAGACTGTTTCCTGCCTCTGGAGGGCCTCTAGGGGGGAAAGGCCGTTTTCACCCTCCCCAAGCTCGTAGAAAGGCTCTGGAGCCTGGGGAAAACAAAAAAAGGGCCTTCTGGTCCCACCGGAAGTTGGCAAACAGGGTGTTTTCGCCCTCCCCAGGCTCCTAGAAAGGCTCTGGAGGCTGGAGAGGGCAAAAAACGGGTTTTACCGGGCCCACCTTGCTATCATGTGCCAAAGCGGGAGTCGCACATGCACGTGTGGGACGCATAGAATTATGGGTACGGGCAAGCCCGCGTGTGCGACCACCCCCCCGCTCCCCCCACTTTTGGCACGCGATGGCGAAAAGGTTAGCCATCACTGACTTCGAACATGAGTAAAAAATGGCACGTCAGCTCTGCGATACCTTCTTATATCTACTTTTCCTTTTTTTTTGTTCCATAAGACCGCCGTCCTATTGTAACTTGATTCCTTATTATTCCAGATGAAGCTGGTTTGACTCGGGTTCAAAGCCGGGGACAACTCCAAATTCAAGAGAAGAAGAAAAAAACATACCGAGTACCATCATTTACAAAGGCGTGAAAAACCAGAAGAATTGGGAGGTGTTTCTTACGCCTGCAAACCTGCAGATTTATTCGTTTTATTTATAGGCATTATCTCTTGACCTTTGTTCTGTAACCAGCAGAAAGAACTGGCTTCGGATAAAACGTTGGTTTCCAACAAGCGCTTTGGCACACGCTAGCTAAATTCAGCAGCTAATCGCCACCAGCTATCCAAAGTCACCCATCTTCATTACAGGAAGTAACTGCTGGCTGCCGAGAGAGAGAGAGAGAGAGAGAGAGAGAGAGAGAGAGAGAGAGAGAGAGAGAGAGAGAGAGAGAGAGAGAGAGAGAGAGGATTCTGTTTCCAGTCACAAGAATTTTGCTACCAATCCTTGGGGTGGGAAGTTTATTATCTGAGCAAAATGCAGAAGTCAAAAAAAAAAAAAAAGTGGCCCATTGAGGTTGCCCCAGTCAAGCAGAAGGCCACGCCCGAATATCCTTCGAGTTTATAGACACACCTCACTCTGTTCATCCTGGCCATGAAATTGAAATCATCAAAGATTCCAGTTCATACACAGAAATTCATTTTCTGCCCAGTTTCATTACAGGTGACCTTCACCGGCCCGCCTTGTCGGTCAAACCCTTCCGCAAACCAATTTGCCTATTGCTGTGATGCAGGGGTGAAATCTACTTACCTTCCCTACCGGTTCGGAACTGCATGTGCCGCCTGCACCTGTGTGCGCTCTGCTCGCGCAAGCGCATCACGTGTGCGCATGAGGACCCGCTTCGCATGCGCAAATCCTTCTGCGCATGCACATGGGTAAAAAACAGGTTAAAACCAGGAAGTAATGACGACCGGGAGGGTGGGTGGAGCCTTGTGCTACCGTTGCTACCGGTTCGGCCGAACCGGTCTAAACCGGTAGTATTTCACCCGTCGTGATGGCGAAGCTATGGCACACATGCCAGAAGTGGGGCGCATGCACACGTGATGATCAGCTGGCCTTTTTGCATGCGGCACTCCCAGAAATTAGAAGAGCTGGTCTTCCGTTTTCCTACGTGAGCATGCGCGCCGGCCAGCTGATCATCGCGTACGCATGCCTGCCAGGAACCCGGAAGAGTAGCTAGCTGAAACCGGAAGTTCAGTAGCTGAAACCGGAAGTTCAGTAGCTGAAACTGGAAGTTCAGTAGCTGAAACCGGAAGTTCGTTTTTGGGTGTGCACATGCACCCTGGGCAGGTCGTCTTCTGGGTTGTGCACGAGCGCGCTCCCTTTTTGGGACTTGGTACCAAAAAGGTTCACCATCACTAGCCTATACTCTTCTACTTTTAAGCGCTCCCCTCCGACCTCTCTCTGCACCCCGTAGAATGCAAACACAGTGCATCCCCCAAACTCTTTTAACCCCTTGCTGAAGAAAGGAACAGCCAACCCTCAGGCTCTCAGGAGTCACGTATGAACAGTCAGAATTAACAGAGTTGGAAGGGACCTTGGAGGTCTTCTAGTCCAACCCCCGGCTTAGGCAGGAAACCCTACACCACTTCAGACAAATGGTTGTCCAACCTCTTCTTAAAAACTTCCAGTGTTGGGAGCATTCGCAACTTCTGGAGGCAAGTTGTTCCACGGATTAATTGTTCTGACTGTCAGGAAATTTCTCCTTCGTTCTAAGTTGCTTCTCTCCTTGATTAGTTTCCACCCATTGCTTCTTGTTCTACCCTCGGGTGCTTTGGAGAATAGCTTGGCTCCCTCTTCTTTGGGGCAGCACCTCAGATATTGGAAGTCTTTCCTCACCTGGCTGGGAATTCCAGGAGTTGTAATCCAGACAGCTCTGCTCCCCATGCTGAGCCACACACAACTTAGCCACTGCGATGTGTCTTGGGTTATAATGGCCAGATTTCCATCCTAGGATTATGTCTCTTCCGGAATGGCTTTGCTGATGGCCCACAACTTTCCAGATTGAACTCTTCACCATTTCAAAGCGCACAACATGCCACGTTGGGTTATATTAGGGGTTACCAATGGTGGTTTATCTACAGAGTCCTCACATCCCGGACATAAACTGTTTCAACTCCTCCTCTCAAGACATTGCTACACAGCACTGCATGCCAAAGCAACTAAGCACAGAGACAAATGTTTTTTCCCCACTCTCCTGAACACCTAATTCCAACAGAACTGACTTGTGTTTATTTACCCACGTAGCATGGCTGTGTTACTTTTATCCTTCTCATCTGTTCCACTACCTTCCCTCAGTGGTTTGGTTATTATGATTGCTATTACTTTGAATTTATGATCATTATTGCTTCGTTGTTTTGCACGTACACGGAAGAGCTTCTGCGCCGGAGACAAACAGCAATAGAAAACAGCAGTAGCAGCACTTAAGAGTTATATACCGCTTCACAGGGCCTTAACAGCCCTCTCTAAGCGGTTTACAGAGTCAGCATCTTGCCCCCAGAAAAAAAATCTGGATCTTCATTTTGCACACCTCGGATGGACGGAAGGCTGAGTCCACCTTGAGCCGGTCAGGATCGAACTGCTGGCAATCGGCAGTTAGCAGAATTAGCCTGCAATGCTGCATTCTAACCACCAGGGCTCTTTCTTCTGTTTCAATCATACTTGGCCAAATAAAGTATTCTGTCCTCTATTGTCTTGTCCTGTCCTATTCCATCCTGGAAGGGATTTTAGGAAGGGGTTCTCTGCCCGATTGCTGGGTGGGTGTGGCCATGGTAGGCGTGGCCTAGTCGGCCTCCTGTATCATGGGGGGTGGCATTTTTGCCCTCCCCGGGCTCCAGAGGCTTTCCTTGAGCCTCCGGGAAGGCGAAAATGACCTCCCCAGGCTCTGGAGGCCCTCTGGAGACCAGAAATGGGCTCATTTCCAGCCTTCCCAAACTTCTGGTAAGCCCGTTTTTCACCCTCCCCGAGCCTCCACACACGCCCTGCACTTACCTGCATCCAAAACAGGCCACGTGGGGACTCCTGGAAGGGGCGGGGTGGAGAGGGCGGGGCCAGCCAGCAGTGGGATTTGGGGGTTCTCTCAACTGCACAGAATCTTAGAGGTTCTCCCGAACCCCTGAGAACCCCCAGCAGCCCCACCTCTCATCCCGTCCCATATTCTATTCTGCATTCTATTCTGTCCTTTCCTGTCCTATCCTATCCTATTCTGCATTCTACCCCATCCTATCCCATCCTATCCTGTCCCATCCCATTCTATATTCTATTCTGCATTCTAGTCAGACCTATCCTGTCCTATGCTGTGCTATCCTATTACGCCAATAACTTGTATTTAAGCACACAGGGGCCTTATTTATTTATAGTATCCTTCCCCTGGAGTGGGGAGGGAATTGATATTTTACAGTATCCTTCCCCTGGAGTGGGGAGGGAATGGGGATTTTACAGTCTCCTTCCCCTGGAGTGGGAAGGGAATGGGGATTTTGCAGTATCCTTCTCCTGGAGTGGGGAGGGAATGGGGATTTTGCAGTATCCTTCCCCTGGAGGGGGGAGGGAATGGGGATTTTGCAGTATCCTTCCCCTGGAGTGGGGAGGGAATGGGGATTTTACAGTCTCCTTCCCATGGAGTGGGAAGGGAATGGGGATTTTGCAGTATCCTTCCCCTGGAGTGCGGAGGAAATGGGGATTTTACAGTATCCTTCCCCTGGAGTGAAGAGGGAATGGAGATTTTACAGTATCCTTCCCCTGGAGTGCGGAGGGAATGGTGATTTTGCATTATCCTTCCCCTGGAGTGCGGAGGAAATGGGGATTTTACAGTATCCTTCCCCTGGAGTGAAGAGGGAATGGAGATTTTACAGTATCCTTCCCCTGGAGTACGGAGGGAATGGTGATTTTGCATTATCCTTCCCCTGGAGTGGAGAGGAAATGGGGATTTTGCAGTATCCTTCCCCTGGAGTGGAGAGGAAATGGGGATTTTGCAATAACCTTCCCCTGCCACACCTACCAAGCCATGCCCACAGAATCAGTAGTAAAAAATTTTGAAACCCACCACTGAGTTGGACATAGGACCCCCGCAGCCACACCGAGGGGGGGGGGGATGCTATGCCCCATTTATACCAAGAGTCAGACGCAGGAGTATTAACATTGATGTCATACACTCATCGGTTGATTCTAACGTAAATCTTTTTACGTTACGAACTCCATCTTGGCCTCTGAAATCTCGCAAAGACGGGGCCTCCAGATACAAGAAAGCTGAGAGAACTACAACCCGAAAAACTGCCTTTTTTTCCCTGAATCTGGGTGATCGCTTTTGCCTTCACATTCACAGCTGGCTGCGCTTGTTCAGCAAGGATAGGAATGAAAGGGAAGGATTACCGGCGCTTAAAAAAAAACAAAAAACACCACACGATATAACACTCCCCTCCCTGGCTTCAGAGATGCCCAGAAGCAGCCAAGGGAGTTGAGACAAGTTGCAAAGAGCTTGCCAGCAGGTTCTGCGTCCCGATTCCCAAAGCGTCATCCGTGTAAAAAGTAGCATTTTTAATGGCAGAAGCGCTGCCGTTTTATTTTCCCGGATGGGTTTTTAAAAATGGGCTTCCAGGGTAGGCTGTTTCTTTCTGCTTTATTCCAGCTGATATATTAAAACAAGAAGGAGGAGGAGGAGGAGGAGGAGGAGGAGGTGGTGGTGGTAGAGGAAGGAGGAAGAGGGAGGAAGAAGAGGAGGAGGAGGAGGAGGGAGATGAAGGAGGAGGAGGAAGAGGGAGAGGAAGAAGAAGAGGAGGAGGAGGAGGAAAAGAAGAGGAGGAGAAGGAGGAGGTGGTAGAGGAAGGAGGAAGAGGGAGGAAGAAGAGGAAGAGGAGGAGGAGAAGAGAAGGAGGAGGAGGAAGAAAGGAGATGGAGGAGGAGGTGGTAGAGGAAGGAGGGAGAGGGAGAAGAAGGAGAAGGAGAAGAGGAAGAAGAAGGAAAGGAGGAGAGGGAGAAGGAGAAGGAGAAGAGGAGGAGGGAGATGGAGGAGGAGGTGGTGGTAGAGGAAGGAGGAAGAGAGAGAGGAAGAAGAGGAAGAGGAGGAGGAGGAGAAGAAGAAGAGGAGGAGAAAGGGGAGGAGGTGGTGGTAGAGGAAGGAGGGAGAAGGAGGAGGAGGAGGAGGAGAAGGAGGAGGAGAAGGAGAAGAGCAAGAGGGGGAGGAGGAGGAAGAAGAAGGAGGAGGAGAAGGAGAAGAAAGAAGAAGAAGAAACAAATACACCTGAATTATTTCCATCCTTGTTTATACCGGAATGTTTTCCAAACGCAGCAGAAAGGTTTTTCGTTAACCTTTCTCCCTCATTAATAAAACAAAATCCCCGACTGTCCTTGGATGCACTGAAATATTGACAGCTTAGGGGGGTTGGGGGTGGGGAAACAACCTCTTTAAACCCTCCCTTTGGGTGGTTACTGGCCCCAGACCTGCAAAAATGAAGGTTGGCTCCCTTTGGGCAAAAGGTAAAGCTCAGTTAGCCAGCCTAATCATGCTCGCCTTCATCCCACCAGCCCTGATTTTACAAGGCTGTGACAGACCGGGCTCTCTTGCAGACCTTAGATTAACGCATCTCCCCGAGAAAGGGGAGCATTAAAAAAAAAAATCCGCCTCCGCTGTGATCACTCCTGCTCTATTATTTATGACCCTTTGGTTCTCCCGTATATAAATAATCCATGACTGCAAAGTGGGGTTTGTGCATTGAATATTCATGGACGTTCTTTGCATATATAGCTCGTTCATTCCCCGGGAAACCTAGGAAAATTCCAGACAGGAAAAGAACACCGATCGCCAAGAACGAAATGAGCCCCGGAGAGGCTGCCCTCGCGATGGGACTCCGCAACGCCAACCTAAAGGGGTAGGAAGGAGACGAGTTAGTTGGCACACTGGCAGTCGTCCTCCACGGGAGGAAGCAAATGCCCCTTCATGCAAAATTCTTTTTTTTTTTTGCCTCCTTAGAACGCCTCCGAAGAGCCTCGATGAAAATCTATTGTGCTTCCTACCGTGTTTCCCCGAAAATAAGACCAGGTCTTATATTATTTTTTTGCTCCAAAAGACGCATTAGGGCTTATTTTCTGGTTAGGACTTATTTTTTGGGGGAAATACAGTACTAAATGCATCCATCTGGATGACAATCTTAACCGGGGCTTATTTTGGGGGTAGGGTTTATATTACGAGCATCCTGAAGAATCACGCTAGGACTTATTTTCTGGTTAGGTCTTATTTTGGGGGAAATACGGTACTAAATGCATCCATCTGGCTGACAATGTTAGATGGGGCTTATTTTGGGGGTAGGGCTTATATCATGAGCATCTTGAAAAATCACGCTAGGGCTTATTTCCTGGTTAGGTCTTATTTTGGGGAAAATATGGTACTAAATGCATCCATCTGGCTGACAATCTTAGATAGGGCTTATTTTGGGGGTAGGGATTATATTATGAGCATCCTGAAAAATCACGCTAGGACTTAATTTCCAGTTGGGTTTTATTTTCGGGGAAACAGGGTAGGATGCTGTTCCCTGGGATAAAAGTGGGAGCCCAGCCTTCTATCGCAGGGATTATTCTGGAATTGCAGCTTCCCCCACTTTTCTGCTTGGCGCCACTTTTTCTCTCTTTCCAATCCCCAAATTACAGAAATTGAGGCTCTTTGGGCTCTCTACATTTCAGACCTCTTAATTCAGGAAAGAGAACTGGGAGTGGGAGGCTTTTCGGAATGACACCATGGCTAAACCATTGGGAATTTAAAGCCTGGGATAATCCGAAAAAAGATTATGGACTGGACGGGCCTTCCGCTCCTTCCGGCGGCCAGTTTCAAATTCAGCTTGTGAGACGTCCAGGCGGGGTTGGCTGCAATCAGTAGGAAATGTTGGGAGGAGCTGCCAGTCGAGAGGAAGTAATGGGGAGTTAAGAAGATCAATGGCACAACGCAGAGACAGACTTTTCATTCTCTTTCTTCTTCCGGGATTCTCCAAATCAACTTTTTCCAACCTCTGCAGCTCCCCTTGCCTCCAGCCCATTCGAAGATTCTCTCCTAAACCTGCCTGAGGTAAGCAACCATGCAACACCACCCAACACAAATGCAGAGAAGAGCCACTAAGATATATTAAAGGCAGTGGTGGGATTCAAATAATTTAACAACTGGTTCTCTGCTCTAATGACCGGCTGGGTGAACGTGGCCATGGTGGGTGTCAGGAAATTGTTATTTGTCTAACTAGTTGGCCAGGCAATATATAAACTAACTATGTATGTTTGTAGAAAGGCATGATATTGCTTTAAGGCTGTGCTGCATCATTGCAAGCTTCCTGATTGGTTGAGCTCTGTAGCCAATGTATAAAAGGACTACTAAACTATGGCTTGTGGGGAATCTACAGGGACGCTACAGCATTGTAACCTGATGACATGCTGCAAGTGTATATTTGAGCTTTACGATCGTTGCTCGATTATGGCTAGTTACTGATTCCTCAAGATACTGACCGTTGTGAATTGAACTGTGTTTTGCCGAACTGAAAGAAGACCTTGTTTGTTGTACAAGTCTATGTTTGGTAAGAAGACTGGCTTTATATGTGTATGACCTGGAATTGTTTTTGGACTATGACTTTGCCTTTTCCCTAAAAGTAAAGGAATATCAAACCCCAGTTTGTCTGCAAGTGACTGTTATTGTATACAACCAGTCTCAGTCGTTTTCATGCATAAGGTAGTCTGCTCAACAGTGGGCATGGCCAGGGGTGTGTGACAGGCAGCATTCAGCCTCCTGCACACACACCCCTGGGAGCAAAAACAGACCATAGGGGTGCTCCACCTCTCTGCACCCCATTTTGGGCCTAGTAGGCCTCCTTGCAGCCTCCTGGGAGCAAAAATGGGGCATGTGGGGACTCTTGGAACGGGTGGGGAGGGGAGGGGAGGAGCCAGCCAGCAATTTAACAACTGGTTCAGCTGAAGTGGTGCAAACTGGCTGAATCGCACCACTGATTAAAGGCCTGGAGACTAAAACATATGAAGAACGATTGCAGGAATTGAGTACGGCCGGTCTAGAGAAAAGAAGGACTAGGGGTGAGATGATAGCAGTGTTCCAGTATTTGAGGGGCTGCCACAAAGAAGAGTGGGGGGGTGTCAACCTATTCTCCAAAGCACCAGAAGGCAAGACAAGAAACAACGGATGGAAACTGAACAAGGAGAGAACCAACCTGGAATTAAGGAGAAACTTTCTAACAGGAAGGACAATTAATCAATGCCTTCAGAAGTTGTGGGTGCTCCGACACTGGAGGTTTTTAAGATGAGACAACAACCTGTCTGAAATGGTATAGGCCAGGGTCTACTGCTTGAGGAGGGGGTTGGACTAGAAGACCTCCAAGGTCCCTTCCAGCTCTAGTCTGACTGACCTGTTGCCCATGGAAGGCAGCACATTTTAAGGCAAGCTTTCCCGAAGGATTGATTGATGTTCTTGGCAACCCAAAAGACAGGAACCATAGCGACAGCTGGAAAGCCCAGTCAGTTGAGGGCCAATCCATCTGTGCAGACTGAGAAGAAGAAGAAGAAGAAGAAGAAGAAGAAGAAGAAGAAGAAGAAGAAGAAGAAGAAGAAGAAGAAGAAGAAGAAGAAGAAGAAGAAGAAGAAGAAGAAGAAGAAGAAGAAGAAGAAGAAGAAGAAGAAGAAGAAGAAGAAGAAGAAGAAGATACTTGGTTGATAACTAGGACACTGGCAGCAACCCGTATCAACCATTAGCACCAGTCAATCGTATTTGTGACACATCAAATTGACCGAGTTTCTTGTTTAATGAATAAAAGCAATAAGAATAAGAATAAGAATAAGAATAAGAATAAGAATAAGAATAAGAATAATATCCAGCTCAGCTTGTGCAGCTATTGCTCGGATATGGATTGTGAACCTCGCTGCTTGGAAAGACATCCCTTTTCCACATCAGGATTTGCAACCATAGTTATGGTTGGTTACGTTCTCTTTTTATTACACCGTTCAGATGTTCTTCCCCACTTCCCAGCTTTTATGAGTTCCCAGAACTTGTCAGACTGCCCTAGGGTTGGGCAAGCGGCCACTTGCAATTCCTCCTTGCCAGACCCACTGCCTGCCACGTAAAATGTCAGGATCCTTGTAGCCCGCAGATGCTACCCCACCGTATTTCTCCCCTGTGGCCCTTTGAGATTTGCACGTTGTTCTCCCGTCCCTGGAAGATCGCTTGCCAGAGGTGCCCAGAATAGCCAGCCCAACAGCTGGGCCCACCTTCCCCAACGCACACACCGCTGCTAATCTTGGCAGAAACAAGTTCGATTGGAGAACGGCAGCGTCTTGCAACACTCGCTCGCCAGAATCATAAAATCTGGAAGATGGAAGGGGTGTGTTGGGGGCAGCGTAGAAGGGGAAGAAGAAAAAGGAAAAACCCCAAAGTGACCAATTTGCTTTCACAAAACAAGTGGGGAACTTTTTCCAGCACTTGGTGGAAATGATGACAATGATAGTGAAGGAGGGGAGGGGAGGGGTGAGGAGGAGGAGAGGAGGAAGCAGAGGAGAGGGAGAAGGAGAGGAGGAGGAGAAGAGGAGGAGGAGAGGGAGAAGCAGAGGAGGAGAGGGAGAAGGAGAGGAGGAGGAGAGGAGGAGGAGAAGAGGAGGAGGAGAGGGAGAAGCAGAGGAGGAGAGGAGAAGGAGAGAAGAAGGAGGAGGAGGAAAGAGGAGGAGGAGAGGGAGAAGCAGAGGAGGAGAGGGAGAAGGAGAGGAGGAGGAGGAGGAGGAGGAGAGGAGGAGGAGAGGAGGAGGAGAGGAGGAGGAAAGGAGAAGGAGGAGGAGGAGGAGGAGAGGGAGAGGGAGAAGAAGAAGGAGAGGAGGAGGAGGAAGAGGAGAGTCAGAGGGAGGAGGAGGAGCAGGAGGAGGAGAGGAAGCGGAAGAGGAGAGGAAGAAGAAGAGGGAGAAGGAGGAGAAGAGGAAGCAGAGAAGAAGAGGGAGAAGGAGGAGCAAGAGGAGGAGGAGAAGGAGGAGGAGGAGGAGGGGAGGGGAAGGAGGAGGAGGAGAGGAAGCGGAGGAGGAGAGGGAGAAGAAGAGGGAGAAGGAGGAGGAGGAAATTCTTCTTCCTCCAGAGGTCACTCAGCAGTTACCCCACTGGAGTCACTATGTCTGAAATTAGTTTTTGGATCTGGGAATCCCTTTTGTTATTAAACCAAAAGGCTTAACTTTAGAGCTTCAGTTATGAAAAAAAGAGAGCAGAGCAGTATGGTGGCCTAGAGGTGGAACTCTCGCCTCACAATCAGGAGGTTGTGAGTTCAATTCTAGGTAGAGGCAGATATTTCTCTCTTTGGGCACAATGAGAATATGTATCTGCTGAACAAAACTCCGCACTGGTGACAGGAAGGGCAACGGGCCATTAAACGCTCTTCTAGTTCCATTCAGTTGCCCAGACTCCACCCTGCAAGGGATTATGGGGTCGTTAATGATGATGATGAACTATGAAAAAGGAGAAACAAACACCTGCTGAAAATTGTCCCTTGGGCTGCCTGATTTTAACCATTTCAAGTCCGGCGTCCCCCAAGGGCATGAAACAAATCTGTTCTTCCTACTCATGTTGCACAACCCAATTTGGCCTCCTGCCCTTTTTAATCGGCCTCGAGTCTCTCCCCGCTAGGATGATAAATAACGGCTCTCTGGGGTTGTCTTAGACCCTTGATGGCAAACCTATGGCACGCATGCCACAGGTGAAACACGGAGCCATATCTGTGGGCACGTGAGCGTTGCCCTAGCTCAGCTCCAGTGTGCATGTGCGCGCCGGCCAGCTGATTTCCGTTTCTAGCCTCCAGAGGGCCTCCGGGGAGTGGGGAAGGCTGTTTTCACTCTCCCCAGACTCCTAGAAAGGCTCTAGAGCCTGGTGAGAGCAAAAGACAGGCCTACCTGTCCCACCATGCCATCGTGTGCCAAAAACAGGGGGAGCGCGAGGGTGGGTCTCGCACGCATGTGTGGGGGAGGCCGGGCACATTGAATTACGAGTGTGGGCACACACATGCACGACACCACCACCACCCCGTGCTCCCTCCATTTTTGACACTCATTGGCAAAAAGGTTATCATCATCGTCTTAGACCCACTGGGGGAGGGAGGGCACTAAAAACCCTGATGCCCGCTGGTTTATATTATAGATTTTTGTCCAGCTTTTAATCCCATCGCTTTCTCTAAATTATGAAAAAGGCCTGCCCTGGTTTGGCCCTCCAATCTCATTTCACTGGAGCAGGCCAATAGTTAATTCTGCCCGCTCTGGCTATGCTTAAAAAGGCACTTTGGGAGTTTCTAGTGTGATTTACCATACCATGACAAGCTTTAATGTCTGCTGGTATTATAATCGACTTTATCTTAATACAATCTTTCCCCGCTGAATACTCTCGAGACTTTAAAAACCATTTTTTTCCACAGAGGGAACATTTTCAATGATAATTCTGATGATGCTGTGATTATTCTTAGAGCCCGACTCTCAAGGGAGGGGTGGAAATTAATAAGAGGCGGCTTAATATTATCTTTTTTGTTTATCTTTTGTGCCTCTTCCTGTTATTAAGCATCCGAGGACCACACAGAATGCCAAGCGGCTACTCTGAAACACACCCACGCAAATGGGCAGCCGCGGTCATCCCTGGGATGTGAATTCAGGGGATGTTGTGGTCCGTTAGCAGCCTGCGGAGCTGGCAACGGAGTCGGATGGCGATGAGGCTGAGGTGAGGCCAGGGCCATTGGGAAGTGAGGTGCGGACTCCGGAGCCTCCAGAGGCCGACAGTAGTAAGGCAGAGGAACAAGAGGAGCCTATTCCTAATGCGCGCATGAGAAGAGCTGCCAGAAGGCAAGAACAGCTCAAGCAGAGAGGACAACTCGGGAGTAAGGCCAAGAGATGATTGGCTCCTCCCATAAGGCTTAAAACAGACCAGCTTTGCCGGAAAACAACGTTGTAGCTGCGTCTTCTGCTTCGTCTACGTCTTTGTTTTTGTGGCTTCTGGACGTTTGCCAGGAAGGGTCTTTGGCAATTTGCCTAATTGGACTAAGGTTTGTGAGATAACTGAAGAATTTGTATTTGGGAGGCATTTGTTTTACTTTGAGTTGAACGACGCTGGGAATGAAGTAATTCCCAGCTGTTCGAATAAAGTTTGTTTTTCCACGGACTAAGTTTATTACTACCTACTTGGGCCTGGGTCACAACAGAAGAACAACCAAATGACGTGGGTTCCCCTTTCGCAAAACTGCATCAAAGAGCCTTTGGTTATTTGGTCTCTGCCCGGGCTATGTTTTCTGGTGCTGTCGTTATTCTTGCAATTCTACGCCACTCTTTCTTCCAAAAAATGCCACCAAAAAGAACCATGAAGCCGTCTCTCACTGTGATGGCGCAAGAGTTAAAACCAGGAGCATTTCAAAGAAATTAGATGTGAAAACCTGTGTTGTGGTCTGCCAGCGGCTTGCGGAGCTGGCAGCAGAGTCAGGCAGTGATGAGGTTGAGGGGAAACATGGGCCAGTCCTGGAGTCTGCGGAAGGCTCGGATGAAGGCTCTGCGTTGGAGGCAGAGATGGGGCCAGGGCCATCTGGGAGTTATGTGCTACCTCCGGAGCCTCCAGAGTCTGACGTCAGCAAGGCAGAGGAACAGGGGGAGCCACAGAGCTGCCAGAAGGCGAGAACAGTTAAAACAAAAGGGACGACTCAGGAGTAAGGCTTGGAGATGATTGGTCCCTCCCATAAGACATAAAGGAGGAGCAAAGGCACATGAGCCTTTGCAGGAAGCAACTTTGTTCGTTCTGGTCAGTTTAAATTCTGCAGCTCCGTTTTGACTCTGTGCTCCGTGTGGCCTTGCAAAGCTAATTGCCAATTAGGTCTTTGGCAGCATGTCAAGGGAGATAAAGGTGGGTGCTTATTAGCCTTATCCCGAAGGACTGTGGCAGACTTCTGTCGGACTCTTTACAAACTATTTGTGACTCATGACGGGCTGTGAATGAACAGAGTTCACAGCCGTTGAAATAAAAAGAGGGTTTGTGGGACTAATTGTGTGCTTTTTACTGTCTCAGGAAGCCTAGGTCAGAACAACCTGGACGGGGCTGACCAAGGCCAACTTGTAGGTGTGGCTTCTGAAGATTTATAACTGGCTGACAAACCGTACTCAATGACTAATCCTTAACGGTGCTATGTCTACATGGAGGGAAGTAAGCAATGGGGTACCACAAGGTTCTCTCTTAGGCTCAGTACTCTTCAATATCTTCATAAATGACTTAGATGAGGGAATAGAAGGGGAACTTATCAAATTTGCAGATGATACTAAGCTGGTAGGAATAGCCAACACCCCAAATGATAGGCTCAAGGTCCAGATGGATCTTGACAGACTTGAACACTGGGCCCTATCTAACAAAATGAAATTCAATGTAGGAAAAACTAAAGTCTTACACTTCGGCAAGAAAAACCAAAAGTACACATACAGACTGGGTGAAAGCAGGCTTAATAGCAGTAACCGTGAGAGGGATCTTGGAGTCTTAGTAGACAACCAAATATATATGAGCCAGCAATGTGCAATAGCAGCAAAAAAAAAGCCAATGCAATCCTAAATTGCATTAATAGAGGGATACAATCAAGATCACTCTATAAAGCCTTAGTAAGACCACACCTAGAATCCTGCATCCAGTTTTGGTCACAACACTATAAAAAAGATGTTGAGACTCTAGAAAACGTGCAGAGGAGAGCAACCAGGAGGATTAGGGGACTGGAGGCTAAAACATATGCTGAACGGTTGCAGGAACTGGGCGTGGCTAGTCTAGTGAAGAGAAGGACCAGGGGAGACAGGATAGCATCTTCCAATATTTGGGGGCTTGCCACAGAGAGGAGGAGGGGGGTCAAGCTATTCTCCAAAGCACCTGAAGGCCAGACAAGTAATAACAGATGGAAACCGATCAAGGAGAGATTCAACCCCAACGAAGCTGTCGAAGTGCTGTCCTGGTGCCTGGAAGCCGTACGGGTCTGGATGGGGAGAAACAGACTCAAGCTCAATCCTTCCAAGACGGAGTGGCTGTGGATGCCGGCACCCCGGTACAGTCAGCTGCAACCGCAGCTGACTGTTGGGGGCGAGTCATTGGTCCCGATGGAAAGGGTGCACAACTTGGGTGTTCTCCTGGATGGACGGCTGTCGTTTGAAGATCATTTGGCGGCCGTCTCCAGGAGAGCTTTTTACCAGGTGCGCTTGGTTCGCCAGTTGCGCCCCTTCCTTGACCGGGATGCCTTATACACGGTCACTCACGCTCTCGTCACTTCTCGTTTGGATTATTGCAATGCTCTCTACATGGGGCTACCCTTGAAGTGCACTCGGAGGCTTCAGTTAGTTCAGAATGCAGCTGCGCGGGTGATCGAGGGAGCCACACGTTGCTCCCGTGTAACACCGCTCCTGCGCAGTCTGCACTGGCTACCTGTGGTCTTTCGGGTGCGCTTCAAGGTTTAAAGGTTCAGTCGTAAAGTGAATCGCTACAGTTGATAGGTTCATAACCCGGTTGTTGAGTGAATCTGGCTTCCCCGTTGACTTTGCCGGTCAGAAGGTCGCCAAAGGCGGATCACGTGACCTTGGGTTACAGCAACGGTCGCAAGCATGAACCAGTCGCCCGGTGTCTGAATTTGGATCACGTGATCATGAGGATGCGACGAAGGTTGCAAGTATGAAGAACGGTCATAAGTCACTTTTTTCAGCGCCATTGTAACTTTGAACGGTCATTAAACGAGCTGTAATTCGAGAACTGCCTGTTGACATTCCTGTCAACTCACAAAGCATCCCTGGCCTGCTCGCGAGTTGCCATAGGCAAGAGAGATAGGAAAACGGCGAAGACATATCTCTATAAAGGCTACCCATAGTGGCCGGAGGGGGAGTGATCTCTACAACCCGCGAAATTGCTCTGTTGGCAAATGTGACTGATGACACACCCTGGAGGGAGGAGAGAAACAGGGTCATGCCTGGGCCATAAATTGCATGGGGTCAGAGTTGGCTTCACTTGGAACCTGCGGACACGAAGCTCCTAATAAATGACTGGATTTCTTTTGAAGCTTGGCTCGAGGCTCACGATTTAATCAGAACCCTGACAGCTCGGGGTCTCGGCTCCTTTATCCGCTGAGACCCTTTTGCAGGAGTATTCCAATAAAAGAAGCTGAAAATGCCATGCCTCGTGTCTGGTGGTCTTTATTGGCTTTGGCACCAGGCTAGGACCCATTTTGGGAACAACTTACCTCTGGTAAGGGCCAGAATGTGTCCTGTTGTGCCAACGAGACATTATGATTCAAGAAAACATGAGTAAGAGAGGCGGGCGGGATTTCCCTCCAGAGACAGGAATGGGTCTGATCCCGCTAATGGGTTGCTGAGAAAGAAAACCATCTTCAGCTAATGCTCAGGAAATCAAAACCTCTGGATGACAGATTTCCTTTGGCCCTAACACAACCCTTCTGATGGGTTCCTTGGCCCCAGATCCTTGCCGCGCTCCTGTTCCCGAGTAAATTAAACTCATTTGTCATCATAATCGGTAATGCAATGTGTCGCCAAAGCAAGAGAACAGCCAATTGAAAAGAGAAAAAATGCGAGGCCTCCAATGCTACCAGCGACAGGACAACTTGATTCCTTGTCAGGAAGCCGTCAAGGCAAGGAATGGACTCCTTCGGCTAGCTAGCCAGACCGAAACAGGAAACCTTTCTCCCGCGGAGCAAAAAATCAGGGAGGCACAGAAAAGTAAGAATGACTGTCCCAAAGAATAGAATATAGAATAGAATAGAATTTTTATTGGCCAAGTGTGATTGGACACACAAGGAATTTGTCTTGGTGCATATGCTCTCAGTGTACATAAAAGAAAAGATATGTTCATCAAGGTACAACATTTACAACATAATTGATGGTCAATATATCAATATAAATCATAAGGATTGCCAGCAACAAGTTATAGTCATACAGTCATAAATGGAAAGAGATTGGTAATGGGAACTATGACAAGATTAATAGTAGTGCAGATTCAGTAAATAGTTTGACAGTGTTGATGGAATTAAAACTCTGTTTAGCAGAGTGATGAAAAAACTGTTCTTGTGTCTAGTTGTTCTGGTGTGCAGTGCTCTATAGCGTCGTTTTGAGGGTAGGAGTTGAAACAGTTTATGTCCAGGATGTGAGGGATCTGTAAATATTTTCACGGCCCTCTTCTTGATTCGTGCAGTATACAGGTCCTCAATGGAAGGCAGGTTGGTAGCAATTATTTTTTCTGCAGTTCTAATTATCCTCTGAAGTCTGTGTTTTTCTTGTTGGGTTGCAGAACTGAACCAGACAGGTGCTTTTTTTTAAAGAGACCACTGGATTTTTTTTGTTTTTTCTTTGAAGACGTTTCCCTTCTCATCCAAGAAGTTTCTTCAGCTCTAACTGGACGGTGGGGAATGGAAGGATTGATACTCCTTGTGGACAGCTGGTCATTTGCATCCTTTTAGAGAGTCGGTGAGGCCACCTGGAGGTTTTATCTGTGTCCTCAGGGTAACCCGAGTGCTGCACATGGGTGTGGAGCCTTCTTGGAAGGATAATGTCGTATCCGTCCCCCTCTGTTGAGAGAACGCTGTTCAATTTGGACATAGATGGCCTCTTTGATCCTTCCTTCCTTCCTTCCTTCCTTCCTTCCTTCCTTCCTTCCTTCCTTCCTTCCTTCCTTCCTTCCTTCCTCTTCTCTTTCCCATTTCCTTCCTTCCTTCCTTCCTTCCTTCCTTCCTTCCTTCCTTCCTTTTCTCTTTCCCATTTCCTTCCTTCCTTCCTTCCTCTTCTCTTTTCCTTCCTTCCTTCCTTCCTTTTCTCTTTCCCATTTCCTTCTTTTCTTCCTTTCTTTCTTCGTTCCTTCGTTTCTTCCTTCCTTCCTTCCTTTCCTTCCCTTCCTTCTTCCTTCCTTCCTCTTCTCTTTCCCATTTCCTTCCTTCCTTCCTTCCTTCCTTCCTTCCTTCCTTCCTTCCTTCTCTTTCCCATTTCCTTCCTTCCTTCCTTCCTCTTCTCTTCCTTCCTTCCTTTTCTCTTTCCCATTTCCTTCTTTTCTTCCTTTCTTTCTTCGTTCCTTCGTTTCTTCCTTCCTTCCTTCCTTTCCTTCCCTTCCCTTCCCTTCTCTTCTCTTCTCCAGCAAGAAGACTCTTCCAGTCTTCCGAAACGTGGACTTTGCTGCCTTCGAAAGAGTGGCCTTTGTCTTTTAAATGCAGATGGACTGCTGAATCTAATCCCGGTGGGTTTGTTCTTCTACGTCGTGCCATGAGTTTATGAAGTGGCTGTTTTGTTTCCCCAATGTACCATCCAGTCAGAGCTGAAGAAGGAAATGTCTTCAAAGTAAACCCAAGAAAGTCCAGTTGCCTCTTGGAAAACAAGCACCTTTGGGATAAACCATGACCTGGATGACCGAGAACCTCCGCGGACAGGGTTGTCTGTTCAGCGTGGTTTCTGTCCTGCCCCGCAGATTGCAAAGTAATTCTTTTTAAATCTGCCTTGTAACACGGCTCCCCTCCTACGAGGTGGATTTGAAAAGAATTACTTTGCAATCTGCGGGGCTGGATAGAAGCTGTGCTAGATAGAAAGTGGGAAGAAATCAGGAGCCTGGAAACCCCTTCTCTGACCCACAGGTTTTATTGAGGCTCAGGAAAGCTTATGCACTTTAATAAAACACGTTGGGACAATGTGCTCCGGATTCAATGGTTGGATTCAGCTGGTTCTGTCCGGTTCGGGCGAATCGGTAGCGGCGACTGCAGGAGGCTCAGCTCACCCGCCCAAGTGTAATGTGCTCTCCAATATCAGGAAAAAGATTTCTCACATGTCGTGGGAAGGGAATCCCCCTGTCCTCACTTCTCTTTCTCTGCTCCTCTGCTTTCTCTGCTCCTCCTCTTCAGAATGAGTCCTTGAGTTACAACGGTACATTTAGTGACCGTTCAACGGTACAACAGCCCTGGTAAAAAGGGACTGGTAGCCATTTTTCTTACCTATGACCGTTGCGACATTCCCCATGGTCCCGTGATTAAAATTCAGACGCTCAGCGATTGACTCGTAGTTATGACGGGTGCGGCGTCCCAGGGTCGCGTGATTCCCTTTGGCAACCTTCGGATAAGCAAAGCCAAGGGGGAAGGCGGGTTCACTTAACAATCCTGTTTCTAACTTAACCACCACAGTGATTCACTTAACAACGGTGGCAAGAAAGTCATAAAATGGGGCAAAATTCATTTAACAGCTCTCTCCCTTAGCAACAGAAATGTTGGGCTCCATTGTAGCCGTAATTCGAGGAGGACGATCTACACCTGATCTAACCAGGTGAGAAAGAATCCCTGCTTTCCAGCAGAAACTAACTAGGAGAAAGAAATGCCAAGAAGGGCAGGAAATTACAGGTAGTCCTCAACTTATGGCCAAAATGTGGCGGGCTGAGGAATTCTGGGAGTTGGAAGTCCACAAAGTTGCCAAGGTTGGAGACCCCTGCCTGACTCTATCTTAAGCTTCTTTCTTGGGTGCAAATAGAACATAGAGCAACAGAATTGGAAGGGACTTTAGAGATCATTTAGATCTAATCATCATCAGGATCATTATCAGGACCTTCTCCTCCTTCTCCTCATCATCAGGACCTTCTCCTCCTCCTTCTCATCATCAGGACCTTCTCCTCCTCCTCCTCATCAGCACCTCCTCCTCCTCCTGCTCCTCCTCATCATCATCAGGACCTTCTCCTCCTCCTCCTCATCAGCACCTTCTCCTCCTCCTTCATCTCTTCCTCTTCATCAGGACCTTCTCCTCCCCATCAGTACCTTTTCCTCCTCCTCCTCCTCCTCCTATCAGGACCTCATCATCATCAGGACCTTCTCCTCCTCATCAGGACATCATCATCATCATCATGACCTTCTCTTCCTCCTCATCATCATCAGGACCTCCTTCTCCTCCTCCTCCTCATCAGGACCTGGTATCACTCCTGAAACTAGCTGACAGAATTGTCTAGTTCATGACTCGGAGGCTGGGTTCACACAACATGCAAAGCCCCAACCGGGGTTTTAAAAAAAGCTACTGCTCCTCTCACATAACCTGAATTATGGCTTCCTAAGGCGAAATGTAAGACTTGAGTTCACACAGAAGGCCAAGGAAGAGAGCGGGATTCCCACCTACACGCCGCCGAGCCGCCAACCACCCAACCCAAACGGGTTGTAGGAACGAGTGGAGCGAGGAAGACTTCTACTGCCCTCACCTGAGCTCCAATTGACCTGATGGCCAACTGCTTTCATGGGAGAAATGGATTCACTGCGAGGAAAACGGTGCTGTTATCGTTCCAGGAATTCGGGGCTTCGTTAGACCATCTGCCAACCAGGAGCTGGCACTAATTGCAGTATTTATGGCCCGTCTGTACAATGACAGAGTTTCCCCTAATAAATTGAACGGTGGTCTCGTTTAGCTTCTCCCTGGCCATCAAGTAAAGCCCCTCCACTCCCAACCCCACCGTAAATTTCCTTAGTTTTGTAGGAAGTTAGCAGCCACCCCTCTCCTAGAAGAATGAAACAGTCTAAGAAATATTAAAAAGGCAGAATGTTATACCTCCCTGGATGAGAAATAGAGAAACGTGTTTTTTGAGGCAGGAAGCAGACTTACTCTTAAAAGCCCTCACGCCAGGGGTGAAATGCTCCCGGTTCGAACCGGATCAGCCGATCCGGTAGCGATGGTAGCGGGTGGTTTGGAGAACCAGTAGCAAAAATCCCTGCCCCCCCCTCCCATGCCCACCCAATCGCCCGCTTGCCGCTTCTTTCCGGCTAGCTCACTTTTCCCGCCCGAATGGTAGGAATAGGTTGTAAAAAAATGTTTTTAAAAGATAAAAAAAAAAAGGCTCTGACGATAACAGCTGAGCCGCGCGATCGTCAGAGCCTCTTTTTTTTACTTTTAAAAGCATTTTTTTTACAGCCTATTCGGCCGAACGGGTTGTAAAAAAATGCTTTTAAAAGTAAAAAAAAAAGATCGCGCACCACAGCTGATCACACACACACACCCCACGGACGCTGTTCTATTTATCCCGTGCCTCCTTTCGGCGTGCACTGTGCGTGTGTGTGCACCTCACATTTGGTGTGTGGTGTGCACCATGCATGCATGTGCGCATCATGTGTTTTGGCGCACAGCGCATATGTGCAGCTAGCAAACCAGTAGTAAACCAGTTCAGATTTCACCACTGCCTCACACTCTCAATAGCCCTCACAGCGGATGTCAGAGATAAAGAAATAGCTAGATCTATTCATAAGCAAATGCCCTCCCCTAAGATCCAACAATGATTGGATTAGCCCTCTCTACCCATCTAGCAACAGAACTCACCACATGGCACACATGGGGAGATAGCATCACCCAGCAAGGCTCAACCAAGCCTGGGACTCAAAAAACCTACAAAGTTACCCCTGCATGGCCCCATGGGAGTCTCAGTCTTAGTCTTAGTCTCAGTCTCTCTCTTTCTCTCCCTCCCTCCCTCTCTCTCCCATGTGGTTTTTTGCCCAGGACCTCAAAACCACATGGTCCTGCTGTCCACCATTAAACCATATTTTCAAGCAGTCTCCAGGTTTCCAGTGTCTTTCTTTCTCCCCACTTGGAACTGAACCCAGATGGACATTTCTTCCAACCGTTTCCAATTGAATTCTCAGACCGTTGCGTCCGGCTTTGGAGGGCAGGGAGAGGAAACGCCCTACAGCCACCCAGAAAGGGACATAAACCTTATTTAGTAAGCTTCCTAAATACAGATTGTTTTTATAGGGTCGTTCCCAATTAAAAAAAAAAAAGGAAACACTGAGATGGTGGAAGAGGAAGGCGGGGAAGAGATAAAACTGCTCGGCAGGTTTAGCCAGCCGGATCAAAGGAATATCCCTCCCACCGATCTGGCCAAGTTAGCAAGAAGGTTAAGACTTACTAAGCTGTGGAATTGCTCTGGAATTGTTCCGAGCCCGTTTGCTGCTCCTTTGCTTCTCTCCAACACTGAGTTTGAATCTGCAACAGAGAATTAAAGCTTTGTTAAAAGCATTTTTAGCCCACGTGGAGGAAAATGAGAGTTGGTCCCAGTCAAATACCCTAAGTGGGAACCGGTTGATATGATAGGATTCACCCACTGTGTCAAGTTCAATTCACCGAACAGGGTAAGCTAGAATGTGGTTAGCTGGGTTTGTATCCCAGACAAAGCTATTCTAACCAGGATGGATTATGTAGTCCATATTTCTGGTCCATCTCTTCCTGCACTGAGGCGGTTAGAGGCTGTGGGGTTTCGGAGGTTAGTTTTGTGGCTACATCTCTCCAGCCTAGGTCACCAAATGGAGCAGCTCACCCGGTTGCCAAAAATGCTGTGCAAATACAATTACTACAGGAACTCGGTCTGCTTGACAATCCATCACTGCTGACTGTCACGGCGAAAGATGTAATAAATACCCGACAGAGGATTGGGGGCAGGGGAGAAGTGGCTATAAAGAGAAGGCAGAGGAAGGAAGGAAGGAAGGAAGGGAATGGGGAGGAAGGGAGGGAGAGGGAGAGGGAAGGGAGGGAGGGAGGGGAGAGAGGGAGGAAGGAAGGAAGGAAGGAAGGGGAAGGGAAGGGAAGCAGGAAGGAAGGAAGGAAAGGAAGGAAGGGAATGGGGAGGAAGGGAGGGAGGAGGAAAGGAAGGAAGGAAGGAAGGAAGGAAGGAAGGAAGGAAGGAAGGAAGGAAGGAAGGAAGGAAGGAAGGGGAAGGGAAGGCAGGCAGGAAAGATCCATATCCCCCTCCAGCACGTATATTGGAGAATTCCCAAGTTTCTTTCTCCAAAGAAGCAAGAATTCCCAGGGCTTGTTCCCAGGCAGGCCTTCCTAGCCTTTGTAGCTTGACTCTTGGGGGATTCTGGGCTAAAGGCCACAAGAAAGAAAGAAAGAAAGAAAGAAAGAAAGAAAGAAAGAAAGAAAGAAAGAAAGAAAGAAAGAAAGAAAGAAAGAAAGAAAGAAAGAAAGAAAGAAAGAAAGAAAGAAAGAAAGAAAGTGAAAAAAGAAAAAAAGAAAAAGAAAGTTAGTTCCAAAAAAAGATTTGCCCGGCTAGACGCTGATGAGCCTCCAGCTTGCTAATGAAGACACAGCCTCTCCTCGATGCTAATAAAGAGGTCTCCCCCAACCCCTTCCACCAAGATCTGGACTCTGCCGGCTCAGGAAAGCCAGACGTCTGAGCCTTTTAGATTTTAATCCTTTTTACTCTTTAAGGGTCTTAGAGACACATCATTTTCTCTCTCTCTCTCTCTCTCAAAGTCTTATCACACGGCACTGAGTTCTAGGAGATAATCCCACAGAAAAAGAAAACAAAAGCTCTCCCTCAGCTAAGAAGAGAACAACATTCTCTTCCAAGTCCTTGAAAAGGGAGACGTTGTCATTATTTTTATTTTTATTTTTTTTTGAAGAAGAAGAAGAAACAATGATCGGATAAAGGGCAAAGAAGATCCTTTTGTTTCTCAAGAGGGGAAACTAAGGAAAGTTGGAAAAATTTAATCCCCGGCTAGAAACCCTGGTTGACAGTTCTTCATAATTACCTTGGAAGGTGGCGGATTTTCTGATTATTGGGCAGAAACGAAAAACTAATCCCTCTTCTCAGTGGCCCAGGGTGACCGGGGCATCATATAGAGAAATAACAAGCCTCATCATCCCTTGTTTTCGACTTCTCCCCCGCAGACTTTGATTTTAAGCAATGAGGTCACTCACTCCCCACCTCCACCCCTACCCCCGAGTCAGTTAGTCCAGCCAAGCTCACAGGCACCTGTCTCAAGTCTTAAAACACCTCTGGCTGCCTGCCGTGCTGCAGATGGGAAAACCTACTGGGGAAAAAAAATGCTAGGTAAGAAACCCAGACCACGTTTACAGAATCGCTGCTCCCCATTCATCCTAGGACCCATGCAAGTGGCCGATACATTTAAGAAGAAGGACTTAATTTACAACCATTCCTTTAGTGACCATTTTCAAGGAGACAACGCAGGGGTGAAATGCTCCCGGCTCAGACCGGATCGTGCGATCCGGTAGCGATGAGGGCGGGTAGTTCGGGGAACTGGTAGCAAAAATCCCTGCCTCCCCACTGCCCAAGCCTTGTTGTTCCTTTTCTCTGTCCCTGAAGCTCTCAGGGATGATATAGCTGCAAACAGCCTTAAATGCTTGTTGCAGTGCTTCAAAGGGCCACACTACAGCTGATCAGCACTGTAGGCGGCTAGTAGACCGGTGCCTCTATTTTTAAAGAAGGTAGACCGGTGCGCTCCTAAAAAAAGGCAATTAATAGACCAGTGCCTCTATTTTTAAAGAAGGTAGACCGGTGCGTTCCCAAGTTTTGTATACTTTATTATTTTTATTATTTATTATTATTGGCCATGCCCAGTCACCTAACCTAACAGGGTGAGCTCATGTCCTCGCCTCAGCTCCTGTCAACCTAGCAGTTCGAAAGCATGATTGTGTGAGTAGTTAAATAGGTACCACTTTGGTGGGAAGATAACAGTGCTCGGTGACATCATGCTGGCCCCATGACCGCGGAAATGTCTTCAGACAGCGAAGAGAAGAGCACCATTCACTATAGTGAAGCCACAAAGCCACAAAGATTCCTTTCCCTTTATGCTTCCTACATTATACTCACAA
Source organism: Ahaetulla prasina (assembly GCF_028640845.1). Classification (NCBI taxonomy): domain Eukaryota; kingdom Metazoa; phylum Chordata; class Lepidosauria; order Squamata; family Colubridae; genus Ahaetulla; species Ahaetulla prasina. The sequence goes on along the minus strand of NC_080556.1, from coordinate 8,189,346 downwards.
CACTCACATGAAGTAGGCCACCAAGACAAGCCACCAAGATCCTCTAGCAAATTTTGCAGCTGAGGAACGGCAGCCCTACTGATTTATTCAAGCTACAAAGCTGTACAAACCATGACTTGTTTTTAGGGAATGATGCGGGAGGGGGCCTTTGCCCCCACAAACAACGTGAAGGTAGCTCTGCCTGCCAAATCCCCCACCCCCCATTTCCAGGCTATCTCCCTCTCCCCTTTTCACTTTTTTGCACCCCTTCAAACTAAGTCAAGTATGCAATGGCGGGCCCGCACCTGGAAACAATTTTATCACCCTCGGAAAAATGTGCAAATGCCATTAAGCGAGACAGATTTTCTCATTAATTTTCTCTCCCTCTGACAGGCTAGGAATTAACACCATTGATTTCTCGGCTCCTGCTCATTATCAATCATCCCAGGGCTTATTCACACGTTGTCTGATTCCCCCTGATCCACTTTCGGGAGCCAGTGATGTGCATTCGGCACGGCTCGGGGGTTGGGATCTCTGACACAAGAAGAAGTCTCAAAGCTTTCGAAACAAATCCCGTGGCAATCGGGGGGGTGGGGGGGCAACACGGTAGTTAGTACGATAGTGGTCCATGGTGCTGGGCACATGTGCACTATGGTAAACGTCTATGGAGATTCTCGGTCCTCCAGGTCATGGTTGTCCCAAAGGTGCTTTTATTCAAGAGGCAACTGGACTTTTTTGGTTTTCTTTGAAGACATTTCGCTTCTGATAGGATAGGATAGGATAGGATAGGATAGGATAGGATAGGATAGGATAGGATAGGATAGGATAGGATAGGATAGGATAGGATAGGATAGGATAGAAGGAAAGGGTAGAGGGGAAGAGAATAGAAAATATGGAATGGAATGGAATGGAATGGAATAGAAAATATGGAATGGAATGGAATAGAATGGAATAGAATAGAAAATATGGAATGGAATAGAATGGAATGGAATGGAATGGAATAGAATAGAATAGAATAGAATGGAATGGAATGGAATGGAATGGAATGGAATAGAATAGAATAGAATAGAATAGAATAGAATAGAATAGAATAGAATAGAATAGAATAGAAGGAAAGGGTAGAGGGGAAGAGAATAGAAAATATGGAATGGAATGGAATGGAATGGAATGGAATAGAATAGAAAATATGGAATGGAATAGAATGGAATGGAATGGAATGGAATGGAATAGAATAGAATAGAATAGAATAGAATAGAATAGAATAGAATAGAATAGAATAGAATAGAAAATATGGAATGAAATGGAATGGAATGGAATGGAATGGAATGGAATAGAATAGAATAGAATAGAATAGAATAGAATAGAATAGAAAATACGGAATAGAATGGAATGGAATAGAATAGAATAGAACAGAATAGAATTTTTTTATTGGCCAAGTGTGATTGGACACACAAGGAATTTGTCTTTGGTGCATATGCTCTCAGTGTTCATAAAAGAAAAGATACCTTCATCAAGAATTCTAAGGCACAACTCTTCTTCAGCTCCGACTGGATGATGGGGAATAATGGAAGGATTGATATTCCTTGCAGACAGCCGTTCATTTGCATCCTTTTAGAGGGTCGTTGAGGCCACTTGGAGGTTTTTATCTGTGTCCTCAGAGTCACCTGAATGGTACAAATGGGTGCAGAGTCTTCTTGGAACCGAGAGAACGAAGAGGCCATTTATGTCTAAATCGAACAGCCCTCCCTCAACAGAGTGGGAGGGACACGACATCATCTGTCTCCGGTCTACAACAAAAATCCTTTCAGCAGTTCCAAGAAGGAAAGCTCGGCACCCATTTGCAACCCTTTTCTTCCCGCTCATCTGCATGTTTAAATAGGCCATGTGGTAATTGGTTCCATCCTCATTACACCAATTACAAACTTGTTCCAAGCAGATGCCAGCTCCTTTTCCTTAATAAGGAATGGCAGGACGATTTATTGCTCTTTCCTGCTTCCTGCCTCCAGCCAGATGTTGGAAATCGTGATTACCTTTCCAGGGGACTGGGCAGCTTCAGAAGTCTGCAGGAAACAGGCGGATGAATGGCGGTTCCAGGATGCACCAGAAAACTTCACTGGTTCTGCCAAATAACTTCCTTCCTTCCTTCCTTCCTTCCTTCCTTCCTTCCTTCCTTCCTTCCTTCCTTCCTTCCTTCCTTTCTTCCTTCTCAGTTCCATCTCCTTCCTTCCTTCTCAGTTCCATCTTGTTTCCTTCTCATTCTCATCTCCTTCCTTCCTTTCTTCCCATTTCCGTCTCCTTCCTTGTGTTGGAAGAAATATCCATCTGGGTTCAGTTCCAAGTGGGGACAAAGACACTGGAAACATGGAGGCTGCTTGGAAAGATGGTTTAATGGTGGTCAGGATCACATGGCTTGAGATCCTGAACAGAAAAAAGGGCTGAGATCCTGTGTGCTCCCTGGCTTTATGCTTTTTCTGAGCTTTGAACTTTCTGGGGCACAGGAAGAGTATCCTGATTGGTTGTCAGACTCCCAGGTGGTGGGGGTCTTAGCTAATGTTATAGGTTGTCTCTCAAGCTTGCTTGAGCCTTGCCATGTGGTAAGATTCTGTTGCTAGATGGGTAGGGGCTAATCCTATCTTTGTCATGTAGACAATGGACTGGCTCAGGCCTTAATGGCCCATTGACAAAGGTGGGGGGGAGCTGCTTTGTCTTTAAAACAAGTTTCTCCATTTCTCATCCAGGGAAATATATTCTGCCTTTTAAATATTTTCTAAAATATTTCATTCTTCTAGGAGGGGGGTGGGTGCTAAATTCCTACACTTGCTTCCTTCTCATTTCCATCTCCTTCCTTCCTTCCTCCTCCTTCCCCATTCCCATCTCTCCTTCCTCCTTCTCTTCCTCCCTCCATCTCTCCTTCTTTCCTTCCTAATTGCTACCAACCTGCCTTCCATTGAGGACCTGTATACTGCACGAGTCAAAAAGAGGGCCAGGAAAATATTTACAGATCCCTCACATCCTGGACATAAACTGTTTCGACTCCTACCCTCAAAACGACGCTATGGAGCACTGCACACCAGAACAACTAGACACAAGGACAGTTTCCCCGCCCCCGCCCCCGCATGCCATCAGTCTGCTAAACAAATAATTCCCTCAACACTGTCAAACTATTTACTAAATCTGCACTACTATTAATCTTCTCATCGTTTCCATCCCCAATCTCTTTCCACTTATGACTGTGACTGTAACTTGTTGCTGGTAATCCTTATGATTTATATTGATATTGATTGTTTGTACCCTATGATTATCATTAAGTGTTGTATCATTAAGTGTTAATTTTGTACCCTATGATTCATCATTTGTGTTGTAAATGTTGTACCTCGATGAAGGTATATTTTCTTTTATGTACACTGAGAGCATATGAACCAAGACAAATTCCTTGGGTGTCCAATCACACTTGGCCAATAAAAATTCAATTCAATTCTATTCTATGCTATTCTATTCTCATTCTCATCTCCTTCCTTCCTCCTCCCTCCCCATTCCCATCTCTCCTTCCCTTCCTCCCTCCCTATTCCAATCTCTCCTTCGTTCCTTCGTTCCTTCTCCTTCCTCCTTTCTTATTCCTTCCTTCCCCATTCCCATCTCTCCTTCCTCCTTCTCTTCCTCCCTCCATCTCTCCTTCTTTCCTTCCTAATTGCTACCAACCTGCCTTCCATTGAGGACCTGTATACTGCACGAGTCAAAAAGAGGGCCAGGAAAATATTTACAGATCCCTCACATCCTGGACATAAACTGTTTCGACTCCTACCCTCAAAACGACGCTATGGAGCACTGCACACCAGAACAACTAGACACAAGGACAGTTTCCCCGCCCCCGCCCCCGCATGCCATCAGTCTGCTAAACAAATAATTCCTCAACACTGTCAAACTATTTACTAAATCTGCACTACTATTAATCTTCTCATCGTTTCCATCCCCAATCTCTTTCCACTTATGACTGTGACTGTAACTTGTTGCTGGTAATCCTTATGATTTATATTGATATTGATTGTTTGTACCCTATGATTATCATTAAGTGTTGTATCATTAAGTGTTAATTTTGTACCCTATGATTCATCATTTGTGTTGTAAATGTTGTACCTCGATGAAGGTATATTTTCTTTTATGTACACTGAGAGCATATGAACCAAGACAAATTCCTTGGGTGTCCAATCACACTTGGCCAATAAAAATTCAATTCAATTCTATTCTATGCTATTCTATTCTCATTCTCATCTCCTTCCTTCCTCCTCCCTCCCCATTCCCATCTCTCCTTCCCTTCCTCCCTCCCTATTCCAATCTCTCCTTCGTTCCTTCGTTCCTTCTCCTTCCTCCTTTCTTATTCCTTCCTTCCCATTCCCATCTCCTTTCTTCCTCCTCCCCCCATTCCCATCTCTCCTTCCTTCCTCCCTCCCCTCCCCCTCCCCTTCCAATGGAGAAAACTCTTGGATTTTCTGATAGGTGTGGGTCCAAGAGAGAGAGAGAGACAGGCAGGCAGATTGACAGACAGCCGGAGGGTAACCCTGGATGGAAATAAAGAATAAAGAAGTCGAAATAATGTTTTTGCTGTTTCTCTCTCCCACCCCACCTCAACCTTTGCTTTTTTTTTGCTAGCATTCCAGCTCATTTCTGGGCCAAAGTGCTAACTCAGTCCCCATTCACCCAATCCTGTCATCTCTTTCAGCGCTGCACAATAGTGACCAAGCCGGCTGATTAACTGGAAGAAAATCACCTCCAGGCCGTAGCGGAAAAGTACCTAAACTTGCTTCTGCCTGAAAAGGCCATCGGTTTTTTTGATGAATTGCTTGGCTTTTCATCAATGGATTGGGCCATTGATCAACCTACTTTTATTTATATATATATATATATATATATATATATATATATATATATATATATATATATATATATATATATATTTATTTATATATTTATATATTTATATATATATATATATATATATATGTAGGTACATACAAACACCCGCGAAAACCTCAGAAAACATATATATATTTGTTTTCTGAGGTTTTCACGAGTGTTTGTATGTAGGTCTTTGGTTGTTCGGGTTTGTCCGTGTAAAATTGGAAGTGTCTTGGCGGCGTTTGACGAAGTCTCATTCGTCATCTTCAGGCTTCAGCTTCGTGCTTCTGGGAGCTCCCAGAAGCACGAAGCTGAAGCCTGAAGATGACGAATGAGACTTCGTCGAAACGTCGCCAAGACACTTCCAATTTTACATGGGACAAAACCCGAAAACCAATATATATGGTACTAAAATTCCAACTGACAGCTTGCCTTTTGTTCTGAAGCAGCTAAGGGCTCACCCCAGACCTGGGTTCATCGACAACGCTGCGATATTTCGTTCCCTGGGAGGGTGGGGAAACGCAATTGCTTTGCTCCCTCTCTGGTTTTTGGGAGTTATTGCTTTTATTTTATTTATAATGGAATAAATCACAGTATTGACCAGGTTCCTACATTAGACCGAGCCTGATGGTGAAGGGCTTAACTTAAGTTTTTTAAGTTGAGAATTCTTTCCCTTTCCCTTTTCAAAGACACGACTGTCAAGAGATGCTCTAGGGCCGCGATGGCGAACCTGTGGTATGCGTGCGGCCACAGGTGGCATGCAGCACCCACTCTGTGGGCGCTGTTGTGACCCAGGCCCCGGTAGGTAGTAGGAAACTCAGTCAGTGTAAAAACAAACAAACTTTATTTGTTTGAACATCTGAGAATTACTTCATTCCCAGCGTAGTTTAACTAAATTAAAGCCAATTCCTCCCAACACAAATTCCTCGGTCCTATCACCAACCTTGGTCCAATTAGGCAAACTGCCAAAGGTCTTTCTTGGCAAAAGTTCAGAAGACAACGATACAAAATTAGTGCAAGAAGACGAAGCTATCAACATTGTTTTCCGGCAAAGAGCCCAAATGCCATTGCTGGTCTTTTAAGACTTATGGGAGGGGCCAATTATCTCTTGGCCCTACTCCCGAGTCGTCCTCTTTGCTTGAGCTGCTCTTGCCTTCTGGCAGCTTTTCTCATGCGTGCACTAGGAACAGGTTCCTCTTGTTCCTCTGCCTCACTACTGTCAGCCTCTGGAGGCTCCGGTCCTCACATCACTCCCAGATGGCCCTGGCCCCACCTCTGCCTCCGACGCAGAGCCCTCATCCAGGCCTTCCCCAGCCTCCTGGACTAGCCCATGTTCTTCCTCAGCCTCATCGTCATCTGTCTCCGTTGCCAGCTCCACAGGCTGCTGGCGGACCACAACAGGCACGGTTCAGCTCCGCTGCGCATGCGCGCACACCTCCCACCAGCCAGCTGGTCATTGGGTTTCTGCCACGCATGTGCAGGGGCGCAGAGTATGCAGGGGATTGCACACAAATGTGTGGGGCTGGGTTGTGTGCGGGGGGCCGTGTGGGGGGGCACATGCGAGGGGCCAGTGTGTGCATGCGGAGGGCCATGCACACATTTCATTTTGTGGGTTCACGCCTTTGCACACACTCATTTGCACTCTGGTCACTCGGTCCAGAAAAGATTATCCATCACGGCTCTAGAGGGAACCTGCACTTAGCATGGGTTAGACTAGAGGAGCTCTAAAGTCCCTTCCCACTCACTGATTCTCTATTTCTTTGTAATTACAGTAGTCTTCGACTTACAAAAGTTCGTTTAATGACTGTTCACAGTTACAACGGCGTTGAAAAATGTGACTTTGGACCCTTTTTCACAGTTACAACCTTTCCAGCATTTCCCCCATGATCATGTGATCAAAATTCAGATGCTTCTCAACTAATTCGTATTTATGACCGTTGCTGTGTCCCAAAGTTCATGTGATTCCTCTTTTTGAGACCTTCTGACGAGCAAGGGAAGCTGGATTCATTTAACAACTAGGTCACTAACTGCAGTGATTCGCTTAACAACAGTGGCAAGAAACATTGTAAAGCGGGGCAAAGCTCACTTCCCAAATGTCTCACTGAACGAGAGGAATTTGGGGCTCTGTGGTGGTCGTAAGTCAAGGACTACCTGTATATTGGCTGGGCTGAAACAGCGCAGCTAAGCGACAAACAAGCAAGCATTGGGACTATCGTGCCGTGCGATCTCAGTTAGACACTTAGACCAGAAGTGGGCTTCATATACTGTAGCAACCGGTTCACCCAACACCAGAAATAGGGGCCTCTGGTGGCTCAACAGACTAATGCAGTCTGTTATTAACACAGCTGCTTGCAATTACTTGCAATCAAGCCCCACCAGACCCAAGGTTGACTCAGCCTTCCATCCTTTATAAGGTAGGTAAAATGAGGACCCAGATTGTTGGGGGCAATAAAAGTTGACTTTGTATATAATATACAAATGGATGAAGACTATTGCTTGACACATTGTAAGCTGCCCTGAGTCTTCGGAGAAGGGCGGGATATAAATGCAAATAAAATAAAAATAAATAAATAAAAATAAATGTGAGCTTGTGCAGGCCATCCGTGCGTGCGTGCGGCATCACAAAACACGACAATTCGCTCGCGTGCACCATCTACACATGGATGGCGCGTGCGCCATCAAAATCACAGTGATATAGGACGGGATTGCGCCCCGGCCGGGTGGGCAGGCCCACTCGTAGGTCACCACTACCGGTTCGTCCGAACCGGCTGAATTCCATCTCTGACTTACACATACATATTTTAAGAGAAGGGCCACACCACAGTTCACCACAGGCAGAAAGGATCTGAAACGATGGCTCGGTGGGAAAACGACAGCCCGTAAATTCTGCAACAGCTGGAGTCACTGGTAACCAAACCCAGCAAGGATGGCTGCTAAAAAGAACAAAACTTCGGAACGGAAAGGAAGAGGCTTCAAACATGTCCCTGTTTCAAAACCTAGCGAAGCACAGTTAGCAAAAAAAAATTAAAAATGGGGGAAAGTAGCTTTTTTTTTATTTTTTTATTTTTTACAGATGCTAATCCTCTTCCTTTATCCCCCGCCACACACCAACAGCTGTTTCATTTCATCCTCTGCCATCGGGACGGGAAGCTGGAATCTGCAAGAGGGAACCGTATCTATCGGCCGGTGGTTGCCACGGTAACAGATGCAGCCTGCTTGTTACTTGTGATGCTTTCGTTGTTCCAACAAGATTTCCCAATGCTTTGACATGGTTAGGTTCCCGGGAGACTCGGGCCACGGACAGGGCAGGTACGCGAGGGTACAACAGACGGATCAGAATGGAAAGCCGGCTGGGCCAAAAAAAAAAAAAACCCAGAAAAAAAACCAACCCATCCTTAATTTTGCTTTTTAGTGCTTGCTTTTCGAACTGGTGACAGATGGCCTTAACTCCAAAGTGGCAATTGGATGGCGGTTTCCCTCTCTGCTGTAACAACCCGGAGTTGGATCCAGCCTCGTGAATTTTTTAGCATGGCTCGGAGCTATGGATTTTTTAAAAGGGGGCAGGGAAGGCGGGGGGAAAACCAGGCGGGTATTTCATTCCACCTTCGAGAGAAAAACAAGTGCATAACTTGCACCCGCCTGCCTACCGTCCCTGTCCTAATATTCCTTTTTTACTTACTCTTTTCATGGATCCAAATTATGTTTCGACTTTCAACCTGTTATCTTATATATGACTGACAAAATAAATAAATTAATTAATTAATTAAATAAACTTTCTGTAAAGCTGGAAAAGCAATTCATTTCTTAAGGCAGGCAAATCGGGGCGGGTGGGGAGGGGGAATCAGGGAGTTAATTTTTTTTCTTTTTAAAAAAATTGATCTGTGTGCTTCCTTAAAAAAAAGATGTTAGGAAGAGAAAAAGATCATTTATTTTATTTTTGTTTATAATCATGATTTCATTCCATTCTCAGCCTCCGACTCGCCGTTTCCCAGCCGTTTATGAAGTGTGTTTTAAACATTTTGTTGAGCTTGTCGATCGAAAGGTCGGCAGCTCAGCGGTTTGAATCCCTAGTGCCGTGTAAGGGGGTGAGCTCCCGTGACTTGTCCCAGCTTCTGCCAACCTAGCAGTTCAAAAGCACGTAAAAAATGCAAGTAGAAAAAATAGGGACCACCTTTGGTGGGAAGAGAACAGCGTTCCATGTGCCTTTGGCGTTGAGTCATGCCGGCCACATGACCACGGAGACGTCTTCGGACAGCGCTGGCTCTTCGGCCTTGAAACGGAGATGAGCACCGCCCCCTAGAGTCAGCAACGACTAGCACGTATCTGCGAGGGGAACCGTTACCTTTACTAACATACAAAATACAAAAATAAAAATAGGAAAGGAGTGGGGGGGAGGAAGAGAAGTGTGGAACCAGCGATTTATGGACTGAGAGGGCCCAGGTAGTCCTTGATTTAAAACAGTTCATTTAGTGACCGTTCAAAGTTACAACGACCATTCTTCATACTTACAACCGATGCAGCATCCCCACAGCAGGGGGTGAAATCCAGCAGGTTCTGACAGGTTCTGGAGAACTGGTAGCGGAAATTTTGAGTCGTTCGGAGAACCGGCAAATACCACCTCTGGCTGGCCCCAGGAGTGGGGTGAGAATGGAGATTTTGCAACAGCCTTCCCCCAGGAGTGGGGAGGGAATGGGGATTTTGCAGCATCCTTCCCGTGCCACGCCCACCAAACCACACCACGCCCACCAAGCCACGCCCACAGAACCGGTAATAAAAAAAAAACTGGATTTCACCACTGCCCCATAGCCATGTGGTTTACATTCATACGCTTGGTAGCTGTCTCACATTTATGACGGACACAGTGTCCCAGGGTCATGGGATCCCCTTTTGTGACCTTCTCACAAGCAAAGTCAGCAGGGAAGGTAAATTCGCTTAACAAACGTGTGACCAATTTAAGAACTGCAGTGATTCACTTAACAAATGTGGCACGAAAAGTCGTAAAACGGGGCACTTAACTCGCTTAATACATTTAGCACACTTAGCAAAATACGTTTTGGGCTCAGTCGTGGTCGTAAGTTGAGGACTAAGTGTATTTATCCATCCAACTTTCCCTTTGTAAAAAGTTTTATTTCCATTTTCCAACAACCTATTCAATATACAGTCTCTTATTCAACATTAATCATTAATTTTCATTTGTTACTTATTCGGGCCTGCCCAGCTACCACTTCCTTCCTTAACAAACCTTTCCTCCTCCCTTCTCTACTTTCTTCTACTTTCTTCATCCTTCCTCTCCTTCACTTTTCTACGTCCTCTCCTCTTTCCCTACTCTTCTCTTCCACCCTTTCTAACCCTCTCTTTCCCTTTCTTCTTCCTCTCCTTTCCCCTTTTCTACCTCTCTCTTTCCTACCTACTTTCTTCCTTCACTCTCTCCTCTCCTTTCCATTCCTTCTGAAATGGCAGCTGAGCAGCCCGATTTCATTTCAAATTATTTCTATTTCTTAATTACATATCTTCAATCATTCCTTTACATTGATCCTTCATCTCCCCTCTCCCCACTTCCTCCTCCCCCTCCACCCCGAGACTTCCCAGAACAAAGTACAGGGTATAAAATTAACAATCATAAATTAAAATACAACATAATTCAAATCCATAGTCACTCCTCTCTCTAAGACCTTAACTCCCCTTCCAGAAACAAAAAGGTACATTCTTCTTCCAGTCCATTATATATCAGTCCATTCCACTCCTAAAATCTTCAGAATCTTCCAATTAAATTAGTATTTCCAGTTCATCAATGATATCCAATCTTCATCAATCAAGATCCAACTTTCCAACTTTCCCCTCATATTTTTAAATTCGGTAGTGTCGTCACCTTGTATTTCCTGAAATTTTTTGGGTTGTTCTTTTCTGCTTCTGTTAAAAACAAATGGCAGTCCTACTCCAGTTTTTGCCAGCAAAACTACAGGTAGTCCTCGACTTACGACCGCAATTCAGCCCAACACTTCCGTTGCTGAATGAGACAATTGAGTTCCGATCCCATTTTACGAAGGTCCTCGCCACGGTTGCTAAGTGAATCACAGCAGTTGTTCAGTTAGTAACCCGGTTGTTAAGTAACCCGAATCTGGATTCCCCGTTGTCTTTGCTTGTCAGAAGGCCGCAAAAGGGGTTCACGTCACTCCCGGGACGCTGCGACCGTCATAAATATGAATTGTCGAAGAAGAGTCTGAATTTTGATCACGTGACCAGTGGTGAGATTCAAATAATTTAACAACCGGTTCTCTGACCTAAAGACCGGCTAGGTGGATGGGGGCCATGGTGGGCGTGGTGAGGGGGTGTGACAGGCAGCACTCTGCCTCTTGCACCCCCTTGGGAGCAAAAACAGGCCGGGGGGGGGGGCTGCACCCTTCGTGCCCGGTTTTGGGCCTAGTAGGCCTCTCCGCAGCCTCCTGGGAGCAAAAACGGGCCACAGGGGAGCAGCGCCCCCACCCCCCCACTCCCGTTTGGGACCTAGTAGGTCTCCCAGCAATTATCTGGGAGCCAAAATGGGGCACACGAGGGCCTTCTGGAAGGGGTGAGGTGGGGCAATTTAACAACCGGTTCGCCTGAACTCGTCCGAACCGGCTGAAAGCCACCACCGCAGTGAGCACAGGGATGCCGCAACGGTCATGTGAAAAACGGTTCTAAGTCACTTTGTCAGTGCTGTTCGAACAGTCACTAAATGAACAGTTCTATATAAAGCCGTCTGAATTTAAAAAAAAACCAAGGCCGTGCAATTGGTAATACCAGGGACGGTGAAAGAGAAAACCGAGGAAGACAATTAAGGGAGATTGCTAAGGACCTCCTCCTCCTTCTCCAGAGGTCCCCAAAGGATGAACATTTTCATCTCTGGATGTTCCTCACCCCGTCACCTTCCGCAGGTGAGCGGCCAAGGTGTGATCGAGGCCTTTCCGCACGCAGCGTCACAATTTTGGGCCTCCTTCCAACGGGAGTGTTGCAGCAGTGAAGATAGCCAGATAACCGGTCTGGTTATCTTCTGGAGCTGCCTGTCCTCCTCGTTTCTTCCAATGCCCTCGGAGGCTTTCCCACGCCCGATGGCCGGACGGACAAGTTCTTCTCCCAAGCACAACGGACAGCCGCAGGCTGCCGCTTCCCATTTACTGGGCCCGCCCAATTGGCTTTTTAACGAGGGAAAGATAAAAGAGAACGAAAACGAAATTGAAATTGAAATGAAGAGCTCGGGAGACGGCAAGAACCGTGCTTCGAGCCACCAAAACGTGTTCCCCCTGGAATTACCTCTGAACGCAGCATCCCGGCTTCCCCTCTTCTCTGCATAGTGACGCACAGCATCCTAATTACTACTGGGGTTTTCAAAGTGCCTTAAGACTTTTTGGTTTCATTGCAGTTTATTAATTGCTCTGCTTTAAATTAGTTTTGACTGTTCTGGCTCCAGGCTGTTGTGTGTGTGTATGTGTGTGTGTGCTTAAATTTTAAGTGGATGGCTTGATGTTATTACTACCTCTCTTAGCACCTGAAGGTAACGGTAAAGGTTCCCCTTGCACATCTGTGCTAGTTGTTCCCGACTCTAGGGGGCGGTGCTCATCTCTGTTTCAAAGCCGAAGAGCCAGCGCTGTCCGAAGATGCCTCCGTGGTCATGTGGCCGGCATGACTCAACACCAAAGGCGCATGGAACACTGTCATCTTCCCACCAAAGGTGGTCCCTATTTTTCTACTTGCATTTTTTACGTGCTTTCGAACTGCTAGGTTGGCAGAAGCTGGGACAAGTCACAGGAGCTTACCCATGACAAAGTAGCACTAGGGATTCGAACCGCTGAACTGCCGACCTTTTGATCGACAAGCTCAGCGTCTTAGCCACTGAGCCACCTTCTCTTAGCACCTAGACATTCTTAACTGGTCTAAGTCCAAACAGGGACTTAGAAACTACCTTTTACAGCTAGTCCTCGACGTACAAGTTCCTTTAGTGACCGTTTGAATCTTTTACAGCTAATCCTTGATTTACAACAGTTCGTTTAGTCATCATTCGAATATTTTACAGCTAGTCCTTCACTTATAACAGTTTGTTTAGTGACCATTCATTAACGGCACAAAAAAGTGATTTCTGACCTTTTTTCCTGCCTAATCCATACCTGTAATTTGGTTTTTCCTGCCTAATCCGTACCTGTAATTTGGTTTTCCTTGCCTAATCCTACCTGTAATTTGGTTTTTCCTGCCTAATCCGTACCTGCGTATTTGGGTTTTCCTGCCTACCTCACCACTGACTTTCCTTTTAAGTAGGACCCAGTATTCAAGTCTGTCAAGATCCACGTGGATCTTTTATGGAGATTTTGAAGAGTGCTGGGCATAAAACTGAACCTTGGCGCTGGTGGGTCTGTAGTTTCCTGGCTCTGGTTCCCCCCCCACCCCTTTTTTTTTTTTTTAAGATGGGAACCACATCAGCTCTTTTCCAGTCCTCCGGTAGTTCCACCGATGCTCCAGGATCTTTGAAATATATGGTTCAATGGTTCCAAGATCACATCTGCCAGCTCCTTCAAAACTTTTGAGATGCAATCTGTCAGATTCCGGTGATAATGAACTCATCCAGAGCAGACAGGTGTATTACAACCACTCCGACTTGCTGCCTTTCTGTTCTGAGCCATGTAGCACTGCCAGCTTTGTGGCGTCTTCTTGGAACTTCTTGGGGAAAGGGCTCAAAGAGGCCATCTATGTCCAAATTGAACAGCCCTCTCTCAACAGAGGGGGAAGGATACGACATCATCTATCCCCAGTCTACAACATAATCCTTTCAGCAGTTCCAAGAAGGCTCCGCACCCATTTGCACCACAGGTGTACCCTGAGGGCACAGATAAAACCTCAAAGCAGCCTCAACAACTCTTTAAAAGGATGCAAATGACCAGCTGTCTGCAAGGAATATAAATCCTTCCGTTCCCCTGCCATCCAGTCAGAGCTGAAAAAGCTTTTTGAATGAGAAGCGAAAGGTCTTCAAAGAAAAAAAAACCAGAAAATCCAGTTGCCTCTTGAAAAAAAGCACCTTTGGGACAACCATGACCCAGAAGACTGAGAATCTCCATAAGCATGAAAAGATGCTTCATTTCAAGGAAAGATTGTGGTCCAGTAAACATCTATAAACATAAAAAGGGACGTGGTGGCTCAGGGGCTAAGACAGCTGAGCTTCTCGATCGAAAGGTCGGCAGTTCAGTGGTTCGAATCCCTAGTGCCGCGTAACACGGTGAGCTCCTATTGCTTGTCCCGGCTTCTGCCAACCTAGCAGTTCGATAGCATGTAAAAAAAATGCAAGTAGAAAAATAGGGACCAGCTTTGGTGGGAAGGGAACAGCGTTCCGTGCACCTTTGGCGTTGAATCATGCCGGCCACATGACCACGGAGACGTCTTCGGACAGCGCTGGCTCTTCGGCTTTGAAACTGAGATGAACACTGCCCCCTAGAGTCAGGAACAACTAGCACATATGCGCAAGGGGAAATTTTACCTTTAAACATCTACTCTTCTGTCTTAAAAAAAAAAATCCTACTTGGAGATGCTGCCCCTGAACTGCTCCATAAGTGATCGTCTGCCTATAAAATGTTGAATATTTTATATTCAACCTGTCTCGGCCCTTATTGGCACGAGTGGCAAAATGCTGCCCTCTTCAGGATGCACAAAATCAGAGCTGGGTTGGGTTTTTTGGGGAGGGGCGGGGAGGGGAGGCTCTGCAGAAGAAGAAAAAGCCACTCGGGGTTCGAAAGATGGAAACTTAAAATTGGAACAGGAGGTATCGGACAGGGATGTTGGCTACAACAGTGTGATGATCAAAGCCAGTTTGTTTGTCATATCCTACCACTGGAAGCAAGCATTGATGTTTCAGATCCTTGCTGTTCAAGGCCACTCCGTGCGCAAGCTGAAGACACACAAAAGCTTTTGTTCCCCCCAAATCTAAGCGAGCAATGAAAAGGAAAGACAAGTTGCCTTCTGCTTTTTTATTTTTATTATTATTATTGAAAATGATGGAGGTGTCAATAAAAACAAACAGTGCTCGAGCGGGAGTCCCAGATGTTCTTTTTAAATCTTTGTGCAGCGTTAAATCCTTGGGCCAGATCAGACCCCAGAGATGCCCGGCGAGGCTTAGCATTTGCCAAGACAGCTTTATTCTTCTGCCAGCCCTCCGTGGGGTGGCTGGGCAGAAACACAAGAGATATTTTGACATATCAAACCAGCTGCGGCCAACGGAGCCTCAGAAGAACTCCAGGCAGCGTAGAGAAAAAAAACAGGGCACAAATTGAATCAGAGCAAATTTACACAAAGAGAATGTGAGCCTGGAAAACAGCTTGCTTGCTTGCTTTCTCTTTCTTTCTTTCCTTCCTTCCTTCCTTCCCTTTTTCTTTCCTTCCTTCCTCTTTCCCTTTTTTCCTTCTCTCTCTCTCCCCCTTTCCTTCCTTCCTTCCTTCCTTTCTTTTTCTTTCTTTCTTTCCTTCCATCCTTTCCTTTCTTTCTCACATCCTGCAATAAGACCACATTTCTTCTGCTGTCTGTAAAATATACGTTGGTCCGGTGGCCAATAGACAGCCAACAGCCTGAGGTCAGTGCCTGAAGGTAACAACCCCACAAGCATCTAGTTCTCAGAGATCTTCAGAATGCGTATTCAATTCTCATAAAACTGCCTTGCCTTGCTCCCACCCCCACCCCCCACCCAACTTGGAAAGGAAGCAAGAAGCTGGGTGGTGCGGGTCTGGTGGGACGGAAACCTGACTCAGAACCCTGAAATGGGAGGCGATCCTCGCGTGAAATCGCAGGCGTGAGGGTGGGCGAACGAGCCCAGCACAAAGAGGGAAGCAGGAAAACCAATGGTAGCTTGAAAACAGCGGTGGAATCCTCTGAAGCCTGCTACCCGCTCTGGGAGTCTGTTACCTGAGGCGTGCCCGCACGGCGTTAAAAAAGGAACATTTTGAAGCCTTCCGAGTCTGCACAGGTAAGTAGAAGAGCGACCGGGGTGGGGTGGGGGAAATCCGCTGTGTCACATGATTTAGATTAGCTAGAAAGCAGGAAACCCGACGATTCTAGCTGATATAAATCGCACGTCACAGCTGATCGTCGGAAATACCGGTTTGCCCGAACTGGTAGCATTTTTTTTACTACCAATTCGCCCGAACCGGTTGCAATTCACCCCTGCTTGGAAACCGTGGCAAACAAGGTTCCGGTTTTTGCTGCCCAGCTGGAAGCATCAGGAGAATCCCTTTCAAATGCCGGTGTGATTCAGTCTAGAGGGTACCAAGCCTCTGTATGGATGAACAGTATCCCAATATACATCAGGGGAACCATGAATTGCTCTCAAGTCCTCCCCATACTGACCCTTGGAGAGGCGCCATCCAAAGCCACCGTAAACCAGCAGCACCTCTTCAATGCTCTTCGAAACACCTGCGTGAACCGAACGGAGTCATCTCTGACCACACGTTTGCTTGCTTCGGTAATGACCATGTTGCATCTTATCTCCAGCGCAAAGCATTACGAAGCGCCATCCACATAAGCACCGTTGTTCGCGTCGTAAGAGACAGAGAAAAGCCAAGAAATCTGGTTGGGTTTTGTGTCAGTTCGGGGGCACGTCTCTCTCTCTCCCCAACAGGATGCGATTCCTGCTGCTCAAAATTACCGCCAAATGGGACGTTTGGACTCCCTTCAGCTTCTCGTTCAGGCCACTGGTGTTGGAGCAAGGGAGCCTCTTGGGAAACGATGATTGGCAGATCTTATCTGACTCTTCCTCAAGGACTCTGTTGACGTGATGATGGGCGGCAGAGGGAATATGCAAATTGATGCTGCAATCCAACGTGGGCAGCTAAGTTCAGGGAGGATGTGAACAATTGCACAATTTGCAGTTATCACTCCATGGAGTGTTCTATTAGTAAGGCGAGGCCTTACTTACTCAAAGAAGCTGAACTCTAAAGAAGATCTAGTACCGGGGTTCAACCTCCCATGCTGAGAACAGCTGGGAAATGATCCAAGGTCATTTTTCCTAGAATACTACAAGAAATCTCTAGAGCTCTTCCAATAGAAACGTTAAGACCAGAAAGTAGACATTGGGGGTGGGAGGAAAGGTATTAGATGCGATGATTAACTTGTTTCAGTGCTTTTTCTTGCCCGTGCGTTGTTTTTTTTCCCCTCCCCTCCAAAAAAATCTGTTTTAAAAGGGATTTTTATTACTTGGCCTTGCTTGGGGGAAGTTCTAACCCGGAGTGCGAACCTTTTGCAGACAATAGAAGAAACAACGGCAAAAAGCAGGAACCAAAACTCAGAGAGCCGAGAACTTTATAAGATGATTTCTCCCTTCGTGAAAAAGAAACATTTCAGGAAATCCGACGTCCGCAGGAAAAAATAAAACCAATCTTATGTGGTTTGGTGAAGATTATAAACTCATGTGTATACATATATATGTATGTATGTGTATGTGTATATGTATGTGTGTATATATATATACATACATATATATATATATATATATATATATATATATATATATATATATATATACCTACATATACATATACACATATATATATATGTGTGTGTGTGTGTAGGTCTTGGCATATTCGGGTCTTTTCCCGTGTAAGGTTGAGAGTATCTTGGTGACGTTTCGACGAGATCTCACTCATCATCTTCAGGCTGGTACTCGCACAAGCACGAAGGCGAAAGTACCAGCCTGAAGATGATGAGTGAGACCTCGTCAAAACGTCGTCAGGATACTCTCAACCTTACACGAGAAAAGACCCGAAAATGCCAAGACCTACATACCCATACTCATGAAAACCTACAAAAACATATATATATATATATATGTACACATGTATGTATATGTGTGTGTGTGTGTGTGTGTTTGTGTATTCTGTGAAAGCTTTTTGGGAAGAATTATTTTCAGGAAACCTTCTATTCCCCGACATCTCCCCTAGAGTTTTGGGAGGGAGCCAGGGGGAGCCAGAAGGATGCCGAAGACATAAAAAAGTCCCAACAGGAGATTGAGCTTGGCTGTCCTTTGCGGGATTTTGAGGAAACTTTGGCTCCGGAACTGCCGTTCCAGGGAAAACGCCATGGGTAGGGTGAGGAGCGGCAGAGCCATACTGACGGTGTAGCGAGTAGCCAGGACGCAGAAGATGAGGTACGGCAGGAAGAGCAAGCTGTTGTAGAGGACGTAAGAGAGTGTGGGGCCGATGAGAATGGCCAGCGTGACAATGCCCGCCTGCCGGTCGGATTCCATATCCCGGGTGTTGTTGCTGTGCAGGATGGCCTCCGTGCTGAGGGCCAAGGGCACGGCGTAGAGCAAGGGCGAGATGGACAGGTAGCCCACCTGGAGGGCATAAGCGAACATCACAGCCAGGGGCCCAAAGGTGATCAGGATGACCAGGTCACCCAACGCAACGTACTTAAATCCGATGCCTGCAGCAACGACAAGGAGGGGAATTTAAATACCTCCAGCTGAGGAGATCTTGGCTTCTCCTGAGGCAGAAGGTTCCACTGACCAAAGGCCGAGGATGCCACAGCCAACTCGCCACAGGACAAGTCAATGATGTATTCAACATATCGCTCAGTTACTTTTATCAGTGGCTGCCATGTTTTCGTCAAAATTAATGCTGGTATTTCTGGGTTGACTTTCTTTTATTATTGTTGGCCACGGTTCCGTTGAAATTCATTTTGCTTTAATTTTTTGAGTTGTCCTGTGGCGAGTTGGCCCATTCCACACTGACAAAACAGCTCCTGGTAGGAAGAATCTCCTAATATTCTACCAAAAACAGCTGTATAAGACTAGAGTCCTGAGGTAACTAAGAACATGCTTGCTGGATGGATCTGAGACTACCCCACCCCAATTCTTTCCTTCTCCAGGCTCTTTTCACTGAGGAAAATTCAATCCCCTGCCACAGAGTGTCGTGGTGGTGCAGTGGTTAGAGTGCAGTACTGCAGGCTACTTCCGCTAATCACCGGCTGCCAACAGTTTGGCAGATCGAATCTCACCAGTTCAAGGTTGACTCAGCCTTCCATCCTTCTGAGGTTGATAAAATGAGGAACCAGATTGTTGGGGGCAATAGGCTGACTCTGTAAACCACTTAAAGCGGGCTGTAAGGCACTGTGAAGTGATATATAAGTCTAAGGGCTATTACTATCTTCCTTCCTCCCTCCCTCCCTGCCTCCTCCCTCCCTCCCATTAGAATGCAGGGTTTTTTTTGTTTTTGTTTTTTTGCATTTATATCCCGCCCTTCTCCGAAGACTCAGGGCGGCTTACACTATGTCAAGCAATAGTCTTCATCCTATTTGTATACTATATACAAAGTCAATTTATTGCCCCCCAACAATCTGGGTCCTCATTTTACCTACCTTATAAAGGATGGAAGGCCGAGTCAACCTTGGGCCTGGTGGGACTTGAACCTGCAATATTGCAAGCAGTTGATGTTAATAATAGGCTGCATTGTATTGCAGGCTAACTCTGCTCACTGCCAGGAGTTCGATCCTGGCCAACTGGCTCAAGGTTGACTCAGCCTTCCATCCTTCCAAGGTCGATAAACTGAGGACCCAGATTGTTGGGGGCAAGAGGCTGACTCTGTAAACCGCTTAGAGAGGGCTGTAAAGCACCGAGAAGCGGTATATGAGTCAAAGTGCTATTGCTATGGCAGACTAACTCTGCCCACTGCCAGCAGTTCGATACTGGTTCAAGATTGACTCAGCCTTCCATTCTCCCGAGGCCAGTAAAATGAGGAGCCAGATTGTTGCGGGCAGCAGGCTGACTCTGTAAACGGTATATAATGGTATATAAGTGCTATTGGGCATGATTTTGCCTGCAGAGGAGCCCAGGATTAATGGCTCCTGCAGTTTTAAGGCATTCCAAGGAAGAGGTGATGGGAAGTATTTTCCTTAGTGAAGGCAGGGAGAATCCCTACTAGATGTGAGTCTAGATCTAGAAGAACAACCCCTAATGCACCCCTTTCTAGCAACTGTGAAAGCCACATTTGTCTTCACAAAAACACAGAAAGAGCTCTGTGAAACACCCGAGACAGGATCCAGCCTTCTAACATGACTGCCATTTGCTCCTTGATTCCTGGAAGTAGGATAAAATCAAGGTGCTTAAGCAAATGTTGGGGTTTCTTTCCCAACCTTGATTGATTTCAGACATACAGGCCATAAAACTCCATTTCTGGGCCTGGTCTAACATTTAAACTGGCAGCATTTTAAGGTGTTTTTTTTTCCCTTTCCCATGTTCCACAGCGTGGAAGGGAGACCACCTAGAGAAGCCCTGCTTACCTCCGGTGTAGAGAAAAGAGCTGGAGAGTCCTCCGAAGTAAATCAAGGCCAGGTGTTCCAATTTGAGGGTGGAGAAGCAATAGAGACATGCTGCTGAGATGCAACCCAGAGTGTACAGGAAGACCCCAAATCGGACCACATCCTGAGGCTCCAAGATCTGATCCACCAGGGTCCGGTCGTCGCTCTTCTTGTGGTCGATGCCTTTGGAAAAATCATAGTAGGTGTTCACGAGATTGCCGGCTCCGTGGACTGCCAGGACAGTGACGGCGCTGCCAACCAGCAGCCCCAGGTCGAGGGTACCCTGGGAGCGGTAAGCCAGGGCGCTCCCCAGGGCCACCGGGGTGAGGGAAGCGCTGAAGCTCCAGGGCCGGAGAGCCAGGACGTATGAGGCACATTTATGCGGCCAGCTGTTGGATGGAGTCCCTTCTTCGGTTGTCTCGCTGCTCTGTTGGCTTTCAGTCCCAATGTTGATTTTCTCCATCTCGTCTTCCATTTCCATGGCTGAACACGCTCCTCAAAGGACAGGGGCTGACAACTGACCTGAGGAAGGAAGGAAGGAAGGAAGGAAGGAAGGAAGGAAGGAAGGAAGGAAGGAAGGAAAGAAGGAAGGAAGGAAGAAAGAAAGAAAGGAAAGAAGGAAGGAAGGAAGGAAGGAAGGAAGGAAGGAAGAAAGGAAGAAAGGAAGGAAAGAAGGAAGGAAGAAAGAAAGAAAGAAAGAAAGTTAGTTTGTGCAATCGCTGATTTTTTTAACAGTTTCCCTTTTTTTTTCTTTAACCTGGAAGATGCTTTAAGAAAGAAAGGGGACACTTTACCGACTGTATTTGGACAAGGAAAAATTGGGTGAGAAGGAAAAGAGGAATGAGAGTCTCCTCAGGTGAGGACATGCTTTTCAAAGTCCAGGGACTGAACTGAAAGAGCTAAGAAAAACAACAACAACAAGGAAGCAAGTGGAAAAAGGAAGACAACCAAACGATTAAAAAAAATGTGTTTATTTGTTCAATTTCTATGGCTGCCCATCTCAGTCAATGACTCTGGGCAGGCATAGAACTAGAGGTAGCTAACTAAATACCCGATTTAGCTAAATAATGGCTGTAATATATCTGAAGCTTAGCTGCTGTGGCTGTGTTAAATGATCAGTTTGGCAAGAGAGAGAGAAAGAAAGGGAGAGAAGGAGGGAGGGAGAGAACAAGAGAAAGAGAGAGAGGAGAAAGAAAGAAAGAGAGAGAGAGAGAAGGGGGGAGAGAGAAACAGACAGAGACAGAAAGAGCAAGAGAAAGAAAGAAAGGGAAAGAGAGAGAGAAAGGGAGAGAAGGAGGGAGGGGGAGAGCAAGAGAAAGAGGGAGAGGGAGAGAGGGAGAGAGGAGAAAGAAAGAGAGAGAAAGAAAGAAAGAGAGAGAGAGAGAAGGGGGGAGAGAGAGAAACAGACAGATAGAAACAGAAAGAGCAAGAGAAAGAAAGAAAGGGGGAGAGAGAGAGAGAAAGAAAGGGAGACAGAGAAAGAAAGGGAGAGAAGGAGGAGGGAGAGAGCAAGAGAGAGAGAGAGAGGGAGAGAGGAGAAAGAAAGAGAGAGAGAGAAAGAGTAAAAGAGAGAGAGAGAGAAGGGGGGGAGAGAGAGAAACAGACAGACAGAGACAGAAAGTGCAAGAGAAAGAAAGAGGGAGAGAAAGGGAGAGAAGGAGAGAGGAGAAAGAGAGAGCGAGAGAGAGAGAGAACTGTTTTCCTTCATTGACCCCCAGCGGAGAGAAGTAGCTGCCTTGTTCATGTAGAAGTCTGATTTCACCCCCTTTAAGAGATGACCCCTACAATGGGCTCCCCCTATGAAGTCTCACTCATGCTCATCAAAGCCTTTACTTTGTGTCAGGCCCAGAAAGCCAACGCAAGGGCAAAGCAGTCTCTTTCACCCGGGATGCCACTCTTAAGTGTGGGCAAGGCAGGCTGCTGCATGGCTCCTGCCTGCTCCGAGAATTCCAAGTGGATGGAGGGGGGGAAAAAAAAGAAGAAGAAAAAAATAATGTCTTTTTAAAAATAGTAAGAGATCCCCAGAAGTGGTAGGACTACAATTCCCAGCAGCCACTCCGCACAGCTAACGGAGGGGGGGAGGAATTCCATAGCAACAGGAAGGCTATCGATCAATTTTTTTTTCCCCGTTGAAACTCAACCGACGTTGAAGTTCCTGAGCAAAAAACGCTTTTAATCGAAGAGCAAGCCGTATAAAAAGTACAAGTTTCCCTTTAAAAACAAAACAAAACAAAACAAAAAAAACTTCTACCAAATTGTTTGGCGCAGAGACAGCTAAACTGACATTTTCCAACCGCTGGGGACAACTTCATCACTCTTTCACCTCGGGCCATGCTGGCTGGGAGGATGGGAGTTGAGGATCAAAAACATCTTCAAGGCCGAGACCAAGAAGCAGCGTTCCCAAATCCCAAAACAAACGAACAAAAAAAAAAAACCCGGAGCCCTAGCAGCCTTACCTGGAGGGGTTGGGATCTATTCTGCGCAGATCAAGACCTTTTCTCCGGAATTGCAGAGGCGTGGCAGAAACAAACTCGGCAAGTTGAAATTAGCAGCTCCTGGATTATGCCGACCAACAGGATTCTGTATCAGAAGCCAGACATTTTCGAGTCGTACAACTGGATCACCGTAATCAGGACAGTTCTTAACTCCAAATCTGGGAGAAACACGGTGAGGCAGAACCGGATAGATTAGTGGCAAGGCATGAAGGATCCAACTGGATGGACTAATTCCCGGTGTCATGCGAGGCTGGCTGAGTTGCAATTAAAGCACCCTCCCAATAAGAAGGCAGATGAGGTTGTTTCCCCCCCCCACCTCTGCTAGCATGCAGGGTTTTTTTCCGGTTTTTGGTATTACGTGTTTTATTTATAAGTTTTTCTTTAGTCAACAGAAAAACTCAATATCTACATGAAGAGTGTGTTGTCTGAGTACAGTTGGTAATAATAATATCACTGATGTTCCTATCAGTGATAATAATCACATAGTAATAATTATTATAATAACAAATAAATAATAATAATATTTGCTTATCTTTACTAGCAGCCTTCATTCTCTTAAGCTTTTAAGTTGCTAGCTTCTGTTTCTGTTAACCAGTGGTAGTGTGTTTCCCCGAAAATAAGTCCTCCCCCCGAAAATAAACCCTCCCCCAGAAAGTAAGCCCTCCCCGAAAATATTTAACCGCATGCGCAGCCGGTCCCCGTCATTTCCTCTGGTTAGGGTTAGGGAGACAGAGCTGGAAATCAGGTAAGATGGCAAGAGGAGCCCCGTCTTGCTCCATGAGCCCCAAAATAATGACCTCCCTGAAAATAAGGCCAAGAGTTTATTTCAGGGTTCAAAAAAATATAAGACAGGGTCTTATTTTCGGGGAAATAAGTAGAATAAGTCCCATGTTAAAAAGTGTTTTTATTTCTTCCTTCTCCTGTATTTTAAATGTTAATCTATCCATCTCTGCGCATCCTGATTTTTTTTTTATTATACTTTAACCTGTAGGGATTTCTTCATTTTTCTACTGTTGTGCAAATACAATTCTCGCTGCTGTTAGCACATGTAGAATTAAATATGTATTCCCCTGATTGTACTGTTCTGGTAAAATGCCCAACAAAAATATTTCAGGTTTTAGATCAATAAGTTGCTTTACCATGCTGTTGTTTTAGTGGCTTTATTCTCTGGGCTGTTTAAATATAAACAAACTCCTTACAAAAGGTAAAATGTCTCAAAAAGTGGTGTTAAAAAAAAATTCCACCCATTAAAAAATAATCTACATACCAAAGTGTGCGTTTGTGCATGGAAGGGGCACCTCATGAAATAAAACGGCCAACTTTGAAGTGAGTTTGATTTGCTTTAGCGCAAAACCCTGCAGGTGGGTTTACTCTAGAGTTGTGCAGAGGAAATATTGAGTCAGTTGTACTTCGAGAACTGTCTGGTTTCTTACAGCAAATACAGGTAGTCCTCGACTTACAACGGTTCACTCAGTGACCGTTCAAACTTTACATCATCAACGGAAAAAGGGACTTTTGATTGTTTTTCACACTTAGGATCGTGACACATCCCCATGGTCACACGAACAAAATTCAGACGCTTGGCAACTGGTTCATATTTATGACCGTTGCAGTGTCCTGGGGTCACAGGATCCTCTTTTTGCGACCGTCTGACAAGCAAAATCAACGGGGAAACACTTAAAAAGAGTGTTATACCAATTTACCAACTGCAGTGACTCACTTAAGAACTGTGGCAAGCAAAGTCGTAACATGGGGCAAAACTCACTTAACAAACGTCTCACTCAGCAACCTAAATTCTGGGCCTCAATTGTGGTTGGGAAGTCGAGGACTACAGGTAGTTCGCGACTTACAACACAGTTCATTTAGTGATCAAAGTTACAACGGGGCTGGAAAAAAGTGACTTAGGACCATTTTTCACCCTTACAACCGTTGCAGCTTCCCCATGGTCACATGTGCAAGATTCAGACGCTTGGCGACTGACTCGTATTTACGACGGTCGCAGTGTCCCGGAGTCATGCAATCCCTCTTGTGACTTTCTGACGAGCAAAGTCAATGGGGGAAGCCAGATTCCCTTAACAAGCGTGACACTCGCTGAACAGCTGCTTGGGTTCACTTAACAACTGCAAGGATTCACTTAACGACTGTGGCAAGAACGGGACAAAACTCACCGAAGACACGTTTCCCTTAGCAACCACGTTCTTCAGATAGATATGGAGTTTTTTTTAAAGTAATTTTTATTAAACTTTTGACGTTTAAAAACGAAGTAAAGAAAAATGCAACAAAAAACAAAAAACCCATTCAAAACACGTAGCTTTTTTTAATGGGTATTTTAAAACATATTTTTTTAAAAAAAAAAACACCAAAAGGTTGGGCTCAGTTGTGGTCATAAGGCGAGGACTACCTCGATCTGTATAACCCACCCACCCCCATCTCAGGGGTCTGAAGTGATGTAGGATTTCCTGCCTAAGCAGGGGGTTGGACTAGAAGACCTCCAAGGACCCTTCCAACTCTGCTATCTATCTATCTATCATCTATCTATCTATCTATCTCTACCTACCTATCTACATACCCTATCTATCCATCCATCCATCCATCCATCCATCTACCTTTATCTATCTATCATCTATCTATCTTTACCTACCTACCTATCTATCTCTACCTACCTATCTACCTACCCTATCTATCTATCCAGCCAGCCAGCCAGCCACCTTCCTTCCTTCCTTCCTACATCCATCCATCTATTTATCTATCTATCTCTACCTACCTATCTACCTACCCTATCTATCCATCCATCCAGAAACCTACCTATCTCTGTTTATCTCTACCTATCTACCTACCCTATCTATCCATCCATCCATCCATCCATCCATCAACCTACCTACCTACCTCTATCTATCTATGTATCCCATCCATCCATCTTTCTCTCATCCATCCACCCATCCATCCATCCATCCATCCATCTATCTCTATCTACCTCTCTACCTACCCTATCTATTCATCCATCTATCCATCCATCCAGCAACCTACCTACCTCTATCTATCTATCTATCTATCTATCTATCTATCTATCTATCTATCTATCTATCTATCTATCTATCTATCTATCTATCTATCTATCCCATCCATCCATCTTTCTCTCATCCATCCATCCACCCACCCACCCACCCATCCATCTATCTCTACCTACCTACCTACCCTATCTATCTATCCAGCCAGCCAGCAACCTAGCTCTCTCTCTCTCTCTCTCTCTCTCTCTTTTTGTCTAGCATATATAAGATTACAGCTAAAAGTATAAACATGATTATGAATACACGAACTGGGATACAAATAAAAAAGGGGCATTTAGGGCAAGGGCCGGTAAGGCAAGTTGGGGGGTGCGCTTATTATGCACGCCCCTCATTCTAAAATGAGGGCCGTAGTGTGGCTCACACTGTAAGATAGCCTGTTATTAAAACACAGCTGCCTGCAATTACTGCAGGTTCAAGCCCCACCAGGCGCAAGGTTGACTCAGCCTTCCATCCTTTTTTTATAAGGTAGGTAAAATGAGGACCCAGATTGTTGGGGGGGCAATACAAGTTGACTTTGTAAATATACAAATAGAATGAGACTATTGCCTTATACACTGTAAGCCGCCCTGAGTCTTCGGAGAAGGGCGGGATATAAATAAAAAAAATAAAAATTAAAAAATTAAAAAAATCTGTTATTCGATCCGTTTATTTATTATATTATTTTATTATGTTTGTGAACCTGTCCTTCTAAAGGGGAAAACCATTTAAAACAAGTTTTGTCATCCTCTCCACACACACACACACATACCGGGGCCTCAGAGGCGAATTACGGGGCCTCAGGCACCCTGAGGGACCCCAAGGCCCAAAAGGCGCGGCCTGAGGCCTGGTTTGGGGGTCCCAGGAGCCCCCTCACCCCGAGAAGGAAGGGCTGGGATGACAGCTGGAAGGGACACACAGACAGACACCCGTTTCCCCCTCCGAGGCGCCCCCGGGGCCGCCCCGAGGCCCAGGCCGGCTGTGGACCATGGGGCTCGGGGTGCGACGCCCGGAGCGTCTCCTCAGTCAGGACTCACCCAGGTGGGACGGCGCGGCTCTTTGCCCCGGGAAGTTTCTCCCTGCCGCCTCCGCCCCTGGCCGGGGAGGGAGCGAGGGAGGAGAGCCGTGTGGGCCTCCCAAAGGCTCCAGGCCGGAACCCGGACCCCGCAGCCCGTGGTTCCGCCTCTCCTCAAGGCCATTTCCCCACCCCTATTCCCCACACTCCGGAATAAAACAAAAGGGGGACCCCCCCTCCCTCCCCTCAAATGCCTCAGAAGAAGCCTGGCCCCGAATTAGGGGGGAAAAAATAAAAATAAAGCGCGTTTACAGAAGCATGGGGGCGTCTATTCTAGGAAATACGGTAGCGAGGGTCGTTATTTCCTTTGACGCCATGGACGCCTAATGAAGGATTTTTTTAAAAAAAATATATACACCCGCGCCTATTCTGGGTATTACGGTAGAGGGGAGGCCCCCGTGACCTTCACACCCGCGAGACGTTGGATTCTTAAAGAGGGGAAACTTTTCACCAACGTACGTTTAAACCATAGAGATGGGTCGCGCGCGGGCCTGCTGGACACTTGCACATGCGCAATCTAACGTCGCCTTTTCGACAGGCGGGCAAAACTCTCGTCCCTCGCCTTGCTAATTAATATCGGAGAGCCCCGCCTTCTTGTGGGCGGGCCAGGAACGGCAATAGGACGAGGAAGAGACGGGCAAAGAGGCGGGGCCAAGAATAATAATAAAAAAAAACGCTTGCCGTTGCTATTGGCTAACGCCGTTGCCTATCTGGCTCGGTTCAAGGAAGCCGATTGGCTGATTTGCTACGAAGGCGGGAGAGAAGGAAAACCTCAAAAAAGCAAAACAAAAACTTTGATCAAGCGATTGTAATCTTCACTTATGCTACTGGATTATTTTTAGCTACTTAACATGAGTTGTTTTTTTAATTTAAACCAGGTACACAAGACGGTGTACCTCAGTGGCTAGGACACTGAGCTTGTCGATCAGAAAGGTCGGCGGTTCGAAACCCTAGGTCGGGTCTCCTGGGTGAGCCAAGGGGGTTGGACTAGATGACCTCCAAGGTCCCTTCCAAAACTTTTTTTTTTTTTTACTGTGACCGACCTCCCTCCAAACGCCAAAACCAACCTTTCCTTGGGAAACCCCCCTTGCAAAACTGTCCAGAGCCGATGGTCAAAAATCTCGAGTATTTGTAGCTCCCGGGCACTCTGCACATGCTCAGAGGCTCGGCAAACCAAATCCCCACTCCACCTTTCCGGGCGCTTTATTCCAAAAGAGGATCGGGAGCAATCACCCCCCGCCCCCACCCCACAAGGAGAGGGGCTTGGTCGCCCACCCAGTCCTGGGGGCTTTAACACATCATCGTGTTGTAAATGTTGCACCTTGATGAAGGTATCTTTTCTTTTATGTACACTGAGAGCCTATGCACCAAGACAAATTCCTTGTGTGTCTAATCACACTTGGCCAATAAAAATTCTATTCTATTCTATTCTATTCTAACAGTAATAGAACTGCTGGAAGGGACCTTCGAGGTCATCTAGTCCAACCCCCTGGCTCAGGCGGGAGACCTGGACTAGGGATCCGAACCGCTCGACAAGATCGGAAGGTCTTTATAGCCACTGGGCCACCTGGGCTTTCTACGCGGGAAGACTGGGCCGGCGGGGGGGATGATGGGAGCTGGAGTCCAACTTCCAGGGTATTTGGTATATCTTGGCTGCGGATCTCAGTCTGCAATCGGACCCGCCTTCTTGGCTGCCGGCCACGCCCCTTGGTGGGCCACGCCCTCCGATGGCCACGCCCACCCCGACACCAGCTGGGCTGCCTGATATTAGGGCGAAGTTTCCACCCATTTCCTTGATCGCCACCGACCGGCCGGCCGCCCGATGTCCCCGCTGGTCACCGCCGCCTGCTGTTGTTGCCCCAGCCGCCGCCCGCCGTCGCCTTCCCGGGCCAGGTAAAGCCCGAAGTTAAGGAACAGCGGGCGGGGTGGGGAGCAAGCCAGCGCGAAAGGAAAGGAGGCCAAGCGGAGAAGCCCGGAAGGGGGGCGGGGGGTGTGTCTCGTCGCTCTTGCCCCCCCCTGCCGCCGCAGCTGCAGCACATGCGAGCCATCGGGGATCCTTAAAAGCACCGCCAATTGCCAATTGCCCCTCCTTCCCCAAGCAAAAAGAGCAAGAGGAGCAAGGAGGGTCTCTGAGCATGTCCAGAGTTGTAGCAAAAGGAGCAAGGACAGGGGCGGGATTCAGTTTATTTTTACTACCGGTTCTGTGGGCGTGGCTTGGTGGGCGTGGCAGGGGAAGGATACTGCAAAATCCCCATTCCCTCCCCGCTCCAGGGAAGGATACTGCAAAATCCCCATTCCCACCCCATTCCTGGGGGAAGGATATGACAAAATTCCCCTTTCTCACCCCACTCCTGAGGGAAGGATACTGCAAAATCTCCATTCCCACCCCTCTCTGGGGCCAGCCAGAGCTGGTATTTGCCGGTTCTCTGAACTACTCAAAATTTCCGCTGCCGGTTCGCCAGAACCTGCTGAATAGCACCCCTGGACCAAGACCATCTCCATAGTTGCACCTTGTATCTGTAGGAGCCAGATGGCTTTTTGCCCACTTCCTATAGTACCGGCATTTTTTTTGGCTCCGCTTCCTTTGGCAACGCTTCGGTGTCCTTGGGATTTGAGGGCGCGCTAGTCCTCATGATGTTTGTTGAACGCTCAGTTCTCTCCAGAGGAAGGAACTGACCCTGCTGGATGTGCCGGAGGACACCTTGCTGGACGTCCTCTCCAGCGTTCCCAAGCGGGACCTGATCCACAACTGCCGGCTGGTCTGCAAACGGTGGCGTTACCTAGTGGACCTTCCTGTGGTCTGGAAGAGAAAATGCGAGCGACTTGGCTTCCACCTGCGGCAGCTGGAAGGCAGTCTCCCGGATTGGAGGGTCTTCTTCTTCAGCTTGAGCCAACGGAATCTCCTGAGGAACGTTTGCGGAAGAGGTTGGTCCTTGCTTGAAAGGCTCTTCGGAGCCAGACGACAATTCCCGGAGTCTTTCCAGAACAGGGGTCTCGAACCTTGACAACTTTAAGGCTGGCGGACTTCAACTCCCAGAATCAAGCAAAGCAAAGCAAAGCTGGCTGGGGAATTCTGGGAGTTGAAGTCCGCCGGGCTTAAAGTTGTCAAGGTTCGAGACCCCTGTTCCAAGAAGACAGAGCTCCCAAAAAATCCATGCGGTTAACTGACACGTACAGCCCTTTAGGAGCAGGAAACCTGCACTGCTTTGTGTGCAGGAAGGCAGGGGAGGATGGAAGGGTTCCCCCCTGAGAAGCTAGCTTTCAGCAGGCAGGGAGTGCTTCAAGTCTAGCAAAGGAAGCCATGATGAAGCCATGATGAGAGGGAAAGCGGAAGAGATCCAGACGAGAACTGGCAAACCGGATGGACCAAATAGGGTTTCCTACCTAAGCAGAACAGGGGTCTCAAACCTTGGCAGCTTTTAGGACTTTAGGCTGAGGAATTCTGGGAGTTGAAGTCCGCAAGTCTTAAAGTTGCCAAGGTTCGAGACCCCTGGACTAGAAGGCCTCCAAGGTCCCTTCCAACTCTGTTATTCTATTCAAATTCCAACGGTCATTTCTTGTTAAATTTGCAAGACGGAAGAAGAGGTGAATTTGTTTTCAGTTAGTCTAAACGGATTAAATTCACCCATTAAAAAGAAGACAGACAATAACTAAGTTACAAAAATTAAAAATGGATATCATATGCCTACAGGAAGTGCACATACAAAAGGAAAAAAAGGCATATTTTGGAAGCCCCCAAGTTATTTACATCATTAGTCGAATCCAAAAAACGGAATAGCAGCATACATAAAGGAATGGCTAAAAGCCTAAACAATTGTTCGCAGACGAAGAGGGAAGGACATTACTGATAGAAATTTATATACAACGAAAAAGAGTAGTCATTGCAATTATATATGCACCAAATATAAGACAGAAAGAATATTATAGCAAATTATACAAACAATTACTAACCTTTTTTTTTTCTTCTTTCCATGCAGCGGGACTGAGATACTGGGAACTGCATCCCGGGGACTGGATGGCGGACTGGATGCCTGAGGAGATCCCCAGAGGGTTCAAGAAGCATTTCCCCAAGATCTTTAAAAAAAAACACAAATCCCCTCTTCCAGACACTGTTTGGACGTGCTTCGTACCAACGTGGCACCAAGATGGCGGTCTGAGGTATTTTAAATTTTGATAAGCAGAGTTAGGGAGCCCATACGGGAATTGGGACGTTTTCAGAGGTGGAATTCAGCCCATTCGGGCGAAACGGTAGCAGCGACTGCGGACGTAATGCCGTCCTATTTAGCCACATTTTGGAGGCCGGGCGCGAGCATGCAGAACGCTGGGTGCATGTGCGAAAGGCGCGTGTGAGAGAGTGAAGCAAGGATGGGTGCGCGTGTTGTGACCCAGGCCCAAGTAGGTAGGAGGAAACTCAGTCTGTGAAAAAACAAACAAACTTTATTTGAACAGCTGAGAATGACTTCATTCCCAGCGTCGTTCAACTCAAATAAAACCAAATGCCTCCCAACACAAATTTCTCAGTCCTATCGCAAACCTTGGTCCAATTAGGCAAACTGCCAAAGTTTGTCTAAACTTTTACAGTCATTTACAGTCCGCAAGGCTTGATAAACAGTCTTTCAAAGGAAGCTTATTAACACCCACCTATCTCACGTGGAACGCTGCCAGAGAGCTTCCTGGTAAACGTCCAGAAGCCACAAAAACAAAGACATAGACGAAGCACAAGACACAGCTACAACGTTGTTTTCTGGCAAAGCCCAAACGCCATTGCTGGTCTTTTAAGCCTTATGGGAGGGGCCAATCATCTCTTGGCCTTACTCCTGAGTCGTCCTCTTTGCTTGAGCTGCTCTTGCCTTCTGGCAGCTCTTCTCATGCATGCATGAGGAACAGGCTCCTCCTGTTCCTCTGCCTCACTACTGTCAGTCTCTGGAGGCTCTGGAGTCCGCACATCACTCCCCAATGGCCCTGGCCCCACCTCAGCCTCATCGCTGTCCGACTCCGTTGCCAGCTCCGCAGGCTGCTGACGGACCACAACATTCTGTTTAGGTTTTTTGTGAAGAAGAAACAACGGGTTACCTTAAAGAACAGAGGGATCCCGAACTGGGTAATGGATGAAATGAAGCCCCAAATCACGGTGAAGGATTGGTGAGTACTGGACTGGGTGCGAGTTGTACGATGATGAATGGGTTCTCTTCCTTCAAATGGCTCCAAATATTCTCTTGAGAAGAGAACTCGGGTTTCCTAAATGTTGTATTCTGGTGTTCTGACCTAAGCTTCCTTAGAAATTAAACAGCAGAAGCTTAGACCCCGCAAACCTCTTTCATTCATACGGCTGTAAATTACTTTCATTTACAGTCCGCAAGGCTTGATAAACAGTCTTTCAAAGGAAGCTTATCAACACTCACCTATCTCATGTGGAATGCTGCCAGAGAGCTAATGTCCAGATGCAGGGCAAGGCCAAACTTGGCACAGAGTCACAAACAGAATTTTCAAATCTTGAATCGGCCAGATGAACGAATTGCTTCCTGCAAAAGCTCATGTCCCGTTCGCTTCTCTTTTATGTCTTATGGGAGGGGCCAACCATCTCTAAGCCTTGCTCCCAAGTCGACCCTGTTTCCTTAATCGTTCCTGTCTCCTAGCAGCTCTGCGCATGCGCACACTGGAACAGGTTCCTGCTGTTCTTCTGCCTCGCTGATGTCAGACTCTGGAGGCAGCAAAGAACTACCCGATGGCCTTGGCCCCCTCTCTGCCTCCAACGCAGAGCCCTCGTCCGAACCTTCCCCAGACTCCAGGAGTGGCCCACATTCCTCCCCAACCTCCTCACTGTCCAAATCTGCTGCCAGCTCTACTGGCTGCTGGTGGGCCACAACATTAGGGGGGGGGGGCGGAAATCAAGTTTCTAGTCCTTAATGCATGCCAAATAGGCTTTAGATTCTTCATGCCCAAAACTCAGAGAGCAAGCTAGCTGGTTAAAATGAGATTGACCATTTTATCATTCTAAAACAACTTTGGCCACTTGAAGACTTGTGGACATGGCTGGCTGGGGAATTCTGGGAGTTGAAGTCCACAAGTCTTCAAGTGGCCAAGGTTGGAGACCCCTGATTTAGAGGATGTAAGTTAGGCAGGAGTAAAGGTTTTTCTTCTTCTAACATTAGGCTGTCCCAAGAAACTATTTTTACTTTGCCTCCTTCAATATCCTCTACGTCAGGGGTGAAATCTACTTACCTTCCCTACCGGTTCGGAAGTGCACGCACCGTGCACACTTGGACCCTCTGCACATGCGCAGAGGGTTAAAAACAGATTACTTCCTGGTTAAAACCAGGAAGTGACGACAACCAGGCGGGTGGGCAGAGCCTTGCACTGCCATTGCTACCGGTTCTCCGAATCACCGGCTGCCATCGCTACCGGTTCAATCGAATTGGTCCGAACCGGTAGCTTTTCACCCCCGCTCTACGTTATTTCAGGCACACAATGGAAGCAGCCAGCTGATGCTTGCTGTTTTCTGTCCCCGTTTTATTCCCCCGTAAAAAAACAGGTATTTTAATGTGGACAATTCCCACTACCAACTGACGGTGAAGCTGCTCTCTGCCGATTGCGAAGTCCTCCAAAGTTACTGCAAGATGTTTGAAGTCCGAGAACGAGTGCCAACCGTGGAAGAATGGCGGGAGGTAAAACAAAACACAGGCATTCCTTTGTCTGAAATGGTACAGGGTAGTCCTCGACGTGCGATCGCAGCGGAGCCCAAACATTTATGCTGAAACGGTTGCTAAGTGAGTTTTGCCCCGTTTTACGACTTTTCTTTTCCACGGCTGCTAAGTGATTCACTGCAGTTGTTAAGAAGGAATTGAGTGAATCTGACTTCCCTGTTGGCTTTGCTTGTCAAAAGGTCGCAAAAGCGGATCACGGGATTCCGCAAATGTCATAAATATGAGCCAGTGGCCAAGCCTCCAAATTTTGATCACTTGATGACGGGGGAGAACCCTGCAACGGTCGTTAAGTGTGAAAAACGGTTCATAAGTCGCTTTTTTTCAGTGCGGTTGTAACTGTGAACCGTCACTAAAGGGACTGTTGTAAGTCGAGGACTATCTGTATAGATTCTCCTGCTCGAGCAGGGGGTTTGGACTACATCAGGGGTTCCCCACCCCGTGGTCCATGGCCCAGCACTGGACCCCGACATGCCAGAAACTGAGACGTGCAAAGAAGCAAAACCCCATCCATGGGATGTAGACACTATGCGAAACCATGCCCCCCTCTACTCCGCGGGGAAAAACTCACCCCCATGGAACTGGTCCCTGGTGTCCAGTAGATTGGGGGGCGGGCACTGGACTAGATGACCTCCAAGGTCCCTTCCAACTCTTATGTTCTGGGTATTAAAGTAAATCCCTGGAAACAAAACGTAGATTTTTCACTCTCCCCAGGCTCCAGAGACATTCTTGGAGCCTGGGGAGGGTGATAATGGCTCCCTGCCTCTTGGAGGACCTCCAGGGGCCAGAAACGGGCCATTTCCCAACTTCCGGTGGGCCCAGAAGGTCTGAAAATCAGCTGGCTAGGGCAACGCTCGTGTGCCCACAGACATGGCTTCGCATGCCACCTGTGGCACGCATGCCATAGGTTCACCATCACGGGTATAGGGTCTCCTGCTTGAGCAGGGGGTTGGACTAGAACAGGGGTCACCGACCTTGGTCCCTTTAAGACTTGTGGACTTCGACTCCCAGAGTTCCTCAGCCAGCTTTGCTGGCTGAGGGACTCTGGGAATTGAAGTCCACAAGTCTTAAAGGGACCAAGGTCGGAGACCCCTGGACTAGAAGACCTCCAATTTAATTTTAATTTTTTATTGTTTTAATGTGATACACAATCTGACAAACACACAACATATAAATGTTTCCTATTTCTAAACAGCATTTCTTAGTGGTCTTCTTTCGCTTTTATACCTTCCCCCCTCCCCCCATATCACATTTGCTATATTATTTTCTTCCTTATCCCCTTTTCTTTATTTACATTAAATTATCTAATACTAATAGCTTTCCTTTTCTAGATTCTTACATATTTATTATTTACCTATTGTGCATTTCTAATACATTCTAATAATTTCTGCCGGAGCAGGGGGGGTTGGACTAGAAGACCTCCAAGGTCCCTCCCAACTCCTATTATTCTGTATGCGCTTCTCTCCTCTGTAGGTTTCGCACGTCTTTGAAAATTATCCGTCCGGAGTGCGCCATGTGGATTTTGAACACCGAGTGGGCTGGCGGTCTGAAGTGAAAGTAACCAACAGTAGTATTGCGGTTGATTTAGTATGATGAGGGGGGCAGAACTCTTAATTTAGCACTTTTTATGTTTTGATATCGTTTTTGAAGGGAGGAATTTCCTCTGCTTCGAAGTATTCTCTGAAGCTATACGTTTACATTTGCACACCAATCATACACGCTGCTGATGATCATTTTACGGGACGATGGCAATATTTTCAGATCACGGGGAAGCGGGGGGGGAATAGCAAGTAGAACTGATTATTGGAGGTCATTTCCATGTTGAAGTTTCCCGTTAAACGTTCGGGCTTAGAGATCACAAAAGGCTCTTTTTCACACACACACACATTCTGCGACCAAAAAAAACCACACTTCACAAGCCACGTTGGGAGAACAAGCGAGAACAAATATGAAGCTGGAACCCATGCGGGCAAGAGGGAAATGTGATTCTTTTTTTTTTAATGTGTTAAATGCCTTGAGTGCGACTTGCTAATTATCGATATTCACCATGTGTATTTTGCTTTTTGCCATACTGCTTCTTTTAGGCAAATTCAGAGGCAGGTTTGATTCGAAATAGATTAAAAGTAAAACTTTTGAAATTCCAGGCCAAATTTGTCAAAGGTTATTTTTTAAGTTGCCTGAACAAGTCTAAGGAAGACTGATCCTCTGTTGTGAAGTACAGTATATAGTTAAATGTGGTATATATATAAAAAAATATGGAAATAAACCATCTTTTTTTTTTTTTTGGAATCTCCTTGTCTAGAAATGTCTGCGCAGGCTGCCTTTTAATTCTCAGTTTTCCACCGTTGAAAACTCTTCGTAAATATCTCAGGTCTCTTGTTGCCATTGGATGCTTTTGAATTATTTTGTAAAATTAAAGTCACTTGGGATTATTATTATTTTTTTAAATGTGCTCGAGGATGCTTTGAATGCCTTCTTTCTGTAATATATTTATTAATATTATTATTTTAAATTATACATTTATATTGTGTGTGAACAGAGTGGGTAACATCATATTAATCCAATTCACAATAACAATATTAGTGATCTCTTTCACATTTCTCAAATTTAAGTAAAAAAGGTAAAGGTTCCCCTCGCACATATGTGCTAGTTGTTCCTGACTCTAGGGGGCGGTGCTCATCTCCGTTTCAAAGCCGAAGAGCCAGCGTGGTCCGAAGACGTCTCCATGGTCATGTGGCCAGCATGACTCAATGCCAAAGGCGCACGGAACGCTGTTCCCACCAAAGCTGGTCCCTATTTTTCTACTTGCATTTTTTTTAAGTGCTTTCGAACTGCTAGGTTGGCAGAAGCTGGGACAAGTCACAGGAGCTCACCCCGTTACGCGGCACTAGGGATTCGAACTGCTGAACTGCCGACCTTTTGATCGACAAGCTCAGCGTCTTACCCACTAAGCCACCGCATGCTTTCAAATTTAAATAATCCTCGTTATATTGTTCAAGCATACATATTCAAAAAATGCCTAACTCCTCATCTTTATCTCTACCTTCATTTATATCAGTGATGGCTAACCTTTTTGCCAACGCATGCCAAAAGCAGGGGGGGCCCATACCCATACCCATAATTCAATGTGCTCTGCCCCCGCCGCGCATGCACACATGACCACCCCCCGTGCTCCCCCTGCTTTTGGCACATGATGGCATGGTAGGCCAAGTAGGCCTCTTTTTCGCCCTCCCAAGGCTCCAGAGCCTTTCTAGGAGTCTGGGGAGGGCAAAAACCGCCTTCCCCACCTTCCGGAGGCCCTCTGGAGGCCGGAAACGGCCCATTTCCTGATTTCCGGAAGGCCCGAAAATCAGCTGGCCGGTGCGCACATGCACCCTGGAGCTGAACTAGGGCAGCGCTTGTGTGCCCACAGATATGGCTCCGTGTGCCGCTTGTGGCACGCTGTGCCATAGGTTCGCTATCATGGATTTATATCTTTCTTGTTCTATCTAAACATGTCTCTATTATATATGAACAAATTTAATGAAGTTTCATTTATATTGATCCAAGTCACGCTAACGTCGTTTATAATCTCTCTCACATTTCTCACATTTATATATAATCCGCATTATCTTATTTACACATCTCCTCTTTAGTACTTCAATTCTTATCCATTGTTTTTCTCATATTAATCCAATTCACAGTAACGGTATGAAGAAATTTAACTAGGTATCGTTCATATTGATCCAATTCACATTAACCTTATTAATTATCTCTATCACATTCATCAGATTTTTTTTTTTTATTCAAAAAGTTTTACAAAAAATTTTTTCCCCTTTCCCCCCCTCCTCTCCCCTCCCTTCACAACCCCCCCCCCGACTTCCCGGAACGGGCACAAGGTATAGTTAAAAATAAAACAAACATATGCTAAAAAATTTTCATCCCAACTTAATTATACCCCTATAATCATCAATTCCTAACTTCCCCAAAAAACAATCAAGAATAATACATCATAATCATTCAAAAACAGTCTGATAACTCTTAATCTGATATCTACGTTGAATATAGTCAATCCATTTTTTCCATTCCTTTAAGTATCTTTCTTGCGTATTGTCTTTCAAAAAGGCTGATATTGATTTTAAACCTAATAACAGCAGCAAGATTACTAATAGGACAATACTGGAAGAAAAAAGAAGTACCTACAATAGAAGAATGGATATTGAAGGTTGCCAATTTGGCTGACACATTCATCAGATTTATACAATCCCGTTACATTGTTTAAATTTATATTTTAAGAAATGCTTTTTATTTTTAATGAATGCCTTCTTTGGAGTCCGTGAAAATGGGTATAAAATTAAAGGGGAAAAAACTCCTTTTTCGAGGTGAAAAAAAATGGCGATATTTGGATGAATCAGGAACTCTGTAAGATAACACTGTTTATTTCTGTGCTTTTATCTGTGATTAAAAGAGTTGAGTTGCACTTTGAAGCTTTATCAAAAGAGGAAACAGTTAAAGTTGACCCAACCATTGGCCGCAGAAGGAAGTAATTTAGATCCTTATTTCAAAGACAGAGAAAGCTCATTTTTCAGAGCTCATGAACTTTAAAGCCTGCTGTCTAATCTACAAGTATTCCTCAACTTATTTTGTGACCGTTCCCACCCTGCTCCAGGGAAGGATACTGTGAAATCTCCATTCCTCCCACTCCAGGGAAGGATACTGAAATCCCATTCCTCCCACTCCAGGGGAAGGATATTGCAAAACCTCCATTCCCACCTTGCTCCAGGGGAAGGATACTGTGAAATCTCCATTCCCTCCCCACTCCAGGGGAAGGATACTGTAAAATCTCCATTCCCTCCCCACTCCAGGGGAAGGATACTGCGAAATCCCCATTCCCTCCCCACTCCAGGGGAAGGATATTGCAAAACCTCCATTCCCACCCTGCTCCAGGGGAAGGATACTGTGAAATCTCCATTCCCTCCCCACTCCAGGGGAAGGATACTGTAAAATCTCCATTCCCTCCCCACTCCAGGGGAAGGATACTGTGAAATCTCCATTCCCTCCCCACTCCAGGGGAAGGATACTGTAAAATCTCCATTCCCTCCCCACTCCAGGGGAAGGATACTGTGAAATCTCCATTCCCTCCCCACTCCAGGGGAAGGATACTGTAAAATACCCATTCCCTCCCCACTCCAGGGGAAGGATATTGCAAAATCTCCATTCCTACCCTGCTCCAGGGGAAGGATACTGTGAAATCTCCATTCCCTCCGCATTCCAGGAGAAGGATACTGTAAAATCTCCATTCCCACCCCACTCCAGGGAAAGGATACTGCGAAATCTCCATTCCCACCCTGCTCCAGGGGAAGGATGCTGCGAAATCCCCATTCCCTCCCCACTCTGAGGCCAGCCAGAGGGGGTATTTGCCAGTTCTCCAAACTACTCAAAATTTCTGCTACCGGTTCTCCAGAACCTGCTGAATTTCAGCCCTGAACCGGGGTTACTAACTCCACTAACTGTGAAGATTAATTTAACGGTTGTGGCAAGAAATGGGGCAAAACTAAGCAACAGAAATTTTGGGCTCAATTGTGATCATAAGTCAAGGACAACCTGTACGGTATGTACGACCTCGAAGGGCTATGCAACAAATAAGAGCTATGCAACAAATAAGAGCCAACTTTTAATTCCTAGCAAGCAAGCCCAGCTTTATTTTCGAGGGAAGACAGCACTCTGCATATGTTCGAAAGAACACCAGCTTGCAAACCCAATTTTAAATGCTCAGGGAAAGTGGCTAAACTTCTTCAAACTTTGAAAGCAGAGGGTCTTTCATTTTATTTATTTATTTTTATTTATTTTATTTTGTCACACAGTATATATAAGCATAAGCATGAAATAAATATACAATATATAAGCATATATATAAGTATGAGTATGTAATAACTATATTAATTGGATATAATGAAAGGAAACAATAGGACAGGAACGGTAGGCACGCTTGTGCTCTTATGCACGCCCCTTACAGACTTCTTAGAAATGGGGTGAGGTCAATAGTAGATAGTTTTTGGTTGAAGTTTTGGGGATTTTGGGAAGAGACCACAGAGTCTGGTAGTGCATTCCAGGCATTAACAACTCTGTTACTGAAGTCCTATTTTCTGCAATCAAGATTGGAGCGGTTCACATTAAGCTTAAATCTATTGTGTGCTCGTGTATTGTTGTGATTGAAGCTGAAGTAGTCTTGAAGGGAGGAATTTCCTCTGCTTCGAAGTATTCTCTGAAGCTATACGTTTACATTTGCACACCAATCCTACACGCTGCTGATGATCATTTTACGGGACGATGGCAATATTTTCAGATCACGGGGAAGCGGGGGGGGGGGGGAAATAGCAAGTAGAACTGATTATTGGAGGTCATTTCCACGTTGAAGTTTCCCGTTAAACGTTCGGGCTTAGAGATCACAAAAGGCTCTTTTTCACACACACACACACACACACACACACACACACATTCTGCGACCAAAAAAAACCACACTTCACAAGCCACGTTGGGAGAACAAGCGAGAACAAATATGAAGCTGGACCCCATGCGGGCAAGAGGGAAATTTGATTCTTTTTTTTTTAATGTGTTAAATGCCTTGATTGCGACGTGCTAATTATCGATATTCACCATGTGTACTTTGCTTTCTCCCATACTGCTTCTTTTAGGCAAATTCAGAGGCAGGTTTGATTCGAAATAGATTAAAAGTAAAACTTTTGAAATTCCAGGCCAAATTTGTCAAAGGTTATTTTTTTAGTTGCCTGAACAAGTCTAAGGAAGACTGATCCTCTGTTGTGAAGTACAGTATATAGTTAAATGTGGTATATATATAAAAAAATATGGAAATAAACCATCTTTTTTTTTTTTTTTGAATCTCCTTGTCTAGAAATGTCTGCGCAGGCTGCCTTTTAATTCTCAGTTTTCCACCGTTGAAAACTCTTCGTAAATATCTCAGGTCTCTTGTTGCCATTGGATGCTTTTGAATTATTTTGTAAAATTAAAGTCACTTGGGATTATTATTATTTACCTATTGTGCGTTTCTAATACATTCTAATAATTTCTGCCGGAGCAGGGGTTGGACTAGAAGACCTCCAGGGTCCTCCCAACTCCTATTATTCTGTATGCGCTTCTCTCCTCTGTAGGTTTCGCACGTCTTTGAAAATTATCCGTCCGGAGTGCGCCATGTGGATTTTGAACACCGAGTGGGCTGGCGGTCTGAAGTGAAAGTAACCAACAGCAGTATTGCGGTTGATTTAGTATGATGAGGGGGGCAGAACTCTTAATTTAGCACTTTTTATGTTTTGATATCGTTTTTGAAGGGAGGAATTTCCTCTGCTTCGAAGTATTCTCTGAAGCTATACGTTTACATTTGCACACCAATCCTACACGCTGCTGATGATCATTTTACGGGACGATGGCAATATTTTCAGATCACGGGGAGGGGGGGAAATAGCAAGTAGAACTGATTATTGGAGGTCATTTCCACGTTGAAGTTTCCCGTTAAACGTTCGGGCTTAGAGATCACAAAAGGCTCTTTTTCACACACACACACACATTCTGCGACCAAAAAAAACCACACTTCACAAGCCACGTTGGGAGAACAAGCGAGAACAAATATGAAGCTGGACCCCATGCGGGCAAGAGGGAAATTTGATTCTTTTTTTTTTAATGTGTTAAATGCCTTGATTGCGACGTGCTAATTATCGATATTCACCATGTGTACTTTGCTTTCTCCCATACTGCTTCTTTTAGGCAAATTCAGAGGCAGGTTTGATTCGAAATAGATTAAAAGTAAAACTTTTGAAATTCCAGGCCAAATTTGTCAAAGGTTATTTTTTTAGTTGCCTGAACAAGTCTAAGGAAGACTGATCCTCTGTTGTGAAGTACAGTATATAGTTAAATGTGGTATATATATAAAAATATGGAAATAAACCATCTTTTTTTTTTTTTGAATCTCCTTGTCTAGAAATGTCTGAGCTGCCTTTTAATTCTCAGTTTTCCACCGTTGAAAACTCTTCGTAAATATCTCAGGTCTCTTGTTGCCATTGGATGCTTTTGAATTATTTTGTAAAATTAAAGGAAAAAACACTACTTTTTCGAGGTGAAAAAAAATGGCGATATTTGGATGAATCAGGAACTCTGTAAGATAACACTGTTTATTTCTGTGCTTTTATCTGTGATTAAAAGAGTTGAGTTGCACTTTGAAGCTTTATCAAAAGAGGAAACAGTTAAAGTTGACCCAACCATTGGCCACAGAAGGAAGTAATTTAGATCCTTATTTCAAAGACAGAGAAAGCTCATTTTTCAGAGCTCATGAACTTTAAACCCTGCTCCAGGGAAGGATACTGTAAAATCTCCATTCCCACCCTGCTCCAGGGAAGGATACTGTGAAATCTCCATTCCCACCCTGCTCCAGGGAAGGATACTGTGAAATCTCCATTCCTCCCACTCCAGGGAAGGATACTGTGAAATCTCCATTCCTCCCA
This sequence comes from Ahaetulla prasina, assembly GCF_028640845.1. Lineage (NCBI taxonomy): Eukaryota > Metazoa > Chordata > Lepidosauria > Squamata > Colubridae > Ahaetulla > Ahaetulla prasina. The sequence goes on along the minus strand of NC_080556.1, from coordinate 8,147,367 downwards.
CTCCAGGGAAGGATACTGTAAAATCTCCATTCCCACCCTGCTCCAGGGAAGGATACTGTGAAATCTCCATTCCTCCCACTCCAGGGAAGGATACTGTGAAATCTCCATTCCTCCCACTCCAGGGAAGGATACTGTAAAATCTCCATTCCCACCCTGCTCCAGGGAAGGATACTGTGAAATCTCCATTCCCACCCTGCTCCAGGGAAGGATACTGTAAAATCTCCATTCCTCCCACTCCAGGGAAGGATACTGTGAAATCTCCATTCCTCCCACTCCAGGGAAGGATACTGTGAAATCTCCATTCCCACCCTGCTCCAGGGAAGGATACTGTGAAATCTCCATTCCTCCCACTCCAGGGAAGGATACTGTGAAATCTCCATTCCCACCCTGCTCCAGGGAAGGATACTGTAAAATCTCCATTCCTCCCACTCCAGGGAAGGATACTGTAAAATCTCCATTCCTCCCACTCCAGGGAAGGATACTGTAAAATCTCCATTCCTCCCACTCCAGGGAAGGATACTGTAAAATCTCCATTCCCACCCTGCTCCAGGGAAGGATACTGTAAAATCTCCATTCCTCCCACTCCAGGGAAGGATACTGTAAAATCTCCATTCCTCCCACTCCAGGGAAGGATACTGTGAAATCTCCATTCCTCCCACTCCAGGGAAGGATACTGTAAAATCTCCATTCCTCCCACTCCAGGGAAGGATACTGTGAAATCTCCATTCCTCCCACTCCAGGGAAGGATACTGTGAAATCTCCATTCCTCCCACTCCAGGGAAGGATACTGTAAAATCTCCATTCCTCCCACTCCAGGGAAGGATACTGTAAAATCTCCATTCCCACCCTGCTCCAGGGAAGGATACTGTAAAATCTCCATTCCTCCCACTCCAGGGAAGGATACTGTAAAATCTCCATTCCTCCCACTCCAGGGAAGGATACTGTGAAATCTCCATTCCTCCCACTCCAGGGAAGGATACTGTAAAATCTCCATTCCTCCCACTCCAGGGAAGGATACTGTAAAATCTCCATTCCTCCCACTCCAGGGAAGGATACTGTGAAATCTCCATTCCCACCCTGCTCCAGGGAAGGATACTGTAAAATCTCCATTCCTCCCACTCCAGGGAAGGATACTGTAAAATCTCCATTCCCACCCTGCTCCAGGGAAGGATACTGTGAAATCTCCATTCCTCCCACTCCAGGGAAGGATACTGTGAAATCTCCATTCCTCCCACTCCAGGGAAGGATACTGTGAAATCTCCATTCCTCCCACTCCAGGGAAGGATACTGTAAAATCTCCATTCCCACCCTGCTCCAGGGAAGGATACTGTGAAATCTCCATTCCTCCCACTCCAGGGAAGGATACTGTAAAATCTCCATTCCTCCCACTCCAGGGAAGGATACTGTGAAATCTCCATTCCTCCCACTCCAGGGGAAGGATATTGCAAAACCTCCATTCCCACCCTGCTCCAGGGGAAGGATACTGTGAAATCTCCATTCCCTCCCCACTCCAGGGGAAGGATACTGTGAAATCTCCATTCCCTCCCCACTCCAGGAGAAGGATACTGTAAAATCTCCATTCCCACCCCGCTCCAGGGAAAGGATACTGCGAAATCTCCATTCCCACCCTGCTCCAGGGGAAGGATGCTGCGAAATCCCCATTCCCTCCCCACTCTGAGGCCAGCCAGAGAGGGTATTTGCCAGTTCTCCAAACTACTCAAAATTTCTGCTACCTGTTCTCCAGAACCTGCTGAATTTCAGCCCTGAACCGGGGTCAATAACTCCACTAACTGTGAAGATTAATTTAACGGTTGTGGCAAGAAATGGGGCAAAACTAAGTTAGCAACAGAAATTTTGGGCTCAACTGTTATCATAAGTCAAGGACAACCTGTACGGTATGTACGTCCTCGAAGGGCTATGCAACAAATAAGAGCTATGCAACAAATAAGAGCCAACTTTTAATTCCTAGCAAGCAAGCCCAGCTTTATTTTCGAGGGAAGACAGCACTCTGCATATGTTCGAAAGAACACCAGCTTGCAAACCCAATTTTAAATGCTCAGGGAAAGTGGCTAAACTTCTTCAAACTTTGAAAGCAGAGGGTCTTTCATTTTATTTATTTATTTTTATTTATTTTATTTTGTCACACAGTATATATAAGCATAAGCATGAAATAAATATACAATATATAAGCATATATATAAGTATGAGTATGTAATAACTATATTAATTGGATATAATGAAAGGAAACAATAGGACAGGAACGGTAGGCACGCTTGTGCTCTTATGCACGCCCCTTACAGACTTCTTAGAAATGGGGTGAGGTCAATAGTAGATAGTTTTTGGTTGAAGTTTTGGGGATTTTGGGAAGAGACCACAGAGTCTGGTAGTGCATTCCAGGCATTAACAACTCTGTTACTGAAGTCCTATTTTCTGCAATCAAGATTGGAGCGGTTCACATTAAGCTTAAATCTGTTGTGTGCTCGTGTATTGTTGTGATTGAAGCTGAAGTAGTCTTCAACAGGAAGGACATTCCTGTTCAGAAGCTCATTCCCTCATTGCAGCTGTGCATAGAAGTCTTTTTATAAATTCATGGAAAAAAACCCAATAAACCGTAAATGCAAAAATAAATCCAAAGTCCATCAAAGTGGCTTGTTAGCTCTTGAGTTCTCCAGAGGGCGTCAACATCCAGGAATCAAACAAACAGCTGCACTAGTTGTGTCTAGTTGAGGTCTGTGTGACCTCAAACAACTTGCGTCATTCTGTACAAACGAATCGGGCATTCCCCACCCCCTCCTCCTCCTCCTCCTCCCTGGCCAGACAGACCTCGGAGAACTAGCTTGTGGGTACCAACATCTCCAATGCTTTCTCCTGTATCTTTTTTGAAATCTTTCTACCTTTTGCGCAGGGAAGTGTCAGTAAGAAAGAGTGGAGTTTTGGAAGAGATGGTCAGGGTCTCCTTGAAAACCTGCCAAATTAAGAGCTGCTACTGGATCGGGAAGCAAGGGTCCAAGAAAATAAGACACACTGACTCCTCCTTGCCCGCTGGTGTTAGCCTGATTGTTTACACGCCAGAACAGGAAGTCCTAGGGTAGCAGTAAGCTGTTCCCAGCTCTCGCCTGCTTCCTGGTGACGTGTTTTGGGGAAAACTCTGTGGGCGGAGAGCCACCGCTGCATTTTTCCCACTGAGGCCTCAGCAAGGGAAACTGAAGCTCAAAGCTCAGCTTTTGCTATCCAGCTTTCTTTCCCCAACCTCGGGCCCTTCAGAGGTTGACACTCGTCCACCATACATGCCTTAGAACGGGGGTCCCCGACCCCAGCACTGGGCTGCGGCAAGCCAGAAACCAAGCCACACTGTTGTCCCCAATTCGGGTCTGAGCCTGGTGCCGAGGTCAACGAAGGACGCCAGACACGAGGTGCGGCTTTTGATTGCTTTTTATTGGGGTACCCCAAGGGAAAGGGCTGCTGGCCAAACTGCCATGAGAGCCAAAAAACCAAGGATTGAGAAAGCTTCATACATATTCGCTCAAGGAGGAGGCGGGATAATAAGACATATCGTCTTAATAAACACTTTAGTAATAATTCTACAATTTGTTCTATTGGTGTCCCTATTCCTAAGCCTTGGCTAAGGAATGCCTCCAGGAGTTATACACATTTTATTTGCTGCGGGCCATCTCTATTCCTAACGTTTAGCTGAGGTCTGCAAGTTGCCTAACTCTTCGTTACTTTTATCAGCTTTCTAACCACCCAGAATTGTTACAAGCTTTACTTTTATTTCCTGTAGATAAGCCCTCTTTGTTCTTGCCAGACAAGCTCCACAATTACAAGCTTCTTGATTTACTTTCGAGTAGGTGCTATCGCCTGGCTTTATTTATTTATTTATTTATTTAGCAGAAATAAATTTAGCAGCTTTCACATATTTTCCACTTAAAAAATAATTGCTACCAACCTGCCTTCCATTGAGGACCTGTATACTGCATGAATCAAGAAGAGGGCCGTGAAAATATTTACAGATCCCTCGCATCCAGGACATAAACTGTTTCAAATCCTACCCTCAAAACGACGCTATAGAGCATTGCACACCAGAACAACTAGACACAAGAACAGTTTTTTCCCGAAGGCCATCACTCTGCTAAACAACTAATTCCCTCAACACTGTCAAACTATTCACTAAGTCTGCACTACTATTAATCTTCTCATCGTTCCCATCACCAATCTCTTTCCACTTATGACTGCATGACTGTAACTTTTTGTTGCTATCATTAAGGGTTAAATTGCAACCTATGACCATCATTTGTGTTGTAAATGTTGTACCTTTGATGAAGGTATTTTTTTTTCTTTTATGTACACTGAGAGCATATGCACCAAAACAAATTCCTTGTGTGTCCAATCACACTTGGCCAATAAAAATTCTATTCTATTCTATTCTATTCTATTGTAAATGTTGTACCTTTGATGAAGGTTTTTTTTTTCCTTTTCTTTTATGTACGCTGAAAGCCTATGCACCAAAACAAATTCATAACATAACATAACAACAGAGTTGGAAGGGACCTTGGAGGCCTTCTAGTCCAACCCCCTGCCCAGGCAGGAAACCCTACACCATCTCAGTCAGATGGTTATCCAACATTTTCTTAAAAATTTCCAGTGTTGGAGCATTCACAACTTCTGAAGGCAAGTCGTTCCACTTATTGTTCTAACTGTCAGGAAATTTCTCCTTAGTTCTAAGTTGCTTCTTTCCTTGATCAGTTTCCATCCATCGTTTCTTGTTCTACCCTCAGGTGCTTTGGAGAATAGCTTGACTCCCTCTTCTTTGTGGCAGCCCCTGAGATATTGGAACACAGCTATCATGTCTCCCTTAGTCCTTCTTTTTGTTAAACTAGACATACCCAGTTCCTGCAACCGTTCTTCATATGTTTTAGCCTCCAGCCCCCTAATCATCTTTGTTGCTCTTCTCTGCACTCTTTCTACAGTCTCAACATCTTTTTTACATCGTGGCGACCAAAACTGGATGCAATATTCCAAGTGTGGCTTTACCAAGGCATTATAAAGTGGTACTAACACTTCACGTGATCTTGATTCTATCCCTCTGTTTATGCAGCCCAGAACTGTGTTGGCTAAAAAAATTCTTTGTGTGTCCAATCACACTTGGCCAATAAATTCTGTTCTAATGATCCTCTGAAGTCTCTGTCTGTCTTGTTGGGTTGCAGAACCAAACCAGACAGTTAAAGAGGTGGAAAACATCCATGAAGTTTATTGATACCTGAAAAAAGGAGGGACCAAGGCTGGCTGATTTCAACCCTGTGGGGGGTGGGATTTTCTTCCTGAACTCCAGCCAGATAAAAGACACCCAAATTTTTTTTGGGGGGGAGGAGGGGAGCCCTCAAGGAAGGGGTATCTTAAAGCCACCAAAGGGGGAGGCACTCAGTTTAATTTATGCCAACCACAATCTTTTGCACCCTGCCTTTCTCCCCCCACCCCATTGAGGACCTCAGATTGACTGAGGAGGTGGGGCTGGAGAAGCTGCTGATTCAGTTCTACAGAGGAATTATTGAGTCTGTCATTTGCACCTCTATAACTGTCTGGTTCGGTTCTGCAACCCAACAAGAAAAACACAGACTTCAGAGGATAATTAGAACTGCAGAAAAAACAATAGCTACCAACCTGCCTTCCATTGAGGACCTGTATACTGCATGAATCAAGAAGAGGGCCGTGAAAATATTTACAGATCCCTCGCATCCTGGACATAAACTGTTTCAACTCCTACCCTCAAAACGACGCTATAGAGCATTGCACACCAGAACAACTAGACACAAGAACAGTTTTTCCCCAAACGCCATCCCTCTGCTAAACAACTAATTCCCTCAACACTGTCAAACTATTCACTAAGTCTGCACTACTATTAATCTTCTCATCGTTCCCATCACCCATCTCCTTCCACTTATGACTGTATGGCTGTAACTTTGTTGCTGATAATCCTTATGATTTATATTGATATATTGACCATCATTTGTGTTGTAAATGTTGTACCTTGATGAAGGTATCTTTTCTTTTATGTACACTGAGAGCATATGCACCAAGACAAATTTCTTGTGTGTCCAATCACACTTGGCCAATAAAAAATTCTATTCTATTCTATTCTATTCTATTCTATTCTATTCTATTCTATTCTATTCTATTCATACCCAAATGAGGTATGGGTTCCAGAGAGGTGAGCGTACAGCTCGCCAGTCTGGAACCCATACCACATTTCAGACATTAATACAATTGAACGTGTCCAGAAATATTTTACAAGAAGAGTTCTTCACTCCTCTGAATAAAACAAAATACCTTATGCCACCAGACTTGAAATCATGGGCTTAGAAAATTTAGAACTACGCCGCCTTCGAAATAATCTGAGTTTAACTCATAAAATCATCTATTGCAATGTCCTTCCTGTCGAAGACTACTTCAGCTTCAATTGCAACAATACACGAGCACACAACAGATTTAAGCTTAATGTTAACTGCTCCAATCTTGATTGCAGAAAATATGACTTCAGTAACAGAGTTGTTAATACTTGGAATACACTACCTGACTCTGTGGTCTCTTCCCAAAGTCCCCAAAACTTTAACCAAAAACTGTCTACTATTGACCTCACCCCATTTCTAAGAAGTCTGTAAGGGGCGTGCATAAGAGCACCAATGTGCCTACCCGTTCCTGTCCTAATGTTTCCTTTAGTTATCTCCAATTAATATAGTTATTCCATACTTATGCTTTTATATATGCTTAGATATCGTATAGTTATTTCATGCTTATGCTTATATATACTGTTGTGACAAATAAATAAATAAATAAATCCACGGCCATGCTCCACAGCCACTCTCTCCTTTTCATGCCTGTTCTCACAGCTGGTTAGGACAAAGCTTGGGAGGGGCGTGGGTGAGTGGGTGGGTGGGTTTGAACTCTTTTCCAGACTCCCCAGGCCCACTTTCATCCCCCTGCGTGGCCGCAAGAGGGGATCAAGAGGAAAGGGAGGAGAGATTGCCATTCCTCCTCCTTCTGCCTCTCTCTGTCTCTCTGTCTCTCTCTCATGGACGCTTTCCACTTTACAATCTGGCTCTACTCCCAAGCTGAGACGTTAAACATCTGGAAGGATGCCCCAATCGGTGTTGGTCACCGCCTAGTAAATTTCCACAGCATCCGGGAAGCTTTTGGACCAGGATGGGAGACGACGACGACGACGGGAGATGCGTCACTGAGCGAGCAGGGAGCCTCGCCTGACAGGCTCACACCCCCCACTTCTCTCTCTCTCTCCTCCCCCCCCCGTCCCCGTCCCACCCATCCAGCCTCTTAAAACAGCAATGCAGGGAAACGCCTTTCTCTCCTCTGCATCTTTGCAAAGTTACACTTTAGTTACGACACCCTGTTGCTGATTGGGACGAAAGGCGGCAGCTGCTTTCCTGCCCCAAGGGTGGGGGCACCAGTTTCTTCTTCCTTGCAAGCCAGGTAACCCACCCCCCCTCCCCTCCCCAGCCTTGCTGGATCCCCCACCGGGCAAGCCAAGTGGGTGGGCCTCCTTAATCCAGAATTTGGATCTTGAAGAGTGAAGGGGCCTGGCAAAGACCCCACTCTGGTTCTCCCCAGAGATGTTGTTGTTGTTGTTGGTTGCAAAGTCGTGTCCGACCCAACGCGGCCCCATGGACCACGTTCCTCCAGGCCTTCCTGTCCTCTACCATCCTCTGGAGTCCATTTAAACTCATGCCTACTGCTTCAGTGACTCCATCCAGCCACCTCCTTCTCTGCCATCCCCTTCTTCTTTTGCCCTCCATCGTTCCCAGCATTCGGCTCTTCTCCAGGGAGTCCTTCCTTCTCATTAAGTATTTGAGTTTCCTCTTCAGGATCTGGCCTTCTAAAGAGCTTTGAAGCTTTTCTTTTCTTTCTTTCTTTCTTTCTTTCTTTCTTTCTTTCTTTCTTTCTTTCTTTCTTTCTTTCTTTCTTTCTTTCCAGGCAAGAGCTCAGTTTAAAGGGCTGCCACAAAGGAGAGGTGGGAAGTGTTGGGTGGATGGGTGGGGGAGGGTGTCAAGCTATTCTCCCAAACACCTGAAGGCAGGACAAGAAAAGTTGACTTTGTATATAATACAGACTATTGCTTGACATAGTGTAAGCCGCCCTGAGTCTTCGGAGAAGGGCGGGATATAAATGCAAATAAAAAAAAAAAGCCAGTGTTGATAGGCCTGAAAAGGAGCTAGAAGACCACCTCTCTTGATACCACCTGCCTAGGTGTGGTTCTGCTCCCCACTGGCCCAAAATCAAATATTTCCTCGCCTCCCGTCTTCTCTCCTCTCTAGTCGGAAACATGGCAAGCATTCAAGATCTCCCCGATGACGTTTTGCTGGCGGTGTTCCGCCTGCTCCCCATCAACGAGCTGATCTGGAACTGCCGGCTGGTTTGTTCACATTGGCGAGACGTCCTGGACACCCCTTACCTGTGGAAGCACAAGTATCAAGAAGAGGACGCCGGCCTGAAGATGCCGAAGACCTTCTACATTTTCTGCCACTTGGAGAAGAACTTAATCAAGAACCCTTGCGGCGAAGGTGAGTCCCAACTGCACCTGGCGGCGGCAGGGTGGGTGGGTTGCAAGGGCCATGCTGGGGTCCGGGATCGCTTCCAAAGACCCAACAGGTCTCCTCTAGCAAACCCTGGTGGACAAAAAAACCGAGTAACTGTCTTTGGGAGGAACCCAAAGGTGTTTTGTTTCAAGAGGCAACTGGACCAGGGGTCTCCAACCCTTGGTCCCTTTAAGATAAATGTGTTTAGGGACACGGTGGCTAAGTGGCTAAGACGCTGAGCTTGTCAATCGAAGATCAGCAGTTCAGCGGTTCGAGTCCCACCAGGCCCAAGGTTGACTCAGCCTTCCATCCTTTATAAGGTAGGTAAAATGAGGACCCAGATTGTTGGGGGCAATAAGTTGACTTTGTATATAATACAGACTATTGCTTGACATAGTGTAAGCCGCCCTGAGTCTTCGGAGAAGGGCGGGATATAAATGCAAATAAAAAAAAAAAGCCAGTGTTGATAGGGCTGAAAAGGAGCTAGAAGACCATCCGTCTGATACCACCTGCCTAGGTGTGGTTCTGCTCCCCACTGGCCCAAAATCAAATATTTCCTCGCCTCCCGTCTTCTCTCCTCTCTAGTCGGAAACATGGCAAGCATTCAAGATCTCCCCGATGACGTTTTGCTGGCAGTGTTCCGCCTGCTCCCCATCAACGAGCTGATCTGGAACTGCCGGCTGGTTTGTTCACGTTGGCGAGACGTCCTGGACACCCCTTACCTGTGGAAGCACAAGTATCAAGAAGAGGACGCCGGCCTGAAGATGCCGAAGACCTTCTACATTTTCTGCCACTTGGAGAAGAACTTAATCAAGAACCCTTGCGGCGAAGGTGAGTCCCAACTGCACCTGGCGGCGGCAGGGTGGGTGGGTTGCAAGGGCCATGCTGGGGTCCGGGATCGCTTCCAAAGACCCAACAGGTCTCCTCTAGCAAACCCTGGTGGACAAAAAAACCGAGTAACTGTCTTTGGGAGGAACCCAAAGGTGTTTTGTTTCAAGAGGCAACTGGACCAGGGGTCTCCAACCCTTGGTCCCTTTAAGATAAATGTGTTTAGGGACACGGTGGCTAAGTGGCTAAGACGCTGAGCTTGTCAATCGAAAGATCAGCAGTTCAGCGGTTCGAGTCCCTAGCGCCGCGTAACAGGGTGAGCTCCCATGACTTGTCCCAGCTTCTGCCAACCTAGCAGTTTGAAAGCACGTAAAAAAATGCAAGTAGAAAAATAGGGACCACCTTTGGTGGGAAAAGCGTTCCATGTGCCTTTGGCATTGAGTCATGCCGGCCACCTGACCACAGAGACGTCTTTGGACAGCGCTGGCTCTTCGGCTTTGAAACAGAGAGGAGCACCGCCCCGTAGAGTCGGGAACGAAGGGGGGGGCAATGCTTCTCCTTTTGACTTCCTGTGGCTTTTTCACAGAAGGATTAGACTTCTGGGATACGGCCACACCTTCCAATGGACAGTGGAAAGTTAAAGATATCTTTGAAAAAGACTCTGCAAGGCTGCAGGCCTGGGACTTCCTTCAGAGGAATATTTATATCAAAGATGAATGGATACCCTATCAAGAAGTTGAAAAATGTTTTGCCGCGTACAATGGGTGAGTGATTATAGTGACGTTTATTCTGACATTTAATTGACGGGGAAGGGAGCCAACCCCTTGGGAATTTGTGGCGTTCTGCAGGCAAGCTAGACTTCCTCCTCTCAAAAACGATAAGAGAGGGGAGTTTCGCTTTGTATGGATTTATTCCGTCCAGCCAGAATTTTGATTTTTAAGATTATTCGACAGAAAATTTTTTCCTCCCCCCCCCCAAGCCAAAGGAGGAGGATTTTAATTTCATCTCATTTAAATCAGGCAGCGTGGAGTCCGCTCTATCCCAAGTGGCTTGTTCTGCTTTCTTTCTGATTTTTCAGCTCATTAAACGCTACGGTTGAAAATAACTTCCCATGTCTTTTGCTCCTGTTCGGTGCTTGGGAACTTAAAAAGACCCGCTTCGCCCAATTAGATCCCCCCAGTTCCTTCTGCTGCAATGTATTCGGAGTTTTGTTAAAACCCAGCCTCGGAAGCTCTCTGTTGTGCCTCGCTCACCCCCCCTGCCGCAGCCGGGCCCTTCTCATCTCCTGCCAGACACTGATAGTACAGGAGAATGTCCTGGCATGCCTCCAGCCCCCAGTCCTGGCACCATGCCCGGAGAAACTGAGCAAACAAACCTCCCTCCGATAGCATGTGCGCCTGAAGCCAGCCACGAGCTGGGATTACTGGCAGCTGGGGACGAAATGATGCAGTGGACAGATCCTCGCTTCCGGAGAATGGAGAGGCGATGTCAGCAAAAGGAAGGGAGGGGCAGGCCTGGATAAGTGCTGAGTCATGGAGCCACACCCCATGGCCTATATAAAGGATCTGCTTTTTTGGCATTCTCTGAGTCAGGCAAAGTCTTATCTGGATTGCTGAAGTCACACCTTGGATTCCTGCCTGCCCCGAGGACTCTGATAGGACTTTGGCAGAGCTGCAGAGGCTCGCTTGATACGGACTTCCCCGACCCGGATGTCAGAAGAGGAGTGGGACACGACACTCTCCAACCGCCAGAAGTGCAGGATTGTGTTTCTGAATTTGTGGTTCATTTCTCTGGTAGGCTCTGCACAAAGTCTCAGCTCATCACCTTGAAGGATGAAGGTTACTGGGACCAGCTGATGGATGACGGGAGACCTACAATTGTGGTGAAGGATTGGTAAGGGCCAGACCACCAGCTCCTGGTTATAAGGGGAGCAGGAAACAGATGCAATCTTTGAGAGAGATAAAAATAGGGGCTCCCCGCTTAGATCTGGACTGCAAGGCTAGCTCTGCAAAGCTTTACCTTCCTGAGGCAACCAACTGCTAGACCCAGGTTGAGCTCTAGATCAGCGGTCAGCAACTGGTGGTTTGCAGAAAAATTATTTGCATTTTTTTTATATTGCACTAAATCAGGAGTCCTCAAATTACGGGCCCTGGGCCGGATATGTGCAATGAACGTTTGTGTTGCTGCAGAGTGTTTCCGCCTTCGGGGTCTTTTTGTGTGGGTCGTAGGGGGGCAGAAATTCCGACTCGGGGGTCTGCTTCGGTCTCCTGGTGTGGGGCTTTGGGCAAAGGCTGGAGGGAAGTGCCGCTAGTGGCAAAGAGCCAAAGGGCCTCGTTCCAGTGGGACTGCATCATGGCCTGGAACTGGCTGACCATCTCAGCCCGCTGAGCCTCCAGGCATCGGTCCCTGGCCTTGCACTCCCGCAGGTCTTCCCTCTGCTTGGAAAGCCTATGCTCCTAGTCCTCAGTGAGGTGTTTCTGCTGAACCTCCTTCTCGGCCAGATCCAATTTGAACAGAATTGTTTTGCCAACTCTTTCTCTTGGTGGCTGCTTAGCTCCAACAACTGCTTCCTGTTGGGGCCCTCAGGAGCCCAGGCAGGCAGGTGAGGAGTCACTAGGAAGGGGTGAGTAGAGGCCAGCGAAGCGCCCCTCAATGTGAGTGACATCGAGTTGGCCATGCCCAACAAGTCACATGACCACCTAGCCACGCTCGCCCATCCAGATCATATTAGTGGTCCGTGGAATTTAAAATTATGAATTTAGTGGTCCCTGATGTCCGAAAGGTTGGGGACCCCTGCTCTAGATAACCCAAGCCCTCTCTGACTGTGCCGGGTTCAAACCTTGCCTCTCTTGCTTTCCCCCACAATAGGTTTTACAGCAGCTTCAACAGCCATTACGAGTTGTGCGTGAAGCTCTTGTCCGAGGACTTCACGGTCATCCGAGAGTATCACTCCGAGAACAAATACAAATATGACTCCGAGTATAATGACGAATGGCGTCAGGTAAGAGAAGGGGAATCTCCTGGAATGGCTGTGTCCTGTTTCCCACCCGGCGCTGAGGTTCATCTCAAAGCCAACTCCCTCTTTTCTTCTCCTCATAGCATAACATAACATAATAACAGAATTGGAAGGGACCTTGGAGGCCTTCTAGTCCAACCCCCTGCCCAGGCAGGAAACCCTACACCATCTCAGACAAATGGCTATCCAACATTTTCTTAAAAACTTCCAGTGTTGGAGCATTTACAACTTCTGCAGGCAAGTTGTCCCACTGATTAATTGTTCTAACTGTCAGGAAATTCCTCCTTAGTTCTAAGTTGCTTCTCTCCTTGGTTAGTTTCCACCCATTGCTTCTTGTCCTGCCCTCAGGTGCTTTGGAGAATAGTTTGACTCCCTCTTCTTTGTGGCAGCCCCTGAGATATTGGAAGACTGCTATCATGTCTCCCCTGGTCCTTCTTTTCATTAAACTAGACATACCCAGTTCCTGCAACCGTTCTTCATATGTTTTAGCCTCCAGTCCCCTAATCATCTTTGTTGCTCTTCTCTGCACTCTTTCTAGAGTCTCCACATCTTTTTTACATCGTGGCGACCAAAATTGGATGCAGTATCCCAAGTGTGGCCTTACCAAGGCATTATAAAGTTGTATTAACACTTCACGTGATCTTGATTCTATCCCTCTGTTTATGCAGCCCAGAACTGTGTTGGCTTTTTTGGCAGCTGCTGCACACTGCTGGCTCATATCCAAATGGTTGTCCACTAGGACTCCAAGATCCCTCTCACAGTTACTACTCTCCTACTCTCTCTTTGGCAGGTATCGCACGCCTTTCACAACGTCCCTCCGGGAATCCGTCACATATTTTTCCAGCACCAAGGCCTGCATTTCAACTGGCAGCAGTCGAGCTGCGGCACCAAACTCATGAAGTGCTTGAAGATGGCCAAAGAGAGGGGGAAATCCCAAAGAATGAGGATTACCAAAACGAGCGTCACCGTCGGGCCGTTCTCCCTAGACAAGGCCATGTACCGCCGACACGGCCGAGACATTAGACACTGTCACTTCAGCCAATGTCCCTGCCGGGGGAACTACATTCACTGGTCAATGACGCCGAAGTGCAGATTGGGTGCCTTCCGCTGAACCTGGTTCAAACGGTCTCTGCTCGCCTTAAGTCGCGTAGGAAAAAGAGCAGACGCAAAAAAAACCAGAGGTGTGTTCTTTTACGAACCTTTTCCTCCCCCAGAAAAGTTGAAAAGTGAAGTAGCGGTACCGGAAAAACGGGGCGAAGTGGCCCAGAGGTCGTTATCTCCTTCTCGTTTCCTTTCTGAAACAAGAGGCAGGGTGTTGTTGTTTTTTTAAAGAAAGCACATCCAGAATCCAGACCGTACGACAGGATGGACTTTTTATTGGGCACGAGAGAGGAGAAAAAAAATATATATTAGGCTACCGCAAGGCATCGAAACACACACGCACAAAAAAAAACACAATTTGTGCAGTTTGCTCGCAAGGTCTACCGTTGGGAAAAACCACTGCTCTCCAAAGTTTTTGAACGCTTCACAATGACGTTTTGGTCTCCCCCTCCGCCCACAAGGAGTAAGAATGCACAAGCAAAAATAGTGAGGGAACAGGTGGATATTCTACCAGAGGTTGAATTCTGTTTTCCTTCTGAAAAGATCTATTTTCTTTCCACTGTCTCTGCAAATGTTGTAACATTCAGTGTTAAGTACTTTATTGTCCCTTCGTTTTCTGGGCTGTTATGACAATGGCCTAGAATAATAAAATCTTCTGCGAGGCCCCTAATTTGTGCCGGCTCATCGTTTCTACAACAATTGCCATTCCGTGCTATCTCAAAAAACATGCTTCAATTGTGGCTTCGCAAACTTCCGCTGCAGCCTGGCTGGCCTACGTATTGACCAGTCAGGTGAACTAATGGCTGATTCCTAAGGCATTCTTCAGTTTCCCCACACCTGAAACAAGGAGATCTGGGGCCCAGAAATGGCTGGACTACATTATTAGCCGTGTCTTGGTGGTTGTGTCTTGTAAAAGAAGCCTTCCTTCCTTCCTTTCTTTTTCTTTTTTTCCTCGTCCACAACTTCCCAACTTTTGAGAAAAACTGTTTTCCCTCCACCCTCAAGCCGCAGTCTATCTTTACCCCCCATCGCTTCTGGGAAACAGTCCCGTGGGGATAGTAGAGCCGAGAGAGGGAGCCAAGAAAAGGGTTGGACGCAGCTCTTCGGTTACCAGAAAGGGCACCTGGAGGAGAAGAGAGTAGTCACCAAGCAGTCAAACCAACTTGGCAGGGAGTTCCTACAGAACTGGGACAGCTTTACTTTTGAAGTCCAACTGAGCTTTCGCTTGGGATTTGGGAGGGAGGTATGGAATAAGTGGGGAAAGGAAAGGAAAGGAGAGGAGAGGAGAGGAGAGGAGAAGGGAGGGGAGGGGAGGAAAATATAAGAAGGGAAAGAAAAGGAAAGGAAAGGAAAATATAAGAACGGAAAAGAAAGGAAAGGAAAAGAAGGGAAGGGAAGAGAAAGGGAAGGAAAGGAAAATATAAGAAAGGAAAGGAAAGGAAGGGAAGGGAAGGGAAGGAAAATATAAGAAGGGAAAGAAAAGGAAAATATAAGAAAGGAAAGGAAAGAAATGGGAAGGAAAGGGAAGGAAAGGAAAATATAAGAAAGGAAAGGAAGGAAATGGAAAGGAAAGGGAAGGAAAGGAAAATATAAGAAGGGAAAGGAAAGGAAAGGAAAATATAAGAAAGGAAAGGAAGGAAATGGGAAGGAAAGGAAAGAAAAGGAAAATATAAGAAGGGAAAGGAAAGGAAGGGAAAGGGAAGGAAGAGCCTCTCTAGGAGTCTCTGGAGGCTGGGAACAGTAAAAAATGTAACTTGCTGTCCAACTGGAAGTTGGTAAGCGGGCCGTTTCTGCCCTCCGGAGGGCCTCCAGGGAAATGGGGAAGGACATTTCCCACCCTCCCAGACTCACAGAGAGGCTCTGGAGACAGGTAAGAGAGAAAAACAGGCCTACCGAGCCATCGCGTGTCGGGGGTGGGGTGGGGGGGGAAGAGTCGCGTGCCCATTCACGGGGTTAGCCATCACTGTCTTATGCTATCTGTCACAGTGGCCAATTTGGTTCTCTTCAGTGGCCCACCCCCCCCCGCTCCCCCTCCACTCACCATCCGATGTAGCACTGGCAAAGATTCTCGTGGGAGGTGGCCTGCTTAATGAGCAGCTCCACCTGGGTGGGCACGTCCAGGGTTTCGTCGTGGGAGAAGTCTCGTCCTTGGCAAGGGGAGAACAAGAGGGGTGGGGGTGGGGTGTTAGAGAACATGGGCCTTTCGCGGCAAGGCAGGCGATGTAACCAACACGAAGAGTAACCCGGTAGAACTATTCCATCAAGGTTTTTCTGGATGAAAGGATTTTTCGCACTTGGCTTAGAATTCAACCTTTGCCATCAAGTCACGACCGACTTCCAGGGGTGAAATGCTCCCGGTTCGGTCCGGATCGCTAGATCCGGTAGCGATGGCGGTGGGTGATTTGGAGAACCGGTAGCAAAAATCCCTGCTCCTCCTTCCCCCCACGTGCCCAGCTGAGCTGTGGGATCATCAGAGGTTGTTTTTAAAAACATTTTTTTCTTCGGCCGAAAAAAAATGCTTTTAAAAGTAAAAAAAAAAAAAAAGCCTCTGACGATCAGGCAACTCAGCTGTGATCGTCAGAGGCTTTTAAAAGCGTTTTTTTTTAACAACCTCTTCGGCCAAAAAGGTTGTAGAAAAAATGCTTTTAAAAGGCTCTTCCAACAATCCCAGCTGAGTTGCCCGATCGTCAGAAGCTTTTTTTTCTTTTAAAGGCAAAAAAAAGATGCTTTTAAAAGAAAAGTCAAGTCTCTGACGATCAGGCAACTCAGCTGGGATCGTCGGAGGAGCCTTTTAAAAGCATTTTTTCTACAACCTCTTCGGCTGAAGAGGTTGTAGAAAAAAATGCTTTTAAAAGTACAAAAAAAAAAAGTTGGCCAAGCCCACCCAGTCACATTAGCACCCCTCCCTATCAAGCCACGCTCACAGAACCGGTAGTAACAAATTTTACATTTCACCACTGCTGCCTTCCCTCATTTTCTCTTCTGATCTTTACATCATCTAAGTGCAACTATTTCTGCCTTCTCTGCTCCTCCCTCCTTTCCTGCCTTTTCACTATCATTCCCTCCCCCCCCCCCCGGACGATAGGTGAAGATTTCAAATCCTTTGTGACAGGGAGGGTCCCGTACAAGCCGACGCACCGGTTGCTTCACTCACCTGTGAGTTTATCCCGGACTCTGTTGATAATCTGAATGGCTTTTTTATTTAGGGCTTCTGGTTTCACAAGTCCATCCCCAACTAAAAAGAAAAAAAGAAAAAGAAAAATGAGCCATAGTTAAATTCGAAGATTCCGAGCAATCCATCTGTAGTTAACTTATTTGCATCCTGACTATAGACTCCTTAAAAGTCAGTTTTCTGGATCCGGATTAAAGGGGGAAATGATCAGCGGTGTTTTGTTGCTACTGGTTCACTGGGTGCGCGCACCTTCCGCACATCCGCCCAGCCTTTCACGTGTGTACTTTGCTTGTATGCTCATCTTCCGCACATGCGCCCGGCCTCAAAATTGTGCCTAAATACGACAGCATAGAGCCGGGGCGGGTGGAAAGACCCACCTGTAATCTCCGTTACCTGTTCACCCGAACTGGTGCAAACTTGGCTGAATACCCACCTCTGGGAATGATCCTATCCGTAACAGCCTCCTTGGCCCAGTTCTGAACGCCCCAACCTTGTATATTAACAAGGCAAAGAGGGACCAGAGAATTTTCTTTGTAAGACAAGATTGGGGCTCCTTGAGTCTTTTTGAATTGTAAGCCAAAGGGGATGGAGTGTTTGTTTGTTTTTGAAAAAAGTTTTTTATTTTTTCTTATATACATGTTGTAAAAGTACATCCATAAATAATCATACATTTTTTTTTACTAACGAAAGCACAAGGATAAAATACTTTAATTACATTTGGGGTTGCTCTTCTACCCTTTCTTTGCCTTCGTTTCACAACAAACCTTCTTTTCCTCTTTTCCCTCCCTCCTCACCTCTCCTACCTTCTTCCTCCACTCCCTCCTTCTTCCTTCTTCCTCCTTCCCCTTCCTCTCCCCCACTCCTCCCCTCTTTTCCTTCTTTTACAGATCCCTCACATCCAGGACATAAACTGTTTCAACTCCTACCCTCAAAACGACGCTATAGAGCACTGCACACCAGAACAACTAGACACAAGAACAGTTTTTTCCCGAAGGCCATCACTCTGCTAAACAAATAATTCCCTCAACACTGTCAGACTATTTACTGAATCTGCACTACTATTAATCTTCTCATCGTTTCCATCACCAATCTCTTTCCACTTATGACTGTATGACTATAACTTGTTGCTGGCAATCCTTATGATTTATATTGATATATTGATCATCAATTGTGTTGTAAATGTTGTACCTTGATGAACGTATCTTTTCTTTTATGTACACTGAGAGCATATGCACCAAGACAAATTCCTTGTGTGTCCAATCATACTTGGCCAATAAAAATTCTATTCTATTCTATTCTATTCTATTCTATTCTATTCTATTCTATTCTATTCTATTCTATTCTATTCTATTCTATTCTATTCTACCCTACTCTACTCTACTCTTCTCCCCTATCCTATCTTCCTCTCCTTTCCCTTCCTTAGGGATGGAGGGGGGGGGGTTGTGATTGTGACCACAACAACATTGTTTCTTCTTATAACTTCAGTTTACTCAAAGGAACTGCAAAGATAAATTGAGGATGGAACAAAATACTTTTATACGCAAGATGGAATGAGGAACCTGCCACCATGAAACATTGGGATGGCCCTTAACACCGACCAACTTTATAAAGGGGTAATCGGACCCTTTATGAATGTGCTCACTCCTCTTATTATTAAAAATTTTGTCTTGTACATTTTGAAGCAGAACCTCCATTTTAGAGACATGAAGCTGTATATATATAAAAAAAATAACAGGAAAAAATAGGCCCTCTAACTTACTGAAGGAATGGATAGATTCAGGCACTGTTGATCCAGCTTTCTTGTGGGCTGTTTCACCCAGTTCCACGCTGTCCAATATTTCTTTAAAAAGGAGGAAAGCGGTTAGATTAAGGCAAAATATTCTGCTCCTGACTTTTCTTGTGCTACGTTAAGATGGATTCAAGCAGGCAAAGAGATATAGGCTGCTTGGGAGAGAGGGAGAGAGAGAATTTAGGTATTAGTCATGGTGTTCCAAGATGATAAAAGACAGGGGGAAGTTTAGGATATTTAGGGGGACGCGGTGGCTCAATGGCTAAGACTTGTAGATCGAAAGATCGGCAGTTCAGAGGTTTGAATCCCTGGTGCCGCGTAACGGGGTGAGTTCCTCTGACTTGTCCTAGCTTCTGCCAACCTAGCAGTTCGAAAGCACGTAAAAAATGCAAGTTGAAAAATAAGGACCACCTTTGGTGGGAAGGGAAGAGCGTTCTGTGCGCCTTTGACGCGTTGAGTCACGCCGGCCATATGACCATGGAGACGTCTTCGGACAGTGCTGGCTCTTCATCTTTGAAACTGAGATAAGCACCGCCCCCTAGAGTCGGGAACGACTAGCACATAAAGGTAACCTTTACTAGGGGGAATAATGAGATGCGGTCTAACCCTAACTTATCTGCAACTGAGAAAACCTCCATGGGGCTCCGAGGGCCTGCCCTCCCTTCCCCTTCAACGGAGAGAAAAAAGGTCAAGGGGTCGAAAGAGCTTTGCAAAAAAAAAAAGTTGGCTCGTTGGCAAATCAGAGAAAGGAGAGGTCACTCAAATATCGTGCCCATTCAACGCAACGTAGAGAAAAACAGAGGACACCTTGGTCCCTGCTCACCGACTGACTGGCCAGCAGAGTACGAATCAGTCCGGGTCCGAGATCGCTTATTACCTTTGGTGTTTGCTGCAAAGAAAGAACAGAAAGTGGGGTCATTCCAAGTTCCCTTCCCCCACGCCTCCCCAAGACAGGAGCATGGAAAAGCAACATCTCTTATTGTAAGACCCGACTACCTTGTTTCCCCGAAAATAAGACCCTGTCTTATATTTTTTTTTGAACCCCGAAATAAGCGCTTGGCCTTATTTTGGGGCGCGTGGAGCAAGACGGGGCTCCTCTTGCCGTCTTACCTGATTTCCAGTTCTGTCTCCTTAACCTTAACCAGAGGACATGGCGGGGACTGGCTGCGCATGCGGTTAAATATTCTCGGGAAGGGCTTATTTTCGGGGGAGGGCTTATTTTCGGGGAAACATGGTAGTTCTGGAGGGGAGCACTTATCTAAATCCTTTGTTTCTTTTACCTAAACACCCTGCATACAGGTAGTCCTCGACTTACAACAGTTCACTTAGTGACCGTTCAGAGTTACGACGACACTAAAAACAATGACTTATTTTTCATACTTATGGTCACATGATTCACATTCGGATGCTTGGCAACTGACTCACATTTATGACGGTCGCAGTGTCCCGGGGTCACGTGATCCCCTTTTACGACCTTCTGACAAGCAAAGTCCACGGGGAAGCCAGATTCACTCAACAACCGTGTGACTAATTTTGACAACTGCCGTGATTCACTTAACAACTTGAGGCGAGGAAGGTTGTAAAATGGGGCAAAACTCACTTAACGAATTCCTCACCTAGCAACATCGACTTTGGGCTCAATTGTGGGCGTAAGTTGAGGACTACCTGTCCTTAAACAACAACCTAAATTATCCGTTTCTTTACGTGAAACAGTCATTGTTAAGAGGAGGGCCATGTTAGTTCTATGTAACCCTCTTTTCCAATGAACAGGACCGACTGGAAAGCAGAAGTTTTCCTAAGCTATGGCTCAGACGGGCGCCTGACAACGTGAGCTGCAACTCACAAGAACGTATGCCTTTTAAAAAAATGGGTGAGTCAAGTAACTTGCAGTCAGACTCTTGATTGTTAGACTACCGGTATTTTTCGGACTATATGACGCACGGGTGTATAAGACGCAGCAAGATTTCGAAGAGGTAAGCAACCAAAAAAAAAAAGGTTTTGCCCTCCCCAGCCCACAGGAGCACTCTGCAGGCCTCTCAAAGCCTCTGCGTGCCCTGTTTTTGCCCTCCCCAGCCCACAGGAGCACTCTGCAGGCCTCCCAAAGCCTCTGTGCGCCCTGTTTTTGTAAAAAACGGGCCAGTTTTTCACAAAAATGGGATGCACGGGGCAGGGCTTTGGGAGGCCAAAAATGGCTATATTCGGTATATGAGACGCACCAACATTTCCACCTTCTTTTAAGGTGGGGGAAAAGTGCTTCTTATACTCTGAAAAGTACGGTAATCTGTATTCTAAGCTGATTTGGGGGGAGAGCACCGGAGGGAGAGAGGCGGTTCAGGTGTGCTGGGTCTTCCAGCCACATCTTTTCATTTCTGGCCAACCTACTGTCCATCAGCCTCCAGTTGAGCAAGGGGTCATATACGAAGGCTTCCAATACGGCCATGACGCTGTCTTTGTGCTCTCGTAAGACTTCCATCACGGTGTGGCAGGTGATCCGGTAGTTCCCATCTAAGCCAGTGACCTAGGTGGGGAAAGGAAAAGGCAGGAGAGGAGGGGGGGAATGTCAATGGAGAGTCCCAAGACATCCTGGTCCTGCTTGTCCCCTGCTTTTTTTTTTCTTTTTTTCAAAAGAGGCAACTGGACTTTCTGGTTTTTCTTTGAAGACCTTTCGCTTCTCATCCAAGAAACTGAAACTGCGGAGCTGAAGAAGCTTCTTGGGTGAGAAGCGAAAAGTCTTCGAAGAAAAGCCGGAAAGTCCAGTTGCCTCTTGGAAAAGCACCTTTGGGAAAAGTGGGGGGGCGGCGGCAGTGGGAAGAGTCAGCAAATGGGGTCTGATTCACAAAACCTCCAAGATGTAGAATTTATCAGCGTTTCTTGCAAAAATCAAACCCAGAAGCACATGGAGGTAACTGATTCAGCTGAATTCAGTAATTTCTTTATATACATAATAACGGATGAAGTATTTACAATACCAATAGCTGATTCTTCAACGTGGTAAAAGTTACAGGCAGAACACAAGGCAGGAGAGAACAGTTAGTTTCATTTCAGCAGAGCAGACAAATTCACACCCTGGTTTCAGTTTCGTTTCTCTGCACAGACTCAGAAGCTGCAGAATAAGACACGCCCTGGTTCCAATCTATCCCAGCTCCCAATTGGCTGACTTAGTTGCTATGCCTATTCATTGGCTGACCATGTCTCTCCCAGTTCATGAATAATCGGACAGAATTCAAGGTTTGGAAGGCCAGGAAGGCTCTGCTGACATCCTGGCGGGCTTTTCAAAAGCTGTAAGGGGCCTGGTAGGTGGGGCGTCCCACTTCTGATTGGCCAAACTTGAGATACCAACCAGGTACGTAAATAGGACTTCTGGTCCGTTACTAACCAGTGGCATTAAGTCCTAGCAACAGCTTCCTGAAAGGAGTGTCCAGAATGTCTTATGATGATGGGGGGCGGGGACAGCAATGCAACCCCATCAAAATAGTGGGGGGATGGAGCACAGTTCGAGCCTCCAGTTTCAAAAATATTTTTAGGATAGGATGGTTTCTGAGATGCCAGGTCAGTTCACAGGGGAGCGGCAGCCAAGGAAGGGAAGGATGAGAAGTGTGTGTGAGGGGGGAGGAAAAATAGCACCTGGTTCTATCCTAGGAAATAGTTCTAAATGTTGTAGGACACGGGTGTCAAACTCGATTTCATTGAGGGCCGCATCAGGGTTGTGTTTGATCCAGTAGTGGTGTTGTGTCTTGCCCGCTCTCACCGCAGCCGGGGCCTTCTTATCTGCTTCCGAACGCTGAGGAATGTCCTAGTATGCCTCCCGGCCCCAGCCCTGGCTCCATGCCCAGACAGGCTGAGGAGGAGGAAGCACCTCCCGGCCCCAGCCCTGGCTCCATGCCCAGACAGGCTGAGGAGGAGGAAGCACCTCCCAGCCCCAGCCCTGGCTCCATGCCCAGGCAAACGGAGCAACTAGACCCCTCCCCCTCCCCCACAGCATGTGAGCCTGAGGGAGGTCAATTACCAACAGCTGCCGACTGGAGTGACCCTCGCTTCAGAAGAATTGATAGGCGGCGTCAGAAGGAAGGGAGGGGCAGGCCTGGATAAGTGCTGAGTCATGGAGCCACACGCCATGGCCTATATAAAGGATCTGCTTTCTGGCATTCTCTGAGTCAGGCAAAGTCGAACATATCTCGCTGAAGTCACTTTCTGGTCTCCTGCCTGCCTTGAGGACTTTGCTAGGACTTTGGCAGAGCTGCAGAGGCACGCCTGATTCGGATTTCCCTGACCCGGCCGTCAGCGGAGGAGTGGGACACGACAAGTGGGTTTCAAGTTTGGTCACTACCGGTTCGCTCGTGGGCGCGCGCATGCTCATGCATGACGCTTCTGCATATGTGCAGAGACATCCAGGCGGGTGGGCAGAGCCTGCTGCCACTGCTACCAGTTCGCCGATCCGGGGCAAACCAGTAGCAACCCACCACTGGTTTGACCTTGGTGGCGGAATGAGAGGGGCCAACCTCACTCGTGTTGGGGTGCCTGTGGCGGCCCGAGTGCTCTGCCAGTGAAAACGGGCTCCCGAGCTCTGTTTTCGGCTGCCATGGCCTCCTGCAACCCTCTGCCAACTAAAACGGAGCTCGGGAGGGCCGTTTTCGCTGGCGGAGGCACAGTGGGCCAGTCCTTTGCTGTTTTCAGGGTGGCCCCGCGGGCCAGATCTAAGCACCCTGCAGGCTGGATTCAGCTCCCGGGCCTTGAGTTTGACACCCCTGTTGTAGGATCTTGTTTACCTCCATGGCGTTGGTCAACATCCGGGTTAGCCTGAAAGGGATCTTCTCCGGGAATTTCTCTCGGGTCATCGCCACCTAAAATGCAGGCAAGGAAATGAAGAGAGGCTTCAAAGTAGGGAACGGTGAGTGCTGAAAGGTATCAAAGCAGGGAAGGGTTGTGGTTCGGGTTTTTCCTGAGTTTTTCATTTAAGTTGCCCGAACTGATTTTCAGGGCCACAGTAGTGGGGAGCAAAAAGATGGCAGAATGGTTGCTGGAAATGGGTATGTCTAGTTTAATGAAAGAAGGACTACGGGTGACATGATAGCTGTGTTCCAATATCTCAGGGGCTGCCACAAAGAAGAGGGAGTCAAGCTATTCTCCAAAGCACCTGAGGGCAGGACAAGAAGCAATGGGTGGAAACTAATCAAGGAGAGAAGCAACTTAGAACTAAGGAGAAATTTCCTGACAGTGAGAACAATGAAACAGTGGAACAACTTGCCTCCAGACATTGTGTGAATGCTCCAACACTGGAGGTTTTTAAGTTTTAAAGAAGAGATTTTGTCTGAAATGGCATAGGATTTCTTGCCTGAGCAGTGGGTTGGACTAGAAGGCCTCAACGGTCCCTTCCAGCTCTGTTATTCTGTTCTGTTCTGCCTAATCTTCTATTCAATGCCTTTCCTGATCTTCACTCCTCTTTGGGTTCAGCTCCTACTTTCCCACAACAGAAAACCCTGAAGTTTTCTTTTAAGTTTAAGTTAAAGCTAAGTTAATGCTAAAAGACAGCGATCAGGTCTCCCTCTTTGTCTTGTTGCTTCGGCCCTGAGTGGATATGAAATAAGGAGTGATTATTATTTTTGTCTTTATCTGAACTGAGTGCTTCGTTTTCTAAAAAGCAAACCCCACCAGCTTACCTCAAAGCAATCTCCAAAGTCGATGTGCAGGATTTTGCCACTCAGCCGGTCCAGCATAAGGTTGGAGGGATGCCTGTTTGAAGGAACAACACTATTTACTGGACAATTTGTGGCAGGAACTCAGAATCACATCTTATACTTAACTCTCCCCCACTCCCTCCTATTAAATAAAGCATAATTCTGCTTGGCTCAGTTCTTTGATTCCCTTTTCTTTCCAAAGAAAGTTCATATTTATCTATAGGCATTGCATAAAGATAAAGGTTCCCCTTGCACATACGTGCTAATTGTTCCCGACTCTAGGGGGCGGTGCTCATCTCCGTTTCAAAGCTGAAGAGCCAGCATTGTCCGAAGACGTCTCCGTGGTCATGTGGCCGGCATGACTCAACGCCAAAGGCGCACGGAACGCTGTTACCTTCCCACCAAAGGTGGTCCCTATTTTTTCTACTTGCATTTTTTACGTGCTTTCCAACTGCTAGGTTGGCAGAAGCTGGGACAAGTCACGGGAGCGGCACTAGAGATTTGAACCGCTAAACTGCCGACCTTTCGATCGGCAAGCTCAGCGTCTTGGCCGCTGAGCCACCGCGTCCCCATGGGCACTGCATACAATTCAGCAAATTGGCTTGCATCTCTATGATTAATGATGCTTTATTACCAGCTGATGTCTGCGAACAGAGCAGGGATTGTGAAATGCCTATTCTTACTCTTTAGGGAAATAGGTTTAGTTTCACTCGCCTGTCGCCAAGACCCAAAATGTAGCCAACCATCGACATCACGGCTAACGAACGAGTGTAATTCGTTCTTCGGTCAAACCACACCTAGGGAGAAAGAGGAAATCAAAAAGTGGGTGATTGATGCCCAATTGGGACGTATATTCTTTTTTTTTTTTTAAGAAAAAAAACGTGGAACAGCAGCTATTTTAGCTCTTAACACAGATATTTGAAAGTGGGAAGTAACCACGGAGGGGGTCGTTTTATCGTTTTAACGATTTATCCACGTTTTTGTTCTAATCTTGACTGGTAGACAAGAAGCGTTTTTCAGGGTTCGTAAGAAGGACCAGGAACGGGCCTTAGCTGTACCTCTGAGCTGGGACTCTTCAGCCACAGCAGCTTAGCCAGGTCATCACCGGCTGTATTGTTGACGGCGTGTTCGAAGACTTCCACCTTTTGCATTAGAGTGAGATGATCGTAATCCGGAGCCATCTAAGAATCATTGGATTAACAGCATCCATTAGCCACTGATGTTCTTTTTCAGGGAGGAGAAAAAAGTATGAACGGGTAGAAAAGAAATGCAGGAACCGTTCTGAGCAATGAGGGCGGCCGCTGCTCCAGAGAGCAAAATGAACGGGGCGTTATGTCTATGGAGATTCTCAGCCATTCAGGCCACGGGTCTTCCAAAGGTACATTTTTTCCACCTGGATTTTCTGGGGTTTTTTTTTTTTTCTTTGAAGGTGCTTTGCTTCTCATCCAAGAAGATTCTTCAATTCTGACTGGTTGGTGGGGAATGGAAGGATTTGGCAGCCCGTCTTCATTTAAAAAACGAAAGACAGAAAAGTCCACAGCAGAGGGGGCCGCGGGGGGGAGGAGGGAGGATACAACAATACTGCAATGCTCTCTACATGGGGCTCCCCTTGAAGGGCATCCGGAGGCTGCAGTTAGTCCAGAATGCGGCTGCGCGGGTGATAGATGGAGCCCCTTGTGGCTCCCGCATGACACCCATCCTGCGCAGACTGCACTGGCTACCTGTGGCCTTCGGGTGCGCTTCAAGGTTTTGGTGACCACCTTTAAAGCGCTCCATGGCATTGGGCCGGGTTATCTACGGGACCGCCTACTGCTACCGAATACCTCTCACCGACCCGTGCGCTCTCATAGAGAGGGTCTCCTCAGGGTGCCGTCAGCGAGGCAATGTCGTCTGGCGACGCCCAGGGGAAGGGCCTTCTCTGTGGGGGCTCCCGCCCTCTGGAACGAACTCCCCCCAGGACTCCGTCAACTTCCGGATCTTCGAACCTTCCGTCGCGAGCTCAAGACACATTTATTCATCTGTGCAGGACTGAGCTAGATTTTAAACTTATGGGTTTTAATTGGGTTTTGTTTTTATATTTTAATAACGGGCTTATAGAATAAGTTTTTTAATTGTTTTTATATTGTATTTATGTGTTTATATGTTTTTTAAGTGCCTGTAAACCGCCCTGAGTCCTTCGGGAGATAGGGCGGTATATAAATATGATTAATAATAATAATAATAAATAATAACATCCTCTATCTCCAGTCTACAACACAAGTCCTTTCAACAGTTCCAAGAAGGCTCCGCACCCACTTACACTACTCTGGTGACCCGGAGGACGCTGATAAAGTACGTCCAAGTGGCCTCAACGACTCTCTCAAAAAGGATGCAAATGACCAGCTGTCTGCAAGGAATATAAATCCTTCCATTATTCCCCGTCATCCAGTCAGAGCTGAAGAAGCTTCTGGGATGAGAAGCGAAACGTCTTCAAGAGAAAAACCAGAAAGTTTTGAAAAAGCACCTTTGGGAGAACTGCGTACGGCTCAGGGGTGAAATCTAAATTTATTTATTTTTTTGCTACCGGTTCTGTGGGCGTGGCTTGGTGGGGGGGTCATGTGACTGGGTGGGCGTGGCTATGTGACTGGGGGATCAAAAGACAGAAACTCACTAGCAATGAACTGCTAGAGCAGGGTTGGACTAGATGACCTCCAGGTCCCTTCCAGCCCTGGATTATCCTCTGAAGCTGCGTCTAGTGCCAGGTTTGTACTCCTTCCTTCCTCTCCTCCTTCCTTCTTTCCTTCCTTCCCTGCCTCCTTTCTTTCTCTCTCTCTCAAAAACGACCCCCCCACGCCCCGTTTTTCCTCCCTCCGCTAGTCAAACCAAAAAAACAGGGGTGGGGGGTGGGGAGTCCGTTTTTCCTCCCAGCAGGCTTCAGGGAAACTTCAGGGAAGCCTGCTGGGAGGAAAAACGGACTCCCCCCCCCCGCTTTTTTTGGCTAGCACCCAGCTGAGCTGTGCGATCATCAGAGGCTTTTTTTTTAACTTTTAAAAGCATTTTTTCTTCAGCCGAAAAAATGCTTTTAAAAGTAAAAAAAAAAAAGAAGGCTCTGATGATCGCGCAGCTCAGCTGGGCATGGGCGGGGGAGGGGGGGCAGGGATTTTTGCTACCAGTTCTCTGAACCACCCGCCGCCATCGCTACCGGATCGAGCGGTCCGGTCTGAACTGGGAGCATTTCACCCCCTGGTCTGGCTACCCAGCCGTGTTTCCTCAGCCTGAGATTCAGGGACAGAACACATGAGTTGCGAAACCCTGAAGATCGAGCAGGGGGCAGGAGCTCACCCTCAGCATGATGCGATGCTCAATGTTGAGCAGAATCTTCTTCTTCTCCCGGTAGTCTCGAATCAGAGCGTGCAGGGTGTCGCAGTGGGGCACCCAGCCTATAAGCCCGGAGTTGGTGGAGAGAGGGATCACCGCGTAGCGCTGGATGCTAGAGGAGGAGAAAGGGGGAGGAGAATACGCGTTGAAAAGGCTGGGATTTCTGCTCACAGACAAATGGGGTTTAAAAAATGTGCTCACAGACACATGGAGGCTGACGTACATGCTGTCCTAATGAATTTACGTAATATGTTGGCTTAGTTGGAGCAGCCTGTAATCATGGCTGACCTGGGCGTCACACAAAGACCCTGTTGTTGTGGCCCGCCAGCAGCCAATGGAGCTGGCAGCAGAATCGGACAGTGAGGAGGTTGGGGGGGGGACATGGACCAGTCTTGGAGTCTGGGGAAGGCTCTGCATCCGAGGCAGAGAGGGGGCCAGGGCCCTCTGACAGTTATCAGCTGCCTTCGGAGTCGGACATCAGCAGGGCAGAAGAACAGCTGGAGCCTGTTCCCAGTGTGTGCATGCACAGAGCTGCCAGGAGAAGCGAACAGCTAAGGAACAAGGGTCGACTCAGGAGTAAAGCCACAGGTGGACGGTGAATGGCCCCTCCCATAGGGAATAAAGAGGAGAGAAAGGGGAGTGGAGTTTGCAGGAGGCAATTAGTTCATTTCATTAGTGTGAAGATCCGTTTGTGACTCTCAGAGACTCCTTGCCAAGTGTTTTCTCATACACGTTTGGTAAGATATCGGCCTGGCAGCTCTCCAAAGCCTGATAAGGTCTGTGGTTGTAAATTCAACCTTGAAAGACTGTTTGCCGGGACTTCGCTGGATGTGAATGACAGGAATTCACATTAGCTTAATAAAAAGGGATTTTGTCGGGACAAGGAATCTGCTTCGTGCTTTTGGGAAGCCTAGATCAGGACACCTGCTGGCATTGGCAACTTCATGCTGCTTCCTCCCATTCTTAAAATGGGATTACCCTGTTTCCCCCAAAATAAGACATCCCCTGATAATCGGGCTTTTGAGCGCATGGCCATAAGGCCAAGCGCTTATTTCAGGGTTCAAAAAAATATAAGACAGGGTCTTATTTTCGGGGAAACACGGTAAAAGGTTTTGAAGCTGGCCAATATACTGTATGTATGAACTGTATATCTCTGTCTGTCTGTCTGTCTGTCTATCTATCTATCATCGCCAGGGGAGCTTTTTATCAGATCCGCCTGATCCGCCAGTTGCGCCCCTTTCTGGACCGGGTTTCTCTGCGCACAGTCACTCATGCCCTCGTTACATCTCGCCTGGACTACTGCAATGCTCTCTACATGGGGCTCGCCTTGAAGAGCACCCGGAAGCTCCAACTGGTCCAGAATGCAGCCGCGCGGGTGATAGAGGGAGCACCTCGTGGTTCCCATATAACACCGCTCCTGCGCGGGCTGCACTGGCTTCCGGTGGTCTTTTGGGTGCAATTCAAGTGTTGGTTACCACCTTTAAAGCGCTCCATGGCTTAGGACCGGGCTATTTATGGGACCGCCTACTGCCACAAACAGCCTCCCATCGACCTGTGCGTTCTCACAGGGAGGGCCTCCTTGGGGTGCCGTCGGTGAAACAATGTCGACTGGCAACCCCCAGGGGTAGGGCCTTCTCTGTGGGGTCTCCTGCCCTCTGGAACAAGCTGCCTCCGGGGCTTCGCCAACTCCCCGACCTTCAGACCTTCCGCCGTGAGTTGAAGACTCTTTTATTCCATCGAGCTGGGCTAGCCTGACTAAGTAATTTTAAATGGGGTTTTAGTTTTTTGTATTAATTAGTTTTTAAATATTTTGGCCATTATTTATATACATTTTAGTCTGTTTTTAATGTGTATTTATTGTATCTTTTAAATTGACTGTAAACCGCCCTGAGTCCTTCAGGAGAAGGGCGATATACAAATGTAATAAATAAAATAAAATAAATATCTATCTCTGTCTCTCTTTGTCTCTCTCTCTATCTATATGATTATCTATCATTTTATCTATCTATCCTGTTTCCCCAAAAATAAGACATCCCCTGATAATAAGCCCAATCGGGCTTTTGAGCGCATGGCAGTAAAGCCAAGCGCTTATTTCAGGGTTCAAAAAAATATAAGACAGGGTCTTATTTTTGGGGAAACACGGTACTAACTATTGCAGCATTCAAAAAAAAGCATCTAGTAAAGTTACGGCAACTCCACCAAAGGTCTCTTCTCCGTCTTACAACACCTCTATATTCCGCTTCTATATTCCCCTGTATTGTTCCCTCCAAACCATTTGCAATTTCTAGTTTCTCCCTTGTTGCGCCGAAGGAGACCTTGCCACCCATCTTTTCTAACAAGCCATTAATGCTGGCTGGGATGAAGGCAGGGGAGGCACCTGAGGTTTTTACGGAGGGACGTGGGGTCGTTGGCGAGGAGAGTGTTCACAAGGCCGAAGAGCTGCATCACCCTTTCGTCCTGGCGAAGGTCCTCGTGTCCTTTCAGAAGAAACACAAACTCGTGCCCGTTGCTTCCTGTGGAAAAGAGGAAAAGACCCCTTGAGGTGTGTGAAACCGGTGAAGCCAAGAAAGAACTTGCCTCCGAGGCAAGGTAGAAGGTGTTGTATTATGTTGGTTTAGTGGTGCAGTGGTTAGAAGGCAGTACTGCGGGCTACCTCGGCTGACTGCCAGCAGTTCAAGTCTCACCGGCTCACGGTTGACTCAAACGTTCATCCTTCTAAAGTCAGTAAAATGAGGACCCAGATTGTTGGGGGCAATAGGCTGACACTGTAAACTGCTTACAAGAGGGCTGTAAAGCATTAGGTAAAGGTAAAGGTTCCCCTCGCACATATGTGCTAGTCGTTCCCGACTCTAGGGGGCGGTGCTCATCTCTGTTTCAAAGCCGAAAAGCCAGCACTGTCCAAAGACGTCTCTGTGGTCATGTGGCCGGTATGACTCAATGCCAAAGGCGCACAGAACACTGTTCCCTTCCCACCAAAGGTGGTCCCTCTTTTTCTACTTGCATTTTTTTAATGTGCTTTCGAACTGCTAGATTGGCAGAAGCTGGGACAAGGAACGGGAGCTCACCCCGTTATGCGGCACTAGGGGTTCGAACTGCTGAACTGCCGACCTTTCGATCGACAAGCTCAGCCTCTTAGCCACTGAGCCACTGCATCCCCCTGTAAAGCGCTATGAAGTGGTATATACGTGCTACTGCCATTGGTTAACTTCCTACAGGTCAAATAATAAGCACGCACTGCCCTTAAGTTAATGATGAACAAGGCAAAATATACTAGAATAAAACCGAATCCCGTAGGCAAAACGTTCGCTGATCCTTCCCGAGCTTCTTCAATTGTCACGACACCCATTAATTTCACACGCCTCCTTTCTTAGCCTGGATGCATTTTATTGCTGGACTGATTGGCCTCCTTAAAGGATCTGCTCACGAACTGGACAGCTACAAGAAATTGATTTGTTCTGCATCCTGAGAGGTACATGAATGGGATATGGCTGCCCAAGGAATCATCGCATCGGCTGGCCTCTTCCGAACGCGATATCTTTTTAATTGGGTGCCGTTCTGCAAGAGAGAACCCGGCAACTGATACATCTGGAATCGGGCAACTCAGTCGTAGCCGAGAGAAGCCAAGCAAAGTCGGAGGTCTCTGAAAAGCCCCTTTGCTCATCCAGAGCCAATTTCTCACCCATTAAGGTCAACTTCCTCGGCCTCTGTTTGGAGGTGATGACTTGCAGGGAGGGCGCGATGGACTGAATGCGGATGATCTGCTGATTGGGGTCGTACGTCCCCGGGACGGCCAGCTCCAAATCGCGGCACATCAGGAGTTTGGGGGAAACGTACTGGAGCTCCAAGGATGTCAGCTGTTGTTGGCAAGATGGGAAGTAAGCAAACGAAGCAGTTTAGGACACTGTTCTGAAGGACAGATGGAAACAAAATCCCCACAGGGGACCAAGATCCTCCCTTCCCAAACCTGAGGCAGCTGCTTGGAGATGCGCCGGAAGACGTGGTAATACAGATCCCAAGCCTGGGTGAGATCCTTGACATTTCCTGATTTCATATATTTCCGGCACCATTCCTGAGCCTCCATCAGATCTCTGCCGTAAGCCTGCAGGAAAGGAAACAGTTGCTCTGGGCTTACGGACAGATCGAAAGGCTGATCGTGGGGATCAGCCACCTGTTGTGGCTGATCCACACAGCAGAGCTGGTTGCAGAGTCGGACAGTGAGGAGGTTGGGGAGGAACGTGGGCCAGTCCTGGAGTCTGGAGAAGGTTCGGACGAGGGCTCTGCGTTGGAGGCAGAGAGGGGGCCAAGGACATCGGGTAGTTCTTTGCTGCCTCCAGAGTCTGACATCAGTGAGGCAGAAGAACAGCGGGAGCCTGTTCCCAGTGTGCGCATGCGCAGAGCTGCTAGGAGACAGGAACAATTAAGGAAACAGGGTTGACTTGGGAGTAAGGCTTGGAGATGATTGGCCCCTCCCATAAAACATAAAAGAGATGCGAACGGGACGTGAGCTTTTGCAGGAAGCAATTAGTTCATCTGGCCGATTCAAAATTTGAAAATTCTGTATATGACTCTGTGCCAAGTTTGGCCTTGCCCTGCATCTGGACATTAGCTGTCTGGCAACGTTCCACGTGAGAAAGGTGGGTGTTGATAAGCTTCCTCTGAAAGACTGTTTATCAAGCCTTGCGGACTGTAAATGAAAGTAATTTACAGCCGTATGAATTAAAGAGGTTTGCCGGGACTAAGCTTGTGCTGTTTAATTTCTAAGGAACCCTAGGTCAGAACACCACCTACAAATGCCTTCCCCCTTGGAAAAGCAATTTAAAACAGCAATCATTTGGGCTTTCTCTTTCCTGATCCTCAACCAGAGCTATTGCTCATGGCTTCTGGCTGACCGCTAAGAGGCCCCTGATGTGGCATCTCGTAATTCATTATGTCAGACGGAGGCTGTTCCTTTAAGCCAGTGTTCCTATATCCAGCTCAAATTCTTGGGTTTTCTTTTTCTTTTTTTTTTATGGGCAGCTGTGGAACCTGATTTGTTTCCCTCTTTTGTTGCTACCTGGTTGAAGGAGGTTTCCTTGAGCGTCTGAGGCCCACGCTCCATCATGGCATGCAGCGGCTCGAGCACTTCGAACATCCCCTTCACGTTCCTCTCCCCGAAATAGAGGCGAGACGCTTCCTCCAGCCCTTCGTGCCACATCTCGTGCCACAGGATGGCCACGCGGATCAGCTCTTCGCTCACCTGGTGGCAGAGAAGAGGAAGTTAAAAGGCAAAAGGAGAGTGAGCGGTGTGCATTGCCGTTCAACTGCATGGGAGTCTTAGTCTCTTCACTGAAGTGTCCCTATGTTCTCCACCCCACTCTGCTGGATTGAGCTCTCAGTTTGTTGCAAAATCAAATCCAGAAAGCACACACAGCAGGATTCATTAATTTCTCTCTATATCAGGGGGTCTCCAACCTTGGCAACTTTAAGATTTGTGGACTTCAACTCCCAGAGTTCCTCGGCCAGATTTGCTTTGCTGGCTTAGGAACTCTGGGAGCTTTGCTGGCTGAGGAACTCTGGGAGTTGAAGTCCACAAGTCTAAAAGTTGCCAGGGTTGGAGACCTCTGCTCTATATACATAATAACACATGAATAAATGTACAATACCAACAGCAGATTCTTCCAAGGTAGCAGTTACGAGCAAAACAGAAGCGGAGTACGGCAGACTACTTTCACTTTCAATTCTCAGCAGACAGACTCAGAAGTTAAGCCACGCCCAGACTCCAAACTGCTTCAGCTCCCATTGGCTGACTTAGTTGCTATGCCTATTCATTGGCTGAACTTGTTACCATGTCTTCCCAGTCATGAATATTCTGACATGAATAAGGCCAGGTTGAAGGAAAAACTTACCATGTCAGCAGTGGAAGATTGGTGTTTCGAACCTACACCAATTGAGAAAATAATCTTGCTAGCATTAAGATCAGCAGAGAAGTAGCAGCAGATGCCGAGAGAACTAAGCAAGAAAATGACCCTCGGCATCCACTGAACGGATATGCGCTTTTTTTTTCTTTTAAAGGCAAAAAAAATGCTTTTAAAAGAAAACAAAAGCCTCTGATGATCAGGCAACTCAGCTGGGATTGTCAGCTTTTTTTTTTTAATTCAAAAAGTTTGACAAAAAATTTTTTCCCACCTTTCCCCCCTCCCCCCTCCCTTCACAAACCACCCTCCCCCCTTCCCCCCAACTTCCTGGAACAAACACAAGGTATAGTTAAAAATAAAACAAACATATGCTAAAAAAATTTCCCTCCCAACTCTATTATACTCCTACAATTCTCATCAGTTCCTAACCTCCCCCAAAACAATCAGAAGTAATATGTCCTAATCATTCAAAGGCAGTCTGATATCTCTTCATCTGATATCTGGTTTGAATATAGTCAATCCATTTTTTCCATTCATTTAAGTATCTTTCTTGCGTATTGTCTTTCAAAAAGGCTGAGATTTTTGCCATCTCAGCCAAATTGGCAACTTTCAATATCCATTCTTCTACTGTAGGTAGTTCTTTTTTCTTCCAATACTGTCCTATCAGTAATCTTGCCACTGTTATTAAATTTAAAATCAGTTTAGTCTCAATTACTGTACAGTCCGTAATAATTCCCAACAAAAAAAATTGCGGCAGGAACTTTTATCTTCTTTTTCAGAACATTTTGTATAATCCACCAAATTCTTATCCAAAAAGCCTTCATGTTCTTTGGGATCGTCAGAGCCTTTTAAAGGCATTTTTTACAACCTCTTCGGCCGAAGAGGCTGTAGCAAAAAAATGCTTTTAAAAGTTTAAAAAAAAAGTTGGCCACGCCCAACCAGTCATATTATCTCCTCCCCCCACACCAATCCACGCCCACAGAAGCGGTAGTAACAAATCTTAAATTTCGCCACTGGATCTAACCCAGACTGACTGCAAGAGGGAGTCACACAACTGTTCTCAAGGGATGCATAAAGTTGCTTATGAGACAATCCCAGCATCTGTAACAAAAGGGCTCCTTTGTGGCCTTTAGTAAGCTCCCTTTCCCACTTCTGGTCTTAGCAGCAGCAGCAGCAGCAGAGAGTGTAAACGGAGGCCAGGGAGCGTCAACAGATTGGCAGTTTCCCCAGTTTTTGGGAAAGGATCTCATTCTCGGCCCAAACTTGCTTTAAGTAGCATTTAGGGAACCGGTGTATAGTAGCTACGGTTCTGAGGAGGGGCAACAGCTTGCACGAGATTATCCAAATAAGGATTATAAAAGTTAATAAGCCAGAGCACAACCATATGTACCATGAACAGACAGATTGGTGGAGAAACACGGTTTTTTTTAAAAAATATAAAACTTTTTAAAAAATCCACTCTTTTCTGAGCCCTGATCGAATTCTTTCAAACTGCGCGTGCTATAAATAGGCGCACGCACACACACACACACACATAGAAAAAGAATCAGCATTTGCAAAACTGAATAAAACAAAGGCAAAGCTGGGTAATTGGGAGTGAACCGGGAAAGTTGACTGAAATGATATAAATCGACGAAGATCAGGGCGAGGGTATAAAAGAACGAAGCGGCTTGTTCCTTATGGTTTTGCATGTTAGCAGGGAGTTGTATATATGACCAGGGGTGGGCTTCAAAAACTTTTAATAAAGGGTTCTCTGCCTGGTTGCTGGGTGGGTGGGCGTGGCCATGGTGGGCGTGGCCTAGATGACCTCGGGTGGGGGGGACGTTTCTGTCCTCCCCAGGCTCTGGAGTCTTTCCTTGAGCCTCCGGGCGGGCAAAAATAGCCTCCCCAGGCCCTGGAGGCCCTCTGGAACAGGGGTCTCCAACCTTAGTCCCTTTAAGACTTGCGGACTTCAACTCCCAGAGTTCCTCAGCCAGCCAGTCCACAATTCTTAAAGGGACCAAGGTTGGAGACCGCTGCTCTGGAATGTCCGGTAGGCCCCTTTTTCGCCCTCCCCGAGCCTCCGCGTGCACCCTGCACTTACCTCCAATGGGCCGCGTGGGGACTCCTGGGAGGGGTGAGGTGGGAGGGGCCAGCCAGGAGTGGGATTTAGGGGTTCTCCGAACTGCACAGAATCTTACCTAGAGGTTCTCCCGAACCCCCAGCAGCCCCCACCCCTGTATATTACCCACCATCATGGCTTGTTGGACGAGCGTGTTGCTGTGTTCGCACATATTTTTCAAGATCTTGTTAGCAGCATTGTGCCGGGCTGTCGTCGTTGACTTGGAGGCGACCGTCAATGGATAGATCAGAGCCTATAGGAGGGACCAGAACAAAAGGGCAATTCGTCAAAGCTTGGAAGGTTTGGAGTCTGAAACGTGTGTATGTGTGTGTGTGTAGGGAGGTCTCACCTGGGGATGGTACCTTCCAATATCAGTGAGCAACTGGTAAATGAGCCGTCCCACCAATGGCCGAGGTGTGTCGATTCTTGCAATCAGCTGTGGGATTACCTGATTTTTCAAGGGGAGCAAGAGAAGGAGAGATAAGGAGGGGGGGTGGGGAATTTATTCTACCCTTTCTTAAAGCTGTATAATCAGGCAGCTGCCACTCAACAAATTCTACTATCCGCTGCAGGAGGCGGAGCTTCCTATTTTAAAATCCAGAGCTCTGGGTCAAGACTGGAGAACGGCCCCTGCCAAAAAACCATGACCAAACTACACAAGAAGGAGGAAGAATATTTTTGCTGACATCACATGTTAGCGGATGACCTCTATAACGGTCTGGTTCGGTTCTGCAACCCAACAAGAAAGACACAGACTTCAGAGGATAATTAGAACTGCAGAAAAAACAATGGCTACCAACCTGCCTTCCATTGAGGGCCTGTATACTGCACGAATCAAGAAGAGGGCCGTGAAAATATTTACAGATCCCTCACATCCTGGACATAAAATGTTTCAACTCCTACCTTCAAAACAACGCTACAGAACAGTTTATTCCCGAAGGCCATCACTCTGCTAAACAAATAATTCCCTCAACACTATCAAACTATTTACTAAATCTGCACTACTATTAATCTTCTCATCATTTTCATCACCAATCTCTTTCCACTTATGACTGTATGACTGTAACTTTTTGTTGCTATCATTAAGGGTTAAATTGCAACCTATGACCATCATTTGTGTTGTAAATGTTGTACCTTTGATGTATTTTTTTCTTTTTTCTTTTATGTACACTAAGAGCATATGCACCAAAACAAATTCCTTGTGTGTCCAATCACACTTGGCCAATAAAAAATTCTATAAAAAAAATTCTATAAAAAATAAAAAAAAATATGGAAGGTGGGGCGTGCTAGCTGGAGGATTCTGGGAGTTGAAGTCCACCCATCTTGCCCAAGTAAGACAGTGTCAGCATATTCATGAACTGGAATAGGGCATGGTGGCAAGGTCAGCCAATGAATAGGCATAGCAACTAAATCAGCCAGTGAGGACTGTTTGGAAACTGAAACTGGGAGGAGCCTGGGCATGGCTCTGTATTAAGCTCTGAGCTCTGAAGCTGCAAATTAGTCTGCTCTGCTGAATTGAAACTGAAACTCATCTCTGCTGTTCTCTCTGCTGCCCGTGTTTGCTTGTAACTACTACCACACTGGAAAATCTGCCATTGGTATTGTATAGTTATCTCTGTGTGTTATACTGTATATAAAGAGAAGTGAATGAATCCTGCTGAATCAGTTATCTGTGCGTGCTTTCTGGATGTGATTTTCGCAACAAACTCTGACAGACAGGTGGTTCGTACTTTCAAACCAGCCCCTTACCTGAAGCCAGGTGTCTATCTGGATGGCCTTGACCCCTTCCACCAAGGCTTCGTTGACTTCTGGCCAGTGGCCATAGTCAAACCACAATGTAAGAACCCTGGAGAAAAAAACAAACCAATTCCATGAGCTCCGTTTTCCTCCTTAGGGAAGAATTACAAAGGTGGGAGTGGGGGCACAACTTTGCCCGTGGGCTTAACCATGGGTGAAATCCAGCAGGTTCTAGCGAACCAGTAGCGGAAATTTTGAGCAGTTCGGAGAACCGGCAAATACCACCTCTGGCTGGCCCCTGAGTGGGGTGGGAATGGAGATTTTGCAGTATCCTTCCCCTGCCACGCCCACCAAGCCACGCCCACCAAACCGGTAGTAAAAAAAAAATGGATTTCACCACTGGGCTTAACCCTCCCGCTAACCCCACCCCCAAAACCTGATGATGATTAAAGGTGTCAAATCAAAAGGCACCTGAGCGTATCCTGCAGGTTGTTTCCCCGGGACAAAGAGATGGATCGGAAGAAGCCCTGAACTGCCGGCACGGTGTACATGAGGAGGGTTTTGGACAAGTCCTGTCGGGAAGAGAGAAGGAGGGATGAGTTATCCTCACAAGTAAAAGGGGAGTCAAGGATTTCTTGGAGGAGGAGGAGGAGGCTCTGACCCCGTGGGAGCAGCCTGACCTCAGTGACCTTCTTCTGCACAGGTGAAGGGGCGGGGCTGTTCTCAGCGCTCTCGGCCTCACTTTCGCTGTTGCTGCCTTCCGTGTTGGCGCTGGTGACGCTGGTCCCACTGGCATGGCGCAGCTTCTTCTTCTCGTCCCGGGCCTGATTCTGGAGTTTGTAATGCAGGACTGCTTCGAAGTTCATCACTGCCCAGGCATGCCAAGCCTGGGAAGAGAAAGAGAAAGGCATAATCTGGCCACTGACTGAGGCACCAGTTCAGTCCTTGAGTCAGATGACTATCATTAAGTGTTGCAAGTGTTGTAGCTTGATGAAGGTATCTTGTCTTTTATGTACACCGAGAGCCTATGCACCAAGACAAATTCCTTGTGTGTCCAATCACACTTGGCCAATAAAGAATTCTATTCTATTCTATTCTATTCTATTCTATTCTATTCTATTCTATTCTATTCTATTCTATTCTATTCTATTCTATTCTATTCTAGGACTATCATTAAGTGTTGTACCTTATGATTCTTGATGAATGTATCTTTTCTTTTATGTACACTGAGAGCATATGCACCAAGACAAATTCCTTGTGTGTCCAATCACACTTGGCCAATAAAGAATTCTATTCTATTCTATTCTATTCTATTCTATTCTATTCTATTCTATTCTATTCTAGGACTATCATTAAGTGTTGTATCTTATGATTCTTGATGAATGTATCTTTTCTTTTATGTACACTAAGAGCCTGTGCACCAAGACAAATTCCTTGTGTCCAATCACACTTGGCCAATAAAAAATTCTATTCTATTTTATGTACACTGAGAGCATATGCACCAAGACAAATTCCTTGTGTGTCCAATCACACTTGGCCAATAGAAATTCTATTCTATTCTATTCTATTCTATTCTATTCTATTCTATTCTATTCTATTCTATTCTATTCTATTCTATTCCATTCCATTCCATTCCATTCCATGACTATCATTAAATGTTGTACCTTATGATTCTTGATGAATGTATCTTTTCTTTTATGTACACTGAGAGCATATGCACCAAGACAAATTCCCTGTGTGTCCAATCACACTTGGCCAATAAAAAATTCTATTCTATTCTATTCTATTCTATTCTATTCTATTCTATTCTATTCTATTCTATTCTATTCTATTCTATTCTATTCTATTCTATTCTATTCTTCACCTTTTAGGTCCCACAGCTCGTTTTCCCCAGAAACAAAACTTATATGGACTTATCTCCTCCCTTCTCTAAATTTTCTCTTGACTCTTTTGAAGGACAGTGATGCAATCTGGTTTCCCCTGATCAATCCCCCCTTGAAACCTACAGCTGTTCGCTTTAAAACTTAACTACACAGGCCACACCTGCTTTCTTAAATGTTGTGTATGCTTAGCCAGGTATCCAATCTGGGTCGGTCATTGGAGTCAGAGGTTTTGTCCGTCTTCTGAGCTTTCGGACTAGTGCTGGAGCCCATCTTCAGGGAGCCGCGGTGGCGCAGTGGTTAGAGTGCAGTATTGCAGGCTACTTCTGTTGCCTGCCAACTGACTGCAATTTGACAGTTCGAATCTCACCAGGCTCCAGGTTGACTCAGCCTTCCATCCTTCCATGTTCAGTAAAATGAGGACCCAGATTATTGGGGGCAAAAGACTGACTCTGTAAGCCGCTTAGAGAGGGCTGTAAACCACTGTAAAGCGGTATATAAGTCTAAGGGCTATTGCTCTTCCTTCCTTCCTTCCTTCCCCCCTCCATTCCTTCTTTCCTCCCTCCCTCCTTCCTCCCTCCCTGCCCCCCTCAGCTTTCCATCCTTCCGGGGTGGGTAAAATGGGGACCCAGACTGTTGGGGGCAATAGGCTGACACTGTAAACCGCTTAGAGAGGGGCTGTAAAAGCACTGTGAAGCGGTATATAAATCTAAGTGAAGTAACTGAAAGACTTTGGCCACCTAATGAGAAAGAAAGACTCCCTGGAGAAGAGCCTAATGCTGGGAAAGATTGAGGGCAGAAGAAGGAGGGGACGGCAGAGAACAAGGTGGCTGGATGGAGTCACTGAAGCAGTAGGCATGAGTTTAAATGGACTCCAGAGGATGGTAGAGGACAGGAAGGCCTGGAGGAACGTTATCCATGGGGTCGCGATGGGTTGGACACGACTTCCCAACTAACAACAACAACAAGTCTAAGTGCTATTGCTATCTTCTCTTTAGCTCGGAAGACAAAACCTCTGGTCCTGGTGACCGACCGATTGGATCCTGCAACTTTATCCTGGGGAACGTATATTCACCGTCGCTGTTTACGTAGGGCATGTCAAATTTTTCAACCTTCAATTTCCAAACATTGGGGGGCGTTCAAAAGTTGTGACACGTCTTGGGGATTGTAGAGGTATTTTGGTTACTTTTAATATAATTTAGATGTGCTTGGTAAGTAACTACATTAAGTGTCGTTTACTTTTTAACGTTTTGCTTTGTTTCACTTGGCCAACTGGCAGTCGTCCAAAGTCAATTCCAGCCGCACCGTTAGCAATCCAAATGAAAATGGGGATGTCGTTTCTTCCTTTCGGAACCTTCCTCGCCCTCCAAAGGCTGCTCAGCCCTTGACTGACTCGCTTCCTTTAGCAATGCCATTGTTTTCCCTCTGGAGTTTGCGACCAGAGTGAGTCCTTCTTGGTGAGGCAACCTGGTTCCTGGTTTCTTACGCCGGCGGCACGTGAGAGCCGGCACTAAAAGCCGCTGAGGGACCTGCCTGACCTGACCTCTCCCTTGACTTACTTTGTACCAATTGCGGTCGTGCTCCGTCGAGGCGCTGTAGTACTGAAGGACTTTGGGAATGGTGCTCTCGTTGATGCCTTGCAGGTTCAGCTGCCACTCTCCCAGTTTCAGGAAACACCTTGAGAATAGGACAAAGAAATCTGGGTTACCAACAGGAGGAGGAGGAGGAGGAGGAGGAAGAGGAGGAGCCTATCCATTAAGTCAAATCCGACTCTTGGCAATTCTATGGGCCAAATTTCTCCATATCTTCTGATCATGCACTATTCCTTTTAAGTTTTGCTATGTTGTGTCTGGTTGTCAGCTTTGATCGTGTCCAGCCACCACGTTCTTTGACAGCCTGGTTTCCTTTTACCGCTAACTCTTCCAAACCCAATTGCTTCTTTCTCCAGTGAATTCCCTCGAATCAACATCATCATCATCATCATCATCCTCTTTTAACGACCCCATAATCCCTTGCGGGGTGGAGTCTGGGCAACTGAACGGAGCTGAGTGTTTACTGGCCGGGTGCCCTTCCTGTCGCCAATGCGGAGTTTTTTTTCCCTTTTCAGCAGATATATTCTCCGTGTGCCCAGAGAGAAACATCTGCCTCTACCTAGGATCGAACTAACAGCCTCCTGATTGTGAGGCGAGAGCTCCACCACTAGGCCACCGCGCCACTCGAGTGAATTCCCCCGAATGACATGGTCAAGTAAATGAGAGGCAGTTTCGTGATTTTGCCTTCCGGTGACATGTCTGGTGTTACGCGCTCCAGTACTTGCTTGTTAATCACCTTTGCTGTCCAAGGAACCAACACGACACTTTGATTAATAATTTCAGTGTTTGGGAGCTAACTGGCCACAATCTTGGCTCTGGATCCTGGATGATTAGCCAGAAAGAGGCCATTTTCCATCTCTGGGGATATAACTGCATCAGGGCTCCGGGAAGGGAACTCACAAAGCCTCTGTGGCTCAGACTGCTAAGACAGTCTGTTATTAACAGCAGCTGCTTGCAATTACTGCAGGTTCAAGCCCCACCAGGCCCAAGGTTGACTCAGCCTTCCATCCTTTATAAGGTAGGTAAATGAGGACCCAGATTGTTGGGGGCAATAAGTTGACTTTGTAGATAATATACAAATGGATGAAGACTATTGCTAACATAGTGTAAGCTGCCCTGAGTCTTCGGAGAAGGGTGGGATATAAATGCAAAAATAATAATAATAATTAAAAAATGCCTCCTTAGGGAGCCTTAAGTACATTTTGCGCTACTGACCCTCCTGTTTCTAGAGAGATAGCTACCTAAAGCAGGGATCTCCAACCTTGGCAACTTTAAAACCTGTGGACTTCAACTCCCAGAATTTTGGGAGTTGAAGTCCACAAGTCTTAAAGTTGCCAAGGTTGGAGACCCCTGACCTAAAGAGATATTTACATACTTCTTGCCACTATCTCATTCTGGTTTATTGGAACCAGAGATCGGTACTTGTATGCCAAAGATATGAGGAGATGAACTTTTAATCTTGTCAAAGTAAGAAATGGGACTCTTCCCCTTCGATCGGAGGTCCCCAACCCCTGGTCTGTAGACCGACCTTGGGCCGCAGCAAACAAGCAAAGCCCCATCCGCAGGATGCAGGCACCACACAAAACCACACACCCCTCCGGTCTGCGGAAAAACAACCTCCCTCTATGGAACCGGGTCCCTGGTGCCCCCAAAATGTTGGGGGCGGCTGCGTTAGGGCAGTTGCCGTTCCTGGGTTCGGCAAGGCGAGTCTCTCACCGGGCCATGAGCTTGTGAAGCTCCTGTCGGTGCTGCTGATCCTCGGTGGCGATGGCATGCTGGGCTTGCTGCTGCATCATCTGCACGAAATGCTGCATGTGCTGGAAGGCTTCGATCTGCAAGACGAGAAGCAAAGCAAAGGGGTTGTGATGCGTCACTGCTGGGCTGCTAAGGAGACTGCAAACCCCCCCCCCCAGGACCATGCGGGGCATCCTCTGCTCTGCTCTGAAAAGCCATTTCTAAGTACAGGCGTGTTGTGACCTAGGCTCACTTAGGCATAAAAGACACAATTAGTATTAAAGAACTCTATTTTATTATGCTAACAGCTGGGAATTACTTCATTCCCAGCTTAGTCCAAATGAAGTTCAAAACAAAGTCCTTCAGAAAAAGTCCTTCGGCCTTATCACAAACCTTTGTCTTCTTTGGCACTCTGCCAAAGGCTTTTCTTGGCAAGAACCCCACAAAATTCAGAAGCAAGAGACACCGACTAGAAACAATTGTAGCAATGTTGCTTTCCTACAAAGAGCCCAAGAGCTGTTGCTGCTCTTTTAAGCCTTACTCCCGAGTCGTCCTTTTTTCTTCAGCTGCTCTTGCCTTCTGGCAGCTCTTCTCAATCGTGCACTAGGAACAGGCTCCTCCTGTTCCTCTGCCTCTCTGCTGTCCGCCTCTGGAGGCTCCGAGGTCCGTGCATCACTCCCAGATGGCCCTGGCCCCATCTCCGCCTCTGATGCACAGCCCTCATCCAGGCCTTTCCCTGACTCCAGGACAGTTGTGGTGTCCTGGGGTTGTGCGATCATTTTTTTTTTGGAACTTTCCAACAATGGGGAAGCCAGATCCACTTAACAACCCTGTGGCTGATTTCACATCTGCAGTGATTCATGTAAGCACTGTGGCAAGAACGGTCCTAAAACGGGGCAGACGGACCTCAATTAAAAAAAATATGTCTCGCTCAGCAGCCAAAATTTTGGGTTCGATGGCAGTCGTAAAGAGAGGACTAGCTGCATTTGGTGCTGGGCATTAAAGGTCTGCAAGGAATTGTAGTGCGTATCGAAGTTTTTGCGTAAAAGGCACCTTTCTTCAGCATCCAGTCGGAAACAGACACAACTCCAGAAAAGAAGGGGGGCGGGAAGACATGTTCTCTTCAAAAATTGTGGAGGGGAGAAAGGTGGCAAGGAACGAAAGGAATCTCTGGCTCGGTTTTATCTGCCAGCACTACAACGGCTCTAAGACAGAGAGAGTTCCGCAAGAAAGGGAAGGCATTCTTAAGAGAGTAGCCCCATCCTACCTTACGGGCGCTTTTCCACATGTGCTTCATGTATGCGTAGGTCACTTGAGGGTGAAGAGTGGGCAAAGGATGGTCCAGCTGTCGGGATGGGTCGACCCCCAGGAGCAACACCAAGGTCTTTTGGGCTAAAGCCTTCGGCAAGGAACAAAAGGAGAGACAAGTGAACAAGCAGAGCTCACCTTATCCTCCGGCTGGGGAATTCTGGGAGTTGAAGTCCACACTTCTGAAAAGCTACGGAGGGAAGCTGAAGGAAGGGGAGGCCAGAGTTACTCACCAGCCTACCGCTCTTGCCACACAAACTGGCGTACTTGAGCCACATTCTCATGTCCTCGTGGGGGTTGACCACGAGCGATCGGACCATGAGGATCCGCTGCCAGTCCTCTACGATCCGCTGGCAACCCTAGGAAGAAAGGGAGTTTCTCTTTCTTTCTTTGCCAGTAAAAAGTTTTTTATTTTTAAAACACATTAAAACGAAAGACAAACATACAACATTTATATAGATCTCACTGTTTATCAGCTATTCAAGACAGTCCTTTCCTATTATTTACACACATTTTAGTTTTATCTTACTCTACTTTTGTTTATCTACCGTTCCTATTTTCTAACCATTCATAGCATTTGCTCCAGACCTTATAATATTCTGTGTCCTCTTTCTCTTTCATTTCTTTTGTAAGTTTGTCCATCTTTGCACATTCTAATATTTTTTTTAATTAGTTCTTCCTCTGTTGGTGGATTTTCATTCTTCCAATTTTGGGAATAGGCTATACGTGCTGCTGTGAATAGATGGAGTATTTTTTTTTTTAATTTACATTTATATCCTACCCTTCTCCGAAGACTCAGGGCGGCTTACAGTGTATAAGGCAATAGTCTCATTCTATTTGTATATTTACAAAGTCAACTTATTGCCCCCCCAACAATCTGGGTCCTCATTTTACCTACCTTATAAAGGATGGAAGGCTGAGTCAACCTTGGGCCGGGCTTGAACCTGCAGTAATTGCAGGCTGCTGTGTTCTAATAACAGGCTTCTTACCAGCCTGAGCTACCACGGCCTCTACCACTAT
The DNA here is from genome assembly GCF_028640845.1 of Ahaetulla prasina. Taxonomy (NCBI): domain Eukaryota; kingdom Metazoa; phylum Chordata; class Lepidosauria; order Squamata; family Colubridae; genus Ahaetulla; species Ahaetulla prasina. The sequence continues at coordinate 8,102,578 of NC_080556.1, read as the reverse complement.
TAAATGTTGCGTATCGTTTGTATAATTTTCTGTTGGAATCCCTAATTAAAAATTGTTCTGGCTCTCCCTTTATTGGTTTCTGTATTATTTCCTGTAACCACTTTTTAATTTTGGCCCAGAATCTTTTCGCCACTGGGCAGGCCCACCAGAGATGATAATATGTTCCGTAATTGCTCTTGCATTTCCAACACTTTGGTGAGTTATTGGGGAACAACTTTGCTATTCTGGCTGGTGGTAGATGCCATCTATGGAACATTTTCATCTGGTCTCCTGCGTGAGCAGGGGGTCGGACTAGATCAGGTGTCCCCAACCTTTCGGACCTCAGAGACCACTGAGTTCATAATTTTAAATCCTGCGGACCACTAATAGGATCTGCCTAATGACTGGCTGGGTGGGTGTGGCTAGCTGGTCATGTGACTGGGTGGGCGTGGCCAACTCCTCACCTCCCCATCCCGGGGTCTTTAGGGCCCCAACAGGAAGCAGTTGTTGGAGCTAAGCAGCCACCATGAGAAAGAGTTGGCAAAACAGCTCAATTCAAATTGGATCTGACCGAGAAGGAAGCTCAGCAGAAGCACCTCACTGAGGACTAGGAGCATAGGCTTTCCAAGCAGAGGGAAGATCTGCGGGAATGCAAGGCCAGGTACCAGCGCCTACAGACTCAGCGGGCATAGATGGTCAGCCGGTTCCAGCCCATGAGGCAGTCTCACTGAAACGAGGCCCTCCGGCTCTTTGCCACCAGCGGCACTTCCCTCCAGCCTTCGCCCAAAGCCCCACACCAGGAGGCTGAAGCAGACCCCCAAGTCGGAATTTCTGCCCCCCTCCGACCCACACAAAAAGACCCCGAAGGGGGAGACTCTCTGCACCAACACAAACGTTCACTGCACATATCCGTCCTGGGCCTTTTCTTTGAGGATCCCTGATTTAGTGTAATATTAAAAACGCAAATAATTTTTCTGTGGACCACCAAAATTTTCTCGTGGACCACCAGTTGGTGATCCCTGGACTAGATGACCTCCAAGGTCCCTTCCAATTCTGCTACTGTTAAATCTAGATTCAACTGCATCTGATTTTTAATTATTTAGCCATCTAGGAGAGAACCTGAAAGCTGTCTCTATAGAGTTTTCTGCGCCTTCTTCAAATAATTTTATTTTCCCCTAAAAGCCGGGAGATCAACTGTTGGAAGGGGGCTGGGATCACTTGGGGCGACTTTCCCACTCATCTAAAATTAGAGGAAAGATGATGCTGCTTGAAGCTTTTTTTGAAACCGACTTTCCACTAAACAATCCAGAAGAATGTGATGAGTAAGAGCCAGAAGTATGTGTCCTTTCTTTGCCCTGTTTCCCCTCTTTTCGGGGTGATAAACAGCTCCATCTGCAGACTTTCCCCCATCGGCTTTTCCTTCCCCGGTGGAATGTTCTCTGAGCTCTTCCAGACAGGAATTCAGCTCTGGAGGCGAAATGCTTCCCAGATGGCATAGGAAACAAGGAGACGGCTGCTGGCAGTGACACGTACACAGGGCTTAGGCTGGGGGGACCCAGGAAGAGGCACAACAGACAGGAAGGAAGGAAGGAAGGAAGGAAGGAAGGAAGGAAGGAAGGAAGGAAGGAAGGAAGGAAGGAAGGAAGGAAGGAAGGAAGGAAGGAGATGGGGAAGGGAGGGGAGGTAAAGGGAAGGGAAGGGAAGGAAAGGAAGGAAGGAAGGAAGGAAGGAAGGAAGGAAGGAAGGAAGGAAGGAAACAGGGAAGGGAGGGGAGGTAAAGGGAAGGGAAGGAAAGAGATGGGGAAGGGAGGGGAGGGAAGATAAAGGAAGGAAGAGATGGGAAGGAGGAGGGAAGATAAAGGGAAGGGAAGAGAAGGAAGGAAGACAGGAAGGCAGGAAAGGGAGAGAGAGAGGAAGGAGATGGGAAGGCAGGAAGGCAAGGGAGGAAGGAAGGGAGAAAGGAGATGGGAATGGGGAAGGAGGGAGGGCGGGAGGAAGGAGGAAGGAAGGAAACGGGGAAGGGAGGAGAGGTAAAGGGAAGGGAGGGGAGGGAAGATAAAGGGAAGGGAAGGGAAGGGAAGGAAGGAAGGAAGACAGGAAGGAACAAAGGAAAGGGAGAGAGAGAGGAAGGGAGAGAGGAAGGAGATGGGAAGGCAGGAAGGCAAGGGAGGAAAGGAGGGAGAAAGGAGATGGTAATGATGAAGGAGAGTGGGAGGGAGGGAGGGAGGAAGGAAGAAGGAAGGAAGGAAAGGGAGGGAGGAAGGAGATGGAAATGGGGAGGGAGGGAGGGAGGGAAGGAGGAAGGGAGGGAGGAAGGAGATGGGAATGGGGAGGGGGAGAGTGAGGAAGGGCGGGAGGGAGGAAGGAAAGAAGGAAGACCAAGCTGGGATCCTGCACTCTGCTTGTGAGGAGGCTGGATGGGGAGAAACCCAAAGATAAAGACCTGGAAGTCCTGGATACAGGTAACAAAACCGGGCAGGCCAGCAAGCCGAACGGTGTCTCAATGGCAAAATGTCCTGCAGGTTCCTAGTCTGGTAAATTTTCCAATCAAAATATTAGATGTTAAGAACCCTCCAAAACAAAAAGCTTCTAATCACTGACACGTCGGCTCCAGAAAGCGCTCCAGGCGAAATGCCGGGAATTGGGAGTTCTAGTCTACATTCCGAGTATCAGACCTGCTTCTTCAGAGCTGTTGCTTCCAGGGGAGCCTTACCTGAAGTCTCTCCCACCAGATCTGGCGAAGGATCTCTCGCCGTTCCGGCACCAGCTTGTACTGGATGACTTCTTCCAGCTCGGACAACATCTGGCAGGAGACCATCGCCTGGAAAAAAAGGGGTTGGCACCATCATCATCATCATCATCATCGCTACTCCGGAATGACAGGTAGTCCTCAACCGACGACCACAACGGAGCCCAAAATTTAGGTTGCTAAGCGAAGACCGGGTGTTCGGCGAGCTTTGCCCCCTTTTGTGACGTTTCTCGCCTACGTTTCTGAAGCGAGTCGCTGCCGTTGTTAAATTTGTAACGTGGTCGTTGAGCAGATCTGGGTTTCCCTCGCTGAAGGTTGCAAAAAGGGGATCACGTGACACCCCCCCCCCCCGTGGGCACTGCAACCGTCATAAATGTGAATCGGTTGTCAAGCATCCAAATGCAGATCAAATGTTGAGCATGAGGGGTCATGCTGCAAGGGTCGAAAGTATGAAAATACGTCACTCTTTTTAGTGCCATTGTAACGTCAAACTTTCACTAAGTCAGGGGTCTGCAAACTTGGCTCTTTTAAGACTTGTGGACTTCAACTCCCAGAGTTCCTCAGCCAGCTTTGCTGAGGCTGAGGCTTTGCTGAGGCTTTGCTGGCTGAGGAACTCTGGGAGTTGAAGTCCACAAGTCTTAAAAGAGCCAAGTTTGCAGACCCCTGCACTAAGTGGACTGTTGTAAGTCGAGGCTGCTTGTAGATCCCCAAGGAAGGACTGCCGTGCTGCTGGGTGAGGAGATGAGCTACTCACCCCGTAAGCTCGGCTGTAACTCTCTCCTGCCATGGCTGTGAGCTCGGCATCCAGGAGATCTCGGGCTTTGTCGATGCACTGGGGGAGGAAAGATGAAGAAAAATGAACACACACACACACACACCCCGAGGAAAAGCTCTCCGAACAGAATCAGGGGATAAAACAGCTTTTTACTTTTTTTTTTCTTCCCCAGGAGGCTGAATCCTGATTTTGGTCTCCAGAATCCCAGCCTTTTGTTTGCTATTCTCGTCATTAACAATGTAATGGAAGGAGCTAAGCCAGTGTATAAAAAAACAAGTCATGTAAAAGGAAGAGTAGAATAGAATAGAATAATAGACTAGAGTAGCATAGCATAGCGTAGAATAGAATAGAATAGAATAGAAGAATAGAGTACAGTACAATAGCATAGAGTAGAGTAGAGTAGAATATAATAGAATAATAGAGTAGAATAGAGTAGAATATTATAGAAAAGAATAGATTATAGAGTAGAGTAGAGTAGAAGAGAAGAGTAAATACAGTACAATACAGTACAATAGTGTAGAGTAGAGTAGAGTAGAATAATAGAGTAGAATAGAATAGAAAAGAATAGATTAATAGAGTAGAATAGCGTAGCGTAGCATAGAGTAGAACAGAAGAGTACAGTACAGTAGCGTAGCGTAGCGTAGAGTAAAGTAGTAGAATAGAATAGAATAGAATAGAATAGAATAGAATAGAATAGAATAGAATAGTTGGAAGGGACCTTGGAGGTCTTCTAGTCCAACCCCCTTCTCAAGCAGGAAACTCTACATCACTTCAGACAAATGGTTGTCCAACCTCTTCTTAAAAAAACTTCCAGTGTTGGAGCATTCACAACTTCTGGAGGCAATCTGTTCCACTGGTTAATTGTTCTTCTAAGACCTCCAAGGTCCCTTCCAACTGTTATTATGTTATGTTATGCTTTAATTCCTGGCTCTTCCCACCCCAGGCCTTGAACTAGGTGGAGTGGTGGGCCTGGGTAGGAAAGACATATGCCTGAGATGGTTTTATTTCACCCAGATGGCCCCCATCCTCTCTTCTTCTTTTTTTTTATTGTAGGTTTATTTTCAATTATTTAAGTCAGGCGGTCTTTACAAATCTGACGAATAAATATCCCAAGACAGTACGGCTCGGATCTTGGGAACGCTCTTGCCAGTTAAAACCTCTCCAGACGCCGAAAACCTTCCGAAAACCTCAGCTGGGCTCCCGTACAAAAGAAGCAGCCCCCCCCCTCACCGAAAGAATTTCCCCTGAAGGGACCCGGCTTCTTACTTGCAGGAGGACAAGCCACACATTCTCTCCAGGGCTGGTTACGCAAGCAAACCCTTTGGTTCGGTCCTCATCCGGCCTAACCATAATCCAAAACTGCAATGCAGTCGCAGGAATGGTGCATTACATAACCTTTCTTTCTTTTTTTTTTTTTTTTGTAATTCAAAAGGTGAAAAAGGGTCACGTCCAAGGAAATAGACTTCCAGTGCCTGGATTTTGACAGGGTCACTTTGGATCATCTTGATTTTTTTTTTTTAAGAGGTTTCTATCGGCCTTGAATTTCGGAGGGGACTCCAGAACTGGCTTTGAATAGAATAGAATAGAATAGAATAGAATAGAATAGAATAGTATAGAACAGAACAGAATTTTATTGGCCAAGTGTGATTGGACACACAAGGGATTTGTCTTGGTGCATATGCTCTCAGTGTACATAAAAGAAAAGATACCTTCATCAAGAATCATAAGGTACAACAGTTAATGATAGCCATAGAATGGAATGGAATGGAATGGAATGAAGTGGAGTAGAGTGCAATGGAATAGAATAGAATAGAATAGAATAGAATAGAATAGAATAGAATAGAATAGAACAGAACAGAACAGAATTTTATTGGCCAAGTGTGATTGGACACACAAGGGATTTGTCTTGGTGCATAGGCTCTCAGTGTACATAAAAGAAAAGATACCTTCATCAAGAATCATAAGGTACAACAGTTAATGATAGCCATAGAATGGAATGGAATGGAATGGCGTGGAGTAGAGTGCAATGGAATAGAATAGAATAGAATAGAATAGAATAGAATAGAATAGAATTTTATTGGCCAAGTGTGATTGGACACAGAAGGAATTTGTCTTGGTGCATAGGCTCTCAGTTTACATAAAAGAAAAGATACCTTCATCAAGATATTTTGAAAGATAAGCAACGATTATTCCTAGGATATAAGGCCTTGGTAAAACCCCGCGTAATGGGGTGAGCTCCCGTGACTTGCCCCAGCTTCTGCCAACCTAGCAGTTCGAAAGCAGGTAAAAATACAAGTAGAAAAAATAGGGACCACCTTTGGCGTTCCATGCACCTTTGGCGTTCAGTCATGCCGGCCACATGACCACGGAGACGTCATTGAACAGCGCTGGCTCTTCGGCTTTGAAACAGAGATGAGCACCGCCCCCTAGAGTTGGGAACGACTAGCACGTATGTGCGAGGGGAACCTTTACCTTTGCCTAAAACCACACTTGGAATGCTGCATCCAGTTTTGGTCACATTATTAAAAAAAATGTTGAGGTTTTGGAAAGAGTGCAGAGAAGAGCAATCAAGATGATTAGGGGGCTGGAGGCTAAAACATATGAAGAACGGTTGCAGGAACTGGGTATGGCTAGTTTAACGAAAAGAAGGACCAGGGGAGACATGATAGCAGTGTTCCAATATCTCAGGGGCTGCCACAAAGAAGAGGGAGTCAAGCTATTCTCCAAAGCACCCGAAGGCAGGACAAGAAACAATGGGTGGAAACTCATCAAGGAGAGAAGCAACTTAGAACTAAGGAGGAATTTCCTGACAGTGAGAACAATTAATCAGTGGAACAACCTGCCTTCAGAGGTTCTGAGTGCTCCATCACTGGAAGATTTTAAGAAGATGTTGGATAACCATTTGTCTGAAGTGGTGTAGAGTTTCCTACTTGAGCATGGGTTGGACTAGAAGATCTCCAAGGCCCCTTCCCAACTCTGTTATTCTGTTAATCACATGGATGGATGGATAGATGGATGGTCTCCCTCAGCAAAATACAAGAGAGCACTCAGATGCTAAGTGACAGATGAACACTGCCGTTGTCTAACGTTTCTTGAGGGCTATCAAGTTCAATGAACTGCATCTCTGGATAAGTAGGCCATTATGATCTTGGTGGCTCATTATATACTGGTATAAAGCAGGTGGCTAGTTAAAAAAAACACAACACAAACCAATTGCAGGTTGCCAAGTACAGACACATGACGACAGGTTAGGATGGGGTTCAAAAGAAGGAAGGTCCCAGAATCCCAAACACGGCTGGCAAGCTTTAGGAAATACCTGTTGGGCCAGAGAGAAAAGGTCCTGATGGAGAGCCAGGACAGCCCGGTAGAAGGCGCCGTCATGGGTGTCCCTTGGGATCATGCAGGTGTACTCCTCCATGCTGTCCCACTGTCCTGAGGAAAGAAAGAAAGCAGCCCAGCTTGAGCCAATGGGAGGATCTGGTTTGGCCGTAGCGAGAGGCCGGGTCAAAATCTCGAAAGCTGTATTTATGTGTTGTGGCCTGCCAGCGGAGCCGGTGACATGCTCAGACAGTGAGGAGGTTGGGGAGGAACATGGACCAGTCCTGGAGTCTGGGGAAGGCTCTGCGTCGGAGGCAGAGACGGGGCCAGGGCCATCTAACAGTTATCAGCTGCTTTCGGAGTCGGACATCAGTGGGGCAGAAGAACAGCTGGAGCCTGTTCCCAGTGTGAGCATGCGCAGAGCTGCCAGGAAAAGGGAACAGCTAAGGAAGAAGGGTCGACTCAGGAGTAAAGCCACAGGTGGACGTTTAATGCCCCCTCCCATAGGGAAGAAAGGGGAACGACAGGGGAGGGGAGTTTGCAGGGGACAATTAGTTCAGTTCATTAGAGTGAAGATCTGTTCCCGATTTCTTGCCAAATGTTGTCTGCTACAGAGTGGCATTTGGAAGGTATCGGCCTGGGCGCTCTCCAAGCCTGATAAAGGTCTGTAGTTGTGAAATCTCTTGGAAGACTGTCGGCTGAGACTTTGCTGAAGAGGAATTCACTTTAAACTAAATAAAAAAGGGGGTTTATCGGGGACGAGGAGTCGGCTTCGTGCTTTTGGGAAGCCTGGGTCAGAACATTATGCCGCATCCTAAGCTTGGTTCATGCCGACCGACATTGGTCGGTTCAGACGTTTCACCTTCGCCTGCAAAATTTAGGACCTTGAAGCCACCACTGATTCTGGAAGGCTTTGCAAAACGGGACCAAATAGTATGTGGCTATGAGTGGGGTGGGGGAATGACCATTTTATGCCAGCCAAAGAGGGAATCTGGGATATTGTTTGATTCCATGGCTTGGGATGGTGCGAGCAGCACATCTAAAGTCTGAGAGGGCCTGTTCTGTCCTCCCTCGCCTCCGTCCGAGTGATGGCTTAATTAGCCAGAACTATCAGCTCTGGCAGCAGAATAGCCAGTGTCTGCCAAGAGCCTTCCTTATCTTCCACAACGCTGGTGAGTCACCCAGGAACAAACGTCAGCTCTTAATAAGTGGATTTGCCTGTTACAAAGAGATACAGCAGCTCTCACTGCCTTTTATATCCTGTAGGGTGTGGCTCCATGACTCAGCACTTCCTAGGCCTGCCCCACCCTTGCTTCTGTTGTTCCCTCCTCTCCCGCCTACGAAACCTAGGGTCCAGCCAGGCCTGATTGCCATCAGCTGGGTCTGGAGGCGTGGCCGGGGGGGGGGAAGAGTCAGGGAACGGAGGCCTCGTTATCTCTTCCACCTGGCCTGCCTCTGGCTCCTGGAGCTGAGCCAGGGAAGCCGGTGCTCCGAGGTAAGTCCTGACGGCCCTTCCCCCTCGCTGTCCACTTTCTGGCAGCAGGGCCGGCTCGGGGGGCGTAGACACAACAGAGCCCCTTTGGCATAGTCAGATGTGAGACTGCCTCTGCAAGGCTCCCTTGGCCAAACGTGAACCCCAAGGATTTCTCCCCCGAAGATCTTCGAAGAGCAAAGGGTGGGGTAGACAGTCACCTAAGCCCCAAGCCGCCGCCGCTGCCATCCTTGCCATTTTCGCTTGTGTTTCGTCATTCACCAAGGTCCATTTCTCACAGCACTGCTGATGCAGCTGTCCCCTAGGATCCAAGACACAAGAGCTGAGAGTTATAAACCCAGCGGGAAAACCCACCATCCGCCCACAATTTTAAGTTTATTATTCAATGTATATTTCGCCCATCTCGCAAAAAGCGATTCTGGCGAGCTGAAATCCACACGTCTTAAAAGTTGGCCAGGGGGAGGGACCCCGCTTTGTTGCGTGAAATAAAGAGCCCTTGGAAAGCGACTTCCAAGGAAGGGCAGAATAACAGAGCTGGAAGGGACCTTGGAGGTCTTTTAGTCCAACCCCTGTGCTCCAGCAGGAGGCGGTATATCATTTCAGACAAATGGCTGTCCAATCTGTTCTTGAAAGCCTCCAGTGAAAGAGCAGCCACAACCTCTGGAGCCATTCCGCTGGTTGATTGTTCTCACTGCCAGGAAATTTCTCCTTAGTTCTAGGTTGTTTCTCCCTTTGATTAGTTTCTATCCGTTGCTTCTAGTCCTGCCTTCCAAGTGCTTTAGAAAATAATCTTATTTGTGGGTGCCCCTCAAATATTGGAACACTGCTATCATGTCCCCTCTACTCCTTCTTTTCATTAAACTAGACACACCCAATTCCTGCAACTGTTCTTCATATTTTTTAGCCAGTGGTGGGTTTCAAAAATTTTCGTGACCGATTCGGTGGGTGTGGCTAGGTGGGTGGACATGTGGCTGTGTGGGCGTGGCCAACTTGATGTCATTCATACCCATGTCACATGACAACCCCCACCTAGCCATGCCCACAGGAAAAGGTAGGAAAAATTTTGGAATTTCCACCTATCTACCCCCACCCTCCCTTTGCCAATCGCCCGTTTCCCCTCCTTTAGTGGCCCTAGCCCCACTTCCTCTCCCACAACCGCCTCTTTGTTCCGGCTGCTTACCTTCCACGGTGGCTGGTCCAGAGTCCGGAAGGCAAGCTGACCGGAGTTTTCGGCGGCCCACAGCCAGCTGATGCTGCTGGTAACGGCTAGCAAAGAAGCCTCTTTGAGAGCCGCTTTACGGCTGCGGCGGCTGGCTGCAGGCTGCCGAAAAGTACCGGTGGTCGCGGAAAAAGCTGCTGCCGTCACCGCCATGTTCTTCGCGCATGCGCATCCCATTGGACTTGCAAGGCAATGGGATGCGTGTTTGCGAAGAACATGGCAGCGATGAACACGGCGGGCGGGGTGAGCGAGCGACAACCAGTTCAGGGGCGTAACCAGCCGGGCATCGCTACCGGTTCGGCGACATTGGCCAAATTTCCACCAACGGTTCGTGCAAACCGGTGCAAACTGGCTGAATACCACCACCTCTGGTTTTCGCCCCCAGTTCCCTAATCATCTTTGTTGCTCTTCTCTGTCCTCTATCCAGAGTCTCAACATGGTGACCAAAACTGGATGCAGCATTCCAAGTGTGTGGCCTTACCAGAAGCTCCCAAGGGCAAAACACATCATTGGGCTCTTACCATTCCCCTAAGGCTTCCAGGCAGCGCATGCGGCCAAGCATCAGTTCCGGATCATCCTTGTTGGTGTCCATCTTTTTGTCATAGGCCACAAGGGCGTCTTCCCACTCGTGCAGCTTCTCGTACCAGGTGGCCTGGATTTCCTGGAAGGAAGAGCCAGGAAATGGTGAGCGGGGGGAGGAAAGAAAACTCAGACATTTTCAACTGGCACAGAGCAACCATTGGCAGTTGGGCAGCCTAACCTATTGAAAATAGGGCCTCTGGTGGCTCAGCAGACTAAGTCTGTCTGTTATTAACACAGCTGCTTGCAATTACTGCAGGTTCAAGTCCCACCAGGCCCAAGGTTGACTCAGCCTTCCATCCTTTATAAGGTAGGTAAAATGAGGACCCAGATTGTTGGGGGCAATAAAAGTTGACTTTGTATATAATATACAAATGGATGAAGACTATTGCTTGACACTGTGTAAGCCGCCCTGAGTCTTCGGAGAAGGGCGGGATATAAATTCAAATAAAAAAAAAATCTTTCTGAAGCTAAAGCGGTGTTGAAACATCGCAGAGAGATGGAGTCTCTGCCATTTTGTTTAGCTGCCCTAAACCAAGTATTTCTCAACCTTAGCAACTTTAGGCTTGGCAACTTTACACTTAGACTGGGTGGGCTTCAACATGGCTGGGGAATTCTGGGAGTTGAAGTCCAGGCAGCTTAAAGTTGCTAAATTGCTACGGCTAAGGAACACTCTTCTCATCTCAGAAAATTTTCCTTTTAGAAGTGGATTGTAATTCAGTAAGGCAGACTTTTCACAAAAGGAGTCCCAAATTCTCCCCTTTTGGAATTAAAAAACAAACAAACTTCCTACCTTCTTATCCTTTTTTAAAGAAGGCATCTAAATTTTTGGAAAAAGGGTAGCTAGACTGCCTCCAATATTAAGATGGAGCCAGTGGTGAAATTCAATTTTTTTTACTACTGGTTCTGTGGGAGTGGCTTGGTAGGCGTGGCAGGGGAAGGATACTGCAAAATCCCCATTCCCTCCCTACCCCTGGGGGAAGGATATTGCAAAATCCCCATTCCCTCCCCACTCCAAAGGGAAGGATATTGCAAAATCTCAATTCCCTCCCCACTCCTGGGGGAAGGATACTGCAAAATCCCCATTCCCTCCCCGCTCCTGGGGGAAGGATACTGCAAAATCCCCATTCCCTCCCCGCTCCTGGGGGAAGGATACTGCAAAATCCCCATTCCCTCCCCGCTCCTGGGGGAAGGATATTGCAAAATCTCCATTCCCACCCCACTCTGGGGCCAGCCAGAGATGGTATTTGCTGGTTCTCCGAACTACTCAAAATCTCCGTTACTGGTTCTCCAGAACCTGTCAGAACCTGCTGAATTTCGCCCCTGGATGGAGCCCATCATCAGCACAATACATTCGTTAACGGTTTTTTGTGAGCTGCAGCTCAGCTCATCAAACGCAACAATTAAGTAGTACATTAGTAACGCATAAACTAAAACGATAAAGGCTCCTGTCAGCATTTGTGAGTTTGAAAAGATGCTGCCTGACTGCTCCTGTTTCTGCTAACTTTAAGGAATTTCACTTCTAATAAAAAGGATAAGAATACAAAAGCTTTTTTTCTTCCCCTCACCCCTTCCTTTTTTGACTCTTTGTCTCTGCCCTCATGCGGGGCTCCGGTCTGTTTGATTTAGCCCTTTGGCAGTTCCTGATGCGACGGTTGCCAAGTCATGGATTCCTTCCCAGCCTGCAGGGCAGGATCAAACTGCACACGCTGCTCCGCCACGTGAGACGGGAGGCCCTTCCAAAGGCCCAAAGCCGATGGGCAAAAACAAGAGGGATCACTTACCAGCTCCCCAAAATGCTTCATGGCGTATTCCAGCACCCCAGATGCGGCCTCCGGTTGCTGCAGTTTATTGTTTATGCTGCAAAGAGAAAAGAAAAAGAAAAAAAGCCTCAGGAGCCGTTTCTGTTATAAAACGTATAAATCCGTTAGATTGGTGCGCTTGCTGGATTCTTGTAATGTTTGGTTTTATTTAACGGAACTCATTCCTCAACATATTCTCCTGTTAAGAAACAATTATGGAAAGCAAGGTATTTATTCGGCAACAGTGGAGCAAAGCAAAGCAAAAAAAGAAAAGAAAATTAACAGCTGTTTTAGGGTGTTCCTCACAAGTAAAATTGTAAAGGCGTAGGAAAAAACAATGATGCATGAAAAACCACCCGCTCCACCACCACCGAGAAGGCCCTGTCTGCCGTCCGCTACAAAAAACACAAGCCACAAAACAACATCACACAAAGACAATTTATATAAGATGTTTTACAGGCGGCATTTCCCACCCACAAGATTAGCAAGAATAAGTTAAAAAAATACTCTTCAGTGTGTTGTAAATGTGAGGTAGGCCCAGGAACCTTTTACCATATGTGGTGGGAATGCCCAAAGGCCAAAAAATGTTGGCATCAAATACGCTGTTGGCTGGAAGAGATCTTAACATTAAAAATAGAAGTTAAACCGGAACTTTTCTTATTAGGGCATTATAGAGGGCAAATATAACAAGAATACAACCTATCTAATATTACATATATTAACAGCAGCAAGAATAGCTTTTGTCCAAAAATGGAAGAGCAAAGACCCACTCAGAAGAAGAAGTGCTAACTAAAATCTTTAAATGTGCAGAAATGGACAGACTTGACCTTGAAGCTCAAGGATAAAAGTGAATCAGCGGACTACGTACTATGAAATCTGGACTAAAATTTTATGAATGGTTGGACAGGAAGAGGAACGCTAAGATGAAGGTGTAATGAATGTCTGGAAATCGATAGACATTCTTATGTATGTTAAACGTGTATATGAGATATGATTATATTGAGAATGGATGTGACTGTTTAAGAGGAATTAACCTTCATATTTGACATGTAAGAAGTAATGTAAATTTGTACAAAGATCAAGAAGTATATCATTTATCAGCTTAAATTTGATGATAGAAAGAATAGAATAGAATAGAATAGAATAGAAAATGTGGAATAGAATAAATGGAATGAATAGAATAGAATAGAATAGAATAGAATAGAATAGAATAGAATAGAATAGAATAGAATATAGAATGGAATAGAATTCTTTATTGGCCAATTGGTCACACAAGGAATTTGTCTGTAGTGCATACGCTCTCAGTGTACATAAAGAGACAAGATACACTGTCTTTTTTTTTGTCTAATCCATCCAGTGCTCAGCTTGGAGGATCCAAGGTTTTTCTCTCTTGTGTTTTGCTAGCCAGGTTCTGTCATTAGCAGCGCCTGGATCCACAAACTCAGATTATGAAACTTCGTAGAGAAGGGGCCAGCATGAAAACGACGAGGAGACCTCAGTCATCCGCTCCCTGTTCGAAAGACGGTTGTTGTTTTTTGTTTGGCAATTCCTCAGCTGTCTTTTAGCGACTTGTTATTGATGAAACAGCAAGTTGTGTTTGTTCTGCCTGAAAGATGGCTATGGGCCATAAACCCTCTGTGGTTTCTTGGGAGTGAGTAAAGATGCTTTCCTTCTTGAGAAGGAGAATCAACCACCTGCTATAAAAATGATGAACGGCTGTCAACTCTTGGCTTGACAGCTAGGAGCATCTCAGCTCTGCCTGTCGGGCGATTCATTACCTCCGACTTTCTCTCTCTCTCTTTTCAACGCCTTCTGATAAATAGGCCATTATCCTTCCTCCCCCACCCCTACCCACCCCAAAGATCCTTCTCTCTACAATTGTTGCTGCTCCCAGCCCTGGGCTGGCTGGCTGGCTGGCTGGCTGGCTGTTGGAGCGTGCCCTTTTCATTTTGTAACTTGTCAAAAGGGAGAAGGAGAGGAAATGCTTTATATACTTCAAACTTGACTGAGCTCAAGTGATTTTACTCTGAGATTCCAGAGAAGGGAGCCAGGGGAAAAAAAAAGCAAGATGTCGCCATTTCTATACCATCCCTTTTTGGTGCTCGCTAGATTAGTCGGCTTTGCGTGGAAATGATCGTTATTTGCGTAACGTTCTGCTTTGCAAAAGACGGACGGATGTTGAGGAAACCCATCCGGCTCAGGTGTGTGATTTATACCTTTTGAGCTAGGCGGGGTTTTTTTTTCCCAAGAGAGCGCATCGAACAATATAGTCCTTTTTTCCCCCCATCTTGGTGTTTGTATCCATCAAGAGCCAAGACCCTCATCGTTGCTCGATAAGATTGCCAGAGATGCGATCAACGGAAGACCGACATCACGAACGATCGCCAAACCGTGACGTTTGCTGGACTTCATTTTTTTACGGGACATAAAATCCTGCTATGGTCTTCAACGTGCCTGAGATTAATCGTTGGGAAGGCAGCAATCCAACAGGGCTTTTTTGCTTCCCCCTGGAAACAATTGCGGTTTCCCTCCCCCCACCCACGATCCTTTTCCCCCACCTGAGAAAATAAACCCAACTAAGAAGCTCCCTTCGTAATAAAAACCAAATATTCCGCCTGCTTCCATTTCGCCCACCATGGGCAGGATGAAATGGGAGGGCTCCGGATGGCTGCAAGGGGGTGGAGATAGCCAGGAGCCACAAATATTTAAAATGGGTGTAAGGAGGAGACACCCACAAACACCCACCCACCTACACACACACATAAGATACGGCCTCTTTCGGCAAGCACAGACAATTGACTTGTTAAGAGGCAGCACTGCAGAGCAAGAGTTTTGATTCGGAGAAAAACTCTGTTCCAGTGCAATCTCGACACATGGGGAGGAAAACCCTGAATTTACGGGAGAGACGCTTGGAAACTAGAGAGGATAGATAGATAGATAGATAGATAGATAGATAGATAGATAGATAGATAGATAGATAGATAGATAGATAGATAGACAGACAGACAGACAGACAGACAGACAGACAGACAGACAGACAGACAGAAAGAGAGGGTGTGTGCATGCCACGATCATGCAATCCACCTTCAGCCCTCAACTGGCTTGCTTATGTGCCCTAACCCTCTCTCTCACTATATATCCAGCGTGGCTGCAGACCCTCCCCAAGAAGACCGCGACGAGCAAGAACGCCAAAGACCCCGGATGCTGCGAAGAGCTGAAGAAGCTGAAGGTCCAAGTGGCCAACATCTCCTCCTTGTTAGCGGAGGTGAGCAAGAAGCAAGATGACGTCCTGGGGCACGCCGTCACGCAGGTGATGGCCCTGGAAGGGAGCGTCAAGCTGATGGGCGCCCGCCTCGACGACGTGGAAGGGAAGTACTCGGAGATGAACTCGCAACTGGGCATCGTGCAGCTTCAGGCAGCTCAGACGGTCACCCAAACGTCCACAGGTAAGGAGAGGGCACCCCTCCCACCCCGCTTCGCTGGAGGGATCGCTTGCTAAGGCAGAAAGAGCAGCCGTCATCATCCATCAGAGCTTGACTTCCGGGAAGATATAAAATATAACTGGGAGGAGGGGAAGGACTGAGAGACTTAGATCAGGGGACTCCAACCTTGGTCCCTTTAAGACTTGGGGACTTCAACTCCCAGAGTCCCTCAGCCAGCAAATCCACAAGTCTTAAAGGGACCAAGGTTGGAGACCCCTGACTTAGATGAATCTTAAGGAAGAACGCCATTGCACAGGCGTTTATTCTGAAGTCGACTGAAGCCTGAACTAATAAAGGAGAATACCCTATTTCCCCGAAAATAAGACTCAACCGGAAAATAAGTCCTAGCGTGATTTTTCAGGATGCTCGTAATGTAATTCCCACCCTCAAAATAAGCCCCAGATTTGCCAGATCACATGGCAACCATACGTCGTATCAAATTTCTGGAGGGAAAGGAGGACGCGGTGGGCCCTAGGTTTTCCTGACAGGTGGGAATAGTTCAACCTATGGCGCTTTTATTTTCTCATTCAGACGCCGTGTACGACTGCTCGTCCCTTTATCAGAGAAATTACAGATCTTCTGGGGTCTATAAACTTCTCCCTGATGAGTTTCTGGGAAGTCCAGAATTGCAGGTAAGGCGTTACAACACGCCGTGGGAAGAGAGGAAAAGCAGGAAGCTGTGCAAGGTTTTGCAGATTGTTGGGGGCAAGAGGTTGACTCTGTAAACCGCTTTTGCTATTTGCTCCACGGGAAAGGTAAGTGAGTTGCTAGAACAGGGGTCAGCAACCTGCAGCTATAGAGCCACATGTGGCTCTTTCGCCCCTCTGCTGAGGCTCCCTGTCACTCAAAATATGCCTCACAACCGCCAATGTGCGACACCCACCGGCACACGATTTATTGAGCTTTTCAACCCCCCAATACGCCAACCAAGAAAAGAAAAGTTTCAGAAGAAAACAGAACATTTCTTTTTTTTTTTTGTATTTTTTTTTAATTGAAAAAGTTTTAAGGAACAAAAACATTTTCCCCCCTTTTTCCCCCCCCTCCCAGAAAACCCCTTCCCCTCCTTCCCCGGCTTCCCGGGTCAATCACAAGGTATTGTTATTCATAAACCAAACATAGAGTAAAATTTTCCCTTCTAATCCAATTAACCTCATCCAAATCTTTTCACCTCCCAACTCCCTCCCCATTACATAAAATAATACTTCCTAATTATTCAAAGGCAATCTGATATTTCTTAATCTGATATCTGTTTTGTAGATAATCAATCCATTTTTTCCATTCAATTAAATATCTTTCCTGCGTATTGTCTTTTAAAAAAGCTGAGATTTTAGCCATCTCAGCCAAATTAATGACTTTCAATATCCATTCTTCTATTGTAGGTACCTCTTCTTTCTTCCAATATTGTCCAATCAACAGTCTTGCTGCTGTTATTAAATTCAGAATCAATTTAGTCTCAATCCCTGTACAATCCGTTATAATTCCCAAAAGGAAAAATTGCGGCAGGAACTTTATCTTCAAAAAACAGAACATTTCATTCAACTACGTATGCTAGTTTTGTGGCCGCTCAAGAAATAGTCAGGCAAGGGGAAGGGTTTTGTGGCTCCCGGTGTTTTCTTTTCTGTGGGAAACGGGTCCAGATGGCTCTTTGAGTATTTATGGTTGTAGATCCCTGTGCTAGAACATATGCTTAAAACATGAACTTACACTGATATTCACTGTCTCGGTAAATTACCGCCATATGCACGAGTGGTTCTTAACCTTTCTGAATGTCTGAAATCGCCCCTCTTTTCATTTTCCCAGGTATATTGTGACATGGAGACAGATGGGGGAGGCTGGACTGTCATCCAAAGGCGGAAAATTGGCTTGATCTCTTTCAGCCAAAATTGGAAGCAGTACAAGGAAGGGTTTGGAAGCCTGCAGGGAGATTTCTGGCTGGGAAACGAACACATCCATCGGCTTTCCAGGAGGCCGTCCACGTTGCGTGTGGAGCTGGAGGCAAGTACAGAAGCTTCACCTGTTCGGCCGACCTTTTTGCTGACCGTTCGGTTAGAGGCTTTGGGATGCTGCAGCATTCAAGAAAAAAGGAACTTGAAAACAATGAGAAGCACTTCAGTGTCAAAGTACTGTAGAAGACCTAGGGTAGCCGGGAAGGGTTGCCAAAGGCGGTCTAATAATGCCAGTTTAATCATGGCATGTGTCCCATCAAACTCGAGCAGTGTAGACCATGATTAGGCTGGGTAACTATTTTCCTAGGGCAGCCCCGGCTAACTGGAGGCAGTGCATGAAAAGAATGGGTTCCATGGCACATTATTGCATTTATTAAATCCAGAAAGCATGATCCAGTCTAAGGCCTAACGCACAAAGTGACGGCTAGTTTCAAGTTAGTAGATCACATTCATTTGTAGTTGGGTGCATAAAAGAAATGTAAAACGTCAACTAAACAAAGAAGTCAGTTATTCTTCAAAGCACCTGAAGGCAGGACAAGAAGCAATGGGTGGAAACTAATCAAGGAGAGAAGCAACTTAGAACTAAGGAGAAATTTCCTGACAGCGAGGACAATTAATCAGTGGAACAACTTGCCTCCAGAAGTTGTAAATGCTCCAACACTGGAAGTTTTTAAGAAGAGGTTGGATAACCATTTGTCTGAAGTGGTGTCGGGTTTCCTGCCTAAGCAGGGGGTTGGACTAGAAGACCTCCAAGGTCCCTTGCAACTCTGTCATTCTATTCTATTCATTTCCTCTCCTCAGAGCTTGGTGAAACACAAATATTTCAGGTAAATATTTCCCTGAATCAAGCATAAATAAGGCAGAATGGGACAATTCGCCACAGCCAAATTGCCACGGCCAACTGGCCACAGGACACATTGCCACAGTCAACTCACAGTGGGCCAGCTCGCTGCAGGACAATTTAACAATTCAATTTCATTATTTTAAATAAATTAAAATATATTTTGATTTTGTATCCTTTCTTCAATGATTCTATTCTACCTTCCATCCTTCCGAGGTCGGTAAAATGAGGACCCAGATTGTTGAGGGCAATATGCTGACTCTGTAAACCACTTGGAGAGAGGACTGTAAAGCAATGCGAAGCGGTATATAAATCTAAATGCTATTGCTATTTTTTTGATATTAGTGTAACTCTTGTCCACAGCAGGTTCTCCCGCGGTGAGTTGGCTGTGGAGAGTTGGCCGTGGCGAGTTGGCCGTGACGAATTGTCACCGATGGTAAATTTTCTTCTTGCCCTGCAGGACTGGGATGGCAACAGCGTTTTTGCTCAATACAGTCGTTTTGCGGTGGGCAACGAGTTGAGCAGCTACCGCCTCTTCCTGGCCAACTTCAGCGGCAGCGTACCACGCGACTCCATGCGGTACCATAACAACACGGCCTTCAGCACCATGGACAAAGACAACGACAAGTGCGTTGATCACTGTGCGGAGTTACGCAAAGGTCAGCCTTGTGCCAAAAACTCCTCCTCTTATCAATGTTATCAATGTTTGTTAAGCAGGACCACCTTTGTCCACCTTCGTATTTAAAGAACTCTCCCCAGATTTTCTACGTAGGAAAATCCATCCATCCTTTAGCCCAATTCCACCTGGTTGACATCTCTTGCCCAAATTCCAGAAGGGCAACTCTTCCTAAGTGTTGATTGCTCTGTTCTTTGAATTTTCCCATGTCTCTTGTAAGTACAAGTAGTCCTTGACTTATGACCACAATTGAGCCCAAAATTTCTGTTCCTAAGAGAGACATTTGTTACATGAGTTTTGCCCCGTTTCACCTTTTTTCTTGCCACTGTTGTTAAGTGAATCACTGCTGTTCTTAAATCAGTAGCATGGTTGTTGAGTTGACTCCCCCGTGACTTTGCTCGTCAGAAGGTCGCGAAAGGGGCTCACGTGACCCCACGACACGGCAACCGTCATAAATGTAAGTTGCCAAGTGTCTGAATTTTGATCGCATGATGCTGCAGCGGTTGCAAGCGTGAAAAACGGCCATAAGTCACTTTTTCAGTGATGTTGGAACTTCGAACAGACACTAAATGGACTGTTGTAAGTCAAGAACCTGTCGTTCACAGGTAGTACCTGTGAGAGGGATCTTGGAGTCCTAGTGGATAACCATTTAGATAGGAGCCAGCCGTGTGCAGCAGCTGTTAAAAAAGCCAACACAGTTCTAGGCTGCATAAACAGAGGGATAGAATCAAGATCACGTGAAGTGTTAGTGCCACTTTATACAGCCTTGGTAAGGCCACACTTGGAATACTGCATCCAGTTTTGGTCGCCATGATGTAAAAAAGATGTTGAGACTCTAGAAAGAGTGCAGAGAAGAGCAACCAAGATGATTAGGGGACTGGAGGATAAAACATATGAAGAACGGTTGCAGGAACTAGGTATGTCTAGTTTAATAAAAAGAAGGACTAGGGGAGACATGATAGCAGTGTTCCAATATCTCAGGGGTTGCCCCAAAGAAGAGGGAGTCAAGCTATTCTCCAAAGCACCTGAGGGTAGAACAAGAAGCAACGGGTGGAAACTGATCAAGGAAAGAAGCAACTTAGAGCTAAGGAGAAATTTCCTGACAGTTAGAACAATTAATAAGTGGAACGACTTGCCTTCAGAAGTTGTGAATGCTCCAACACTGGAAATTTTTAAGAAAATGTTGGATAACCATCTGACTGAGATGGTGTAGGGTTTCCTGCCTGGGCAGGGGGTTGGACTAGAAGGCCTCCAAGGTCCCTTCCAACTCTGATGTTATGTTATGTTATGTTATTAAGAACTATCTGTAGAGTGTTTTCAGTACTCTTCCTGCTCCTTCACGCTTCATCAGCTATTTAGCAGTGGCAGAAAAAAAATATCTTCACCGTGTGGGATGAGTTGATTGGTGTCATTTTTCAATACAGGGAGTCCTCGAAGTAGGACCACAATTGAGTCCGGCATTTATGTTGCTAAATGAGACATTTATTAAGTGAGTTTTGCTCCATTTTACGACTTTTCTTGCCCGAGTTGTTAGCAGTTGTCAAGTTTAGTCACGCAGCAAAAGGGGAATCAGGTGACCCCGGGACACTGTGACCGTCATAAATATGAAGCAGTTGCCGAGCGTCTTAATTTTGATGCTGCAAAGGTGATGAAGTGCGAAAAACGGTCATAAGTCACTTTTTTCAGTGCTTATAATTTTGAACGGTCCCTAAATGGACTGTTGTTAAGTCGAGGACGACTCGTAGTGAATGTTCAGACACTGGCAACGGCCATCTCCCCCGATGCTTTGCAATTCGTTGACTCTCGGCCAGGTGCCAGCGCAGAGATCCGCTGACGGTGAGGACCTTTTCAGAAAGATCGCTATTTTGTTGTTAGTTGCGAAGTCGTGTCCAACCCATCACGACCCCATGGACCACGTTCCTCCAAGCCTTCCTGTCCTCTACCATCCTCTGGAGTCCATTTAAGGTCACGCCGATGGCTTCGGTGGCTCCATCCAGCCACCTCGTTCTCTGCCATCCCCTTCTTCTTCTTCTGCCCTCCATCGTTCCCAGCATTCGGCTCTTCTCCAGGGAGTCCTTCCTTCTCATTAAGTATTTGAGTTTCATCTTCAGGATCTGGCCTTCTAAAGAGCAGTCAGGGTGGATTTTCTCTAGGACTGATCGGTTGGATGGCCTTGTAATCCAAGGGGCTCACAGGAATCTTCTCCAGCACCAAAGGCCTCCATTCTTTGGCGCTCAGCCTTTCTTATGGTCCAGCTTTCACATCCATCCATTGCAACTGGGAAAACCATAGCCTTGACTAGACGCACATTTGTTGGCAGGGTGATGTCTCTGCTTTTTAGTACGCTGCCTAGAGTTGCCATGGCTTTCCTCCCCAGGAGCAAGCATCTTTTAATTTCTTGGCCGCAGTCCCCAACTGCGGTGATCTTGGAGCCCAGGAAAATAAAATCTGTCCCTACCTCCATTTCCCCCCCATCTATTTGCCATAAATTGAGAAGGCGGGTGCCTTAGTTGGTTTTTAGTTTTCTTAGTTGGTTTTTAGTTATCTTAGTTTTCTTAATGTTGAGTTTCAAGTCAGCTTTTGCACTCTCCTTCTTCACCCGCATCAAGAGGCTCTTTAGTTCCTCTTTGCTTTCTGCCATCTGCATAGGCTGTTGATATTTCTCCCGGCAATGTGATATCGGTCTCAAAAAGTTTTATTTCATAAACCCCTCGTCTTCTTCCCCTTTCTCAACAGGGGGCTACTGGTACAACTGTTGCACTGACTCCAACCTGAATGGGGTTTACTATCGTAAGGATGAACATAACAAGAGCACCGATGGCATCACCTGGTACAGCTGGCGTGGGAAACTCTATTCGCTGAAGAGGGTCGAGATGAAGATCCGGTCAACGGACTTCAAGGCCTAGAGCAGTGGTTCTCAACCTTTATAGTGCTGCAACCCCTTTAATACAATTCCCCACGATGTGGCGACCCCTTTAATACAATTCCCCATGATGTGGCGACCCCAACCGTAAAATTATTTTCATTTTGAATTTATCGCACCTGAAGTCAGACATAGCGATCTGAACTGCTTGCGATTGCCTTGAGGACGGAGGCATTAAAGCGGAGACTCCTCCCCTATTAAGTTTATCGCGCCTGAAGCCAGATTAGGCTCGCGATTGGGAGTGATTGCAGCTGGCTTGAGTGGGAGACATCAGAGCAAAGATTTCTCTCTTTTTTAATTCATCGCGCCTGAAGCCGAATTCGGCTAGCGATTTGAAGAGCCTGCAGCTGGCTTGTGGAGTCAACCATTGGAGCACGATTCTTCGACTCGCAAGTCTACTTCCCATATTTCCGATGGTCTTAGGCGACCCCTGGCAAATCGTCATTCGACCCCCAACAGGGTCGCGACCCACAGGTTGAGAACCGCTGGCCTAGAGGGACCCCAGCTGAGTCGAGTAAAGAGATGGCCTCACCTCTAAAGGGACAGGGCACCGGAGGGGGATGGAGATGGGAGACAGGAAGGGGGAAGCACCATCACTGATGTCAAGAATGAGCTTACATATGGGAAATGCTCTCCATCAGCAGCAAGGCAGGTGCTCGCCTCTTTCAGCTTCCACCTGAACATCTCTGGATCTTTCTGACAACAATGTTCTCTTATCGGGATGTTCACCTATTCCCCTGAATTAACGTAGATTTGCCTTTGTTTATTTCCCTGGTGGACTGGAATCTCGGGCAGGATGTGTGTGTGGGGGGGGGGGGGGGGGAGGGAGAAGCTACGCCAGAGTTTTGCCAAACTTATTGCATAGTGGATTGCTCCACTTATGGAAATCGGATGCTTAGGATATCTTTTTGCAGTTGTAAACCAAACAGCGCTCTGTCCAAACACCCCTTTCCCATCCCATAGTATAATAAAATCCTCTTGATTTTAAAACTGAGTTTGAGGCCAAGTATATAGTCCTCGGGACAAAAACGTTTCCAGTCGAGGAGAATGTCTGGAAATGTCGACCAACACGGTGTGTGTGTGTGTGTGTGTGTGTGTGTTTGTGTCTAATCTGGTGTCAACACTGTGAAGAATCTGAGGTTGCAAAAGGGTCATTTGGCTACAGGCAGAAGAGAGCTATAAGTTTTTGTTCCAGTGACAAAGAGACATTGAGACTCTCCTCCACTCAGGGGTGAAATGCTCCCGGTTCCAACTGGATCGTGTGATCCGGTAGCGATCGTGGCCAGTAGTTCGGCGATCCGGTAGTGATGGTAGAGTGAAGCTCTGCCCATCCGCCTGGCTGTTATTACTTCCTGGTTTTAACCAGGAAGTAATGTGTTTTTTACCTTCTGCACTTGCACAGAAGGTTTTGCGCATGCGCAGAAGGTCTGCGCACACATGTGATGCGCGCAGCACACGCACTTCCAAACCGGTAAGGAAGGTAAGTAGATTTCACTCCGGCCTCCACCCCACGAAAAAAAGACCTCTGGATAATATCAGGTGGATATTGGTGCTGAGGTTTTTGGCTCTGTCTACTTACTATGCAAAGGGAAGGAAAGAACTGAGCATGAATATTTTTTCACACAATGTTGTGTTTCCTGTTTAAAAAAAAAAAAATCCACTTTCTTCCTTTACTCTAGATCAGTGTTGGAGAACCTTTTCGGTATCAACTGCCGAAAGGGGAGCGCGCGGGGGACCACTGGAAACCGGAAGAACAGCTCCCTGGCGTGCACGCGCAGGAGCGCTGCAAACCGGAAGAGCAGTTCCCTAGTGTGCGCCGGGAAGCTGAGCTTCCAGTTTCCGGTGTCTGCATGTGCGCCGGTCACCTGGTTTTCCAAGTTCTGGCACGCATGCGCGCGTGAAGACCAGCTGGCGAGCATGCGCATGCTGAAAACCGGAAGCTCAGCTTCCTGGCACGCACAAGTGCGCCAGGGATCAGCTCTTCTGGTTTTTGGTGCTCCCGCGGATGTGAGGACCAGCTAGCTGGCATGTAGAAGAACAGTGGGCGACGGCTGGCGTGCCCATAGAGTGGTTCTGCATGCCACTTCCGGCACGTGTGCCATCGGTTCGCCATCACGGCTCTGGACAATTTTCCCCAAGCGAGAAACAGATGCAGGTATTGTCAAGCCCAGGGATACCTCCAATCCTTGCTCTGGAATTGTCTGTGGTAGAAGGACTTCCAGAGAAACGTACAGCTGCCTCCTCTGTCACATGGGCTTACCAACCGAGAGAATAAAGGGGAAACAGCCTACCTGATGAGCGACTCAAGGATGGCTGGTGAGGGCCCCTTCTGAAATTCCAGCTCTTTGTAGTGTAGCGCCTTGGCATAGGCTCGGCATTTGGCAGCCCGTTCTCCCAATAAGACGATGCCGTTATCGTCCCCCAATGGCAGCGGTCCCTGCGTGGAGGAAGCCGGGCAAAAGTATCAGGGCTGTGATGGAGTGCAAGCCTCCAGGGCAATCTAGAGCCGGGGTCTCCAACCTGTGACTGGGCCGGAGTAGCTGGCCAATGCACGCACATCAGAGGTGGGTTTCAGCAGGTTCTGACCAGTTCTGGAGAACCGGTAGCGGAAATTTTGAGTAGTTCGGAGAACCGGTAGTAAACATTCTGGCTGGCCCCGCCCCCATCTATTCTCCGCCTCCTGAGTCCCAGCTGATAGTGAGGGAATGGGGATTTTTGCAGTAACCTTCCCCTGGAGTGGGGAGGGAATGGGGATTTTGCAGTAACCTTCCCCTGGAGTCGGGAGGGAATAGGGATTTTGCAGTATCCTTCCCCTGGAGTGGGGTGGGAATGGCGATTTTACAGTATCCTTCCCCTGCCACGCCCACCAAGCCACACCCACCAAGCCATGCCACATCCACCAAGCCACATCCACAGAACCGGTAGTTAAAAAATTTGAAACCCACCATTGATGCACTTGTCTGTGCGTGCGCAACCCTGCTTCAGTGTCGCCACAAGCATCGTGAGCATTCACTGCCCCCACTTGCACGAGCAACGGATGTGCACGCTTGTACGCACACTCGCATGTGCTTGCCCCTCCCACAAAACCATCCCCTCTCTTCCCCCCCCACCCCATCCTGGGCCACCAACTCGGAAAGGTTGGGGAACTCAGATCTAGAGAACGTTAGGTAAGCAATTAAATGCAAGCTTATTTCTAATTAGTTTTACTATTGATTATTTCTAATTAACCCTGAAGGCACAGTGGTTATTATTATTGTTGTTATTCTTATTACTATTATTAACGTATGGCATTGTTCAGTAGCCAGAAGACTACAATGCTACTGCAGAGCTGTAGTTTGGCTTGCCAAGGTACCAACCCTATGATAGGAAATGCTTGCGTGCTTCTTAAGGTGTGGCCCAGGAGGGCGAGCTGGCTTTGCACCAGAGAGAAAGACAAGTGGTTCTTCTGGCAGTATCACCAAGGCCCCCCCTCCTTTCCCGGGGCTGCCTTGCAAACAGGCACCGTAACCGGGAAGGTTCAGAGCCACCCCGGGATCTGACTGCCTGCATAGAGCACCAGCTCGTCTCCCCACCAAAGTGGTACCTATCTATCTACTTGCACAGAACATGCTTTTGAATGGTTAGGTGGACAGACACTGAGGCAAGTGACAGGAGCTCACCCTGCCACGCAGTGCTAGAAGTCGAACCACTGGAGCCGAGACCATCTGCGGCATCATTAAGCCGTTTGAGCCACCGTGCCACTTGGTGCCGTGGTTAGAATGCAGTATTGCAGGCTTACTCTGCCCACTGCCCACAGTTCAATCCTGAGCGACTCAAGGTTGACTCAGCCTTCCATCCTTCCAAGGTCGATAAAAACCAAGATGCCGACTCTGTAAACTGCTTAGAGAGGGCTGTAAAGCACCGCGAAGCAGTATATAAGTCTAAGCGCTATTGCTATTTCTGCACTATCAGCAAAGTCACCTGCCTCTTCGTGAGATCAGAGCAAAGTTGTTAAAAAGAAAGTCAGAAAAATTCTACCCCTAACGTGCTTTACCTTGTCGCTGTGCTCCATGAACTCGGCCAAATTGAGCAGGGTCTGGGTGACCTCAGCAATATCCTGAGATGTCAGTGCCAGCTCGATGCTCCGGATCAGCTCATCCTGTTGGTCTTCGTTCAGCTCAGACCAGCATGAAACAAAGGCCGCATTGAACAGATCTCTGGGTTGTGGGTGGGGGAGCAAAAGGGGGATACAGAGAATGGAACAGTAAGTCTGCCAATATTGAACATACCACTTCACTGATCCAGACTGAACCCAGACCCACATCTCATTAGAGCAGAGGTCTCCAATCTGGGCAACTTTCAGCCTGGCGGACTTCAGCTACCAGAATCCCCCAGCCAAGTACTTACCGTATTTTTCGGTGTATAAGACGCACCTTTTTACCCCCAAAAAAGAGGGTGAAAATCTGGGTGCGTCTTATACACCGAATGCAGCCCCGCACCACCTGCGCCCCCCCGCGCACCCTTCGGAGGTTGTCAGCCTCTGTGCGTTGCACAGCCGCGCATCCTCATGAAAATGGTCTTGCATCTGCCATGGCGCTTCAAAGGGCCGCACTACAGCTGATCAGCGCTGTAGGCAGCTAGTAGACCAGTGCCTCTATTTTTAAAGAAGGTGGACCGGTGTGCTCCCAAAAAAAAAGGCAATTAGTAGACCGGTGCCTCTATTTTTAAAGAAGGTGGACCGATGCGCTTCCAAAAAAAGGCAAGTAGACCAGTATGGCTCTGCTAGGCAGAATTCTTTTTTTATTGTTTTCCTCTCCCAAAATTAAGGTGCATCTTATACACCAAAAAATACGGGAGTCTTGGATATGTTCATCTTCAAATGCACAGCATGCAATCGATTTAACCTTTGCTGCAAAACATTCAGGTTCTCACCGAAACACCCAGGACCATCAGCCTCCGAAAATCCACATTCCAAATGTCTAGGGAGATTCTCAGTCACCCAGATCATGGCTGTCCCAAAGGTGCTTTTATTCCAAGAGGCAACTGGGCTTTCTTGCGGAATGCAGGTGAAGAGGGAAGTCACATCATGGGAAACCATGGTCTCGTTTGGGTCCAGTTTTAGTTCCCAAACCTTGCTGGCGACGTCCCATGAATTGTTGATGTGATGCGTGGTGTTGCCACCTGGAGGAGCTAATAAAGTGCTTAAACGTTCCACGATGTGGTTGTCAATCCCCAAACGGCTTGCCATAGGTGGATGGGAGGTGGGAAATGGAAGCCGCCACGATGGAGGGAACAACGGCGCAGCAATGACCTGGCCGGTAACAAAATGCTCAGCTGGGACGGCGTCGGCTTCGATCGCAGCAGTCACGAACGCAAGGCTGATAGCGGCATTCTCCCGCCACCCACACAGCTGACTGGCGGATCTCCGAAGCCCAACTGATTGGCAGTCGGAGACCAGACGGAGCCCGGAAGCGCAAGCACCAGATGGTGGACTGCTGATGAGAAGCCGGATGCTGCTTGGTGGGACGGGGCGTGGTCTTGCCTATATATATAGAGCAGCGGTCTCCAACCTTGGCAACTTTAAGCCTGGCGGACTTCAACTCCCAGAATTCCCCAGCCAGCTTTGCTGGCTGGGGGGTTTCTGGGAGTTGAAGTCCTCCAGGCTTAAAGTTGCCGAGGTTGGAGACCCCTGCTATAGAGCACTGGGAGGCAGTTTGCTCCCAGCACTGACTTTGCAACTGTCAAAACTCATTTGTGTTTGAATAAACAAGTACCAACCGTTTCCACAGCTTGTTCGTTTCTGCATTCGTAAGGCCTGGGGACTGGACGCCCAGAGAGTTGTAGGAGACAAGAGTTGATGCTGCTGACAATTGGTCTGAGTGGAGTTCCTTCTTTGTGGATTTTGGGGAGTCCACAAAGAAGTCCCGTTGACTCTTGAAAAAAACACCTTTGGGATTCACATCCCAGACCAAAACACTTCTACTATCACACACACACACACACACTTCCCTTAAACATTTTTTTTTTACACTTGCATTAAACAACCAAGTGGACACTTCTTTGTCTTCTCCCTGGATTGATGTTGGATTTCTACCTGGCCATGGGGTTGTAGGCCTGAGCCAAGGCCCAGCACGAGCGCAGTGAGGGCGATGAGGAGTCTTTCAACAGCTCCAGGCTCAGCCGCCTCAGCCATTCCAACCAATCGTCCTTGGAAACTCTTCGGGCTGCTCCCCAGGCCTGGAATGCAAAGTGCTCTTCTGTGAGTTGCTGCAATCAGCTACTCGTCAGGGCCAGAAAAACTGACCACTTCTGCAGCCCTGAAAGGCCCCCCCCTCCCCAAAATCATGTTGCTGAAATTCAGTGAAAAACTTCTGGGGCTTAATGTCCCGCGCTGCTTCTGCCAGCAAAAACAGAGTCCGAGAGGGCTGTGCATGTCCCCCCCCCGGGGGGCCATTTTTCGGCTGCAATGACTTCCTGCAGCCCTCTGGCAACGAAAACAAGCTCAGTTTTTGCTGGCAGAGGGCTAGCAAAACAAACTAAAAACAAAACCAGGGCCTCTGTGGCTCAGACTGCTAAGTCTGTCTGTTATTAACACAGCTGCTTGCAATTACTGCAAGTTCAAGTCCCACCAGGCCCAAGGTTGACTCAGCCTTCCATCCTTTATAAGGTAGATAAAATGAGGGCCCAGATTGTTGGAGGCAATAAGTTGACTTTGTATATAATATACAAATGGATGAAGACTATTGCTTGACATAATGTAAGCCGCCCTGAGTCTTCGGAGAAGGGCAGGATATAAATGCAAATAAAAAAAAATGAGAAATGTTTCCCCTTTTGCACTTGAACATGCAAGAAGGGACAGGGAAAGAGGAAAGAGAAAGAAAAAGAAGGGAAGATGGGAAGAGTGCAAGGAAGGAAAAATAAAGTGGGGAAAGAAGAAGGAAGGCGAAGGAAGAAGGAAGGAAAAAGAAGGGAAGGAAGGAAGGAAGAAAGGAAGGAAGGAAGGGGATTATAAAGAGAGGGAGGGAGGGTCTGAGGGAAGTCCTGCCTTAGCACTTGGCCATCACAAGTGCCCCTGACAGAAGTGATGTCAAGCTGGCCACACTCACCCTGGCCCTGCCCACCCCGGCCCCCCAAGGACAAACACAACCCTGATGTGGCCCTCAATGAAACTGAGTTTGACACCCCTATGCTAGATCATCACAAACTGGTCCTGCTAATGTTGAGAAGTGCATCTCGGCCCATCGCAGCCCCAAGGTTTTTACCTTCTGTAAGTTGATGGTGCTGACGTGCAGCTTCTTCATGGGCCCCGTTTCAACTGGGCCGCTGGGCAGGGCCTCTCCTTGGCTGCTCCTCTGCATCCGGTGCTGGTATATCAGGGGGTCATCTTCTTCATCCGCGAGGGTGTAGCCCTAATGCAGAGCAGAGTAGCTGTTCATCAAAACCGAACCTAGCTTTATATTTGGGGCATAGCTTGTGGCCAAATGGAAGAGTCCAGACTCCAGAGTGAAAGATTGGCATCTACGTGTCTCATCGTTTCAACTTGTCATTAAAGGAAGCGGGGGGGGGGAGGAGAGGTGTTAGTTACGGGAGGCTTAAGTAGAGAAAATGAAACTTCTACAGGTCCAGTGTAGTTTGTGAGAAACTGGAAACTTTCATGGACGATTTCGCAGGTGTGCAAGTGAGACAGATAAGTTCCCATAACAACGGGAACTTTACTTGATCTACATGGAAACTGGGTGGGGGGAATCATTGATTAATAAATACTATGTACTGGGGCCTGAGAAACTCATTCGGGTCTTTTCCTGTGTAAGGTTGAGAGTATCTTGGTGACATTTTGACGAGGTCTCACTCATCATCTTCAGGCTGGTGTCTTCGGCTTCATGCTCGAGAAGCACGAAGCCGAAGACACCAGCCTGAAGATGATGAGTGAGACCTCGTCGAAACGTCGCCAAGATACTCTCAACCTTACACGGGAAAAGACCCGAATATATATATACACACATACATATATACACACATATATACACAAACACACACACACACACACACATAAATAAATTAAGGAACATTATGGAATTAAAGTGAAATTCAGGTGCTTTGAAAAGCTCAGGGCAGGAGCAGAGATGAGAGACAGGTGTCCTTCAAATGAACAGCTTTTATCCTGCCATCTCATTTCGGCTTCTTGAGGAGGTCACTGACCTTCACAATCCTGCAGATGAGGACGTCGTATCGTTGGTGGTTTATCCTGTGACGCACCAAGACTTTGTTCACCATCGGGATAAAGATCTGATACTGCAGGGGTGAGAAGGAGAAGATTAGCACCTGGAAGACTTTCTTTTCTTTGGCAAGGACGACAACGGAAGAGAAGCAGCAGCTCAGAACAAACGCCAAGAGTGAAATTTTTAAAAAATGTAATCTGCACAGGGATGCAGCCCTGAGAGCCAACCTATCACGTTTGATGCATTCTTTCGAAACAGTTTGAGGAAAATCATTAATTTTTTTAATAAGAGAGGGTTACGTTTAACGGAGTTTTTTCTTTCAGCTGTGGAATCTTTTACAGCTCCTTGTTATTGTGTTAAGTTTTGGGCCAAAGCAACCTTCTAAATTTTCAAGCGCCACTGACCTGTTTAAAGAGGTAGGATTCATGTTTTGCAATAAAAAACCCTAGAGCAGGGGTCTCCAACCTTGGCCACTTTAAGACTTGTGGACTGCAACTCCCAGAATTGCAGCTGGGAGCTAAGGTTGGAGACTCCTGCCCTAGAGTGTTGTGTCTCGTCCGATCTCACCACAGCCGGGGCCTTCTTATCTGCTTCTGAACACGGAGGAATGTCCTAGTATGCCTCCCGGCCCCAGCCCTGGCTCCATGCCCAGACAGGCTGAGGAGGAGGAAGCACCTCTCGGCCCCAGCCCTGGCTCCATGCCCAGACAGGCTGAAGAGGAGGAAGTATCTCCAGCCCCCAGCTCTGGCTCCATGCCCAGGCAAATGGAGCAACTAGACCCCTCCCCCTCCTCCACAGCATGTGAGCCTGAGGGAGGTCAATTGCCAACAGCTGCCGACTGGAGTGACCCTCGCGTCAGAAGACTTGATAGGCGGAGGCAACAGAAGGAAGGGAGGGGCAGGCCTGGATAAGTGCTGAGTCATGGAGCCACACCCCATGGCCTATATAAAGGATCTGCTTTCTGGCATTCTCTGAGTCAGGCAAAGTCTAAACATATCTTGCTGAAGTCACTTTCTGGTCTCCTGCCTGCTCTGAGGACTTTGCTAGGACTTTGGGCAGAGCTGCAGAGGCAAGCCTGATTCGGATTTCCCTGACCCGGCCATCAGCGGAGGAGTGGGACACGACATCGAGGACGTAGCCAACACTTCATTCAAAACCTATAGGATCTAATGTCTCGTTAAAAGGTCAGACTTACGGTGTCACTTCCCCAATCACCTAAGGAACTATTTACAGAATACAGAATAACAGAGTTTGAAGGGACTTTGGAGGTCTTCTAGTCTATCCCCCTGCACAGGCAGGAAACCCTATACCAGCGATGGCTAACCTTTTCCGGACCCCGAGTGCCCAAAGCGCTCACGCGCCCAAACCCCAAAAATGCAATGCGTGTGTGGCCCCCTCGCATGCACCCCACCCCCCCACATGCGCATGTGCCCCCTGCATGTGCGGTCTCCCCACATGTGGCCCGCTCCCCGCGCATGCACGGCAGAGACCCAAAGACCAGCTGGCTGGCGGGAGGCGCATGCGCGGGGGACCAGAACTGGGGCAATGGCTCGCATGCCAAAGAGAGGGCGCTGCATGCCACCTCTGGCACACGTGCCATAGGTTTGCCATCACGGCCCTATACCATTCCAGACCAATGGTTGTTCAGTCTCTTTTTAAAGCCTCCCAGTGTGGGAGCAGCCACTAGTTCTGGTGGCAAGCTGTTCCACTGATTGATTATTCTCACTGTGGGGAAATTCCTCCTTAGTTCAAGGTTGCTTCTTTCCTTGATGAGTTTCCACCCATTGCTTCTTGTCCTGCCTTCAGGTGCTTTGGAGAATAGCTTGACTCCCTCTTCTTTGGGGCAACCCCTGAGATATTGGAAGACTGCTATCATGTCTCCCCTAGTCCTTCTTTTCGTTAAACTAGACCAGGGGTCAGCAACCTGCAGCTCTGGAGCCGCATGTGGCTCTTTCGTCCCTCTGCTGCGGCTCTGTCGTGTCCCACTCCTCCGCTGACGGCCGGGTCAGGGAAATCCGAATCAGGCGTGCCTCTGCAGCTCTGCCAAAGTCCTAGCAAAGTCCTCAGGGCAGGCAGGAGACCAGAAAGTGACTTCAGCAAGATATGTTTAGACTTTGCCTGACTCAGAGAATGCCAGAAAGCAGATCCTTTATATAGGCCATGGGGTGTGGCTCCATGACTCAGCACTTATCCAGGCCTGCCCCTCCCTTCCTTCTGACGCTGCCGCCTATCAAGTCTTCTGACGCGAGGGTCACTCCAGTCTGCAGCTGTTGGCAATTGACCTCCCTCAGGCTCACATGCTGTGGAGGAGGGGGAGGGGTCTAGTTGCTCCGTTTGCCTGGGCATGGAGCCAGAGCTGGCGGCTGGAGGTATTTCCTCCTCTTCAGCCTGTCTGGGCATGGAGCCAGGGCTGGGGCCGGGAGGCATACTAGGAAATTCCTCTGTGTTCGGAAGCAGATAAGAAGGCCCCGGCTGTGGTGAGATCGGAGGAGACACAACAGGCTCCCTGTTGCCAGTCGGCTCCACAGTTGATCGGGCTTTCGGTTAGGGCAGGTAGAGGAAAAAGGATGCCGTGCTAGGAGGAGACTCTATGGTGGGGAAACCAGACTTCCAGTCAGCAGAGGAAAAAGGACACCATGCTAGGAGGAGACTCTATGGTGGGGGAACCGGATTTCCGGTCAGCAGAGGAAAAAGGACACCATGCTAGGAGGAGACTCTGTGGTGGGGGAACCGGACTTCCGGTCAGCAGAGGAAAAAGGACGCCGCACTAAGAGGAGACTATGATGGGGGAACCGGACTTCCGATCGGCTCCAGAATTGAACCGGGGGCTCCTGGTTAGGACCTTTGTGGCTGTTTTGAGTGTTTAAGGCTGCCGACCCCTGAACTAGACATACCCAGTTCCAGCAACGGTTCTTGATATATTTCAAAGGAAAGGATTTAAAATCCAGTGAAGTCAGGATCTCTCTCCTTGGGAAAATAATGCCCACGTTACCTTTTTCCCCAGCTGGAAGACCAGGGAGGAGAGCGTGTCCATGGCAGTTGTGCGCAGCTCTGGGCTCTGGTCGAGTGTTCGCACGATGGGGTGGATAATCCGCGAAGCGTAATCCGTGAAGTCAAGGGACTCCGTTAATCGGTCCACGGTTTCCAAGGCAGCTCTGGAAGAAGGGAGAAAACAAAAGCACGGCAATAGAATAGAATTTATTGGCCAAGTGTGATTGGACACACAAGGAATTTGTCTTGGTGCATATGCTCTCAGTGTACATAAAAGAAATGATACGTTCATCAAGGTACAACATTTACAACACAATTGATGGTCAATATATCAATATAAATCATAAGGATTGCCAGCAACAAGTTACAGTCATACAGTCATAAGTGGAAAGAGATTGGTGATGGGAACTATGAGACGATTAATAGTAGTGCAGATTCAGTAAATAGTCTGACAGTGTTGATGGAATTATTTGTTTAGCAGAGTGATGGCCTTCGGGAAAAAACTGTTCTTGTGTCTTGTTGTTCTGGTGTGCAGTGCTCTATAGTGTCGTTTTGAGGGTAGGGGTTGAAACAATCGCAAACACACACACACACTAGACCCAGATAAACAAGGAACAAGTTTGGACATCCTTGCGAGAACAAAATTTAAGTATTTGGACAGCACCGGCAAGCATCTTTTCTTAAAAGCCTGTAAAACGGCGAAGATGCGTATGTGGACAACATCCATTCTTACTTGCGAGCAGACAGGGGGGCATCGGGGGCATCGAAGAGCTTCACAATGGGAGGCAGCAATAAGTGCAGGTAATCGTCCAGATTGGCTCCAAACAACTGGATGGCATTCAGCAGCTGGAAAAAGACGGAAAGCAAACTCAGTAGGAACCGAGGGCAAGGTTCAAAACAGCCACTCTGGGTTTAAGCACCGGCATGTGCTCTAATCCAGTGGTAGTCAACCTGGTCCCTACCGCCCACTAGTGGGCGTTCCAGCTTTCATGGTGGGCGGTAGGGGTTTTGTCCCATACTGAAGCACTTTCCTTTTTTTAAAATTTAATTGACTTTTTAAAAAATTTCATAAAATTATTTAAAAACAATTTCATTAGGTTTTCATAAAATTCCCCCTGACAATTTAAATTTCTGAAAATATACGATTTGTATCGCCCGTGCCTAAGTTTAGTTGTTAGGTAAGTGAAACTAAATGGCGCTATAGTGCGACCGCAAACAAAAGAGCCTCGTCCCAGAATAGCTCGCGCATCTCCCCCCACACCACCCAGCTGTAACAGACAAGCAGAGCTGGTAGCCAGCGCCCCCCCAACCTACTTTATAAATCACCATTACTGTGGAACCAGTGGGCGGTTAGAAAATTTTACTACTAATAGAGATACAAAAATGGGCGGTAGGTATAAAAAGGTTGACTACCTCTGCTCTAATCCTAATTTATTTGAGTGAGCGTAAAGCAATTGGGACACGCACTTCAATGTTTTTAGCAGAACTGAAACAAATGACGTTCGGGTCAGGGGTGTCAAACTCAATTTCATTGAGGGCCGCATCAGGGCTGTGGTTGAACTCGGGTGGCCGGGCAGGCATGATCAACTGGGTGGGCATGGCCAGCTTAACACCACTCCCCAAACTGCTGGCATGTTTCCTCTTCGCATTGGGTAGACCAGTACAACCCCTTGGCCGGAGCCGACCTACATCGCGGGCTGCATCCGGCCCACGGGCTTTGAGTTTGACACCCCTGCATTAGGTCTTCCTGGGAACGAAAGATGCATATCCAGGGGTGGGGCTGCTGGGGGTTCGCAGGGGGTTCGGGAGAACCTCTAGCTAAGATTCTGTGCAGTTTGGAGAATCCCCAAATCCCACTCCTGGCTGGACCCGCCCACCCCACCCCTCCCAGGAGTCCCTATGCGGCCCATTTTGGATGCAGGTGTGCGCGGAGGCTTGGGAAGGGCGAAAAACAGGCCTACCAGAAGTTCAGGAAGGCTGGAAATGGGCCAGTTTCTGGCCTCCAGAACCTGGGGAGGCCGTCTTCACCCTCCCAGATGATCAAGAAAAGCCTCCAGAGCCGGGGAGGGCAAAAACGCCCCCACCCCTGCCGTGGTGGAGGAGGCAGACTAGGCCACGCCCACCATGGCCACGCCTACCCAGCAACCGGGCAGAGAACCCCTTGCTAAAGTTTTTGAAGCCCAACCCCGCATGTATCCAGGATGATTAACTTATCCAGGCCTGCAGCAGGCCAGGATTCTGAGGGCCGATCGTAGTTTGAATCAGACCCTGGTGTGGGATGCAACCACCCGTGTCCCTCCGGCTCACCTTGGTGGATACGCTGCGGGTGCTGCTGCTGTCGTGCATGAAGACGCGAAGCATGTGCGGGATGAGCTGGGGAAGGTAGAGCTTGAATTCGCCACCGAGGGCCACCACTATCTGCTCGATGAGGAGGATAATCGTGCTCTGGATGGAGTTATTTACCACCCAGAAATCCTGGACGGGGTGGGAAAAAGGTGGAAAGGGAGTAATGTTAAGACAGAAAGCATGAAAAAGAACTGACTCACAATTACAGTCATTACAGGTTAAATAATTCCCTCAACACAGTCAAACTATTCACTAAGTCTGCACTTACTATTAATCTTCTCATCGTTCCCATCACCCATCTCCTTCCACTTATGACTGTATGACTGTAACTTTGTTGCTTGTATCCTTATGATTTATATTGGTATTGGTTGTTTCCTGATTGCTTATTTGTACCCTATGACTATCATTAAGTATTGTACCTTATGATTCTTGATGGATGTATCTTGTCTTTTTATGTATACTGGGAGCCTATGCACCAAGACAAATTCCTTCTATGTCCAATCACACTTGGCTAATAAAAAAAATTCTATTCTATTCTATTCTCATATTTTCTTTTCTATTCTATTCTATTCCATTCCATATTTTCTATTCTGTTCTATTCTATTCTATTCTATTCTATTTTATTCTATTCTCATATTTTCTTTTCTTTTCTTTTCTTTTCTATTCCATTCTATTCTATTCTATTCCATTCCATATTTTCTATTCTATTCTATTCTATTCTATTCTATTCTATTCTATTCTATTCTATTCTATTCTATTCTCTATTCTGGTTCAAAGGTTAACTCCAGCATCAGAAGCTTCACTTCTATCTCGGAAAGATGGAAATTTGCTTTATATTCAAAATTTTACGATGGACCAAACCAAATCTCTGCAGTCATCCGAGACTGGATTTCCCCCTCTCACAGTTTAGAACAAAAATTTCTCTTTGACAGCAGCATCTACTTTTTTTTTAAACTTTTCTGCACCGCCTTAAAATTCCTCCCCTCTCCTGCCTTTCCTGGACATCCTTCTCAAATACATTTTCCAGCAAGGCGGGTATGAATGTGTCCAAAAGCTGGCATTTGTTTTCTCAACAGAAGAGCCAGGGAAATATTGCAAACCAGCTGAACAAATGTTGTTCTTGATTCCGTATTTGTGAACTAACCCTAATATATGCCTTGTGCCCCAGTGATGGGATTCAAATAATTTAACAGCCAGTTCTCTGCCCTAATGACCAGCTGGGTAGGTGTGGCTCGGTGACCGTGTGGCCATGGCCAAGTCAGCGTCACTCACGTTGATGGGTGCTTTGCTTTAGCTGTTACAATGTAATAAGGTTTAACAAGAGAGGCAGTTTCTGTAAGCGGGGCAACAAAGATTAGGCTAGAAACACCACCAGAACGTTTCAGTTCCTTACAGGATTAGCCCTGTAAAGTGGGGAAAAAAACAAAATAAGAGTTCTTCCAACAACCGGTTCTCCCGAATCGGTGCGAACTGGCTGAATCCCACCACTGATTGTGCCACTGCCTTTTTCACTTGGCCTTTCATAAGCTGCTGCTTAATGCCAAAGGAAATTCAGGCCCAGGAAGTCATACATCTGCCTCTTTTAAAACATTTCCTCCGAGCTGGGTTTTCTCGTAAATGTTCAAGGCCGGTACTCACTCTCATGAGGGTCACGATTTCATCCATGTAAGGTCGAATATGGCTTCTCACAAAGGAGACCAGCATTCCCAGCTGCTGGAAAAGGAACTAGAAAGGGAGAAAGAGCAAAAACGGCAGGTGCGCTTTGAGGGGGCTTTCCATCCTCACCCCCGCCTCCCCTTCACGTCTTCCGTTCGCTTCTGGTGTCATTGCCGTCTCCCCGAGCACAATTCAACGGCTCACAACCACAGCTTTGCCAACACTGCTGCGCGCTTGCGTGGAATCTCAGGGAAGAAGCACTCCGAAGCATTCAGGCAAGTGCAGAAGTTTCGGGCATGCAAATAAAAACCACCAGAAAGCAAAAGAGACCCCGAAGTTTCCCAACTCTGCTTTCCAAGCCTGTCCTTGCCCTTTCTTCATTTCTTCAGACACGCGCAATTTTTCCCTGCCATCCGTAAACTTTCCCAGCACCCTCCCTTGGGAAAAGAGACAGCAGAAAACCGAGGCAGTTTGCAAAAAAAAGAGAGGCGGTTAAAGTTTCAGGCTGAGAGAGAGATTTTACGGGACTGGTGCAAATTGGGATCCACTTGATCATCCACCTTGACAAGGCAACAGAGGAGAGAGAGAGAGAGAGAAAAGGACCAGTTTGGGGGAAATTAGTGAGAGAGTGCTGTGAAAAAAAAGTAGCAAAAAAGGTGCCCAGAGCACGTCTTAATTCTTTGATTAGGAATTTGATAAGCTTTGTAGCCAACTCAGGAAGTGCCTTTTCGGGGCACTTAAATGCCAAGTGTACCCACCTCGGCTCTTCTCCCCAGCACACTATCACCATCTTCTTTTACCTGCAAATTTTTAAAGACAGTAGGCAAAGTGCATCAAAGGCAGACCCAGAGTCTGGTCACGCAACAAAGGTCGGGTTACCAAAATGTGGCAGCCACTCGGCGGTTTCGTTCTGGGAGGTGGTGAGTCTACAAAAGCTTCTTTAGAATGGCTCCCACCCAGAGCACAGCTATGATTCCCAGCTATGAGGTTATGCAGGGCTCCAGGGCTCCAGTAAATGCTGAAGCTGAGTCTGGATGGATTTTGCTTGGACTCCTTTCCTTCCTTCCTTTCCTTCCTGCCTCTCTTCCGTTCTTCCTTTCCTCTCTATTGCTTTCCTTTCTCCCTCTTCCTTCTCTTCTTCCTTCCTTGCCTCCCTCCCTCTCCCTACTGTCTCTCCTTCTCTCCTTCTTCCTTCTGTCTCCTCTTCCCTCCCTCTCTCTATCCCTCCCTCTTCCTTCTGTCTCCTTTCCTTCCCTCCCTCCCTCTTCCTTCTGTCTCCTTTCCTTCCCTCCCTCTCTCCCTCCCTCTTCCTTCTGTCTCTTCCATCCCTCCCTCC
This sequence comes from Ahaetulla prasina, assembly GCF_028640845.1. Lineage (NCBI taxonomy): Eukaryota > Metazoa > Chordata > Lepidosauria > Squamata > Colubridae > Ahaetulla > Ahaetulla prasina. The sequence continues at coordinate 8,064,270 of NC_080556.1, read as the reverse complement.
CTCTTCCTTCTCTCCTTTTCCCTCCCTCCCTCCCTCTCTCCCTCCCTCTTCCTTCTGTCTCTTCCATCCCTCCCTCCTTCCCTCCCTCCCTCTTCCTTCTGTCTCCTTTTCCCTCCATCCCTTTTTTTGTTTTTTGTTTCTTTCTTTTTTTCCCGGGGCTGCATTCTCCCTCTTGCAGTTACAGTCAAGGTTTGATCAAAGAGATAAACTGAGACCTGGGTTTATCAGTATCAACCTAGTGGCTGGCCAGGAATGAGGTGTTCTCTCTCTTTGCCCCACAGATCTCCACCTGCAAGTTACAATGAACTTGCTGTTGGAACAGGGTTTCTCAACACTTGGGCTGTTTGAAGATAACATCAGCTCCCAAGGGATTCTGGGAGTTGAAGTCCACATATCTTCAAATGGCCTTCACAATAGACCTGTGCAGATGATTATGGCTTTTTGGTGAGAGGTTACATCAAGGTCTCCTTTGACCATGGCCTGGGGCAACACAGAATGTGTAAGCCTTAGGCAAAATAAGACACTAAAGAGTAGCAGATTAACAACTGGTGGCCAGGAGCTGGGAGAACTTAGCCAGTAGGGATGGGCTACATTCTCCCCTTCTGAAGAGGGCAACCCAAAAACATGTAAGCGATTACAGAGACTTGAGAACAACAACTGGGCAGAAGCACACCAAGAACAGCTGGACTGAGCTAAACAGGCTTCCTTTCTCTGGGAAGGAGAATAATTCCACCTGGGAGTATTTGCAGGAGTGAAATGCTCCCGGTTCAGATCGGATCGTCCGATCCTGTAGCGATGGTGACGGGTGGTTCGGAGAACTGGTAGCAAAAATCCCTCCCCCCCCCGCCCCAGCTGAGCTGCGCGATCATCAGAGATTTTGTTTTTTTACTTTTAAAAGCATTTTTTCTTCAGCCAAACAATGCTTTTAAAAGTAAAAAAAAAAGCCTCTGATGATCGCATGGCTCAGCTGGGATCGTCAGAACCCTTTAAAAGCATTTTTTCTACAAGCTCTTTGGCCGAAGAGGTTGTTTAAAAAAAAATGCTTTTAAAAGGTTCTGGCGATCAGGCAACTCAGATGGGATCATCAGAACCCTTTAAAAGCCTTTTTTCCACTGGCGATCCCAGCTGAGTTGTCTGATCATCAGAGGCTTTTAAAAGTTTTTTTTTTTTTACAACCTCTTCAACTGAAGAGGTTGTAGAAAAAATGCTTTTAAAAGTTTTTTTTTAAAAAAAGTTGGCCACACCTACCCAGTCACATTACCCATCACCACCACCAAGCCACGCCCACAGAACCGGTAGTAATAAATTTTACATTTCATCCCTGAGTATTTGCCATTAAAAAGGAAGTCATAGAGCAGCCATCTTTAGGACAGTTGTGGGTTTCAAAAAATTTTTTACTACCAGTTCTGTGGGTGTGGTTTGGTGGGTGTGGCATGGCTTGGTGGGCGTGGCAGGGGAAGGACACCGTAAAATCTCCATTCCCACCCCGCTCCAGGGGAAGGTTACTGCAAAAATCCCCATTTCCTCCCGATCAGCTGGGACTCGGGAGGCAGAGAAGAGATGGGGGAGGCGGGGCCAGTCGCAATTTTTACTACCGGTTCTCCGAACTACTCAAAATTTCCGCTACCGGTTCTCCAGAACTGGTCAGAACCTGCTGAAACCCACCTCTGCTTTAGGATGAAGAAGAGAAGAACGTTGGCATTGTGCCATTTTCCAACAGGAACAAAAAAAAACAACAACTCACACCCCAGGGAATGGAAATGTCCACTCACTTCTTCAGCCCGCTGGCAGCAGAGATAACTCAGCCAGCCTCTGTCCCCCTCCCTTCTCAAAAGAGCCACGTTTTCAATATTTTTTCTTGGCTGTTTGAAGCGATTTCTGCTTTCCGGGGACAGGAGAAAGAGAAGCCACTCCTCGCAGGGGCGCACTCACCTCCCGGATGGCCCCGTCGCAAACCCGAATGACGTTGAGAAAAGTGGGCATCACTTGAGGCAGGAACTGCACGCACTTGAGCCCGAGGGACTTGAAAATGAAGGTGATGGCTTGGACCACCATGGTGTGGTGATGGGACAAGGACTGGTCCCGGAAGATCCTCATGAGCGCCACCATGGAGACGGCGGGATAGAACTCGTCCAGCGGGAGATTCCCCATGTTAACCAGCATCTCACTGGTGCTGTAGTCAGCTGGAAAGGAGAGAGACGCTCCATTCAAGGTCTGCAGAGCGCAACGGGTGAGCAACATCCAAAGCAAGCCGAAACTGGACTGTGTGTAATGACTTTATGGATCTGAGATAAAAGAGCCTCGAGGAGGATGGAGCTAATCATCAAATGCACTGGAAACCCTGAATGATGGTCGTTGCTTTTTAATTTTGATTCCGATAATCCAATTTAGTCTTAGAGAGGGTTGTAAAGCACAGTGAAGCAGGTGTATAAGTCTAAGGGCTATTGCTATCCTCCTTCCTTTCCTTCCTTCCCTCCCTCCCTCGCTCCCTTCCCTCCCTCCCCTCCCTCCCTCCCTCCTTCCTTTCCTTCCTTCCTTCCTTTCCTTCCTTCCTTCCTTCCTTCCTTCCTTCCTTCCTTCCTTCCTTCCTTCCTTCCTTCCTTCCTTCCTTCCTTCCTTCCCTTCCTTCCTTCCTTCCCAGTGGTTAGAATGCAGTATGGCAGACTAACTCTGCCCATTAGAGAGAGCTATAAAACACTGTAAAGCGGTAAATAAGTCTAAGTGCTATTCCTTCCTTCCTTCCTTCCTTCTTTCCTCCCTCTCTCCCTCCCTCCTTCCCTCCCCTTCCTTCCTTCCGTCCCTCCCTGTGATTAGAATGCAGTATGGCAGGCTAACTCTGCCCACTGCAAGGAGTTTGATCCTGACCGACTCAAGGTTGACTCAGCCTTCCATCCTTCTGAGGTCGATAAAACGAGGACCCAGATTGTTGGGGGCAAGAGGCTGACCCTGTAAACCGCTTAGAGAGAGCTATAAAACACTGTAAAGCGGTATATAAGTCTAAGTGCTATTCCTTCCTTCCTCCCTCTCTCCCTCCCTCCTTCCCTCCCCTTCCTTCCTTCCGTCCCTCCCTGTGGTTAGAATGCAGTATGGCAGACTAACTCTGCCCACTGCAAGGAGTTCGATCCTGACCGACTCAAGGTTGACTCAGCCTTTCATCCTTCTGAGGTCGATAAAACGAGGACCCAGATTGTTGGGGGCAAGAGGCTGACCCTGTAAACCGCTTAGAGAGAGCTATAAAGCACCGTGAAGCGGTATATAAGTCTAAATGCTACTGCTATTGCTACCCAAGCTCAAGAGAGCTAATTTCTGATTTTTTAAAAAAAAGTTAACTACTAAATAACACGACTGCTTTTTTTTTTTTTTTTTTGACAAGAGGCTGACTCAGAATGTTCCTTCCTCAGTTCACTTACAAGAATCTTGGCTCGATTTAGATTCCGAGAGGCTTACGGCCGAAGCATCTCTGGACTGGTCAATCATACCGATGTTCACCTTATGTTTATAGGGATCCAGAGCTCCGAGGAGGCCAAGGACGCGAATAGCCTAAGAGTGAAAATGGGGATTTTAAAAAAAACCAACAACGTTAAGGTGAAGGTTTGATTTGCTGCAATCGGTTTCCCTGGGCCCGCTTTCTCCCGAAAAAGGACATGTGGCCCCCCCTTTTCTGGCAGGCATGAAAAAGAGGGATAAAGCTTTGGTGGATTTGTAAGAAAATCAAGGCCTTTTGGATAAGAATTTGGTGGACTATTCAAAATGTCCTGAAGAAGAAGATAGAGTTCCTGCCGCAATTTTTCCTTTTGGGAATTATAACGGATTGTACAGTGACTGAGATTAAATTGATTTTGAACTTAATAACAGCAGCAAGGCTGTTGATTGGACAATATTGGAAGAAAAAAGAGTTACCTACAATAGAAGAATGGATATTGAAAGTTACTAACTTGGCTGAGATGGCTAAAATCTCAGCCTTTTTGAAAGACAATACGCAGGAAAGATATTTAACTGAATGGAAAAAATGGATTATTTACAAAACAGATATCAGATTAAGAGATATCAGATTGCCTTTGAATAATTAGGATGTATTATTTTATATAATGGGGGGGGGTTAGGAAATAAAAAGATTTGGATGAGGTTAATTGGATTAGAAGGGAAAATGTTACTCTATGTTTGGTTTATGTATAACAATACCTTGTGATTGACCCGGGAAGCCGGGGGTGGTGGTGGTGAAGGGAGGAGGGAAGGGGGTTTTGCGGGGGGGGGGGAGTGGGGGGGAAAGGGGAAAAAATGTTTTTGTTTGTTAAAACTTTTTCAATTAAAAAAAAAAGAGGGATAAAGCAAATTCGTCTTCGTTTCGACACATTCGAGGGAATTTTTCCCCAAAGCTCCTCCTCCCCTCTCAGCCGGGTGATGCAGAGGGAGCAAAGAGGCCTACCTCTCTTCGGGTACCCTGGTTCTGCTCCGTTTTCAAGAAATTCAGCAGCACCTCCAGGAGAGTCGGATATTTCCTATAGGGTTCCACCACATAGCCAGTGCTGGCTACCAGCTGCCCCAGGGTCCATAAAGCCACCTGGGAAAGACCCACCACAAAAAGAAAACAGAATTACAGCCCCCATCTAAATACCGTATTTTTTGGAATATAAGACGCACCTTTTTCCACCCAAAAAAGAGGGTGAAAATCTGGGTGCGTCTTATACTCTGAATGTAGCCCATGCAGATTCTCAAACGGAGGTTTCAGAGGCTGAAAGAAGCTTCAGAAAAAAAGCCCCCAAACAGAGCTTCAGAAAAGAGGCCCTTAAACAGAGCTTCAGAGGCTTTTTTTCGGAAGCTCAGTTTTGGAGGCTTTCAGAGGCAGTTTTTTTTTTTCTTAAACAGAGTTTCAGAGGCAGAAAAAAAGCAAAAAAAAGCAAGGCACGGAGCTCACAACCAAGGAACCTGTTGTTAAAATTCACCTCTGGGAACAGCTGACTGGGGGTATTCCGGGAGGCCGATCCACCTGCCAATCAGCTTTTTTCTTATTTTCCTCCCCAAAAACTAAGGTGCGTCTTATACTCCAAAAAATATGTAGCTTGCCAACTGTTTGGCCGCATTGACTAAAGGGGCCAGAACCGAAGCAAACAGCATGGCAGGTTTCTCTAGCAGACGCCAATTTTATTTCTTCACAAAAGTAGTTTAATTTTTTAAAAAAAGCGAACAATGCAAAACAGAACCCGATTTAAGAACATTCACAACAGGGGAACAGCAATGTGGCCCATTTCAAGAGGGCAACAACGTGGCTAAGACAGATGAAGAACGGTGGCAGGAACTGGGTATGTCTAGTTTAATGTAAAGGAGGACTAGGGGTTGTCATTAGGAAAATGCCAATGGGAAACAAAGACAACAACGCAAGCAATAATTCTTAAGACCAGTGGTTTATTGTTTCTAATGATCTGGAACGTAAGAAACGAATAGATATAAAAGATATAATAGCAGTAATACACTTGCATTAACAAGCCATTGCAATGGGGTCCAATGATATATATAGCACGTCCTACATGGATTGCTATAAATCAAAGGGCTCCAAGCAGATCTCTAAGCCTATCCTTCATAATCATCTTCTAACCACATGCACACTTCACAATTTCACTAGCTGTCACTTTCCATAAACACCTGTGTACATTACTTTCGGTTCCTTGTTTCCAACAGTTTCATTCTTCCTGTATAAACCTATCCATACAAGTGCATACTTTGCAAAAAAACATGTTTCACGGTTAGCCACGGCTCAGTAGGATTACAAATAGTTCTGCTACATTTTGAAACTATCCTAGCTGAAAACTTTGGTTCATATTTTTTTTCTCCTGGGGCCTGCCATCATCCATAGGACTTACTGAACCTAATAGATCAATAGGCTATGTTTTTTGATTCTCACAGGGTGACATGACAGCAGTGTTCCAATATTTGAGGGGCTGCCACAAAGGAGAGGGAGTCAAGCTGTTCTCCAAAGCTTCAAAAGGCAAGGCGAGAAACAACGGTTGGACGCTAACCGAGGAGAGAAGCAATCTAGAACTAAGGAGAAATTTCCTGACAAGTGAGAAGAATTAACCTGTGGAATGGCTCGCCTCCAGAAGTTGTGGTTTTTGAAAAGAGATTGGATAACCATCTGTTTGAAATGGTATAGGTCTTCTATTTGAGCAGGGAGGTGGACTAGAAGACCTCCAAGGTCCCTTCCAACTCCGTTATTCAGCCCAGGGAGAGAGAATCAGCCTTGAACTCCCCTTCAAACTCAAGGGGGGCTCATAAGCAGAGCAGATCATCCCTGGCATAAAAAAAGTGTGTGTGGGGGACAATTTCTCAGGTTCAAGAGGTTGTTATGTCTGCGCCCCCCGAGCCGGGCCCCCTTCCAGAAAGTGACTTGGAAAGTGAGGGGCAAGGGCCATCAGGACTTACTTCGGGAGCACCGGCTTCCCTGGCTCAGTTCCAGGAGCCAGAGGCAGGCCAGGTGGAAGAGATAACGAGGCCTCCGTCCCCTGACTCTCCCCCCCCCCCCGCCATGCCTCCAGATTCAGCTGATGGCAATCAGGCCTGGCTGGACCCTAGGTTTCATAGGCAGGAGAAGCGGGAACAACAGAAGCAGGGGTGGGGCAGGCCTAGGAAGTGCTGAGTCATGGAGCCACACCCCACAGGATATAAAAGTAGCAAGGGCTGCTATGCCTCTTTGTAGCAGGCAAAATCAACTGCTTGACTAAAGCTGAAGTACTGTTTGTTGACTCATCGGTATCGAGGGAGATAACAGAGGCACTTGGCAGACGCTCGCTAGTTTGCTGCCAGAGCTGATAGTTGCCGGCTAATTAAGCCATCGCTCGGACGGAGGCGAAGGGGGGACAGAACAGAGGTGGACCGAATCATCACCTCTGCAGGCCACTCACCTGTCTTTTGGCGAGCAAGGAGGAGTCCTGGAGCATGTCCATGATGATGATGAAAAGCTCATCCACCCACTTTCTCATTTCCAGCCCACTCACCTATTTTGGGGAGGGAGGGGGGGGAGAAAGGGAAATCCAGATATGAAAAACAGCAAAGTCCGGAACGCAAAAGGGTAAAAGACTCACTTCTTGCGGCGGCGGCCGAAAGAGGACCGGCACAACTTACCTGGGCCAGTTCACCGATGGTAGCCAAGACATTATTGATCACACCGGGGTTTGGATCAGGGTCTGGGTCTTTTAGCTTCACGATCAACGCCTGTCGAAGGGCGCAGAAAACAAGGCAAAAATGACAAGCCAAAAGGATCACATAACTTACAGATCCTCCTTACTACTACAATGGAGCCCAAAAGTTCTCTCGTTAAGTGTGACGTTGGTTAAGTGAGTTTTGCCCCAGCTTACGTCCTTTCTTGCCCCGGTTGTTAAATGAATCGTTCCCGCTGTTAAGTTAGTAACCTGGTTGTTAAATGAATCTGGCTTCCCCATTGACTGTGCTTGTCAAGAGGGTCGCTAAAGGGGATTACGTGACCACCCCCCCCCCCGGGACACTGCAACCCGTCATAAATACGAGTCGGTTGCCAAACATCTGAATTTTGATCAGGGGACCACGAGAATGCTGCAGACGGTTGTAAGTGTGAAAAACGGTCAGAAGTCACAGTTCTTCAGTGCCGTTGGTTAACTTTGAACGGTCACTAAACGAACCGTTGTTAAGTCGGGGGCTACTTGTACACATTTCTTTCTCATCCCCTTGAGGAAAGGACATTTGAAGCTCTCCCCTCGGTAGGAAAGAGATGGGATGCAGTCATTAAATCCATCTGTCTTTCAACATGGGGGCTGTTGTGTCTCGTCCGATCTCACCACAGCCGGGGCCTTCTTATCCGCTTCCGAACTCGGAGGAATGTCCTAGTATGCCTCCCGGCCCCAGCCCTGGCTCCATGCCCAGACAGGCTGAGGAAGAAGAAGTGCCTCCAGCCCCCAGCCCTGGCTCCATGCCCAGGCAAACGGAGCAACTAGACCCCTCCCCCTCCTCCACAGCATGTGAGCCTGAGGGAGGTCAATTGCCAACAGCTGCCGACTGGAGTGACCCTCGCGTCAGAAGACTTGATAGGCGGAGGCAACAGAAGGAAGGGAGGGGCAGGCCTGGATAAGTGCTGAGTCATAGAGCCACACCCCATGGCCTATATAAAGGATCTGCTTTCTGGCATTCTCTGAGTCAGGCAGTCTAAACATATCTTGCTGAAGTCACTTCCTGGTCTCCTGCCTGCCTTGAGGACTTTGCTAGGACTTTGGCAGAGCTGCAGAGGCACGCCTGATTCGGATTTCCCTGACCCGGCCGTCAGCGGAGGAGTGGGACACAACAGGGGCTGGCAGAAGAGAGACACTGGAGGCTGATGACTCTGGAGGGCAAAGGGAAGGACTGTTGTGGCCCGCCAGCGGCCAGCAGAGCTGGCAGCAGATTCAGACAGTGAGGAAGTTGGGGAGGAACATGGGTCAGTCCTGGAGTCTGGGGAAGGCTCTGATGAGGGCTCTGCGTCGGAGACAGAGAGGGGGCCAGGGCCGTCCGACAGTTATCAGCTGCCTTCGGAGTCAGACATCAGTGAGGCAGATGAACAGCTGGAGCCTGTTCCCAGTGTGCGCATGCGCAGAGTTGCCATACGAAGGGAACAGCTGAAGAACAAGCGTCGACTTGGGAGTAAGGCCACGGGCGGACAATGAATGGAGGGAATAAAAGAGAAGCGAAAGGGGAGTGGAGTTTGCAGGAGACAATTAGTTCGCTTAATTGGTTCGTGACTCTCCGAGACTCCTTGCCAAGTTTTGAAGATATCAAAACTCTCCAAGCCAGATAAGGTCTGTGAGTGTAAACTCACCCTTGAAAGACTTTGCTGGATGTGAATGAGAGAAATTCACAGTTAACTTTAATAAAAAAAGGGGGTTTTGGTTGGGATCAGGAGTCTGCTTCGTGATTTGGGAACGCCTAGGTCAGAACAAGGACGTTGCAGTAACGAAGGGATGCATTTGGGGATTCAGAAAGTCACCCCCGTACTCCACGGCCGCCTTACCTTGAGGATGGGTTCCATATAGGGGCGAATGAGCCGGGGGGCATTGGATACTAAGTGTCCCAACATCCTGGCACTCTGTTCTTTGATCCTGCCCACGCCACTGTGTTCCAGCTCGGTCAGGATCTGGAAGGGAGAAGGCGGATGGTTCCAGGTTAATAGCAAGAGAAGGGGAGAACAAAAATTCAGCTCAGACGTGAAAGGCCGATTTGTATGAATTTGACGTCCTTAGTCCTCAAAGGGCCAAAAAATGCTCCTCTGAATTTTCTATACCTCTTAACTTATCACTACTGATGTACTCGCATTAGCAGTAGCCGTTAGACTTATATACCGCTTCACAGTGCTTGGCAGCCCCCTTTAAGCGGTTTACAGAGCCAGTCTATCGCCCCCAACAATCCGGGTCTTCGTTTTACCAACCTCGGAAGGACGGAAGGCTGAGTCATCCTTGAGCCAGTGAGGATTGAACTCCTGGCAGTGGGCAGAATCAGCCTGTGATGCTGCATTTCTGACCCCTGTGCCACCCATCCATCATTAGCGGATATTAATGTATCCACTCAGAATTGCCTCCCCTTCTCTATAATTTTGGCTTCAGGGCAGAAAGAATCTCCAAGGGTGGTTAAGAAATATGAAATAAAAAAGAAGGGGGAACTTCTGAAAACCTATAAACGTCGGCGCTGTTAGCCTGTTTACAAAGGCAAAAAATAAAAGCCAAAACAGTCCCATCCATCTCTGAGCTACAATTAAATGACATTTTGGGGCATTGCCAGGGTGAAGAGAGGGTTTGGCTCGATACCTCACCCAGGGGTCTGTAAACTTGGCTCCTTTAAGACTTGTGGACTTCAATTCCCAGAGTTCCTCTGGGAGTTGAAGTCCACAAGTCTTAAAGGAGCCAAGTTTGCAGACCCCTGCCTCAGCCGATACCATTACCTGAATTAGCATTTTCCGGAGGAATGGCATGACAAAAGCCGGGTTCATGCTGCTGAGCCGGCCCACGGTGCAGATGGCCAGCTCACGGATTTCAAACACCTGGTCGTTCAGAGCAACGAAAAGTGCTTGCAAGTTCTCTGCCTGGGCCAGGTGTGCATCGAAGCGCTCGTCCAAGGATGCCAGCACGCAGTACCGTATGTCAGGGTCTGGAGAGGGCAAATTTATACAGCAGATGCTTGGGAAAAAGCCCAAGCAGGGAGCAAGCAACGTGATCAAGTCCACCGAACCTTGGCTTGATCCAGCACCCTCTGCAAGTAGTCCTTGACTTACGGCCACAACCGAGGCCAAAATTCCTGTTGCTAAGCAAAGCAAGGGTTTTATCCCATTTTATGACCTCCCTTGCCAGAGTGGTTGAATGTGAACCTGGCTCCCCCGTTGAGTTGGGATTATTGTCAGAAGGTCACAAAAGGGGACTCTGCAACCGTCATAAATACGAGTCAGTTGCCAAGTGTTTTGAATTCTGATCAGGTGACCAGTGGGGTGCTGTAAGGGTGACCACCATAAGTCACTTTTTCCAGGGCGGTGGTAACTTCGACTGGCCACTAAACGAACGGTTGTAAGTTGAGGACTACCTGCATCAGGTGCTCTTCAGGCAGCTGGAAGTTATTTCTCATCATCAGCTGCTAAGTTACCTTCATTGCAGATAGCAAGAAATAAAGTTCGGACCCAAATTCTCCTAGAAAGGCATCCCGCTTCCCCAGGAAGATACCACCAAGCGGTTTATTTATTTATTTATTTATTTATTTGATTTTTATACCGCCCTTCTCCCGAAGGACTCAGGGCGGTGTACAGGCAAAATAAAACAATACAATATACAGATTAAAATACCATTTAAAAAACTTATTTAAATTAGCCTAAGATTAAAAATTTCCATACTAAAAAACCCCATTTAAAAATTAATAAAATTTCCCATTAAAACTAATTTAAGCCAGCCCCGCGCGGATAAAGAGATGTGTTTTTAGTTCGCGACGAAATGTCCGAAGGTCAGGTATTTGACGTAGACCCGGGGGAAGCTCATTCCAGAGTGTGGGCGCCCCCACAGAGAAGGCCCTTCCCCTGGGGGCCGCCAGCCGGCATTGTTTGGCGGACGGCACCCTGAGAAGTCCCTCTCTATGGGAGCGTACGGGTCGGTGGGAGGCGTGTGGTAGCAGCAGGCGGTCCCGTAAGTACCCAGGTCCTAAGCCATGGAGCGCTTTAAAGGTCATAACCAACACCTTAAAGTGCACTCGGAAAGCCACAGGCAGCCAGTGCAGCCTGCGCAGGATCGGTGTTACATGGGAGCTACGTGTAGCTCCCTCTATAACCCGCGCAGCTGCATTCTGGACTAACTGAAGCCTCCGAGCGCACCTCAAGGGGAGCCCCATGTAGAGAGCATTACAGTAATCCAAGCGAGAGGTAACATCCCGTGCCCGGAAGCACCCTTCTCCCTGGTTCCTGATGCTTACCGGGGTCTGTGATCCCAACCACCAAGAGCTTGCTGAGGACATCGGCCACCACCTGGACCGCCGTCTGGCTGACCACGTGGGCGTGACCGCTGATCAGGTGAATGGAAGGCGTGAGTAAGCGGGAACAGGTCCTGGCGGCTTCCATGCGCACCTCCTTGTGCTCGCTGTTGAGGAAGTGATCCGCACAGTGCCGGACGAACTGAGTCAACGAATGACCTAACGGAAAAGCGGGCAAAGGAAAACGGGGAGTTTTGCGCGGCTCTCTTACCCAGTGTTGTGGTCCATCAGCAGCCTGCGGAGCTGGCAACAGAGTCAGACAGCGATGAGGCTGAGGTGAGGCCAGGGCCATCGGGAAGTGAGGTGGGGACTCCAGAGCCTCCAGAGACTGATAGTAGTGAAGCAGAGGAGCAGGAGGAGCCTGTTCCTAATGCACGCATGAGAAGAGCTGCCAGAAGGCAAGAGCAGCTCAAGCAAAAAGGACCACTCGGGAGTAAGGCCAGGAGATGATTGGCCTCTCCCATAAGGCTTAATAACAGACCAGCAACGGCATTTCAGCTTTGCCGGAAAACAACGTTGTAGCTGCGTCTTCTGTTTCATGTATGTCTCTGTTTTTGTGGCTTCTGGACGTTTGCCAGGAAGGGCCTTTGGCAGTTTGCCTAATTGGACTAAGGTTTGTGAGATAACTTAGGAATTTGTGTTGGGAAGCATTTGTTTTACTTTGAATTGAACGACGCTGGGAATGAAGTAATTCCCAGCTGTTTGGATAAAGTTTATTTTTCCAGGGACTGAGTTTGTTGCTACCTACTTGGGCCTGGGTCACAACACTCGGGCTTTCTCCGTCGGGTGTCCCTTTGCCTCCTTCTCCCACGCGCTTACCTTCAAACTCGAAGCTGCCCAGGGTGCGGAGGGCGAGTGTGATGCTGGCCACGTCGTTGGCCTCGGGAATGTTGGTGAGGCTGGGAGAAGCCAGCTGGTGGGCGAGTCCTTTCGGCATGCCCGGGTGACGCAGCGGGCGATGCATCAGCACAAGAGAAAGCATCTTCAGCAACCCATCCTGGATCTCTTTTTTCAGCTGTGGGATCTGGCGGCTCAGGTCGTACAGGACAGCTGTCAGGGCAGGGCTGAGGACAAGATACAGAGGCCCGTTGGTAAACTGTGAGTTGGCGCTTGCGATCCTTGCCAGACCCTTACCTAGATATTGTATTACTGTATTTTTCAGAGTATAAGACGCACCTTAGTTTTTGGGGAAGAAAATAAGAAGAAGAAAAAAATCTGCCTCTGCCTACCAGCATCCATCTGGCGAGCGTCCTCTTAAGTGTGTGAGTGTTGAGGGCTGTTTGGAAACTGAAACAGTATTCGCTGTGTGAGCAACTAGGAAGGAGACAGCAAGGAGCCTGGGCGTGGCTTAGCTCTGCAGCTCTGAGTCTGTGCTAAAGCTGCAAACTAGTCTGCTGCTCAGCACGTAGACTTGTATACCGCTTCACAGTGCTTTTCAAGCCCTCTCTAAGCAGTTTACGGAGTCAGCCTCTTGCCCCCAACAATCTGGGCCCTCATTTTACCAACATCAGAAGGATGGAAGGTTAAGTCAACTTTGAGCCTGGTGAGATTCGAACTGCCAAACTGCTGGCAGCCGGCAGTCAGCACACATACCCTGTACTACCGCATTTTAACCCCTGCACCGCTATGCTCCTATAGGTGTATGCGTATGCATGTATGTGTATATGCGGGCACCAGAATTTCATTTTTAATAATAAGATGATAATAAGATCATCTTATTATTTCAGCAGGGAGGGTACACGCAGTGGATTTTGGTCCAAGGCCTGTGAAGAAAACCCAATTCCCAGGCTTCAAATCTCAAGTGTTTTCTAGGTACTAAAGCAAACCCCCGAGAAAAAGTCAACTAAGCAGCTGCTCACACTTTTTGTTACATAACTGAACATGAGGCTGCTTTCAGCTATCGTGAATGTATAACAATGTCTGGCGATTCAGAGAGCTAAATGCAGGCCCGACGCCGAAGACTAGGAGGGTGCTGAAGTGAATGCAAGACCTACCTCAGCCCCACAGCCAACATGGGCTCCAGAAGTTCCTTGATGTCTTGCTGAATAGAGGGACCCATTGCTCGTGCCAGCATGCTGATGCAGGTAAAAACAGTGGCGTCCACCTGCACAGATTTCTGTCTCCTAAGGAGGCATGGATTACATTCCTTTAAGCAAGCCAAATTTTTCATACACAACGGCAACTTAGCCATAGAACAATTCTCACCCCCACCTGACAGGAAGTTTACAGGTGACATGGGTGGAAAAAATAGCTGGGACTGTGACCTCATGAGCTTCAACACCCAAAGACCGTGCTGTGGTCCGCCAGCAGCCTGTGAAACTGGCAGCGGAGTTGGACAGTGATGAGGCTGAGGAAGAACATGGGCCAGTCCTGGAGGCTGGGGAAGGCCCGGATGAGGGCTCTGTGTCGGAGGCAGAGATGGGGCCAGGGCCATCTGGGAGTGAAGTGCGGACTCCAGAGCCTCCAGAGGCTGACAGTAGTGAAGCAGAGGAACAGGAGGAGCCTGTTCCTAATGCACTCATGAGAAGAGCTGCCAGAAGGCAAGAGCAGCTCAAGCCAAGAGGACGACTCGGGAGTAGGGCCAAGAGATGATTGGCCCCTCCCATAAGGCTTAAAAGACCAGCAACGGCGTTTGGGCTCTTTGTCGGAAAACAACATTGGTAGACTTGCTCCTTGTCTTGCTGCATTTATTTCTTGTCGGCGTCTTCTGCTTCTGAACTTTTGCCAAGAAAAGCCTTTGGCAGTTTGCCTAATTAGACCAAGGTTGGTGATAAGACTGAAGAATTGTGTTATGAAGAATTTGCTTTCATTTAGTTTGGACTAAACTGAGAATGAGTTAATTCTCAGCTGTTCTAATAAAGTCTGTTTGTTTTTGAACTGAGTGCATCTACTACTACCTACTTGGGCCTGGGTCACAACAGACCTGATGTAGGAAGTAGCTATTTGGGGCAGGGGGCTCTGGGCTGGAGAGAGCCTTAAAGCTCTTGCGGAATCTCTTTTTGATGACTTTCAACTTAGTCCAAAATGAGAGTGAACATCCATTTGTGTTAATTAACCATCAACGCTCAAGAATTGGGAATTGTTTCAAAGGTCAGAGGGCTGTCGTTCCCACTAAAACGGGATGCCTAATCCTGAAAAACTCACAATGTCTGGAAACCCTCACTTACTTGTGGGTAAAATCCTTCAACGGAAGGGCACCTTTGATAATTTCAAGAACCTTGGGCAGGTAAACCTGGAACTCTGACCGCACAGCCACAGAGAGCAAACCCAGGGCTTGAAAAGCAGCCGTTCGCTCTTTTTCCTTCTTCACGCAGCTCAAGACGTGGCTCATAGTGTCAGGAAGATAGTGGTCAGCTGGTCACCCAACAGCAACGGAGGAGGAAGAATAAAAATCACACACTTTTGTTAAGAAAACACAGATTGCTAATTCAGAGGATTCAAACGTGCTCAAAAAAAAATGCAGAGTATCAGCAAGATAATTAGGAGGAACGGGACACAGTTCGCATGCTGTTGTGGCCCAACAGCGGCCAGCAGAGCTGGCAGCAGATTTGGACAGCGAGGAGGTTGGGAAAAAACGTGGGCCAGTCCTGGAGTCTGGGGAAGGTTCTGATGAGGGCTCTGCATCGGAGGCAGAGAGAGGGCCACGGCCATCTGGGAGTTAGGTGCTGCCTCCAGAGCCTCCGAAATCTGACATCAGCGAGGCAGAAGGACAACGTGAGCCTTTTCCCAGTGTGTGCATGCCCAGAGCTGCCAGAAGGCAAAACAATTAAGAAAAAAAAGGGCGACTCGGGAGTAAGGCTTGGAGATGATTGGCCCCTCCCATAAGACATAAAAGAGGAGCAAACTGAGGTGAGCCTTTGCAGGAAGGCAATTAGTTCATATAGTCAATTCAAGCTCTGAGAAGCTCCTCTCGACTCTGTGCTCCGTTTGGCCTTGCAAAACTAATGGACAGTTAGGTCTCTGGCAGCGTTTCAAGGGAGATAAAGGGGGGCGCTTATCCACATTACCCCGAAAGACTGTGTCAACTCAAGCAGACATCTGTCGGACTGTTTGTGAATCATTATGGGCTGTGAATGACCATAATTTTAAATTTTAAATGGGATTTTAAATTGGGTTTTATTTTATGTATTGTATTTTAAATTATTGCCTAAATTGAATAAGTTTTTTAATTTTGGTTTTATTGTATTGTATGTTATTGTTATTTTATCTGGTTGTTAACCGCCCTGAGTCCTTCGGGAGAAGGGCGGTATAAAAATTAAAATAATATTATTATTATTATTATTATTATTATTATTATTATTATTATTATTATTATTATTATTATTATTATTATTATTATTATTATTATTATTCACAGCCGTCTCAATAAAAGAGGTTTTTGGGACTCAGATTGTGATATATGCTTTCTCAGGAAGCCTAGGTCAGAACACATGTGTTCAAGAGGTCATTCCTCTAAGATTGTAAGAATCTGGAGCAGGACGTGTTTAATGGCTTCCTGAATTAAACTAATTAGAAATAGCAATAGCACTTATATACCGCTTCACAGTGCTTGACAGCCCATTCTAAGCCGTTTACAGAGTCAATGTACTGCCCCCTAACAATCTGGGTCCTCATTTTACCAACCTGGGAAGGATGGAAAGCCGAGTCGACCTTGAGTCAGTGAAGATTGAACACCTGGTTGTGGGCAGAATTAGCCAGCAATACTGTATTCTAACCACTGGGCCATCACGGCTCTTGGGTGCTGGCACAATGGACCCTCAAAATTCTTTCAACTGCTTAGTGACATGCCACCCAGTTGAATGCACTAGGCTCTACATCAGGGGTCTCCAACCTCGGCGACTTTAAGGCTTGCGGACTTCAACTCCCAGAGTTCCTCAGCCAGCCAAGCCAGCGAAATTCAGAGCAAAGCTGGCTGAGGAACTCTGGGTGTTGAAGTGCGCAAGCCTTAAAGTTGCCAAGGTTGGAGACACAGAGAGAGAAAAAAGGCACATAGTTCTATATATCCTCCACAGAAAAGAAACAATTAGCAAAAATAAATGAAATCTTTCTGGTGTCTCATTCCCAAGTACCAACCTCCATCCCTGCTCTTTACCTGTGAAAGCGGAAGGGCGGAAAGCAGCCAGCCGTGGCAATAAGCTGAGGACAGTCATTTGAATCAAAGTATTCTTGCTGCTTCGGCACTTCAGGACCCAATAGCACACCTGAAAAGCGAAAGGGTTCCATTAATAGCTGAGGCAGCACCCCCAAAAACAACACTTCAAATCTCAGCTGGGGACAGATAGGAAAGCTTGGAAGCAGGGAGGCAGACCAAAGGAGAAGCTTTCTCAAGCGTTTTCTCTTTTAAAATAAACAAATAAAAAGGTCTTTTTACAGAAGATACCCAAAAAGATGTTAAATCAGGTAAGCACAGTTCTTGCGCAATTCTTTTCATAAGGGAGAATCTGCCATCAATAACATTTCCTTATCCAAACACAAAAACGCACTTTTGTTTTCTTTTTACACACCAGCAAGAAATAGTTGTCAAAAAAAATCAGTTTTCAAAGGAGTTTCTCCTGTTATCTGGATTGGCACCTTTGGTCTGCCTCAAAAAACCCCCCCAAATGATCAGGGCTTTTCTAGATGCTCTTCAAAAGCACTTGCAATTGAGAAGGGGGAAAATTCACCTGGTCAAACTTCTCCTCCATTAACTCTCGGCAGCAACGGCTCTCTACCAAAGTTGACTTGGCTGGGACCGGTAACGCCCCAAATCCCAGGATTCCTGAGTGGGGGCTGTAGCCCAGAAGTCCGATCAAGGCGTTGCACTGTTGGGGCTGTACCGACTGGAAGCTGGAGAAAGGGGTGACGTGACGGGGCTTGGTGCCGAAGCCCAAAAGATCCTTGCAGTATTTGTCATGCACCAGCTGCTGCTGGGTGATTTCTTCCATCTCTTCCCTGAGGCGCTAAATGGGAAGAGGAAGAAGAGGGTTAAGATTGGGCGGTGGGAAGGGGTGCAAACGAGCAGTGGGGCGGGCTGGTGCCTCAGGATTGGAAGTAGAGAAGGGCAGCCTTGTGGAATCAAAGCAACTGCTTATCTCATCCGTTTGTAGCCTTTAATGGCAGCAGCTGTTCCAATTCTGTTGGGCAAAAATTTATTTTAGCATACAGGAACAATGATGGTGTAGAAGCACATATAGGGACGTGGTGGCTCAGAGGCTAAGAGGCTGAGCTTGTGGATTGAAAGGTCGGCAGTTCAGCGGTTCGAATCCCTAGCACCGCATAACGGGGTGAGCTCCCGTGACTTGTCCCGGCTTCTGCCAACCTAGCAGTTTGAAAGCACGTAAACAAAAAATGCAAGTAAAAAAAATAGGGACCACTTTGGTGGGAAGGTCACAGCGTTCCGTGCACCTTTGGTGTTGAGTCACGCCGGCCACGTGACCACGGAAACGTCTTCGGACAGCGCTGGCTCTTCGGCTTTGAAACAGAGAGAGCACCCCCCCCAGAGTCGGGAACGACTAGCACATATGTGCGAGGTGAATCTTTACCATTATCTTTTTAGAAGCACGTATCTAATTTTTTTTAAAAAAAAATTTTTAATTTGCATTTATATCCCGCCCTTCTCCGAAGACTCAGGGCGGCTTACACAGTGTCAAGCAATAGTCTTCATTCATTTGTATATTATATACAAAGTCAACTTATTGCCCCCCCAACAATCTGGGTCCTCATTTTACCTACCTTATAAAGGATGGAAGGCTGAGTCAACCTTGGGCCTGGTGGGGCTTGAACTTGCAGTAATTGCAAGCAGTTGTGTTAATAACAGACAGACTTAGTCTGCTGAGCCACCAGAGGCCCCTAATCACGTATCTTTCTGCAGCTCATGGAACTCTACGCTGAAAAACTTCCCATTTGCTGTCCGAGTCACTATTTTTTTCAAGGTTTTTAATCCATGCTGAAGGACAGGAACGTCTTACAGCGACATGCCCCCCTCTTCAACTGAGGGACTCACCTCTCCTTCCATGCTGCTAATCCGCACCAGCTCGTTGAGGATCAGTAAGGCACCGTGAATTCGGTCGTCTCGGTTCACACCCTTTTCTTTCGCCACAGACTCATCAAAGCCCTTCTCAGCTTCCTCATAGGTTTGCTGAAACAACATGGACTAATTGCTTAGAACCGAATATTAACCTCTCAAAATAGTTGTGCTTGATGGGATCTAGGATAATACCACGTATCTTCAAAAGCCTCAGATTCTAAATCCTTCCCACTACTTCAACCGACCTAATGGGTTTATGGCTTCGGGAAGAAAAAACCCCAAATGCCCCTTCCTTACTCGGTACCACTGCGGCTTCTGCATCTCTTTGGACTCGCGTTGAGTGGTCAAGATAAGACAAGCTCGTAAAGCTGAAACGGCTCCTTCCCGGATGGCCTGCTTTGGATCCCACACAGCGACAAAGATGTTGTCAAAAAATGGCTGCACTTGCTGGAAGAAGAACGTGGGAACACTGATGGCCAACTCTCGCAAAACCAAGACCTGGGCAAAGAAAAAGAGATTACCAATAACAGCAGCTTTATACATCAGTATTAAAGGTAAAGGTTCCCCTCGCACATATGTGCTGGTTGTTCCCAACTCTAGAGGGCAGTGCTCATCTCCGTTTCAAAGCCGAAGAGCCAGCGCTGTCCGAAGACGTCTCCGTGGTCATGTGGCCGGCGTGACTCAACGCCAAAGGCCCACGGAACGCTGTTCCCTTCCCACCAAAGGTGGTCCCTGTTTTTCTACTTGCATTTTTTACGTGCTTTCGAACTGCTAGGTTGGCAGAAGCTGGGACAAGTCACGGGAGCTCACCCCGTTACGCGGCACTAGGGATTCGAACCGCTGAACTGCCGGCCTTTCGATCGACAAGTTCAGCGTCTTAGCCACGGAGCCAACAATATCCCACATACATCGGTATTACACATTAGTTATATATATAAGTGTTAACGATGAATCAACATCTTTTAAAAAACATCCATTTGCGACTTCACGGTGGATATGGGAGGAATTAAAAGGAATGAAGTCAGTGTATGTCTCAGAAATAAGTCACCGAATGTCAAAATCTCCTAGGCAGCTTGAACCATAGCTATTCTTACCGCTGCATGTCTCCGTCCTTCGTTCCTGTCTGCGCCCAGCCACTCCAGAGCCCGTTTCACTTCAAATTCCACATATTCTGCGGTGAAGGTATCACCGGCCATCGCAAGACGCCCAATGGCTTTGGAGGCCATCTCCATGACAACAGGGTCATTGGATGGAAGAAGGTTCCTTAGGTAGTTGGCGAACCTGCCGATGCGCGTGGCATTGCCTCCCTCCACACCAATGAGGCTTGCTGAGGAAGAGAAAAACACCAGCAAACACTTAAAAGTGTCAGAGCTGCTAAAGGACGAATGTGGGTAATTCATCGGAGGAAACAGGATACAGGTAGTCCTCAACTTACGACCGCAATTGAGCCCAGAATTTATGAAGGTAAGCGAGAATCTCGCTTCCCCATTGACTTTGTTTGTCAGTAGGTCGCAAAAGATGGTCACATGACACCAGGACAATACAACTGTCATAAATATGAACCAGTTTGTTTGTTTTTTTAATTTGCATTTATATCCTGCCCTTCTCCGAAGACTCAGGGCGGCTTACACTATGTTAGCGATAGTTGCCAAGCATTTGAACGTAAATCATGACCATGGGGATGCCACAACAGTCGTAAGTGCGAAAAATGGCCGTAAGTCACTTTTTTTCAATGCCATTGCAACTCTGAACCGTCACTAAATGAATTGTTGTAAGACGAGGACTACACTGTATTCCTGCTACTTTTTGGGGACACTTCACAAACAAGTGGCACAGATCTCTCCACCAATATTCTTTAGGCAATCCATCTGGCTACTGAGTGGTGCGGTGGCCTAGAGGTGGAGCTCTCGCCTCACAATCAGGAGGCTGTGAGTTCGATCCTAGGTAGAGGCAGATATTTTTCTCTCCGGGCACAATGAAAAATATATATCTGCTTGAATATAACTCCGCATTGGGGCCAGTAAAACACTCAGCTCCATTCAGATGCCCGGACTCCACCCCTATGCAAGGGATTATGGGGTCTTTAAAAGAAGATGAATCTATCTGGCTGCTCACCTATTGCCAAAATGCCTCCTTTCCTTTCATTTGCATCTGAACTAGAGACCAACTCGAAGATGTGATGGTTCAGCTGATCGTAAAAACGTGTGGATTCTTCTTGGCTCATCTGTGCAAGAGGGGGGAAAAAAGAGGGTGCGAATTACCCAAAACCTTTTATCAAACCTTAATGGAAAAGGATGAAACAAAACACGTAAGAAATATGCCTGATTGTAACTCAAAAAGAGAGGTGAGGAAAAAGGTTCTTGTTTGCTTCCGTCGAAGAAAGCAAAGTTCAGAGCAGAAAATGAGCTTCAAGGTCCAAGTGTGGATCACCTCCCTGTCCCACAGTCACACTATAAAGGGCCTAATAAAGGAGAATATTTGTAGCTCAGGGTAGACATGAGGAGACATCGGTGCTCTCTGAGCTTGGTGGTTTTCTTGCAGACGTTTCTTTTTTTTTTGTTTTGTTTACATTTATACCCCGCGCTTCTCCGAAGACTCAGGGCGGCTTACAGTGTATAAGGCAATAGTCTCATTCTATTTGTATATTTACAAAGTCAACTTATTGCCCCCCCAACAATCTGGGTCCTCATTTTACCTACCTTATAAAGGATGGAAGGCTGAGTCAACCTTGGGCCGGGCTTGAACCTGCGGTAATTGCAGGGTACTGTGTTCTAATAACAGGCTCCTTACAGCCTGAGCTATTCCGGCCCTTTTCATTACCACATCAGTGCTTTGGGAAGCACAGAACTACCACAGCAGTTCGTCCCGGAGGGAGGGAGGGGGGGAGGGAGGAAGGAAATGAAATTGGGTTGACATGAGGAGTTCTTGGTGCTTTCTGACCCTGGTGGTTTTCTTACGTTTTATTACCCAATCTAGGTAACATCATCAGTGCTAGTACCAAAGGTAGGCAGGCAGGAAGGAAGGAAGGCAGGCAGGCAGGAAGGAAGGCAGGCAGAAAGGCAGGCAGGCAGGCAGGAAGGCAGGCAGGCAGGCAGGAAGGAAGGCAGGCAGGAAGGAAGGCAGGCAGGCAGGAAGGAAGGCAGGCAGGCAGGAAGGCAGGCAGGCAGAAAGGCAGGCAGGCAGGCAGGCAGGCAGGAAGGCAGGCAGGCAGGCAGGAAGGAAGGCAGGCAGGAAGGAAGGAAGGCAGGCAGGCAGAAAGGCAGGCAGGCAGAAAGGCAGGCAGGCAGAAAGGCAGGCAGGCAGGCAGGAAGGAAGGCAGGCAGGAAGGAAGGAAGGCAGGCAGGCAGGAAGGCAGGCAGGCAGAAAGGCAGGCAGGCAGGAAAACAGGCAGGCAGGCAGGCAGGAAGGAAGGCAGGCAGGAAGGAAGGAAGGCAGGCAGGCAGAAAGGCAGGCAGGCAGAAAGGCAGGCAGGCAGGCAGGAAGGCAGGCAGGCAGGAAGGCAGGCAGGCAGGCAGGCAGGCAGGCAGGCAGGCAGAAAGGCAGGCAGGCAGGAAGGCAGGCAGGAAGGCAGGCAGGCAGAAAGGCAGACAGGCAGGCAGAAAGGCAGGCAGGCAGGAAGGAAGGCAGGCAGGCAGGCAGGAAGGAAGGAAGGAAGGAAGAAAGGAAGGCAGGTAGGAAGGCAGGCAGCAGGAAGGAAGGAAGGAAGGAAGGAAGGAAGGCAGGCAGGCAGGCAGGCAGGCAGGAAGGAAGGCAGAAAGGAAGGCAGGCAGGCAGGCAGGCAGGCAGGCAGGAAGGAAGGAAGGAAGGCAGGCAGGCAGGCAGGCAGGCAGGCAGGCAGGCAGGCAGGAAGGCAGGCAGGCAGGCAGGCAGGAAGGAAGGCAGGCAGGCAGGCAGGCAGGAAATCCTGTAGCTCAGGATTGACATGAGGAGCCCTCAGTGCTCTCTGAGCCTGGTGGTTTTCTTACAGATGTTTCACTATCCAATCTAGGTAACATCGTCCGTGCTACGAAGGGTCTTCCCAGCTCACCTCTCGGAGTTCCATGGTGACGTAATGCTGCAAATCCTTTGCCGCCTTCGCCCGGGTCTCTTCATTACGGCTCTTGAGGCCACCAGCAAATTGCTGGAGGATAATGACCGTCCCAGACATGGTGGCATTGAGTGTTCCCGGTTTTTCCGATGGGGGAGAAGCAGACGCAGCCAAATCTTATCCGGAAGCAACCTAGGAAGGAGAAGATAAGAGAAAGATTCAAGTCAACCTTATCTCCTCCACAGTACAGGTAACATCATCAGTGCTAGTACTGAAGGAAGGAAGGAAGGAAGGAAGGAAGGAAGGAAGGAAGGAAGGAAGGAAGGAAGGAAGGACGGACTTGCGTCCCACGTCTGAGCCCAAATTTTCTGTCGTTAAAGTGAAACATTTCTTAAGTGAGTTTTGCCCCCTCGGTTTTACGACCTTTCTTGCCACAGTTGTTTAAGTGAATCGCTGCAGTGGGTAAATTAGAAGCAAGGATGTTAAGTGAATCTGGCTTCCCCATTGATTTTGCTCGTCAGAAGGTCGCAAAGGACGTGGGGGGGGGGGTGTCACGTGACCTCGGGACACAGCAACGGTCATAAATATGACTCGGTTGCCAAGCGTCTGAATTTTGGTCGTTAACTGTGAAAAAAACGGTTGTAAGTCGCCTTTTTGTGCCGTTGAACAGTCACTAAATGAACCATTTTAAGTTGAGGACTACCTGTACTGGAGGAAACTGGTTTTTGTTTTTTTGGGTGGGATTTTTTTTAATTTTTTTAAAAAAAAACCACATACAATATGTTTTTTGAACAAAATATCAGCCAAGTACATAATCAAATCCAATTCAGTTTCCCCCCACTCTCTTGTATATTTTATCAATATATTTCCCTTCCCCACCTTTTTAATTTCACTATTTGCATATCTCTAATATAAAAAAGAAATTCTAGTCTAACCCTCTGTCCTGAATTTAACTCTATCCCCCTTTTTTTTTGCCCCCTTTCTTATCTCTTCCGTCTATATTAGAACCCTATATTCCCATTTAAATAACATCAACATCTATAATATCATTACATTTCAATAAACATTTTCAAAATCATTATTCTTAATCATATAAAAAGCAAAACAGAAACAACAAAGAAGAAAAAAACGATACAGGCTAACATTCATTGTTTCAAAAAAAAAATCTCTTATTTGCATTAACTCTCATCTCTGGTATTTCAATCTTAATCTATATTAATCCCCTTTTTGTTTTTCTTTAAAGTTCCTTGCTTTACAAACAATGCATCTTATGTTTCTATCAATTCTGCCCGTCTACATAACATCAATATCAACCATTTCTTTACCAATGAAAGTTTTAAGGTTATTATTCTTAAGTTTCATTTAAAAAAAAAAGTAAAGAGGAGCAAACATTTCTCTTATTTCAAAAAAAGTGTCATGCTTATACTTATATATTCTCATCTCTTGGAAGTTTTAATCTTAATCTATTTAAATTCCATTTTTATTCTCCCTTAAACTTCCATGCTTTCTTGATTTATCCTATTTTTCTATTAATTCTCCTTTTTTCCCTGTTTTGTTTCCAGAGGAAACTGTTTTGTCATCAGCCTTGAGCTGGGATTATTCCACAGTGGAATAATCTTCCGTGGGAACCTGCAAACTCCAGATGTGGCCATTCTCGGCATGTCCGTCAAAGACCTTGGAGTTTTCATATCAAACGATCTAAGTGCCAAAGCCCATTGCAACTACATCGCCAAAAAGGCTTTAGTAAACCTAATCTTGCGTAGCTTCTTTTCCAAAAACACTACACTACTAATTTCAGAGCATACAAAACATTTGCTAGACCAATTCTCGAATACAGCTCGACAGTCTGGAACCCACACCTAATTTCGCACATTAATACAATTGAGTGGTCCAGAAATATTTTACAAGAAGAGTTCTCCACTCCTCTGATCACAACAAAATACCTTATGCCACCAGACTTTAAATCCTGGGTTTAGAAAACTTAGAACTCCGCCGCCTTCAACATGACCTGAGTTTAACTCATAGAATAATCTGTTACAATGCCCTTCCTGTTGAAGACAACTTCAGCTTCAATTGCAACAATACACGAGCACACAACAGATTTAAGCTTAATGTGAACCGCTCCAATCTTGATTGCAGAAAATATGACTTCAGTAACAGAGCTGTTAATGCCTGGAATGCACTACCTGACTCTGTGGTCTCTTCCCAAAATCCCCAAAGCTTTAACCCAGGGATGTCCAAACTTGGCCCCTTGAAGAATGGGGGACTTCAACTCCCAGAATTCCCCAGCCAGCAACTTACCCATATTTATAGCTCATGCTGGCTGGGGAATTTTGGGAGTTGAAGTCCCCCATTCTTCAAGGGGCCAAGTTTGGACATCCCTGCTTTAACCAAACACTCTCTACTATTGACCTCACCCCATTCCTAAGAGGTCTATAAGGGGCGTGTTTCCTTTCTTTATATCCAATTAATATAGTTATTGCATGCTTATGCTTATATATATATATTGTTATGTTTGACAAATAAATAAATAAATAATAAATAAATAAATGTCCCCATATTGGGCAGCTGCTGAAAGGCCTTCAACATCTGGCAGCCCCAACCAAGCGCCCTAAAAGCGGGAGTTCCTTGGTGGCCTCTGCAAACCTACCTCAGGAAGGACTAGAAACTTGAGCAGGCGGAGCTGGCCTAGAAATGACACACACACACACACACACTTCCATACACACACATATAATGACCCTGTTTCCCCCCCCCCGCACCAGAGCTGGGAAATCTTGGGGGGCTGGGAGGAGCCCCATGACTGAGGGGGTGCCGTTCAAATGGGGAGGGGCGGCGCCTAATAAGTGGGAGGGGCCTATCAGGAGAGACGAAGGGGGGTTGAAGAACCAGTGGGCGGGGCCTGGGGAGTGGGCGGGGCAACTGTCTGAGGGGAGAAGCGAAGAGGTCGCCGCCGCCGCCGCTCCAAAATCCGCCTCAGAAGCGGCGGAGCGGCGTTTTTCAAAGCCCTCAAGGGCGCCGAGCGGGATTCCTGACACTCACGTCGAGGCCTATCCTCCACCGGCTCCTCCGCCTCACTCCTCCATCTTCCTTCTTCGCGGCCCGCTCGGCTCCGCCATCCTTTTTCTTGCCTCCACTTCTTTTTTTTTTTTTTAATTCCGCCCTTTCTGGATCGCCGGCGAATCCAGCCAATCCCCTTAGCCGGCACCCGAAGACGGACAAGGGCGCAGCCAATTAGAAAGGCGGGAGAGAGCAATGACAGGAAGTTACTCCCGTTCTCCTCGTCTTCCAATGTCCAACCGCGGGGGGGGATGGAGGGGAAGGGCGTAAAGATTGACCCAATCAGGAAAGAGGATAAGAAAATTGATACGGGAGCGGGCCAACAAGAGCGGGATTAAAAAAAAGCGTTGGACGCCGAGTGAGGTTCCGCCGCCAATGTTTCCGCCCAAATGGCAGTCGGGGCTACGATTGCGCGTGCGCAGGAAGTCTCTCAAGCACCTCAATGGTTGACCGGGCGGCACAGAGCGGCTCCCTTTCCTTTTGCTTTTCAGATCGCCCCACCTTTTTACCATAATTGCCAGATTCAACGCGCACACAAATAATTTGTCCCCACACACATTCATTTCTTCAGCTAAGTGTAAGGAACGTGCATCACTAGTAAATCCTCCCTTACTATTTATACTGATATTGTTTCCTGATTGCTTATTTATAACCTATGAATATCATTAAATGCTGTACCTTATGATTCTTGAATGAAGGTATCTTTTCTTTTATGTACACTGAGCATATGTACCAAGACAAATTCCTTGTGTGTCCAATCACACTTGGCCAATAAAGAATTCTATTCCACTCTATTCTATTCTATTCAATACATTACATTCCACATATTCTATTCTATTCTATTCTATTCTATTCTATTCTATTCTATTCTATTCTATTCTAATTCTATTCTCTTCATTCCATTCCATTCCATTATTCTATTCTATTCTATTCTATTCTATTCTTTCATACTTTCTTTTCTATTCCATTCTATATTTTCTATTCTATTTTTTCCTTTTCCTTTTTCCTTTCTTTTTTTGTATTTAGATGTATATGTACCATGTTTGCATTAGTTGTATTTTAAAAAAAATATTTTTTTAAAAAAAAAACCAGGATGCTTCTAACAACGCTGTTAAAGAGAGCAAGGGCAATACAACCCACTATAACAAGGCTGTGCAAAAATTTGGCTTTCCCAAAACGCTCCGAACCCAAAGGTGCTTTTTTTTTTCTTCTTTTCAATTGGCAACTGGACTTTCTGTGGTTGTTTTGTTTTTCTTTTGAAGACGTTTCGCTTCTCCTCCAAGAAGCTTCTCCAGTTCATTCCCCACTATCCAGTCAGAGGTGAAGAAGCTTCTTGGAGGAGAAGCGAAACGTCTTCAAAAGAAAAAAAAAAGCCAAAAAGTCCAATTGTCTCTTTTTTTAAAAAAAAAAAACACCTTTGGGACAACCGAGAATCTCCATAGACCAGGGATCTCCAACCTTGTCCACTTTAAGACTTGTGGACTCCAACTCCCAGAATTCCTCAGCCAGCTTTGCTGGCTGAGGAATTCTGGGAGTTGAAGTCCACAAGTCTTAAAGTGGACAAGGTTGGAGACCCCTGTCATAGACACTGCGCTCTGAACGCAGCTGGGATGAAGTCTCGCGAGAAGAAGAGAGCGAGAGAACGCGAGATTTCGCCCGTGCGGGGAAACGCCGTGGCTGGGCTGCCCAGTATGGTGGCTGCTTGCGCAGGCGGCCTGCGACGGTAGCGCGGTGGGCCTCGACCTTGGTGGGCCATGGCGGCGTCGGCGGAGAGCGGCAAGGGCTTAGGAAGCTCCTCCGAGGCGCCGGCGATGGAAAGCAGCGGCGCGGCGATGGTGCTCCCGGGGTTTAGAGACGCCGATTCCTTCGTGAAGGTATGCGGGGAGGGGATGCGCGCATGCGCTTTGGCTTCCTGAGCATGCCGGGAGTTGTAGTTCCAATGCTGCCCTTAGCTACAGACCTAACTTTCCAAGTGGCAAATTGAACTATGTTAAAAGTGTGCGCAAAGTTAAATAATAATAACAATAATAATGACATTTAAAATCGGCCGACGGGGTGGGCTTAAGCACATACACACACACACCAAGCTTTTTTTCTTTTTTTCCCCTTTTTTCCCCTTTTTTCTTTTTTTTTCTTTTTTTTTTTTTGCAAGCCTCTGCAATGAAATAAAGGAGATTATTTTGGACTAAAAACCTAATCTCATCGATCCTGGCTGCAGAAATTGTTCGTGGGATATTTTGAAAGGGAGTGTTTCTGGGAGAAGCCCAGCTCTTAGTAACCTTGCGGAAAACGTCTGATTTTATTTTTGTTATTTTTAAATTTCCTGGTGATTTCCTCAATCCCAACAGCCCAAGCTTTTTGAGGTTGCTTCAAGAGAGGAATTTGGGGTCATATAAAGTGGCTTAGTGGGTAAGAGATGTCCTGAGCTTGTCGATTGCAAGGTCAGCGGTTCGAATCCCTGGTGCCGTGTAATGGGGTGAGCTCCCCGTTCCTTGTCCCGGCTTCTGCCAACCTAGCAGTTCGAAAGCACGTAAAAAAATGCAAATAGAAAAATAGGGACCACCTTTGGTGGAAAGGGAACAGCGTTCCATGCGCCTTTGGCGTTGAGTCATGGCGGCATACACACAATTTAACTTTTGTAAATAGTGCACAGAGTATTGTTATAAGAAAAACACCACAAATAGCTGTTAAGTGATATATATTTTTATGTTTTTTATGTTTTTAATTTAATAAAAGTGCAATAAAGTATATTGGGGGGGAAAAGAAATCTGTTCCAAATGCAAAACACAAGCAGAGGAGAGGAGTTTCACTTTCAGTGCTACTTTCACAGCACCCAGCAGCTTTACTGCAGAACAGTTGAGCTAAGCCACGCCCAGCCTCCTTTTTGTCTCCTCCTTGCTCACACAGCAAATGCTGTTTGAGTTTCCAAACACCCCTCAATTCTCCCACACTGACAGGATGCTAGCCAGAGGAATTCCGATGGATGCTGCGGGCTGGGACATTCTAGTCCCCCTCCGCCTCTGTTCCAACTGCCAGTTGCATTATATTAACACACTCCGATGCTACGGAGCTGCACATTCTACATTAAGTTTCAGGCTGCAAGAGTCAATTTATCAACCCCGAGCGCATAGTTTCGTAGCGAAACATGGGCGTCCAGCTAGTGATGAGAAAAAGACAGGTTGGTGAAATGTTCCATGCCTGACTCTTGCAATCGCCCCTTTCTTCTCCAGCATGCCCTCGGCACGGTGGTCTCAGCTACCAAGGCTTCGTCTGGCCTCCCTCAACCCGGAGATGAGTACGATTTCTACCGCAGCTTCCCGGGGTTCCAGGCCTACTGCGAAATGCAAGGAGAAAGGCTGCTCCAGTGGTGAGTCTCTACAAGTAGCTTCCCGCGCCGGACGCGAAGGATGGGCAGAAAGGGAGCTCTGTCTGCAGGTGATTTGGTCTGATGCCCAGATTAAGGGACATCATGAAATGCAGAGAGGAAGACAAATTGCCCTGCATGGCTCTGGAAACATTTGTCTTCCTGCACAGAGCATCCTTTCCACCATACAGGTGATGAATGGCCTTCTAAATTCCCCCTCCCTCCCTCCCTTCCTCTCTCTCTCTCTCTCTCATTCTCCCTGTCTCTCTCTCTCTCTCTCTGTGTCTCTTTCTTTCTCTTTCTCTGTCTCTTTCTCTCTCTTTTTTCTCTTTCTCTCTTTCACACTTTCTGCCTCTCTCTTTCTTTGTCTCTGCCTCTCTCTTTCATGCTTTGTCTCTGTCTCTCTCTCTCTCTCTATCTCTATCTCTATCTCTATCTCTTTCACACTCTCTCTTTCTCTGTCTCTCTCTTTCACGCTCTCTTTCACTCTGTGTCTTTCTTTCTGTCTCTTTCACGCTCTCTCGCTCTCTCTGTGTCTCTTTCTGTCTCTTTCATGCTCTCTGTCTCCGTCTCTCTCTGTGTCTCTCTGTGTCTCTCTTTCACGCTCTCTGTCTCTGTGTGTCTCTTTCTGTCTCTCTCTCTGTCTCCTCTCTCTTTTTTCTCTTCCTCTCTTTCACGCTCTCTGCCTCTCTCTTTCATGCTTTGTCTCTGTCTCTGTCTCCATCTCTCTTTCTTTTTCTGTCTCTTTCACGCTCTCCCTTTCTTTCTCTGTCTCTCTCTTTCACACTGTCTCTCTGTGTGTCTCTCTCTTCCATGCTCTCTGTCTCCGTCTCTCTCTTTGTCTCTCTCTTTCACGCTCTCTGTGTCTCCTTCTGTCTCTTTCATGCTCTCTGTCTCCATCTCTCTCTCTTTCTCATTCTCTCTCTTTCATCCTCTATGTCTCTTTCTCTGTGTCTCTCTTTCATGCTCTATGTCTCCCTTCTCTCTCTGCCTCTCTCTCTCTCTCTCTCCTTAGCATGAGTAAAGTGATGCAGTACCACGGGTGCCGAAGCCACCTTCAAGACCACAGCAAGGTCACAGAGCTGGAGGACAAATTTGATCTGCTGGTTGACGCCAACGATGTCATCTTAGAACGAGTGGTGAGCGTAGCAGCACCCTTCCGTGAAGGCTCCCAAGGGATTACTCGGTGGCTCTCTCTCTCTCTCTCTCCCCCTTTTCGTTCTCGTGATCCGCCCGACAGACCCACAACTTCCTTCTCTGAAATTTCAGGGCATGTTATTGGACGAAGCGGCCGGAGTAAACAAGAACCAGCAGCCGGTCCTCCCCGTAGGCCTGCAGCCTCCCAAGACAATAATCTCTAGCTGGAATCGCAAGGTGAGACTCTTTTTTTGCTTGGCGTATTAAAGCGCAGGGTTTACTTCTAAGCCAACTTTCCCTAAACTGCTTCTCCAACCTGAGTCTCCAACCTTGGCAGCTTTTACACTTGTGGACTTCAACCCCCAGAGTTCCTTAGCCAGCAAAGCTCCCGGAGTTCCTCAGCCAGCAAAGCAAAGCAAAGCTGGCTGAGGAACTCTGGGAGTTGAAGTCCACAAGTCTTAAAAGTCGCCAAGGTTGGAGACCCCTGCTCTAAGTAACCTCCGTAGCTTACAGTTCACCTCCAGCTAGTTTGGGGGAAGATGCGAGTTTAGGTTCTGCAGGGGTCCAAGCGGACAATTAAACCAGGCAGGAATTTAAAAAAAAAACAGGGTTAGAGGAACTATGGCAGTGATGGTTAACCTTTTTTGGTACCGAGTGCCCAAAGCGTGCACACGTGAGCACGAATGCGCGTGCCCGAACCCCCAAAATGCAGTGCAAGCAACCCCCGCGCATGCACCCTGCCTATTGTGTCTGCGCCCCCCGAGCCGGGCCCCCTGCCAGAAAGTGACTTGGAAAGTGAGGGGGAAGGGCCGTCAGGACTTACCTCGGGAGCACCGGCTTCCCTGGCTCAGCTCCAGGAGCCAGAGGCAGGCCAGGTGGAGGAGATAACGAGGCCTCCGTCCCCTGACTCTTAAACCCCCAAGCCACGCCTCCAGACCCAGCTGATGGCAATCAGGCCTGGCTGGACCCTAGGTTTCGTAGGCAGGAGAGGAGGGAACAACAGAAGCAAGGGTGGGGCAGGCCTAGGAAGTGCTGAGTCATGGAGCCACACCCCACAGGATATAAAAGCAGCAAGGTCTGCCATACCACTTCGTGGCAAGCAAATCAATTGCTTAACTAGAGCTGAAGTACTGTTTGTTCATGGTTGACTCATTAAGAGAGATAACGGAGACACTTGGCAGACGCTCGCTAGTTTGCTGCCGGAGCTGATAGTGCCGGCTAATTAAGTCATCGCTCGGACTGAGGCGATGGGGGGACAGAACACTGCCCCTGACCATGCGTGTGAATTCCCACGCATTCACTCCCCCCGCGCATGCCCCGTTTTAACTTCCAGGTTGGTGCAGGAGGCCTTCCAGGCCCAAAACGGGGCATGTGTGCGCACGAACCCCCAAAATGCGATGCGAGCGCCACATGAACACACACGTCCCCCACATGAGCCCCCGCATGCGTGGCAGAGACCCAAAGACCAGCTGGCTGGCGGGAGGCATGCGTGCATGCACAGTGGAGCTGGGCTGGGGCGAAGGCTGGCGTGCCCGCTGAGCGGGCTCTGCAGAACTATGGTATATTATTGGGCTCTGTGATTCAAAAGCCACGTCTTTTCAAATCTGAGCTGAGGAACGGGTGGAGGATAAATTTTAGGCTTTTACCAGCTGGGAGTTTCCCAAGAGCATCTTAACGGGATGAAAGTCTCATCTTGGCCTCCCAATTTTCCCTTTTCCCAGCAAAACCGGGACACCAGCACGAAGTCGAATCCGGAGACGTTCCGCCTTCTCCACGCGAAGAACATCGTCCGTCCTCAGCTCAAGTTCCGTGAGAAGGTGGACAATTCCAACACCCCGTTCGTGCCCAAACTCTTCGTCAAGCCCAATGCTCTGAGGCCCTTGCCCAAAGGTGCGGGGGAAGGAGGGGAAACTGCGGGGTTGGACAGACAGCCAGTGAACACTGTGGCTGGCTGTTCCTTCCAAAGGCAACAGGCTGGGGATAATTGGCTACCCTGAGAGCACTAAGGTGGCTCGGTCTAGTGGCCTGCAGATTCGGACAGTGAGGAGGTTGGCAAAGAACATGGGCCAGTCCTGGAGTCTGAGGAAGGCTCTGATGAAGGCTCTGCGTCCGAGGCAGAGAGGGGACCAGGGCCGTCTGACAGTTATCAGCTGCCTTCGGAGTCTGACATCAGTGAGGCAGACGAACAGCTGGAGCCTGTTCCCAGGGTGTGCATGCGCAGAGTTGCCAGATGAAGGGAACATCTAAGGAACAAGGGTCGACTTGGGAGTAAGGCCACAGGTGGACGATGAATGGCCCCTCCCAGAGGGAATAAAAGAGGAGCGACAGGGGAGTGGAGTTTGCAGGAGACGATTAGTTCATTCCTGCATTCTTGCCAATGAAAGATATCGGCCTGGCCGCTCTCCAAGCCTGATAAAGGTCGGTAATTGTGAACTACCTTGAAAGACTGCGGGAGAAGACAGACTTTTGCTGGAGAGGAATTCACTGTAAATTAAATAAAAAGGGGTTTATCGGGACGAGGACTTGGCTTCATGCTGCTGGGGAAGCCTAGCTCAGAACAGGTTCTTACCGCTTGGTTTCCCTTTCTCCAGCACTCCTGAAAAGCCGCCAAGAGCGGCAGGAACGTCCGGAAGATCTGGATGTCCCAGCTGCCCTGGCTGACTTCCTCCACCAGCAGAGAACCCAGCAGACGGAGCAGGACATGTAAGGACAGGAAGTTGCATTTTATTCAATCGGTTAGAGAGGCGGTTTAGATTAGAAGGCAGCATCGCAGGCTAATCTGGCTGACTGCAGACTGCCAGCAGTTCGGCAGTTCGATCCTGACCAGCTCAAGGTTGACTCAGCCTTCCATCCTTCAGAGGTCAGTAGAATGAGGACCCTTTAGTACCATTTAGTACCGTATTTCCCCCCCCCCCAAAAAAATAAGACCCAACCGGAAAATAAGTCCTAG
The DNA here is from genome assembly GCF_028640845.1 of Ahaetulla prasina. NCBI lineage: Eukaryota > Metazoa > Chordata > Lepidosauria > Squamata > Colubridae > Ahaetulla > Ahaetulla prasina. The sequence continues at coordinate 8,031,233 of NC_080556.1, read as the reverse complement.
CGTGATTTTTCAGGATGCTCATACTATAAGCCCTGCTCCTAAAATAAGCCCCAATTAAGATCATCAGCCAGATGGATGCATTTAGTACCATATTTTCCCCCAAATAAGACCTAACCAGAAAATAAGTCCTAGCGTGATTTTTCAGGATGCTCGCAATATAAGCCCTACCCCTAAAATAAGCCCCAATTAAGATTGTCAGCCAGATGGATGCATTTAGTACTGTATTTCTCCCCCAAAATAAGACCTAACCAGAAAATAAGCCCTAATGTGTCTTTTGGAGCAAAAATTAATATAAGACCTTATTTTCGGGGAAACAGAGTACATTTTTATTTATTTATTTGATTTGATTTGATTTGATTTGATTTCTATCGGAGGACCGGAGGACTCAGGGCGGTTTACAGCAGAATAAAACAACATAGACAAAAATTAAAACATTTTAAAAATCTGATTCTAATTTGGCCAAAATGAGTTAAAACTATAATAAAAGGCTAATAAAACCCCCACATTAAAATTATGTTAGGCCAGGCCCGCAGGGTGAAATAAATAGGTCTTAAGCTCGCGTTTGAAGGTCCGGAGGTCAGGGAGTTGCCGCAACCCCGGAGGCAGCTCATTCCAAAGGGCAGGAGCCCCCACAGAGAAGGCCCTCCCCCTGGGGGTCGCCAGTCGACATTGTTTGACTGACGGCACCCGGAGGAGGCCCTCCCTATGGGAGCGCACAGGTCGGTGGGAGGCTATTGGTGGCAGTAGGCGGTCCCGTAAATAACCATTTTAATCTCAAGACATCCCGATAGAAAGTTTGAGAATCAACCTACCGCCTCGGTTGTCTTCTATTTATTCCTGGTGCTACTGTTTGCTGGTTTCTTCCGTTAGTTAAGAATCACAACCTTAGTTCCTGATTGTACTGTCCTTCCGCATTCTTGTAGGTTTGCTCATCCGTATCGATATGAACTGGAACATTTTTCAGTGCCTGCAGAATTTCTCGAAAAGCCTCAGGTCCAGGTGAGCGTTGTGTTGTGACCCAGGCCCCAGTAGGTAGTAGGAAACTCAGTTCGAAACAGCTGAGAATTACTTCATTCTCAGCGTAGTTCAACTAAATTAAAGCAAATTCCTCCCAACACAAAATTCCTCGGTCCTATCACCAACCTTGATCCAATTAGACAAACTGCCAAAGGCCTTTCTTGGCAAAAGTTCAGAAGACACTGATACAAAATAAATGCAAGACGACAAAACTATCAATGTTGTTTTCCGGCAAAGAGCCCAAACGCCGTTGCTGGTCTTTTTTAAGCCTTATGGGAGGGGCCAGTCATCTCTTGGCCCTACTCCTGAGTCGTCCTCTTTGCTTGGAGCTGCTCTTGCCTTCTGGCAGCTCTTGTCATGTCTGCATTAGGAACAGGCTCCTCCTGTTCCTCTTCTTCACTACTGTCAGCCTCTGGAGGCTCCGGAGTCTGCACTTCACCCCCCGATGGCCCTGGCCCCACCTCTGCCTCTGACGCAGAGCCCTCCTCCGGGCCTTCCCCAGCCTCCAGGACTGGCCCATGTTCTTCCTCAGTCTCATCGCTGTCCGACTCAGTTGCCAGCTCCGCAGGCTGCTGGCAGACCACGACACATTGGCCCGAGTCCTCTGCCTTCCTCCAGCTCCTTCTGGGCTCTGCAGCTGAAACGACAATGCTTCTTTCATTTTTATTTTTTTTCTTTCTCTGGCCAGATGTTCAGACCATTGGCGGAGACTCCCTGCCACTTCATTTCCACCTTGGAGGAGTTGGTGGACCTGAACGAGAAGCTGGTGGGCTGCAAAGAGTTCGCTTTGGATTTGGAGGTGAGCCCTTTTTCTTGATGTGGCTTTTTTTTCTTTGACGCTTGCAAAATAAAAAAAATAAAAATAAAAATGAGAGGCCGCAAGTTGGACTCTCAAAAACGGAGAAATGCCGGCGGGACTTTAAACCGAGGAAGTGTTTTCAAAACACTTCATTTGTCATTAATCATTTTTTCCCTTTGCGAGGAAGATCCCTGCTTTGGGAAAGGTGTTAGTCTAAAAAGCAGGATATGTATGTGTCAACATCCAGCTTGAGTATGCTAATAAAAGTCCAGGACCATTTTGTTTCTGGAAAGCTTAGTGTTTATTGAATACGTGGCAGTGGCGGGATTGTTGTTTTCCGGCAAAGAGCCCAAACACCGTTGCTGGTCTTTTAAGCCTTATGGGAGGGGCCAATCATCTCTTGGCCTTACTCCCGAGTCGTCCTCTTTGCTTGAGCTGCTCTTGCCTTCTCATGCGTGCATTAGGAACAGGCTCCTCCTGTTCCTCTGTCTCACTACTATCAGCCTCAGGAGGCACTGGAGTCCGCATCTCACTCCCCGATGGCCCTGGCCCCACCTCTGCCTCCGACACAGAGCCCTCATCCGGGCCTTCCCCAGCCTCCAGGACTGGCCCAAGCTCTTCCTCAGCCTCATTGCTGTCCGACTCCGGTTCTGCAGGCTGCTGGTGGACCAGAACATTTCCTTTAAAGACAAGTTGAAACGACGAGGCACGTAGCTGCCAAAGTTTCACTCATAATAATAATAATAATAATAACAACAACAACAACAACAACAACAACAACAATAATAATAATAATAATAATAATAATAATTTAATTTTTATACCGCCCTTCTCTTTATACTCTTGACAGTATGTTATTTTATTACCTACGTTGTCGAGCTTATGCACGTTATCTTATTACCAACTTTGTTTCTCTCCCGTAGCACCATTCCTATCGGACTTTCTTGGGGTTGACTTGCCTGATGCAAATTTCTACCCGCACGGAAGACTTCATCATTGACCCGTTAGAGCTACGCAGCGACTTGTACATCTTGAACGAAACTTTCACCGACCCTGCCATTGTCAAGGTGAAAGGGGAGGCCGTTAGGAATGAGGATAGAGGCAGATTTGATAACAGAAAGTTTCCGTCTCCATCCAGTTTTCATTCTGGAGGTAATCAAGCCTTTCTGGGCTTCATGGGAGGCTGCCACTGAACCCACTGAGTTTTCCCAAAGGTGGCCAAAGATCAGATGGGGAACTCATGGCCCCATGAAACATCAGCATCCCATTCCTCTGATTGTGCAAATATCTGATGTTGACATTCCACATCAATTCCTCATCGGGGCAGAGGAGAAAGGAACTGAAATAGGTTGAAGGCTGCCGTCATGTCTGCATTTGTCCTATCTAAATTTCATGAGCTGACAGCCTGACATTAGCAAGGGGGGGTCGGAGGAGAGATTGGAAAGTAAGGAAGAAGTGGGGGGGCGGGGAATGGAAGCCCAGCTGAACCTTGTGAGAAGTACAGCCGGCCAACTAAGGAGATGCAGAACTGAGAACCTGCTTCCTAAAGGACTGCAGGCGACTTCTGCTGACTGCCGGCTGCCTGCAGTTTGGCAGTTCGAGTCTCACCAGGCTCAAGGTTGACTCAGCCTTCCGTCCTTCCAAGGTGGGTCAAATGAGGACCCAAATTGTTGGGGGGCAAGAGGCTGACTCTCTAAAACTGCTTAGAAGAGGGCTGTAAAATAATCCTGTTAGTGAATTCCCTAAAAAAAAGTCCAGGGATATTATTTTACCAAGGGTATAACTTTATTGATAATTCCGCATAGGCACAGGAGTAGCAAAGGCAGTTCTGAAGTTTTCACGCGAAAACCAACATAGGTAAAAATCTCCTTTTTCCCCTAGACCAGGGGTCTCCAACCTTGGCAACTTTAAGTCTTGTGGACTTCAATTCCCAGTGTTCAATTCCCAGAGTTCAATTCCCAACTCTGGGAGTTGAAGTCCACAAGTCTTAAAGTTGCCAAGGTTGGAGACCCCTGCCCTAGACCGCCCTACAGTTCATTACCCACCTATCAATTGCTTTCATTTTGTTTTGGGAACATTCCGAGCACCTCGGAGTTTTCCCAGGGCTTGACTTTGGAGTGTTGGGACTGTCCCAAGCTCCATGGGCTCACTTGCATCCCTCAGTTCCTTCCCAAGCCTCCCTTACATGTTTATGTTGTCTGGTGGTGAGCAGGGGCCCGTCGCAAGTCAGCCACGACAAGTATACTCTTGGCAAAATCAAATAGCCAGTGCTCCGACCTAGGCTTCCTTAGAAAGTATGAAGTGCAATCTTAGTCCCACGAAACTGTAAATTACTTTCACTTACAGTCCGCAAGGCTTTGTAAACAGTCTTTCAGAGGAAGGTAGTTAACAGCCCACCTACCTCACGTGGAACGCTGCCAGAGAGCTAATGACCAGACTCAGGGCAAGGCCAAAATTGGCACAGAGTCACAAACAGAATTTTCAAATCTTGAATCAGCCAGATGAACTAATTGCTTCCTGCAAAAGCTCATGTCCCGTTCGCTCTTCTTTTATGTCTTATGGGAGAGGCCAATCATCTCCAAGCCTTACTCCCAAGTCGACCCTGTTTCTCTGTGCATGCACACACTGGGAACACGCCCCCGCTGTTCTTCTGTCTTGCTGCTGTCAGACTTTGGAGGCTGCACATAACTATCAGATGGCCTTGGCCCCCTCTCTGCCTCCGATGCAGAGCCCTCGTCCAAGTTTTCCCCGGCCCCCAGGACTGGGCCAAGTTCCTCCCCAACCTCATTGTCCGACTCTGCTACCAGCACTGCGGGCCACAACGCCTTGCTAGATGACTGAGTGGGACAGTTGACAGTGCTGTCCAAACCAGGTAGTGGCTGAAGGCTGGGGAACCAATCAGTTCCCATCATTCCCCCATTTCTGGTGCAGCTGGGCTGAGGAGGAGCCCTTCGCCAGAATCAGGAGCGGGCAGTGGCCCAAACGGGAAGCCAAGATGTGGCCTTTGAAGACTTACGTTGTCTTGACGGGGTTCTGCAGGTCCTTCACGGTGCCGATTCGGATGTGGAATGGCTTCAGAGGGACTTTGGCCTCTACCTGGTGAACGTCTTCGACACCCACCAGGCGGCTCGGCTGCTCAACCTCGGACGCCACTCTCTGCACCATCTGCTGAAGCTCTATTGCGACGTAGATGCCAAGAAGCAGTATCAGCTGGCGGATTGGAGGATCCGGTAATATTTGTCCCTGTGTGTTGTGTCTTGTCCGCTCTCACCGCAGCCGGGGTCTGCTTATCTGCTTATCTGCTCCCGAACACGGAGGAATGTATGCCTCCCGGCCCCAGTTCTGGCTCCATGCCCAGACAAGCTGCAGAGGAGGGGGCACCTCCCGGTCCCAGCCCTGGCTCCATGCCCAAGCAGGCTGCAGAGGAGGGAGCATCCCCCGGCCCCAGCCCTGACTCCATGCCCAGGCAAACGGAGCAGCTAGACCCCTCCCCCTCCTCCACAGCATGTGAGCCTGAGGAAAGTTTACTTCCAACAGCTGCTGATTGGAGTGACCCTCGCATCAGAAGATTGGATAGGCGGAGGCAACAGAAGGAAGGGAGGGGCAGGCCTTAATGAGTGCTGAGTCATGGAGCCACACCCCATGGCCTATATAAAGGATCTGCTTTCTGGCAGTCTCTGAGTCAGGCAAAGTCGAACTTATCTTGCTGAAGTCACTTTCTGGTCTCCTGCCTGCCTTGAGGACTTTGCTAGGACTTTGGCAGAGCTGCAGAGGCAAGCCTGATTCGGATTTCCCTGACCCGGCCGTCAGCGGAGGAGTGGGACACGACACTGTGGTTGTGGGAAGAGCCTTTCCCGGTGCCGGATCCCCTCTTAACTCATTCGGCCACTTTGCTCTTTTCAGCTTAGAAAAAAAAGACGTTAAGACTTTGGGAAAAAGTGCAGAGAAGAGCAGGGCTACAGGGTCTCCCGCTTGAGCAGGGGGTTGGACTAGAAGACCTCCAAGGTCCCTTCCAGCTCTATTCTGATTGACGGTTCCTTCCTTAAAACATCTCACGACCTCACTCCACCAAGGAAGGAGAAAACGAAGATGCTCCCCATCGAAATTCATCCGGGAAAAAGAAATGATGACTCTCGACTGCACCCGTTTGGGTCTCTCTTTCCCTTAGCTATATAGGTAGAATGTCAGCCTCCACTCCAATCTTCATATCCCTTTGTACTCCTTATATTCAGTTGTTAGATAGCATGGGATTTTATTTCTAATGTAAATAGCTCTTGGATTCAAGTTAAGTAGAGAGGGCCCTTTAAGAGTGTCGGTCTGACATAATTAAGGGAGGGGAGGGGAGATTAATGTTTTGAATTCAACAGGAATGTTTGAGCGCGAACTCTAATGGACATTGCATTCCTGATATGATTGACAGCCACAGACCTGCGGAAGAAGATTACCCCGGGACCCCAGGAAGGAGCTGGCATTGGACCAGACCTGATGACCTCTTGGGGAAGAGGAGGGAGAAATAGGGGGGGGATATAGATTGTTAGCCATATTTTGTCTCAGATTCAACTTAATACTGCTGCTATCAAGATGTACCTAGTAAAAGTACTTTTCTTTATTTTCAAATGAAGTCAAGGTGTATTCTTTCCTAGATATAATCAGAGGCAGCCTGACATAGTCCTTCACTTACAAGAGTTCATTTAGTGACTGTTCAACTGATTCATATTTGTGTCGGTTGCAGAATCCCGGGGGAGGTGAAGGGGGGGGGTGTCACACGATCCCCTTTTGCAACCTACTGACAAGCAAAGTCAACGGGGGAGAGAAGGGAAGTCGTTCAATTAACATCCGTGTTCCTAACGTAACGGCTGCAGCGATTCGCATTGCGGCAAGAACGGTTGTAAAACGGGACAAAATTCACTTCACTGTCTTGCTTCGACCTGGGCCAATACGGATGGGCTCAATTGTGACCTGAGTATTTCAGGAACAGGCCGGGAGTAGAAATATTTGAGAATCCATGTATGATTCCTGGTTTTTTTTGTTTTGTTTTGTTTTGTTTTTTTAGGGCAAAATTTTTATTTTCCATAATAATTCCCACAATTTGACCAGTGTACAATACAATCACTTATCCAACAATCAATCCTATACTCAAATTATACTCAATCAGGGCTGCTTGACCGCCACTCCCTCCCTTAATCCTTTCTTCCCTTCTCATCCTTCTTCAACTTTCCCCACCATCCTTCTCCTCGCTTTCCTACTTCCCCTCCTCTTTCCCACTTCTCACTACCATCCTTTCTAACCCTCTTATCTTCTCCTCCTTCTTCTCTTCCTATCCTTTCTTCTCCCTCCCTTCTTTCCTACCTACCTACCTGCCTACCTACTTTCTTCCTTCTTTACTCCTCTTTCCTTACCCTTTCCTTTCGGGAGTGGTTACCGAGCAGTCCTGACTTTACACCATTCCAACTTGTTTAATTCTACCATTATTCCTGTACAATGGCAATCAATCAATTTATAATCTTCCCCTCCCCCCCCCCCGCCATTTCCCCCCTCCCCCCCGAGACTTCCCAGAACAGAATACAGAGTATTGTAACTAACAAACATAATCTAAAATATAACATAAAACATATTCCGTTTCACACCATCACACTATCAATTCCCTTCTTTCTTAAACTAATACATAGCGATTCCTAACTTCATTCAAAAACTAATTGATATTTTTTAATCTGATACTTATTTTGAATATAATCAATCCACTATGATTCCTGTTTTTTTTCTGGCCTTGTTTTCTAGTCCTCTGCCGGAGGAAATGGTCTTCTACGCCCGCGAGGACACCCACTACTTGCTCTATATCTACGACAGAGTGAGAGAGGCACTCTGGGAAATGGCCAACGAGCAGCCCACTCAGCTCCAAGTGGTTTGTCAGCGAAGCCGGGACATCTGCTTAAAGGTGAGGGTGGAGAACGCAGAACTACCCTTGGGCTGAAGCAGAGAAGAGAAGCTCTTGCATTAGAGCAGGGGTGTCAAACTCAAGGTTCGCGGGCTGGTTCTGGCCCACCATGCCATCCTGGAAACAGTGAAGGACCGGCCCGCAATTTTTTATTTATTTATTTTATTTATTTATTTAATCATATTTTTATACCGCCCTATCTCCCAAGGGACTCAGGGCGGTTTACAGCCAAGTAAAACATAAACATAAATACAAGTTAAAACCCCAATTTAAAAAACTTATTAAATACGGCCAAATATTAAAACCACAATAAAATAGTAAAACCCCATTAAAACCAAGTTTAAAATTTAAAACTCTAGTCCAGTCCTGCGCAGATAAAAAGATGTGTCTTAAGCTCGCGGCGAAAGGTTCAAAGGTCAGGAAGTTGGCGAAGTCCTGGGGAAAGTTCGTTCCAGAGGGTGGGAGCCCCCACAGAAAAGGCCCTTCCCCCGGGCGTCGCCAGCCAGCACTGCCTGGCTGACGGCACCCTGAGGAGTCCCTCCCTGTGAGAGCATACGGGTCGGTGGGAGGCAATCGGTGGCAATAGGCGGTCCCGTAAGTATCCCGGCCCAATGCAATGCCTCTGCCAGCAAGAACGGAGCTCGGGATGTCCATGTGCGGTCTTCCTGAGCTCTGTTTTCGCTGGCAGAGGGTTGCAAGAGGCTGTCACAGCCGAAAACAGAGCTCCCGAAGGCCACGGGCAGACCTCCCGAGCTCTGTTTTTGCTGGCAGAGGGTTGCAGGAGGCTGTCACAGCCGAAACCAGAGCTTGGGAGCCTGTTTTTGCTGGCAGAGTGCTTGGGCTGCCACAGATGCCCCTGACACGAGTGACATTCAGCTGGCCACGCCCACCCTGGCCACACCTCCCCAGCCGCTCCGAGATCAAACACAACCCTGATGTGGCCCTCAATGAAATCGAATTTGGCACCCCTCATTCGTCATCTTCAGGCTGGGTGTTTACAGCTTTGTGCTTTTAGGAGAAATGTGATATATATATATATATATATATATATATATATATATATATGTATGTATGTATGTATGTATGTATGTATGTATGTATGTATGTAAGTATGTAAGTATGTATATGTGTATATGTATATATGCTCTGTTGTGTATGTATGTATGTTCCAGCATAACCCTGGAACGCCTCGAGCAATTTTAACCAAACTTGATACACAAATGACTTACTATCTGGAAACAAATACTGGGGTGTAAGACCCATGTTCCTCCCCAGCCTCCTCACTGTCCTGACTCCGCTGCCAACTCCGCAGGCTGCTGGCAGACCACAACACCTGGAGGGGGGGGGTGTTTGTGTCTGTGTGTTCCAGCATCACTCTGGAGCACCTGGGCTGTTAAGGAGAGCGAGCGCGGCATCCTAGAGCGGCAATTGTTTGTGATGTCAGTTCCTTCGCAGCTTCCTCTGGAAAGCCAGCCATGATTTTTGCCCTCCAGTGGACCAATGGGGAAGCACCTGATAGATTTGGGGCAAAGTGCCAGGATTATCAGGGCGGGAAAGAAGAGCACATGGGAGGGGGAAGGGAGAGGGCAAGGATGATGGGCATGGGAGTTACATATATATACATAAATATATATATATATATATATATATATATATATAAATATAAATATATATATATATGTTTTCTGAGGTTTTCGCGGGTGTTTGTATGTAGGTCTTTGGTTATTCGGGTTTTCTCCCGCGTAAAATTGGAAGTGTCTTGGTGGCGTTTCGACGAAGTCTCATTCGTCATCTTCAGGCTTCAGCTTGAAGCACGAAGCTTTGCTCCCAGAAGCACGGTTGAAGCCTGAAGATGACGAATGAGACTTCTGAAACGTCACCAAGACACTTCCAATTTTACGGAGAAAACCCGAATAACCAAAGACCTACATATATATATATATGTATATATATAATATATATATATATGTTTTCTGAGGTTTTCATGGTGTTTGTATGTAGGTCTTTGGTTATTGGGTTTTCTCGCGTAAAATTGGAAGTGTCTTGGTGGCGTTTGACGAAGTCTCATTCGTCATCTTCAGGCTTCAGCCGTGAAGCACGAAGCTTTGCTCCCAGAAGCACGAAGCTGAAGCCTGAAGATGACGAATGAGACTTCGTTGAAACGTCACCAAGACACTTCCAATTTTACGCGGGAGAAAACCCGAATAACCAAAGACCTACATATATATATATATGTATATATATGTAATATATATATATATATATATACGTAGAATTTTGATACACAGACACCCACGCACCTTAAGGAAACAAATGTGCCGCATAGAAATGGGAATTTAAAATAAATATTGGGGTGTGTATGTAGAAGGCCTTCTCTGTTTTTTTTTCCCATGGGAATGGCTGGATTGTGTTTCAGTAGCTCGCTCTCTAGCGCGGAAAACCATGGATGTTTCCCAGACTAAATGTGTTTGATCTCTTCACAATTAGAAATATACCAAGCCCATCTTCACGGAAGATTCGTACCTGGAACTTTATCGCAAGCAAAAAAAGCACCTGAACACCCAGCAACTCACAGCTTTTCGGCTGCTCTTCGCCTGGAGGGACAAGATGGCGCGCCAAGAGGATGAGAGCACAGGGTGAGGAGAATGGCCGCTGGGCTCCTCTCTTGGATTCTACCAAACCAGCAGTTTTGCTTTGACTTTTTAATTACATTAGAGAAAATTTCTTGGTGAGATCCATGGGGAGTTGGGGACAGCAGAGCAAATAGAGGTAGTCCCCGATTTACAGCAGTTCGTTTAGTGACCAAAGTTTACAATGCCACTGTCGGTACCTTGAACCGCTTCGCTTCTTTCACACCTTCTTGCCATTCAACTTGCCAATGAACTGGGGTGGTGGTGGAGGGAGTCTTGAGAATGTGTGCGTGGATTGTGAGCGCCTGGAAACCATCAAGGTCACGACTGCAGGTGCTTGAGAAGGAGGCGGCCTGTTCCCATAACAAAAGGACGTCTCATAATCGGACAACGTGATCACCCAGCGGTGGGGAGAAAGGGAAGCTGTTGTTTAACCAGGAGAGCCTTTGCGCAGGAAAACAAGAGCTGGTTTTGATTCTTCAGTACCAAAATGGTGTACCCAATAAAGTTTTACTTTTGGGAATTTCGAAGATCCCGAGAGAGTTTACTCGTTTTGGGTGCGCTAGCCGGACAGTTGACATTAAACCAACTCTGGTTTTTCCACGCGAATGCATTGAAAATGTGACTTATGACCGTTTCTCACAGCTACGGCCGTTGCGGCATCCCCACAGTCACGTAATCAAAATTCCGACGCTTGGCGGCCAGTTCATATTTATGACCGTTGCTGTATCCCGAGGTCACGTGGTCCCCTTTTTGCCTCCTCCTCTTCGCAAGCGAAGTCAAGGGGGAAGCCAGATTGACTTAACAACAGGGCTACTAACTTATCGCTTCACCACCGTGGCAAGAAAGGTCGTAAAACGGGGTAAAACTCACTTTAGCAAAACTTTCACTGAACGACAGACACTTTGGGGCTCAACTGTGGTCATAAGTCAAGGACTACTTGTATTTTATCAGGACCACCTTAAAAGAGGTCTGCTCTACCCACAGTTGAACAAATGTGGACTCTGACAAAGACATCAGCAGGCACCTGAGACAAGCAATTAACTCTTATTTATTGTTGGGCTAGATGGGGTTGGACTAGATGACCTACAGGGTCCCTTCCAACTCTCTGAATCTGAATTGTCTTGACTTCTTCTGCAGATACATCCTTCCCAATCACATGTTGTTAAAAATAGCCGAGGAGCTGCCCAAGTAAGTCTCTTTGATTCTACAAGCAGGTATCTTGAGGGAGATGAGGTGGTTCAAGACCGAGGTTCTTCCCTTTGTAAGTAAAAAAAACAACAACAGTTCCTTCACCCAAACCTCCTCTTCCTGCTTGTCCGTCCCTTTAGAGAACCCCAAGGAATCGTTGCCTGCTGTAACCCAGTTCCACCTCTGGTCCGCCAGCAGCTGAACGAAATGCATCTCCTAATATGCCAGGCTCGAGAAATGCCACTGTTAAAGGTAAGGGGGAGCCGCCCAGGTGTGACTAATGGCCTCCATCGTTGACGTAACTGAGCAGAGGGGCTGGCCGAAAGGAAGAAAGAAAAATGTTTGGAAACCCTGCCTTTCAAATCTATCTAGATCAGGAATCCCCAACAGGAGTGAAATGCTATCGGTTCGGGCCGGTTCGCGCGAACCGGTATTAAAAAAATGCTTTAAAAAGTAAAAAAAAAATGTTCCGAAGATCGCGCAACGCAGCTGATTGTCGGAACTTTTTTTTTTTTTTAGCATTTTTTTACTACCGATTTGGGCAAATAGGTAATAATTTTTTTAAAAAGCTTTAAAAAAGTAAAATAAGGTTCTGAAGATCAGTTGTGACAATCAGCTGCGCCGCGCGATTCCAGGAACCTGTTTTTTTTTTAACTCCAGTATTTTTTTTACTACCTATTGCCCCAACCTGTCTCTTTGTGTAAAGTTTTAATAGTTTGTTTTTGAGCTCTCTGTGACTCTGTGAGGTTCCTGCTTGTTGCAGGGGCCATTTTGTGTGAAGCCCAGCTGCTTTGGCATTGTGTGCGAGTCGGTTGTGTAGCTTTTCTGTTATTTTTGTGTTATTTTTGTGTAAAGTGTGATAGTTGGTTTTTGGGCTCTCTGTCACTCTGTGAGGTTCCTGCTTGTTGCAGGGGCCGTTTTCTGTGAAGCCCAGCTGCTTTGGCATTGTGTGTGAGTCGGTTGTGTAGCTTTTGTGTTATTTTTATGTAAAGTGCGATAGTTGGTTTTCCCGGTCACATGACCACCAAGCCACGCCCACCAAGCCACGCCCACCAAGCCATTAGGGAACATTTTTTAATTTCACCACCGGTCCCCACCCCACCCCATCCCACCCCGGTCTGTAGCATGTCAGAAACCGGGCCGCGCGAACAAGGGAAGCCCCATCCGCGGGAGGCAGGCAGCACGTGAAACCACATCCCTTCCGGTCCGCGGGAAAACTTCCCTCCATGTAACTAATCCCTGGAGCCCCAAAACGTTGGGGACCGCTGATCTGGAAGACTATTTTCCTGTGCAGTTTCTCCGAACAATGTTGATGGACATTCTCCTGGGAAACAGAGAGATTTTTTCATACAGGCAATCTTTTTTCTTCTTCTTTGAATTCTTTTCCAGCTCATTTTCCTTATTATTATTATTATTTTATTTACACAAAATGACAGTAAACACAGCAAACGAGATAACTATGCTGGATTTCGTATCACAGATCACTAGTCGAACACTTCCCAAGCGTTTAGGACGGCGTGATGTATCGGCGGATTATGCGAGCAGATCCCAGTAAGGTGCTGGGATCTGCAGCTGACCAATGGTGATCTTGTCGGTGCCAACTGCTTTTAAGTGCTTGCCTAGGTCTTTAGGCACAGCTCCCAGTGTGCCGAGTACCACTGGAACCACCTGCACTGGTTTATGCCAGAGTCTCTGCAATTCGATTCTCAAATCTTGATATCTGGTGACTTTTTCAATTGTTTCTCATCGATTCTGCTGTCACCAGGTATAGCAATGTCGACTATCCACATTTTTTTCTTTTCCACAATCGTGATATCCGAGGTATTGTGTTCCAAAACTTTTTATCAGTCTGTATTCGGAAATCCCACAGTAGTTTTGCATGCTCATTTTCAGTCACTTTTTCAGGCTTATGATCCCACCAGTTCTTTGCATCATCATCATTATCGTTATTGTTATTATTATTATTCCCCTCTTAGTCAGAATTTGCGGTTGGCGTGAGAAGGAAAGAGCCACTTCAGAATTTAGAGGTATGTAATCTTCAATCTCCGTTTCCCATTTCCATTCCATGTTGATGTGAACTTTGTGCACCTGAAAATAACCTTTTAACACGGTTGCGATCTACCTACGTGGGACTGACTGAGATCTGCATACGTGGGACCGATTGGGGTAGATTGTAAGGGTGACACCGAAATATAATTTTATGTCATCTTGTTCCGCTTCATATATTTACGCATTCAATTATATTGTATCTTATCCTAGAACTGTTGTATTTATACCCTACTCTTATTTTAAATTGTTTGCGTAAGATTTTATAGGCGATATGTGTTCGCACCTTGTGCTTTGATATGGCCTACAGCCGTGATGGCGAACCTATGGCGTGCGTGCCACAGCTTTTAAAGGGTTAAAACAAGGCTCCGACGATCCCAGCTGAGTTGCCTGATCGCCAAAGGCGCTTTTTTTTTTTAACTTTTAAAAGCATTTTTTAAAAGGTAGAGAAGCTGAAGCCTGCTAGACAAAAAAAAGGGGAGGGGGAGTAGGCAAAAGATGGGGAGGTGGGGGGTTCGTTAGAGAGAGAAGGAAGGAAGGGAAAGAAAGAAAGAAAGAAAAAGAAAGGAAGGAAGGAAGGAAGGGTGAAGAGGAAGAGAAGGAGAAATGGAGGGAGTAACAGGGAAAAGAGAGAGGAAGGAAGGAAGGAAGGAAGGGAAAGAAAAAGAAAAAGGAAGGAAGGAAGGAAGGGAAAGAAAGAAAGAAAAAGAAAGGAAGAAACGGAAGGAAGGAAGGGTGAAGAGGAAGAGAAGGAGAAATGGAGGGAGAACAAAAGGAAGGAAGGAAGGAAAGGAAAGAAAGAAAGAAAAAGAAAGGAAGGAAGGGAAAGAAAGAAAAAGGAAGGAAGGAAGGAAGGAAGGAAGGAAGGAAGGAAGGAAGGAAGGAAGGGTGAAGAGGAAGAGAAGGAGAAATGGAGGGAGAACAGAGAAAAGAGAAAGGAAGAATAGAATAGAATAGAATTTTATTGGCCAAATGTGATTGGACACACAAGGAATTTGTCTTGGTGCATATGCTCTCAGTGTACATAAAAGAAAAGATACGTTCATCAAGGTACAACATTTACAACACAATTGATGATCAATATATCAATATAAATCATAAGGATTGCCAGCAACAAGTTATAGTCATACAGTCATAAGTGGAAAGAGATTGGTGATGGGAACGATGAGAAGATTAATAGTAATGCAGACTTAGTGAATAGTTTGACAGTGTTGAGGGAATTATTTGTTTAGCAGAGTGATGGCCTTCGGGAAAAAACTGTTCTTGTGTCTAGTTGTTCTGGTGTGCAGTGCTCTATAGCGTCGTTTTGAGGGTAGGAGTTGAAACAGTTTATGTCCAGGATGCGAGGGAAGGAAGAGGAAGGAAGGACTGCAAACCTATTTCAGAGGATAATCCAGGGTTGGAAAGGTCATCTAGTCCAGGGGTCCCCAACCTTTTGGACATCGGGGAACATTAAATTTATAATTTTAAATCCCGTGGACCACTAATATGATCTGCTTAATGACCGGCTGGGTGGGTGTGGCTAGCGTTCATTGCATGTATCCAGACCAGGGGCCATAGTTTGAGGACCCCTGATTTAAGTGCAGTATAAGAAATAATTTTTTCTGGGGACCACCAAAATTTTCTCACGGACCCCCAGTTGGTGACCGCCGATCTAGTCCAAATCCTGCTCCAGCAGGACATTATTAGTGAGTTTCTGTCTCTTGAGCCCCCAGTCACATGACACCCCCCCCACCAAGCCACGCCCACAGAACCGGTAGGAAAGAAATTTAGACTTCACCCCTGGGTCCCCCTATTCTCCAAAGCCCCTGAAGGCAGGACAAGAATCAACGGACGGAAACTAATCGAAGAGAGAACCGATCTAGAAATGAGGACGAATTTCCTGATAGAACCAGTGGAATTGTTTGCTTTCGGTTGTGGGTGCTCCATTATGGGAGGAAGAAACTGAACTGGGCAGCCATTTGGGGTCTCTTGCTTGTGCAGGGGGGAGGGCTGGACTAGAAGATCTCCAAGGCCTCCTTCCAACTCGCCGTTATTCTGTCTTTTGCTTTTGTTAGAAGCCAGAAAACCTTTTGTTCGGGCCTCATGACAGCTCCCACAGCGCCCAGGACGAGAAACTCAACTATTTGGATCAAGGTAAATTCTGGAAAGGCAGGGAGGACGCATCTTTAGCCCATGAAGGGGGTCAGATCATGGCCACGCAGGAACCCAAACGATGGAGTGACCCTCCGTATTTTTTTTCCTGTGGTCTCACCTTTCTCTGTCTCCCAAAATTAGCCAATTTGTATATCATCTTAAAGGTGGCTCAGTGGACGTTGAGCATGTCGATCAAAAAGTCGGCAGTTCGGCGGTTCGAATCCCTAGCGCCGTGTAACGGGGTGAGCTCCCGTGACTTGTCCCAGTTTCTGCCAACCTAGCAGTTTCGAAAGCACGTAAAAAAAAATTCAAGTAGAAAAATAGGGACCACCTTTGGTGGGAAGGGAACAGCGTTCCGTGCGCCTTTGGCGTTGAGTCATGCTGGCCACACGACCACGGAGACGTCTTCGGACAAGCGCTGGCTCTTCGGCTTTGAAACGGAGATGAGCACCGCCCCCTAGAGTCAGGAACGAATGGCTCATATGTGCGAGGGGAACCGTTACCTTTACTCACCTTTATATCATCTTCCCCAAAACTCTGATCAAAAGTGTGGCGATTTAAAAAAAAGATGGAGTGGGGAATCGCGGGCAGTGTTCCAGAGTTTCCTGGGAGAACGAAAAATAGATTTTTTTAAAAAAATAATAATACTTTTTTTAAAAGTAAATTATTATTATTTTTGCCTAATTTTTTTTTCTTCTTTTCCTCCCTGAAGACCCTGGACTGCCTTTGGAGCATTCAAGTCTCTTTTCTGAAGTGGAGCCTCAATCGGAGCAGACGGGCGGGTCCCCGTTGTGTCTCCGGTTAAGAGCTAGCATCAGTATTTTTAACGTGAGTTTTGGGCAAGGGGAGAAGGGAGGGGCTGGATCGAATCATCAGAACTGGTAATAGCCCTTAGACTTATATACCGCTTCACAGTGCTTCACAGCCCTCTCTAAGCAGTTTACAGAGTCAGCCCATTGCCCCCCAACAATCTGGGTCCTCATTTTACCCACCTCGGAAGGATGGAAGGCTGAGTCAACCTTCAGCCGGTCAGGATCGAACTCCTGGCTGTGGGCAGAGTCGCCCTGCAATACCCACTGGGCCACCTGGAAGGAGGAAGGAAGGAAGCAGTAGCAGCAGCAATCGCACTTAGACTTAACCGTATAACTTTAAGGTTTTGGTTACCACCTTTAAAGCGCTCCATGGCTTAGGGCCTGGGTACTTACGGGACCGTCTGCTGTTACCGCATGCCTCCCACCGACCCGTACGCTCTCACAGAGAGGGTCTTCTCAGAGTGCCGTCTGCCAAGCAATGTCAGCTGGCGGCCCCCAGGGGTAGATCCTTCTCTGTGGGGGCTCCTACCCTCTGGAACGAACTTCCCCCTGGTTTACGCCAAATACCTGACCTTCGGACCTTCCGCCGCGAATTGAAAACACATTTATTTATTCGCGCGGGGCTGGCTTAAATTTTATTGGTTTTAAATTTTTATTATTAATTTTTAATGGGTTTTAGTTTTATATGTTCCAAAGTTTTAGGCCAATTATGTACCGTATATACTCGAATATAAGCCGATCCGAGTATAAGCCGAGGTCCCCAATTTTACCCCAAAAAACTGGGGTAAACTGGGGACTCGAGTATAAGCCGAGGGTGGGAAATGAGGCAGCTACCGGTCGGGGAAACCCTCCCTCCCTCAGCCGAGAAGGCTGGCGGCTCCCCCGCCCCGGCCTCTCACTGCACCGGCAGGGCTTCCCCGCGCTAATGCAAAAGCCCGCCAAGTTTGCGCCATCCGGTATAATGTGAAAAAAAGAAGAAAAAAAAAAACTCGAGTATAAGCCGTATATACTCGAGTATAAGCCGAGGGAACGTTTTTCAGCACAAAAAACGTGCTGAAAAACTCGGCTTATACTCGAGTATATACGGTAATAAGTTTTTTAATTCGTATTTTAATTGTATATTGCACTGTTTGTTTTACCTTGGCTGTACACCGCCCTGAGTCCTTCGGGAGAAGGGCGGTATAAAAATCGAATAAATAATAAATAATAATAATAATAATAATTTTCCGGCTGTAAGTCGCACCTAAATTTAGAAGAGGAAAACAACCAAAAAAAGTTTTTGGCTTACCTTTTATTTTCCAGGCCTTTTCCAGTCTTGTTCCGGCCTGTTTCTGGGGCTCTTTTTTTTTTTTGGTCCAGTTTCGAGGCTTTTTCTGGCCCATTTCTGAGGCTTTTTGCCGGCCGTTTTTGAGGCTTTTGGGGACTGTTTTTGAGGCTTTTGGGGGGGCAGTTTTGCTACTTTTTTTTAGCCCGTTTTCAAGGCTTTTTTCATGGCCGTTATTGAGGGTTTTGGGGGCTGTTTTCAAGGCTTTTTTGGAACTGATTTTGAGGGGTTTTGGGGGCAGTTTTTGATGCTTTTTTGGCCCGTTTTCTAGGCTTTTTGCAGGCCATTTTTAAGGCTTTTGGGGACTGTTTTGAGGCTTTTGGGGGCAGTTTTGATGCCTTTTGGCCCGTTTCTAGGCTTTTTATGGCCATTTTTCAGAAAAAAAATGACTAAAAAACATCCCGAAAATGGGCCAGAAAAAGCCCCCCCCAAAAGCCTCAAAAACAGGCTGAAAAAAGCCTTGAAAATGGGCCTGAAAAAGGCTGAAAAAAGGCCCAAAAACAGGGCGTGCGGAGGCCAAAAAAAAAACCAGCTAGCGGGTGGGCGTAGCTTGGGCAATATTCAGTCTATAAGACGCACAGACATTTTCTCCCCCTTTTGGGAGACAAAAAAGTGCATCTTATAGTCCGAAAAATACAGTATATACCGCTTCACAATCCTGTATAGCGCTCTCTACATGGTTTACAGGGTAGCCTCTTACCCCAGCAATCTGGGTCCTCATTTTGACCCACCTCGGAAGGCTGGAAGGCAGAGTCCACCTTGAGCCTGGCGAGATTCGAACTGCCGAATTTGAAGGCAGCCCGGCAGTAGTACTGCATTCTAACCACTGCACCACTGCGGCTCATAAAACAAGTTAACAATTTTGCCTGCGTTCCCACAGGAGCCCGAAGAGGACGAAAAAGGCAAGAAGTTAACCGTGGCCCAGCAGAAAGCTCAGCATATCATGGAGTCCTTCGAGAACCCGTTTCGAATGGTAAAAATCACACACACACACATACACACAAACGCGCGCACGGGCTGTTAACTCTTTGGCTTTAAAGAAGACGCAAATAGATACCTTAATCTAGGGGTCCTCAACCGTCAACCGGCGCCGGGCTGCAGGATGTCAGAAACCATTTCGCGCAAACAAGCGAAGCCCCATCCGCGAGATGCAGGCAGCACCTGAAACCGTGCCTCCCTTCGGTCCGTGGAAAAAACCTCTCCCTATGGAACCGTTCCCCGGTTCCTCAAAAGATCGGGAGTGATAACCCAGCCCTTAGGTGTGTCTACACACTCTTGCCTTAACTAAGGTGTCTCTTGTTTTTGTTTTTGTTTTTACTTCCCTTAGTATTTGCCAGCAGAGCTCAACCCGGTTCACATCTCTCAGGCTGCCAAGTCGGACCCGTCCTCAAAAATCTACGAAGTGAGAATGTTTTCATAAGCCAAATTTGTTACCTCCCTGGACCTTGCTGTGGCCTTCCCTTCTCTGCTCTAAGGGAAAGCCAGGGCTGATCTGGCCACCGGGAGACGACTTCTAAAAAGGCAGCGCCGTGTCTTTTCAGATCAGTAACCGATGGAAGCTCCTCAGCCAGGCCCAGCTCCAGGCGAGAGCCAAGAAAGAACCTGCAAAGCAGAAACTTCACGCAGGTGAGGCTGACTGGCTTGGTTGGTGGGTGGTTCGTAAAAAGGTGAGCCCAAAAGCGTCTTCGGTCCTTCTTCTGATGCAGAGTCCCCCTGAGGGGGTGGATAGAAGTCCTACCTCATAGGGGTAGCAATCTAGAACAGCGGTCCCCAACTTTATGGCTTAGTGGCCCAGCTGGGATGGGGAGATAGGGGAACTGGGCTGGGCGAGCAGCGGATTGGAGCACACACACCTCAACTTGTGTTGAGCTGGCAGCAGATTCGGACAGTGAGGAGGTTGGGGCGGAATACGGGCCAGTCCTGATGTCTAGGGAAGGCTCTGATGAGGGCTCTGCGTTGGAGGCAGAGAGGGGGCCAGGACCGTATGCCAGCTATCAGCTGCCTTCGGAGTCAGACATCAGTGAGGCAGACGAACAGCTGGAGCCTGTTCCCAGTGTGCACATGCACAGAGTTGCCAGACGAAGGGAACCGCTAAGGAACAAGGGTCGACTTGGGAGTAAGGCCACAGGTGAATGATGAATGGCCCCTCCCAGAGGGAATTAAAGAGGAGTGACGGGACTGGAGTTTGCAGGAGACAGTGAGTTGATTCCTGCATTCTTGCCAATGAAAGGTATCGGCCTGGCCGCTCTCCAAGCCTGATAAAGTTCGGTAATTGTGAACTATCTTGAAAGACTGCGGGAGAGGAAAGACTTTTGCTGGAGAGGAATCCACTGTAAATTAAATAAAAAGGGGTTTATCGGGACGAGGACTTGGCTTCGTGCTGCTGGGCAAGCCTAGGTCAGAACAACGTGCACGAGTGGCAGGCCAGCGCATATGTGTGTGAGTGTCCATTGGCCCGCTGCTCATACAAATTGAGCTGCGTACATATGCACGTCAGCCACTTGTGTGACCCAATTCCAAATAGGTCACAGTCCGGGGTTTGGGGACCCTTGATCTAGAATAGGTACGTGGGCATCAATGCTCATCTTACTTGAAGAGTAAATGCAGTGAAACCAATCGGTAGGCAGTTGCTTCCTGTGGGGTGGGAGGATGAAGGCTTTGTGTTAGTGATCCGTTTCCACCAAAGCCGAGTGAAATGATCCTGAGCGGCGATCCAGCAAAGCTCCCTGTGTGTTCAAGAGGAAAGCTGTCCCTTCCCTTAACACGCAGAGTAAGCCTCTCCAGATTTGTTGGGCCGAGGCTTGAATCTCTCCATCCGTTCTGTTTGTCCTTCCTTCCCTTCACAGCCTCCACTCCCCAGGCAGCCCCGAAGGGCGCAGAGAAGGAACCCAGGATCAAAGACACGGAGGAGGCCGTCTCTGTTCGCCAGTTAGCCGCGGTGAGTGTCAACACTTGGGGAGATCTAGATCAGGGGTCTCCAACCTTGGTAACTTTACAACTTGTGGACTTCAACTCCCAGAATTCCTCACCCAGCACATTCTGGGAGCTGAAGTCCACAAGTCATAAAGTTGCCAAGGTTGGAGACCCTTGATCTAGTGGGTAGAAGGAATCTGAAAGCAGTTGATCCTTCCTGGGAAGACTCTTCCCCAGCATGAATCGCCAATGCGACAGTTGAAGTCGCTGCAGTCACGTTCCAGCTTCTGCTTTGGCAGCGGGGACGAGAATTTGTCCTGCCTCCTTGGAAACCGTGCGGAGATCTTTATTCCTTCCTTGGTTGTGTTTCCAGCAAGAACACGCCATCCCAAAGCGGGAGGCAGAAGAGCAGAATCCTGCGACGGAGACCCCCAAGAGGAAAAAGGCCAAACCTGAAACTCCCCAGCCTGAAGCCGACGCTGCCGCCAGCCACTTCACGCCCTTTGACTACAGCAAATCTGATTTCCGAGTCTTCGCCGGTAAAAAAACAAGTCGCCCTTCCTTTGCTTCTTCAAAGGGTGGCTAAGATGCTGAGCTTGTCGATCGAAAGGTCGGCAGTTCGGCAGTTCGAATCCCTAGCGCCGCGTAACGGAGGGAGCTCCCATGACTTGTCCCGGCTTCTGCCAACCTAGCAGTTCGAAAGCACATAAAAAAAAATGCAAGTAGAAAAAATAGGGACCACCTTTGGTGGGAAGGGAACAGCGTTCCGTGGGCCTTTGGCATTGAGTCATGCCGGCCACATGACCACGGAGACGTCTTCGGACAGCGCTGGCTCTTCGGCTTTGAAACGGAGATGAGCACTGCCCCCTAGAGTCGGGAACGACTAGCATATATGTGCGAGGGGAACTTTACCTTTACCATGCGTCTTTAGCTACTGCCCAGTTGCTAGGTGTGTCCTTGGTTGTTAAACACCAAGCAGCTTTGGTGTTTTTTCTTGTCTTCCGTTACTTTTTGGACTTGGTACTTTTACACCAACATTCCTTCCTAAGAGTCCCTTTCGGTTTTTCCTTTCTTTTCAGGGAGCAGCAAATCCAAACCGCCACGGCAATTTAATCCCACCATCCAGGCCTCTGGCAACAAGGTATGTCTTTTATCATTCCACTTTTTATTATTTTTATAAATAACTCAAGGCAGCGAACGTACATTAATCTGTTGTGACCCAGGCCCCAGTAGGTAGTAGGGAACTCAGTGTAAAAACAAACAAACTTTATTCGGGCAGCTGAGAATTAATTCATTCTCGGCGTAGTTCAACTAAATTAAGGCAAATTCCTCCCAACACAAATTCCTCGGTCCTATCACCAACCTTGGTCCAATTAGGCGAACTGCCAAAGGCCTTTCTTGGCAAACGTTCAGAAGACGTCGATACAACACAAATGCAACAAGACAAAGCTATCAACATTGTTTTCCAGCAAAGAGCCCAAACACCATTGCTGGTCTTTTAAGCCTCGTGAGAGGGGCCAATCATCTCTTGGCCTTACTCCCGAGTCGTCCTCTCTGCTTGAGCTGCTCTTGCCTTCTGGCAGCTCTTCTCATGCGTGCACGCTCCTCCTGTTCCTCTGCCTCATTACTGTCAGCCTCCGGAGGCTCTGGAGTCCGCACCTCACTCCCCGATGGCCCCGGCCCCATCTCTGCCTCCGACGCAGAGCCCTCATCCGGGCCTTCTCCAGCCTCCAGGACTGGCCCCTGTTCTTCCTCAGCCTCATCGCTGTCTGACTCGGTTATCAGCTTCACAGGCTGCTGGCATACCACAACATAATCTACCTGCCTCCTTCTTTTCTCCACAACAACGTCCCTGTGAGGTGGATTGGGGTGAAGGAAAGGGAGCAGCCCAAGGCCACTCACTGGCTTTAATGTTTAAGGCAGGACTGGAACTCATCACCTCCTGGTGCCTTAACCGCTAGACCCAACTGGCTCGTTCCTTTGACTTATTTGCTGCTTCAGAGGAGAAAGTTAGCACGAACAATGAATGAATGCATGCATTTTATTTGCCACCCATCCAACAAGTGGCTTTTCCGTGCCTTTCTCCTCAGCCCAGCCTATAGATCACAAAAATCAGGCTGCTGTGCGTTGTACATTGTGTTGTCTCGTGGCTCTTTCAGATGTGGGGAAACCTAGAGGGGTGTTGTGATGGGTGGGTCGGGAGTGGGGTGGGGGTGATGCTTGGCCACACAATGTATTGTCAGCGGGAAATGGGTTTCTAATAATTATTGTTCCGGAAGGAAAAATAGAATTATCAAGAGTTTCAACCAGACCATTCATTCTTTTTTTTTTTTTCCTGTTTTCTTTTCTCCCTCCACATTTCCTGCCCCCTACCCGCAAAAAAAACCCAAAAAACAAAAAACCAACCTCCAGAAATTTTCAGGAGCCAACAAATCACAGCAGCCAGCAGGAACAAAAAGCATGTCTTTCACAGCTGGAAAATCCAACAGGTAGGTACAGTTATAACAAACAAATAAATAAATACATATACATATACCGTATTTTTCGGAGTATAAGACGCTCCAGAGCAGCGATCACCAACTGGTGGTCCATGGAAAAATTTTGGTGGTCCCCAGAAAAATTATTTGCATTTTTTTTTATATTGCACTAAGTTAGGGGTCCTCAAACTACGCCCCCTGGGACAGATAGGTGCAACGAATGTTTATGTTGCTGCAGAGGGTCTCCCCCTTCGGGGTCTCTTTGTGTGAGTCGGAGGGGGGCAGAAATTCCAACTTGGGGTCTGCTTCAACCTCCTGTGGGGTTTTGGCCGAAGGCTGGTGATGAAGAGCCAGAGGGCCTTGTTCCAGTGGGACTTCATCATGGCCTGGAACTCGCTGACCATCTCAGCCCACTGAACCGCCAGGTGCCGGTACCTAGCCTTGCACTCCCGCAGGTCTTCCCTCTGCTTGGAAAGCCTATGCTCCTAGTCCTCAGTGAGGTGCTTCTGTTGAGCCGCCTTCTCACTCAATCCAATTTGAACTGAGCCAGCTCTTTCTCATGGTGGCTGCTTAGCTTCAGCAACTGCTTCCTGTTGGGGCCCTAAAGGGCCCGGGCAGGCAGGCAAGGAGTAGTAAGTAGAGGCTGGCAAGGTGCCCCTTGACGTGAATGACATTGAGCTGGCCACGCCCACCCAGTCACATGACCACCTTGCCACGCCCACCCAGCCAGTCATCAGTAGTCCACTAGATCATATTAGTGGTCCACAGGATTTAAAATTATAAATGTAGTGGTCCCTGAGATCCGAAAGATTGGTGACCCCTGCTCCGGAGTATAAGCAGCACATTCGTTTTTGGGGGGAGGAAAACAATAAAAAAAATACCTGCCTCTTACCAGCATCCATCTGGCGAGCGTCCTTCAGTGTGTGAGAGAGTTGAGGGCTGTTTGGAAACTGAAACAGTATTGGCTGTGTGAGCAACCAGGAAGGAGACAGCAAGGAGCCTGGGAGTGGCTTAGCTCTGCAGTTCTGAGTCTGTGCTAAAGCTGCAAACTAGTTTTTATTTATTTATTTATTTGCATTTATATCCCGCCCTTCTCCGAAGACTCAGGGCGGCTTACACTATGTCAAGCAATAGTCTTCATCCTATTTGTATATTATGTACAAAGTCAACTTTTATTGCCCCCCCAACAATCTGGGTCCTCATTTTACCTACCTTATAAAGGATGGAAGGCTGAGTCAACCTTGGGCCTGGTGGGACTTGAACCTGCAGTAATTGCAAGCAGCTGATGTTAATAACAGACTGTCTTAGCAGTCTGAGCCACCAGAGGCCCAGAGTCTGCTGGTCAAAACTGAAACTTGTACTTACTATCAGGTTGGAAAACCTGCTTTTGGTTATGGTATAGTTACTTCATTGTTATGATATATATAAAGAGAAGTTATTGAATCCTGCTGAATCAGCGTGTGCTTTCTGGATGTCGTTGCTGCTGCAAACTCTTGACACGTCCTTGCAGCAAATAGCAAACAGCTTGGTCAGCTTCAGCACCTTATTGCCTGATTCAGCAACAGCAGCTGATTGGCAGGTGGATCGCCTCCCGGAACACCCCCAATCAGCTGTTCCAGGCTGCAGGGATGGCCACAGACCATCGCCGCCTCCGTGCCTCGCATTTTTGGCCTCTACGCATCACGTTTTCAGCTTCCAAACACACGGAGGCCGAAAACGCGATGCGCAGAGGCGGCGATCGGTGGCGATGTGCTGTGGCGATCCCCGCAGCCTGGAACAGGACTAAAACGGAGTGTTCGGAGGCCGAAAACGCGACGCGCAGAGGCCAGAGGCACGGAGGCGGCAATGTGCTGTGATAAGCCCCACAGCCTGGAACAGGTGTAAAACAGGCTGAAAATGGCCGAAATGGGCAGGGGGTACATTTGGTGTATAAGACGCCCCAAAATTTTCACCCTCTTTTTTTTGGCGGGGGGGGGGGGGGAGTGCGTCTTATACTCCAAAAAATACGGTATGTATAAACTAAACTAGCTGGAATATTGGAACTACAGATAGTCCTCAACGTACGGTCAACATAAAGCCCAACATTTCTGTTGCAAAAGTGAGACATTTGTTAAGTGGGGTTTGCCCCGTTTTACAACCTACCTTGCCAGATTTATGAAGTGAACGACTGCAGCTGAGTTAGCAGCACGGCCGTTAAGCAAACCTGGCTTCCCCATTGACTTCGTTTGATCTTATAACCCTGGGGCACGGCACACAAAGGGGCCTCTGGTGGCTCAGACTGACAGTCTGTTATTAACAGCAGCTGCCTGCAATTACTGCAGGTTCAAGTCCCACCAGGCCCAAGGTTGACTCAGCCTTCCATCCTTTATAAGGTAGGTAAAACGAGGACCCAGATTGTTGGGGGCAATAAGTTGACTTTGTATATAAATATACAAATAGAATGAAGACTATTGCTAACATACTGTAAGCCGCCCTGAGTCTTTGGACTCCATATAAATGCAAATTAAAAAAAAGCAACCATCCTAAATACGTGCCAGTTGCCAAGCATCCAAATTTCGATCATTTTTAATTTTGACCACCTGTACCTGGCAGATAAGACTTACAAAGGTTCTAGTCCATAATGTGCCATGCCACTGTTTGGTGACCGTTTGCCATCCTGTAGTGAAATTGGGACTGTTGGACAATTCTTTTATTTGTAATCTGCATTTCTGATCTTTTCTGCTAGTTCAACTTTTTGCTTCATTAGCATTTTTTTTTTGTTGGTTAAAATCTTCGTTTTAGCTTTATTTATTTTCGGGCCTGCTACGTTTCCAAATTCTCCTGTTTTTAATCTATCGAAATAGTTATTGATTCTAATGGATCCTCAATGATAAAAACCAGGTCATCAGCCAATGCTTGTAATTTGTATTCTTCCTTTTTGAATGTTTGTGCCTTTTATTTCTCGTTCCTCTCTGGTATTTCTATTTAAAACTTCCAGTGTTAATACAAACAGCAGAGGTGACAGCGGGCAACCTTGTCTTTTTTTTTTAATTTATTAAAAAGTTTTACAAAAATTTTTTAAAAATACATGCCCTCCTCCTCCTCCCCCTTCTCCTCCCCCGATTTCCCAGAGCAAAATACAGGGTATAACATCTAACAATCATAAGCTAAATTACTGCGGGCAACCTTGTCTTGTTCCTTTTTTAATTTGAATGGGTTCTGTCAATTCGCCATTCATCATTACTTTGGCTGATTGTTTGTGGTATATAGCTTCTGTTGCCATAATAAACTTTTCACAAAAACCCATCTGTGCCAGCAATTCCCGATGCTCAAATCGTTTAACCTCCTTCAAACCCCTAATCAGTTCAGCTCTCTCCTTAACCTTTCTATCGTCCTCACGCAGGGGTTTTCGGCACAACTGGCCAAAAAGATAACACAGATCATGGAAATTCTTGGAAGATGCGAGAATCGAGAAAAAAAGTCCTGCCGTTTTTTTTTTTACTTTTTTTTTTGTTGGTTAAAATCTTCGTTTTAGCTTTATTTATTTTCGGGCCTGCTACGTTTCCAAATTCTCCTGTTTTTAATCTATCGAAATAGTTATTGATTCTAATGGATCCTCAATGATAAAAACCAGGTCATCAGCCAATGCTTGGAATTTGTATTCTTCCTTTTTGAATGTTTGTGCCTTTTATTTCTCGTTCCTCTCTGGTATTTCTATTTAAAACTTCCAGTGTTAATACAAACAGCAGAGGTGACAGCGGGCAACCTTGTCTTTTTTTTTTAATTTATTAAAAAGTTTTACAAAAATTTTTTAAAAATACATGCCCTCCTCCTCCCTCCCCCCCCTTCTCCCCTCCCCCCCCCCCCCCGACTTCCCAGAGCAAAATACAGGGTATAACATCTAACAATCATAAGCTAAATTACTGCGGGCAACCTTGTCTTGTTCCTTTTTTTAATTTGAATGGGTTCTGTCAATTCGCCATTCATCAGGACTTTGGCTGATTGTTTGTGGTATATAGCTTCTGTTGCCATAATAAACTTTTTACCAAAACCCATCTGTGCCAGCAATTCCCGATGCTCAAATCGTTTTAACCTCCTTCAAACCCCTAATCAGTTCAGCTCTCTCCTTAACCTTTCTATCGTCCTCACGCAGGGGTTTTCGGCACAACTGGCCAAAAAGATAACACCAGATCATGGAAGTTCTTGGAAGACGCGAGAATCGAGAAAAAAAGTCCTGCCATTTTTTTTTTACTTTTTTTTTTGTATGGGATAACTTGTTTTCGACGTGTTGGGTTTTTTTTTTTTAAACAATTAAAATGCTTTTCTTTCCCCTGGAAAAAGGAAAGGAAGGCAAGTTTAAATTAAGCGATGGTTCATTTGTTTTTCTTCTTTTGCTTCTTTATGCATTGCGCGGTTATTATAGTTTAAATTAGCTTTATTCAAATTAAACATTCAAGTCCGTTTACCTAGCAGTGAGGGGAAAGGAAAATGAAACATATAAAACGCATTAAGATGGTTCCAGAGTTTCTGAGCAGGTGCAGAGCGCAACTGCCTCCTAAATATTGATAAAAGTGCTCCCCAACAGACACCTGGTCCTAAAAGAGTCAGTATTGAACTAACTGGCACGCCCCACTGAGCTCCAAACGGTAATGAGTGAAGGCCTGGCTAGTTATGAATGGGATACCACCAGGTGACCCCATGGCTGTAGACTGGAAAGCCAGCAAACATCTCAGAAGACAAGAAAGGCACTCCTAAGCAGCTAATGGTAGTCCTCGACTTACAACCACCATTGAGCCCAAAATAGAATATGTTAAGTGAGTTTTACTCCATTTTGCGACCTTCCTTGCCACAAGTTGTTAAGGGAATCACTGCAGCTGATAAGTTAGTAACCCTGTTGTTGTGAATGTGGCCTGCCCATTGACTTTGCTTTTTTATGTTTTATTTGTTTATAATATAAAATACAACAGTGCCAAAGAATAGGAAAGGTAGGGGAGGGAAAAGTGTAGAAAATGAAAGAAAAGATGTTGAATTCTGACTTTGGTACAGTAGAATAAGACAACATCCAAAGCTCAGCTTTTTACTTTTACATACCGTAATAGCATAATCTAGCATAACATTTCTATAACAACAAACCTATCAGTAAAAACCCAAAATCAAAGTTTCATTTTTTTTCCCCACTTCAAGCACAAAGTCCAGAAGTGGTTTCCAGGTAGAAACCAGAATCATTGTATTTTTTTTTCTTTAACCAAAAGAAGTGAATTTAGCCCTCTGCTAACTTCTATCAACTTCTGCAGCCATTTGTCCATTGTGGGAATCAAACTGCCCATCTGTTTTTGCACGTAAAAGTCTAGCTGCCCACCATGGACTTCGCTTGTGAGAAGGTCACAAAATTCTGATCACATGTCGAAGCTGCTATAAAGGAAAATAGGAATAGAATAGAATAGAATAGAATAGAATAGAATAGAATAGAATAGAATAGAATAGAATAGAATAGAATTCTTTATTGGCCAAGTGTGATTGAACACACAAGGAATTTGTCTTTGGTGCATAAGTTCTCGATGTACATAAGGAGAATAAAATACATTCATCAAGAATAAAAAGATACACTTGGTGATCGTCAAGGTTACTAATAAGCTATCAAATCGTACTAGGAAATAAAAACAATATAAATTGAAAGATACAAGTGATATGGTTATAGTCATAAGTGGGAAGAGATAGATACTAGTAAGGAAGAGAAGAATAATAGTAATACAGGCTTAATAAATTATTGGACAGTGTTGTGGCAATTAGTTGTTAAGCAGAGTTAACTCTCTTTAATTAACTCTCAAATCATTAATCATTAACTCTCAAAAATGGTCCCAAGTCACATTTTTCAGTGGTTGTAACTTTGAATGGTCACTAAGCGAATTGTTGAAAGCGGAGGACTACCTGCATAGAAAAAAACGGTCTGAAACAACACTGCGGGCCCCATCCCTATAAAAAAGCTGGGGGAGAAGAAGGCTTTTGGCTGAGACTGATGGGTGCTGTAATCCAAGCGGTGGAATGGTCACTATCTCGCTCTTAAGACAGCTCCGGAGAGAGATTCTCTGGGAGGTTCCAACTCGGGTTCACCTGAAGAATTACCTCTCCAAGGAAAAGTGTCTATGGAGATCCTCAGTCCGCCAGGTCGTAGCTGTCCCAAAGGTGCTTTTTTTTCAAGTGGCAACAGGACTTTGTTTTTTTCTTTGATGTCACAGGTATAGTATATGTGATACCTCGCTCAATAGTAGTAACTGTGAGAGGGAGTCCTAGTGGACAACCATTTAGATAGGAGCCAGCCATGTGCAGCCGCTGCCAAAAAAGCCAACACAGTTCTGAGCTGCATAAACAGGGATAGAATCAAAATCACGTGAATGACTTTATAAAGCCTTGGTAAGGCCACACTTGGAATATTGCATTCAGTTTTGATCGCCACGATGTAAAAAAGATGTGGAGACTCTAGAAAGAGTGCAGAGAAGAGCAACAAAGAGGATTAGGGGACTGGAGGCTAAAACATATGAAGAACGGTTGCAGGAACTGGGTATGTTTAGTTTAATGAAAAGGATTAGGGGAGACATGATAGCAGTGTTCCAATCTCTCAGGGGTTACCCCAAAGAAGAGGGAGTCCACCTATTCTCCAAAGCAGGGACAGGACAAGAAGCAATGGGTGGAAACTAATCAAGGAGAGAAGCAACTTAGAAGTAAGGAGGAATTTCCTGACAGTCAGAACAATTAATCAGTGGAACAACTCGCCTCCAGAAGTTGTGAATGGTCCAACACTGGAAGTTTTTAAGAAGATGTTGGATAACCCATTTTGTCTGAAGTGGTGTAGGGTTTCCTGCCTGAGCAGGGGGTTGGACTAGAAGACCTCCAAGGTCCCTTCCAATTCTGTTATTCTTTAATTCTATTCTCCAAAGCACCTGAAGGCAGGACAAGAAGCAACGGGTGGAAACTCATCAAGGAAAGAAGCAACTTAGAACTAAGGAGAAATTTCCTGACAGTGAGAACAATTAAACAGTGGAACGACTTGCCACCAGAAGTTGTGGATGCTCCAACACTGGAAGTTTTTAAGAGGAGGTTGGACAGCCATTTGTCTGAAGTGGTGCAGGGTTTCCTGCCTGAGCAGGGGGTTGGACTGGATGACCTCCGAGGCCCCTTCCCACTCTTGTTACTGTTGCCGCTCAGCCAAGCCAAGCCACGTGGAGGGACGGCCCCTCGCTTCCGCGTCCGCCTTCTCCCCCCCCCCCCCGCCAGCCAGCCAATCAGGGCCCGGCCGCTCCGGCGGCGCCCCACGTGGCCAGGCCTGGAGCGCGCACCCTACCTTGCTGACTTTCTCTCGGTCTTCCTCTGAGAGGAGCGGCCAATGAGAGCCCGGCTTCCCGAGGTGGCGCGGCTTCCCATTGGTCCCTCCCTTTGGGAGAAAAAAAAAAACAGGGCCGCGGCCACGCCTCCTGGCGCGGACAGGTGGGCCGCCGCAGTGGCGGAGGGAGGGAGGGAGGGAGGGGCGCCGCTCTCCTCCTCCTCCTCCTCCTCGCCCCCCCCTCCCCGTCTGCGAGGCAGCGGAGGCCGGGCCGGGCCGGGCTGGGCTGGGCGGGCATGGAGGCCGGTGCGGCCGGAGGCGCCGTCTCGCCGGAGGGCTGGTTCCGCGAGACCTGCAGCCTGTGGCCCGGCCAGGCGCTCTCCCTGCAGGTGGAGGAGGTGCTGCACCACCAGCGCTCGCCCTTCCAGGAGATCCTCGTCTTCCGCAGGTGAGCCAGCAGCCCGGAAGGGAAGGGACCCCACCCCGTAGCGATCCGCAGGGAGGACGGGATCTCCGTGGGTCTCGAAGGGTGGATGGGATCTCGGTGGGTCTCAAAGGGAGGACGGGATCTCCAAGGGTCTCGAAGGGAGGATGGGATCTCCTTGGGTCTCAAAGAGTGGATGGGATCTCCGTGGGTCCCAACCGGTGGATGGGATCTCCGTGGGTCCCAAAGGGAGGATGGGATCTCGGTGGGTCTCGAAGGGAGGATGGGATCTCCTTGGGTCTCAAAGAGTGGATGGGATCTCCGTGGGTCCCAACCGGTGGATGGGATCTCCGTGGGTCCCAAAGGGAGGATGGGATCTCGGTGGGTCTCAAAGGATGGATGGGATCTCCGTGGGTCTCGAAGGGTGGATGGGATCTCCGTGGGTCTCGAAGGAGGGATGGGATCTCCATGGATCTCGAAGAGAGGATGGGCTCTCCATGGATCTCGAAGAGAGGATGGGCTCTCCATGGGTCTCAAAGGAAGGATGGGATCTCCGTGGGTCTCGAAGGAGGGATGGGATCTCCGTGGATCTCGAAGGGAGGATGGGCTCTCCATGGGTCTCGAAGGAAGGATGGGATCTCCGTGGGTCTCGAAGAGTGGATGGGATCTCCATGGATCTCGAACGGAGGGTGGGATCTCTGTGGGTCTCAAAGGAGTCGCCATGCGCTCGATCCCACTTGGCAGACAGTCTTTCTTCACCCACCCCACCCCAAGGGGACCCAAGCCCGGTTGGTTGGGTGGCACCTGATCCAGTTGGCTCGTGCGGCCAAGAACCTCCTCTGGGGACCTACAGGCTTCCTCACCCAGGAATAGAGGCAGCTGGGATGGGGATAAGGGTCAGAAAGAAGGAAGAAAGGAAAAGTGGGTTGGGGTGGGGGGTGGGATGGGAAGAGAGAGAGCTGATCAAAGCAGAAATCGCCACGTCTTGTTGGATGGATGCAGAGATGCGGTGGGTGAGTTTTATCCTCGGGGACAGCAAAGGTGGCCCAAAGTCTAAACCAGGGGTCAGCAACCTGCAGCTCTGGAGCCGCATGTGGCTCTTTTTCACCCCTCTGCTGCGGCTCCCCTCTCACTCAAAATATGTGTCGCAACTGCCAATGTGCGACACCCCGGCGCCGGCACGCAGTTTATTGAGCTTTTCAACCCCCGGTAGGCCATTCATGGCTAAATCCAAGAAAAGAAAAGTTTCAGAAGAAAACAGAACCTTTAATTCAACTACAGATGCTCGTTTTGTGGCCGCTTAAGAAATAAGTCAGGCACGGGAAGGGTTTTGTGGCTCCCGGTGTTTTCTTTTCTCTGGGAAATGGATCCAAATGGCTCTTTCAGTGTTTTATGGTTACAGACCCTTGATCTAAACAGTAATAGAGTTGCAAGGGACCTTGGAGGTCATCTAGTCCAACCCCCTCCCTGCTCACACAGGAGACCAATACTAGGGATTCGAGCCGCCGACCTTTCTGATCGATGAACTCAGCATCTAAGCCACTGAGCCACCTATCCAGGCCATATATATATATATATATATGTTTTCTGAGGTTTTCACGAGTGTTTGTATGTAGGTCTTTGGTTGTTCGGGTTTTCTCCCGTGTAAAATTAGAAGTGTCTTGGCACTTCCCAGAAGCACGAAGCTGAAGCCTGAAGATGACGAATGAGACTTCGTCGAAACGTCGCCAAGACACTTGAATCCTCCTGCTTAAAACTTCAGCGGGATCCTTCGACCCTCTCTCTTTTCCAGCAAAACCTACGGCAACGTCCTGGTTCTTGACGGGGTCATCCAGTGCACCGAAAGGGACGAATTCTCCTACCAGGAAATGATCGCCAACCTCCCTCTGTGCAGCCATCCAAACCCTCGGAAGGTGAGCCTTTCTCAGATCCCAGCCAGGAACCGGAGCTTTGCTTGCGGTTGGCTACCTGGGCTGCGGGACGGCCCCGCAGCAGGGTGTCTGGCCAATCTTTACAGACATACCAGGAGGCGGTCCGTTTGCCAACTTCTGGTGGGACCGGAAGGCCCGTTCTTTGCTGTCCACAGCCTCCAGGGCCTCCCTAGGAGTCTGGGGAGGGCAAAAATGGCCCATTTGCCAACTTCCAGGAAGGCCGCTGAGCTCGCATGCCCACTGATATGGCTAAGCATGCCACCTGTGGCACCAGAGGTTCACCATCATGGATATAGACTATAAAAGGTAAAGGTTCCCCTTGCACATACGTGCTAGTCGTTCCTGACTCTAGGGGGCGGTGCTCATCTCCGTTTCAAAGCCAAAGAGCCAGCGCTGTCTGAAGACATCTCCGTGGTCATGTGGCCGGCATGACTCAATGCCAAAGGCGCACGGAACGCTGTTCCCTTCCCACCAAAGGTGACCCCTATTTTTTTCTACTTGCATTTTTTACATACTTTCGAACTGCTAGGTTGGCAGAAGCCGGGACAAGTCACGGGAGCTCACCCCGTGACGCGGCGCTAGGGATTCGAACCGCTGAACTGCCGACCTTCTGATCGACAAGCTCAGCGTCTTAGCCACTGAGCCACATCCAAGTATTTGTTTCCTGGTAGACGCATCCAGTCTGGGACATTTTTTTCCTGCTTTTAATACTGTAAGCTCTCTTGGGGGATTCGGGTGGCCTCTAAATCCACGTAAGCCTGTGATGGAAATTCGGCTTGTAGCTTGAGGTGGTGCCTTCTCCTTTTTTTGTCCAGATTCTGATTATCGGTGGTGGCGACGGTGGAGTCTTAAGAGAAGTGGTGAAGCATCCTTCCGTTGAGTCAGTAATACAGTGTGAAATCGATGAGGTATGCCTCGCTTTGCAAAACTTGATGGACACTGCAGGGGAGTTGGGGCTTCATGCCTTCTGCAAGAAAATCAGACACTGGGGCTCCAAATGGCAGGGATGTATTTTACTAGTAAGGAGGTCTATGTGTCTAGTTGTATTTTACTGCACTCCGAGATCAGCGCAAGATAATATTTAGCACTGTAGACGTTGTAAGGAGAGAGCTGAGTTAACCTTTAGAAGCAGAACTTGTCTTTTTAATAAATTCTTCTACTCTAAGAAGGGGGTTGGCCTTTGGTCCCCGTCCTGATTTAAGTTACATCACAATGATTTAATAACGACGATCACCAAGGTCGCATATTACCTTGCAATGTAGAACTAAAACTCTTGGGAGAAAGCTGTGTTTCCCTGAAAATAAAATCGGGTCTTATATATGAATTTTTGCTCCAAAAGACGCATTAGGGTTTATTTTCTAGTGAGGTCTTCTTTTTGGGGAAATAGAATAGAATAGAATTTTTATTGGCCAAGTGTGATTGGACACAAAAGGAATTAGTCTTGGTGCATATGCTCTCAGTGTACATAAAAGAAAAGAAAATACGGTACTAAATCATCCATCTGGATGACAATCTTAACTGGGGCTTATTTTGGGGGTAGGACTTATATTACGAACCTGAAAAACCACGCTAGGACTTATTTTCCAATTGGGTCTTATTTTCGGGGAAACAGGGTAACATGAAGCAGAGTTGCAAAATTGCAAGGTTGCCTGGGGTGTGATTTGAAACCTGCCTTCCAGATATTTGGACTTCCAACTCCCAACGTTCCCAGCCACGTCTGTGCCAAATCTCAACCCCTTTGCTCACGTCTAGGTTTGCGGTACTGTGCAAGATTCAGGTTTTGTATACATCCCCGGAGACTGCCAATATCCATTGTCCTTAGGAAATTTATTCCAAGGTTTCACTCCTTGCAGTTTCCCTGTTTGGATGGGGAAAATAGCCAGCCAAATCTTGGGACCGGAACTGTTTTGTTTAGTTCTTTTCTGTCGTCATCTCCCAAACTGGGGGTACATCTGGTTTTCCCTTCATGGAACATTGTCCTGGTTAGATTTCATCAGAGGGAGGAGAATTCCAACTGGCAGAATCTTCCACAGTTGGGTGGAAGAGGAAATTAAAAGGTGTGAGGCCCAGGAGGCAGAAAATACAGCTTGTCCCAACTGGAAGGTGAGGTGTTTAGCCTGGAACAGGATGTTCTTCAGCAAAAATGCCCCCAGTGAAAGTCAAACTCCAGGACAGGAATGTTCTGGAAGTGGATTTACTCCCTCCCGAGTCCTCGAACAACCTGGATGTCGGGAGCCAGCAAAACAAGGGGGCTCCAGCCCTATGGAATGAGTTGCCTCCGGGGCTGCGTCAACTCCCCGACCTCCGGTCTTTTAAACGCGAGCTCAAGACTTTCTTATTCCACTGTGCGGGGCTAGCTTGATGAAGTTTTTAAGTGGGGTTTTAGGATTGCTTATTTTAGTGTCAATTTTAATTGGCCAGTTTATAATTGGTTTTTTTAATATGTTTTAATTTTGTCTCTGTGCTTGTTCGTTTTTATTTGGCTGTTCACCGCCCTGAGTCCTTCGGGAGAAGGGCGGTATAAAAATCTAATAAATAAATAAATAATAATAATAATAATAATAATAATAGTAATAATAATAGTAATAATAATAATAATAATAATAATAATAAGGGAAAACTCAGCAAGCCATCCAATTACGTTTCCTATAGAAGTTAATTATTATTGTGTGTGTGTGTGTGTGTGTGTGTGTGTGTGTGTGTATTATTTAATTTGTATACCGCCCTTCTCCCGAAGGACTCAGGGTGGTTTACAGCCAAAATAAAATACAGCAACAGTTACCCTTGCGGTTGGTTAATACGATATGTACTGGGATTCGTTCTCATTTACGAGTTCTCATTTATGGCCAGCTGAAAAATAGCCTGTATATCATGCAGTCACAGCCCTTGTTGGACTCGAGGGCACAGCCTGGGATGGGGTTGCGCGGGGAGGGGGAGTGCAGGAAGAACTGAAGCAGGTAGGGCTGGGATAAATTGGGGAAAATGCAGAGGGGGGGCTTCTTAACTAGTTTAACTGTGCCCTGACCGTATGAGAAGTAAAACCTTAGGACTAAGCAACGGAAGGGCTGCGGCTTAGTGGTAGCCACAGATCGATACAGATACACGAGAGTTGGAAGGGACCTTGTAGGTCATCTAGTCCAACCCCCTTCACCCAAGCAGACCCCTACACTGTTTTTGTCAGATGGCAGTCCGGTCTCTTCTTGAAAGCTTCCAGGGATGAAGCTCCCACGACTTCCGAAGGCAACTTCTGCTCCATGGGTTGGTTGTTCTCGGTGTCAGAAAATTTATCTTTATTTCCAGGTTGAATCTCTCCTTGGTCAGTCTCCATCCATTATTCCTTGTCTGGCCTTCGGGTGCTTTGGAAAATAGCTTGACCCCCTTCCTCCTCTCTGTGGCAGCCCCTCAAATATTGGAAGGCTGCTATCCTGTCTCCCCTGATCCTTCTCTTCACTAGACTAGCCAGGCCCAGTTCCTGCAACCGTTCATCGTATGTTTTAGCCTCCAATCATCCCCTCATCATCCTGGTTGCTCTTCTCTGCACTTTTTCTAGAGTCTCAACATCTTTTTATAGTCTGGTGACTAAAACTGGATGCACTACTCTAGCTGTGGCCCTACTAAGGCTTTATAGAGTGGTGTTAGTACCTCCCTTGATCTTGATTGTATCCCTCTGTTCATGCAACTTAGGATTTCTAAGCAACCGTGCAATTCAAAAGCCTGAGATCGATTCTTCCGCTTCTCCAGCGAGAGCCAGGAAAAAAAAACCCATTTGGCTTGAAATCTCAGAAAGTTGTGATACGCGCTGTAAATACGTGATGTGTTTCCATTGAGGGTTAACTCAAGAGTTAATGGTTTGGGAGTAAGCTTCTCCCGAAATGGCCCGTTACTCGCCGGACGTAGAAAAAAAACCGCATGACTCTAAAAATGTTGCAGGACGTGATCCAGGCCTCTAAGAAATACCTGCCCAGCATGGCTGTGGGCTACTCCAGCCCGAAGCTGACGCTCCACGTTGGGGACGGCTTCGAATTCATGAAACAGAACCAAGAGGCATTCGATGTGATCATCACGGATTCTTCTGACCCCATGGGTGAGTCTGGGGAGCCGGGCCCCACCTGCAGTCTCCCCTATCCGCCTTTTTCCCAGCTTTTGGTTAGAATAGAATAGAATAGAATTTTTATTGGCCAAGTGTGATTGGACACAAAAGGAATTTGTCTTGGTGCATATGCTCTCAGTGTACATAAAAGAAAAGATACGTTCATCAAGGTACAACATTTACAACACAATTGATGGTCAATATATCAATATAAATCATAAGGATTGCCAGCAACAAGTTATAGTCATTAAGGTTGGCCCTTAGGTTAAGGGCCTCTGGTGGCTCAGCAGACTAAGTCTGTCAGTTATTAACGCAGCTGCTTGTAATTACTGCAAGTTCAAGTCCCACCAGGCCCAAGGTTGACTCAGCCTTCCATCCTTTATAAGGTAGGTAAAATGAGGACCCAGATTGTTGGGGGCAATAAGTTGACTTTGTATATAATATACAAACGGATGAAGACTATTACACAATGTAAGCCGCCCTGAGTCTTCAGAGAAGGGCGAGGTATAAATTCAAAAAAAAAAAAAAGACCTCCCTCTCCCCGTTTTATCCTCCGAATGAACCCTGCCAGGTCAGTTGGTCGAGAGGAGGCAACTACTCCGATCGTCCCAAAGTTGCTTTTTTTTTTAAGAGGCTACTGGACTTTCTCTGGCTTTTTTTCTTTGAAGACGTTTCGCTTCTCGTCCAAGAAGCTTCTTCAGCTCTGACTGGATGGCGGGAAAGGGAAGAGTTCCCTCAGGGTGAACACAGATAAATCTCCAAGTGGCCTCAATGGCTCAAGGTGAAAGCAAAGGTTCCCCTCGCACATACGTGCTAGTCGTTCCCAACTCTAGGGGGCGGTGCTCAGCTCCGTTTCAAAGCCGAAGAGCCAGCGCTGTCCGAAGACGTCTCCGTGGTCATGTGGCCGGCGTGACTGAATGCCAGAGGCGCACGGAACGCTGTTCCCTTCCCACCAAAGGCGGCTCCTATTTTTCTACTTGCATATTTTTTATGTGCTTTCGAACTGCTAGGTTGGCAGAAGCCGGGACAAGGAATGGGAGCTCACCCTGTTATGCGGCACTAGGGTTTCGAACCGCTGAACTGCCGACCTTTCGATCGACAAGGTCAGCGTCTTAGCCACTGAGCCACCGCGCCCCTATAAAAATATAAAAGGCGCTCTATAAAAGAATGCGAATGACCAGCTGTCTGCAAGGAGTATCAGTCCTTCCATTAATTCCCCGCCATCCAGTCAGAGCTGAAGAAGCTTCTTGGATGAGAAGCGAGAGGTCTTCAAAGAAAAAAAACCAGAGTCCAGTTGCCTCTTGAAGAAAAGTCCAGTTGCCTCTTGAAGAAAAGGCAACATGGTAGGAACAGCCATGACCTGGATGACAAGAGAATCTCCATAGACCAGGGGAGGGCTGCTGGGGGTTCGGGAGAACCTCTAGCTAGGATTCTGTGCAGTTCGGAGAACCCCCAAATCTCACTCCTGGTTGGCCGCACCCATCCTGCCCCTCCCCTCCCAGGAGTCCCCATGGGGCCCGTTTTGGATGCAGGTAACTGTAGGATGTGGGTGGAGGCTCGGGGAGGGCGAAAAATGGGCCTACTAGAACAGGGGTCTCCAACCTTGGTCCCTTTAAGACTTGTGGACTTCAACTCCCAGAGTCCCTCCATGCTCCGGACTCCCAAGATGCCCCCCCAGTTTTAATCTGACGACTTATAATGTTCTTTTAACCTCCACCCTTTCTTGCCAGGTCCGGCGGAAAGCCTGTTTAAGGAATCCTATTATCAGCTGATGAAAACCGCCTTGCGGGAAGATGGAATTCTCTGTTGCCAAGGTGATTCCTGGCTCGAGTACCGGGTCTTGTCCAGTTCTCCCTTGCTCGAGCTAAACCCCACTCGAGCTAAACCCCACTTTTGCTTTTTTAAGATCCCCCTTAAAGCAGGGGTCTCCGACCTTGGTCCCTTTAAGACTTGTGGACTTCAACTCCCAGAGTCCCTCAGCCAGCAAAGCTGGCTGAGGAACTCTGGGAGTTGAAGTCCACAAGTCTTAAAGGGACCAAGGTCGGAGACCCCTGCCTTAAAGAACCCCCCTCCCACCCCCAATCAGCCTGAACCCACCAGCTCTACATTCCCAGCCTGGTTAACCCAAGTCAGTTGCAAACATGAGCACAGGTAAGTCCTCGGTTTACAACGGTTTCGCTTAGCAACTGTTTGAGGTTACCACCCCGCTGGGGGGGGGGGAAGGGTCTTATGACCATTTTTCGCTTACGACCGTTGCCGCGTCCCCAGCATTTGGTCAGGTGATCAAAATTCAGACGCTTAGTGACCGACTCGTGTTTATGACGACGGTCGCAACGTCAACGGGGGAAGCCAGATTCACTTAAGGACCGGCTTACTGACTTCGCAGCTGCAGGGATTCGCTCCACCGCGGTGACGAGAAAGGTCGTAACGCGGGGCGAAGTTCATTTAACCACCGTCTTGCTTAGCGACATAAGCGTTGGGCTCGGTTGTGTGTCTTCAGCCGAGGACTGCTGTAGTTGCCTTTGCAAAATATGTTCAGTGTGGGGTTATTTTTTTTTTTAATCTTGCTTTGCTGGTTGGTTTATAGCTGGTCTCGGTGTGCTTACCCAGGTCTCTTAAGAGCCAGAGGCATGTACAAACTTAGAAAAACAGGTCTATTTAATCACAAATTACTGGTGCGGTGCTTTTATAAAAGCAAGAGAAACAAAAAAACACGATGAGGCTTGCAGGTAAATGACGCCTCTGATTATGTCTCGCGAGAAGACCAAGGCCAGGCCGACGGGGGGGGAAAAAACCCTCCTCTCCATTTTCTTTCTCTTCACCAGGCGAATGCCAGTGGTTGCACCTTGACCTCATTAAGGAGATGCGCCAGTTCTGTAAATCGCTCTTTCCGGTGGTCGAGTACGCCTACTGCACCATCCCGACGTATCCCAGCGGCCAGATTGGCTTCATGCTTTGCAGCAAAAATCCAGTAAGGACCGAAAGTGGGGTGTTTTTTTTTCCCCCTCCCTGAATTTGAATTAACGGAGTGAGTCGGTGTAATTGTGTATGGGGCAAGGGAGAAGAGGAGGTGAACGTGCCAGCCTTGGGATACCTCAGATGGCTTGTTGTGGCCCGCCAGATTCAGACAGTGAGGAGGTTGGGGAGGAACATGAGTCAGTCCTGGAGTCTGGGGAAGGCTCTGATGAGGGCTCTGCGTCGGAGGCAGAGAAGGGACCAGGGCCGTCCGACAGTTATCAGCTGCCTTTGGAGTCAGTCATCAGTGAGGCAGACAAACAGCTGGAGCCTGTTCCCAGTGTGCGCATGCGCAGATACGCCAGACAAAGGGAACAGCTGAAGAACAAGGGTCGACTTGGGAGTAAGGCCACGGGTGGACGATGAATGGCCCCTCCCAGAGGGAATAAAAGAGGAGCGACGGGACTGCAGGAGACAATTAGTTCACCTAATTGGTTCGGGACTCCTTGCCAAGTTTTGAAGATATTGGTCTGGCAGTTCTCCAAGCCAGATAAGGTCTGTGACTGTAAGTTCTCCCTTGAAAGACTTTGCTAGAAGTGAATGAGAGAAATTCACAATCACTTAATAAAAAACGGTTTTTTTGTCGGGACAAGGAGTCCGCTTCGCGGTTTGCGGAAGCTTAGGTTAGAACATGGCTCCTTTTGCTTTTAAGTAGGAGCTTCTCGGATGGCCTTCTTTTGCAATGTCCAATGTTGCCCGCTCACAACTCCATGCTAGCGGAGAAGTCTAGGAGTTCCCCGCCTGGTAACTTCTGGATGGGGAAAAGTTTCATTAGTGATTCCAAGGGCTGCA
This sequence comes from Ahaetulla prasina, assembly GCF_028640845.1. Lineage (NCBI taxonomy): Eukaryota > Metazoa > Chordata > Lepidosauria > Squamata > Colubridae > Ahaetulla > Ahaetulla prasina. The sequence continues at coordinate 7,990,404 of NC_080556.1, read as the reverse complement.
AACGAATAAAACATGGCTGGGCTGTCGCTATATATTTTATTTTATTTTCATCGTGTGAAATCTTCTGCAGAACACGAACTTCAGGGAACCGATCCAGCTACTTTCTCAGGAACAAGTGGAAAAAATGAGCCTTAAGTATTACAACTCGGATGTCCACCGAGCGGCTTTCGTCTTGCCAGAGTTTGCACGAAAGGTAAACCACGCCTGGATTCTTTTTTTCTTTTTTTTTACCTCTGCCATTGCCGGTGTGGTTCCCTTTCCTTGGAACCGACCCACTGGTTTGTCTTATCCACTCCCTAGGTCCATGACGGCGAACCTATGGCACACATAGGTGGCATGCTCTCTACGGGCACGTGAGCCGTTGCCCAGCTCAGCTTCAGCCCGCAGGCGCGCGCACCTCCCGCAGGCCGGCTGATTTTCCAGTCTTCGCTGCACATGCATGGGGGGTGGGATGTGTGCCATGTGCAGGGGGTGGAGCAGAGGTGGGTTTCAGCAGGTTCTGATCAGTTCTGGCGAACCGGTAGCGGAAATTTTGAGTAGTTCGGAGAACCGGTCGTAAAAATTCTGACTCGCCCCGTCTCCCCATCTATTCTCTGCCTCCCAGGTCCCAGCTGATCGGGAGGAAATGGGGATTTTGCAGTAACCTTCCCCTGCCACGCCCACTAAGCCACACTCACAGAACCGGTCGTAAAAATTCTGACTGCCCCCCCCCCAAACTATTCTCCACCTCCCGAGTCCCAGCTGATCAGGAGAAAATAGGGATTTTGCAGTATCTTTCCCCTGGATTGGGAAGGGAATGGAGATTTTACAGTATCCTTCCCCTGCCACACCCACCAAGCCACATCCACAGAACCGTTCGAAATTTTTTTTGAAACCCACCAGGGGCGAAGGGGTCACATGCGCGGGGGGGGGCAAAGCCCACCCCCCTCCCATGGCCCTTTTTGGGCCTAGCAGGCTTCCCTGTAGCCTTCTGGGACCAAAAACAGGTTGCAGCGGGGGGGCTACATGGTGACAAGAAGGTTAGCCATCACTGCCCTAGATATATTGGCTGGCTCAGGCTCTCCCCTTGTCCCTTCCCCCCTCCAGGAGTAAAAGCCTGGGGAAAATGGGAGGGGCCTGGTTTATCCTTTTACTGCCTGCCCTTTTCGCTGCCCCCAGATGAAGCGATTGTCGAATAAACAACTTTTACGCAATTGTTTTATTCGTTTCGGGGCAGAACGTTTCCCATGCCAGTTTCCTGTAACTGCTGTACTTTTCTCCTCCTCTCCACCCCTCCTCCCCTCCCTTCCCCAGGCACTGAGTACCGTGTAAAAAACGCCACCGGATAGCTTGGCTTCTTCCCTTGATTCGTCTGGAGGTGGTCTCGGAGCGGCACCACCCTAACGGCAAAACATTTCTCCGGCGATGGCTCGGCCCTCCCGTCTGCAAGTCCGGGCACCTTCTCTTGCCAGCTGAATGTGTCCCTTCCTATGATGTATTTAAAAGAAAAAGGACTTGGCGTTCGGCCCCCTGGCAAGACTCCAAAACTTCTACTCAGGCCTTGGTTGCAGGCTGTGCTGTTCGGAGGTGGCTCCCTCCTCCAGGACTGAGTGTTAAACCAGTTGGTGTTTCCTTTTTAACTGCCCTGATTCATGGCTCTGTATTTATAGCTAACAAATATTTCCCCTCCCCCAAAGGCTCTTTTTATGAGGCTCCCCTCCTCCCCCTCCCCTCCCCCAGCAATAACTCAGCAGATGTTCTGAACTAGGCTCCCTTAACAAGCAGGAGGCAGGAATCGATCCCGGCAAAAACCTCTTTTATTTAGACGACTGTGAATTGCGTTCATTCACAGTCAGCAAGGCCTGTCCAAACAGTTTTTCAAAGGAATGTTTATCAACACAGACCTTATCTCGTTTGGCTGCCACGTAACTTGTTTCCGACCGCAGCACAAGGCAAAACTTGGCGCAGAGTCTCTCATAGTCACGGAATGAACGAATCGATACCTGCAAAAGCCCACTCCCTCCTCTTTTTGTTTCCTGTAGGAGGGGCCAATCACCTCCAAGGTGCAGCTTTACTCCTGAGTCGACCCTGTTTTCTGAGTTGTTCTGGTATTCTGGCAGCTCTGCGCATGCGCACACTGGGAACAGGCTCCAGCTGTTCCTCTGCCTCGCTGCTGTCTAACTCTCTCTCTGCCTCTGACGCAGAGTCCTCGCCCAAGCTTTCCCCAGCCCCCCAGGACTGGCCCAAGTTCCTCCCCAACCTCCTCACTGTCCGACTCCGCCGACAGCTTTGGCGGGCCACAACAGAGAGGGGCCTGGTTTGGCAGCACCCCCTCGTGTGTGTGTCCCCCCCCCTGAACAGTGTGATGTTTTCAAAAGCAAACGCCCACTTGTCATCTTTTTTTTTTCCCCTCATTTTGTTTGTCTTCCATAGGAGAAGCAATTCCTTCCATTTCACTGTTTTGGATATTTTTGTTGTGACCCAGGCCCAAGTAGATAGTAAGAAACTCAGTCCATGGAAAAACAAACAAACTTTATTCGAACAGCTGGGAATTACTTCATTCCCAGCGTCGTTCAACTCAAAGTAAAACAAATGCCTCCCAACACAAATTCCTCCGTTATCTCGCAAACTATGGTCCAATTAGGTAAACTGCCAAAGGCCCCTCCTGGCAAACCTCCAGAAGCCACAAAAACAAAGACATAGACGAAGCAGAAGACAAAGCTATCAATGTTGTTTTCCGGCAAAGAGCCCAAACACCGTTGCTGGTCTTTTAAGCCTTATGGGAGGGGCCAATCATCTCTTGTCCCTACTCCCGAGTCGTCCTCTCTGCTTGAGCTGCTCTTGCCTTCTGGCAGCTCTTCTCAGGCTCCTCCTGTTCCTCTGCCTCACTACTATCAGTCTCTGGAGGCTCTGGAGTCCGCACCTCACTTCCCGATGGCCCTGGCCTCACCTCAGCCTCATCGCTGTCCGACTCCGTGGCCAGCTCCATAGGCTGCTGACGGACCACAACAATTTTGCCCTTTCCCTTGACGTGGGCTTGGATGCTCAGAAACCTCTTTTTAGCTGACCCAAGAAGCGTCTGCCAGCTTTAAACTTGTGCTCTGCCAGCCCGCCCATCAAGAGAGAGGAAGCGTTTTAAGCTCTTCTCTTCATTTGGAGACGTCGCTTATCATCCACACAAAACCGCTCCCAAACTAACTCGTAATCATGCATCTTTGTTAAGCCCGGGGCAGCCCGGGAACGAAATGACGATCTCTCCCAGAAACACGTTTTGTACGAACGTGAGGAACGGTCTCCCGTTTTAAGAAGATAACCGTGATGCATTTTCGCAGGTGGTTTTGCAAAAAATGATATTATACCTTTCTTTGAGCCCGTTCTTGGTTGGAGTGTCTTGAGCTACGAGTGCCCAAATTCCCAGCCTGAGATGATAAAGCTGTGCCCATCTTCCTTCCTTTCAAAAGACCGAGATGAGATTCCAGTCCTCCTGGTTCGAAATAAGGGCCGAGGGCTGGGAATTCTGGGGGCTGCAGCCCAAAAGATCTGGGAGGAAAGGGGACCTCTCAGAGACCCCTGATGTTAGCCAGTTCCCCCCATGTCGCTCATTCTGCCTCGTGGGAATATTGTGCCTAGGTACAGTATAGGCCAGAAGGGTATGTCTGTATGTATGGTTTTGTTTCCTTTTTTTTTTTTAAAAAAACAAGACATCAAAAATGGACTTTGTCTCCTTTTTTTTTCCTTTTTTTGGGGGGGTGGGGTGCGGGAAAAATTGAGCACAACAAGCAAAGAAATGAAAAGCGTGTAGCCCTTTTATGTTAATATTGGGATTTGCCAAACGCTCTGTAGAATTCCGTGGGGTGAGAGCGGCTGTCTTTTGGCCAAGGCAAATGGGAGTCAGGTCTTACTGAAATCACAGATCAATTATTTTAAAAGATTTTACAGGTTTGGTTTTCTCTCGGATTAAGCTGGGTTTTTCCCCCCCTTGATCATGCAGAAGCAATAGCGTTTAAGAGTTACATACCGCTTCATAATGCTTTACCGCAGCATATAGAATCAGTCTATTGTCCCCAACAAACTGGGTCGTCATTTTACCGACCCTTGAAAAATGGAATGGCTGAGTCAATCGTTCAGGATCGAACTCTTGGCATTGGGCAGAGTTATCTTGCAATACTCCATTCTAAACAATGCACTGCCATAGCATCCATCAATCATCTCCCTCCCTCTCTCGCTCTCCCCCTATCTATCTATTATCTTTTTATTGGCCAAGTGTGATTGGACACACACAGAATTTGTCTTGGTGCATATGCTCTCAGTGTACATAAAAGAAAAAATACGTTCATCAAGGTACAACAATTGATGGTCAATATATCAATATAAATCATAAGGATTGCCAGCAACAAAGTTACAGTCATACAGTCATAAGTGGAAAGAGATTGGGGATGAGAACGATGAGAAGATTAATAGTGCAGATTTAGTAAATAGTTTGATAATGTTGAGGGAATTATTTGTTTAGCAGAGTGATGGCCTTTGGGAAAAACCTGTTCTTGTGTCTAGTTGTTCTGGTGTGCAGTGCTCTATAGTGTCGTTTTGAGGGTAGGAGTTGAAACAGTTGAAATTTGAAACAAATTGAAATTGTATGTATATATCTTGTAATAGCACTTTACAGCCTCTAAGTATCGGAAGGCTGAGTCAACCTTCAGTCAGTCAGGATTGAACTCTTGGCAGTGGGCAGATGCTCCATTCTAACCAATGCACCACCATAGCATCAATTGTATCTCTCTCCCTCCCTCTCTCTCTCCCCCTATCTATTATCTCGATCAATCATCTCTACCTATCCACATCTATCTATAATCTATCTTATCTATCTATCTATAATCTATCTTATCTATCTATCTATCTGTATCGTAATAGCACTTAAGACTTTACAGCCTCTCTAAATGTATCGGAAGGCTGAGTCAACCTTCAGCCAGTCAGGATCGAACTCCTGGCAGTGGGCAGAATAAGCCTACAATGCTGCTTTCTAATCACTGCGCCTCCTTGTGGTCTATGAAACAGAAGGCTTTAAAATGTAAACGTGGAACGAACTTAACGATTTTTTTTTTCTGAGCAGAAAGCAGCGCCGTATTTTATTTTATTTTCCCCAGCAACCTGCATTCGGTGTTTTTAATAAAATGATTTTGGAGTGGAGGGTTGAAGATACTGTTCCCAGTTTTGAAAACCAAAGCGAGAAAGATAACATTATGTACCATGCATAACTTTCGTTTGTGCAACTAGTGTGGTTTTGCTAGGGGGAAAAAAAGGCCTCCCACTTCATCGTTTTCGATCCCACCCTCAAGGGTGTGCAAATATTTGATTTGAAGGAGCAATTTCAAGGCAATTCAGCCTTTCAGCCCAATTGCCAAATTAATTTGACACAGCAAGTGAGGTATCTTGAAATAACTTGAGGCAGATTTAAGACGTGGTTCGGAGCTTTGAGGGACTCGGCACGTACAGATAATGTACATATTATACATATATATGTACATATATATGTACATACATATAATGATAATAACGTACAGATCCTTATGATTTATATTGATATATTGACCATCAATTGTGTTGTAAATGTTGTACCTTGATGAAGGTATCTTTTCTTTTATGTACACTGAGAGCATATGCACCAAAGACAAATTCCTTGTGTGTCCAATCACACTTGGCCAATAAAATTCTAAAAATTCTATTCTAATGTTCAATTTGAAAATGCTATTTCACTTTTGAGCTGGACCAAGGATTTTCCTCCCGCCACCCCCCCACGCCTTACTTCAAAGGCAGTACCTTTAAATCACCGCCAGAGGGTGCTATTCTGCAACAGTTGAGTGTTGAGGTCTTGGCCTAGGCTGGCTGGTTAGTTAGTTAGATGGTGCTGCCCCCTTTTGGATCAGACTGGAATTGAAATTGCTGGTCCTCTGCTCACTTTTTCTTAAAAAAAAACACATCCTGCGATGCTAACGACAGAATTGGAAAGAATGATTGACACCCTCCAGAAAGAAACCAATTGTTTGCATAATACCAGATATTTGGGGGGAGGGGGAGAATAATAGCTGCATGCACTAATGTGCTTAGTTTTTTATGTGCGCCTAATGTGCAAAATAAGACAATAGAACAATTCAGTCATCAGCAACAGAGTTGGAAGGGACCTTGGAAGTCATCTAGTCCAACCCCCTACTGACACAGGAGACCAATACTAGGAATTCAAACTGCCAACCTTTCTGATCGATAAGCTCAGCGTTTTAGCCACTGAGCCACCTTTAAAGGCCAAAAAAAGAAGAAGAATCAAGCCTACAGCACCTGGTACTCCCAGGCAGTCTCCCATCCAAGTACTAACCAGGCCTGACCCTGCTTAGCTTCCAAGGTCAGACGGGATCAGGTGCTGGCAAAAAGCAACCTTCGGCTCGGTCAGGAATAGTAAGGGACGTCAGTGGGTGGAGCTTCCCGCCCTGATGTCCAGGTCAGTGGGCGGAGCTTCCCGCCGGTTTTAGAATAGAATAGAATAGAATAGAATAGAATTTTTTATTGGCCAAGTGTGATTGGACACACAAGGAATTTGTCTTTGGTGCATAGGCTCTCAGTGTACATAAAAGAAAAGATACGTTCATCAAGGAACAACATTTACAATACAAATGATGGTCAATATATCAATATAAATTATAAGGATTGCCAGCAACAAAGTTACAATCATACAGTCATAAGTGGAAAGAGATTGGTGATGGGAACGATGAGAAGATTAATAGTAGTGCAGATTTAGTAAATAGTTTGACAGTGTTGAGGGAATTACTTGTTTAGCAGAGTGATGGCCTTCGGGAAAAAACTGTCCTTGTGTCTAGTTGTTCTGGTGTGCAGTGCTCTATAGCGTCGTTTTGAGGGTACGAGTTGAAACAGTTACTACCGGTTCTTGCGAACCAGTCCAAACCAGGAGTAACCCACTTGATCTTATCATCCGTTCTTCATTGATCAAGGAACAAGCTGCTAGATTTCATGGTGGTCCCTTTCATGGAGCACCTTCTCGAGAATGTTAAGGACTCAAGAGTCAAGGATAGGAAAGTCAATTGGTGTCCATTCCTTGTCTTGGGCCATTACCTTGCCTCGTGCAAGAACTTGGCTTGGTTGCTCAGGACTTCTGGTCTTGGTCAACTTGGGATGCAATGGCTATGAAAAAAAACCAGGCAGAACCTTTCTCTCTTAACAGCCCGATCCTTCCTGGAGCCTCCTAACCTGGACTGCTCTTTTCCATGAGAAAACATGCACAAGGGGGTGGCGCAGCTTGCTGTGTCTAAGAGCTGTCAGGAGACCTGGGGGGGTGGGGGGGAGAGAGATGACACCAAAGAGGGCAACTCAAAGAAGAACCTTCGTTTTTACGCCGTCGTCGCTTCTTCAACTGTATCACAGATGCTTAATGGAGCAGAGCGAGAATTAACAGCCCGTATTTAAAGAGGAAGAAGTCATCTGGAAACACAATCCTGACTAAAAAGCGTGGTAATTATTATTATTATTTCTTTCTTTCTTTCAATAGGAAGTACCTACTGGTCAAACAGATGGTAAACAAAGAGTAAGTACAAAAGAGTACCACGGGGACAGTTGAACATATCAAAAATGACCTCCCCATATTCAACATACCCCATATTTTTCGGAGTATAAGCAGTGGTGAGTTTCAGCCGGTTCACAGCGATTCGGGAGAGCTGGTTGCTAACTTTCTAAGCAGTTTGGAGAACTGGAAGAAATCTCCTTTTGTTTTTTTTTCCACTTAACAGGTCTAATCCTGTAAGGAAGGCAGGAAGGATATGTTCAGGTAAGCCTCCCTTGCCAGCAGCATATACCCATTGAGTCTGTGGGTGGATTTTTTTCCTGGATTTGGCCATTGGGAACAGAATAGAATAGAATAGAATAGAATAGAATAGAATAGAATAGAATAGAATAGAATAGAATAGAATAGAATAGAATAGAATAGAATAGAATAAAATAGAATAGAATTTTATTGGCCAAGTGTGATTGGACACACAAGGAATTTGTCTTGGTGCATATGCTCTCAGTGTACATAAAAGAAAAGATACGTTCATCAAGGTACAACATTTACAACACAATTGATGGTCAATATATCAATATAAATCATAAGGATTGCCAGCAATAAGTTATAGTCATACAGTCATAAGTGGAAAGAGATTGGTGATGGGAACTATGAAACGATTAATAGTAGTGCAGATTCAGTAAATAGTCTGACAGTGTTGAGGGAATTATTTGTTTAGCAGAGTGATGGCCTTCGGGAAAAAACTGTCCTTGTGTCTAGTTGTTCTGGTGTGCAGTGCTCTATAGCGTCATTTTGAGGGTACGAGTTGAAACAGTTACTACCGGTTCTTGCGAACCAGTCCAAACCAAGAGTAACCCACTTGATCTTATCATCCGTTCTTCATTGATCAAGGAACAAGCTGCTAGATTTCATGGTGGTCCCTTTCATGGAGCACCTTCTCGAGAATGTTAAGGACTCAAGAGTCAAGGATAGGAAAGTCAATTGGTGTCCATTCCTTGTCTTGGGCCATTACCTTGCCTCGTGCAAGAACTTGGCTTGGTTGCTCAGGACTTCTGGTCTTGGTCAACTTGGGATGCAATGGCTATGAAAAAAAACCAGGCAGAACCTTTCTCTCTTAACAGCCCGATCCTTCCTGGAGCCTCCTAACCTGGACTGCTCTTTTCCATGAGAAAGCATGCACAAGGGGGTGGCGCAGCTTGCTGTGTCTAAGAGCTGTCAGGAGACCTGGGGGGGTGGGGGGGAGAGAGATGACACCAAAGAGGGCAACTCAAAGAAGAACCTTCGTTTTTACGCCGTCGTCGCTTCTTCAACTGTATCACAGATGCTTAATGGAGCAGAGCGAGAATTAACAGCCCGTATTTAAAGAGGAAGAAGTCATCTGGAAACACAATCCTGACTAAAAAGCGTGGTAATTATTATTATTTTTTCTTTCTTTCTTTCAATAGGAAGTACCTACTGGTCAAACAGATGGTAAACAAAGAGTAAGTACAAAAGAGTACCACGGGGACAGTTGAACATATCAAAAATGACCTCCCCATATTCAACATACCCCATATTTTTCGGAGTATAAGCAGTGGTGAGTTTCAGCCGGTTCACAGCGATTTGGGAGAGCTGGTTGCTAACTTTCTAAGCAGTTTGGAGAACTGGAAGAAATCTCCTTTTGTTTTTTTTTCCACTTAACAGGTCTAATCCTGTAAGGAAGGCAGGAAGGATATGTTCAGGTAAGCCTCCCTTGCCAGCAGCATATACCCATTGAGTCTGTGGGTGGATTTTTTTCCTGGATTTGGCCATTGGGAACAGAACAGAATAGAATAGAATAGAATAGAATAGAATAGAATAGAATAGAATAGAATAGAATAGAATAGAATAGAATAGAATAAAATAGAATAGAATTTTATTGGCCAAGTGTGATTGGACACACAAGGAATTTGTCTTGGTGCATATGCTCTCAGTGTACATAAAAGAAAAGATACGTTCATCAAGGTACAACATTTACAACACAATTGATGGTCAATATATCAATATAAATCATAAGGATTGCCAGCAATAAGTTATAGTCATACAGTCATAAGTGGAAAGAGATTGGTGATGGGAACTATGAAACGATTAATAGTAGTGCAGATTCAGTAAATAGTCTGACAGTGTTGAGGGAATTATTTGTTTAGCAGAGTGATGGCCTTCGGGGAAAAACTGTTCTTGTGTCTAGTTGTTCTGGTGTGCAGTGCTCTATAGCGTCCTTTTGAGGGTAGTAGTTGAAACAGTTTATGTCCAGGATGCGAGGGATCTGTAAATATTTTCACGGCCCCCTTCTTGATTCGTGCAGTATACAGGTCCTCAATGGAAGGCAGGTTGGTAGTAATTATTTTTTCTGCAGTTCTAATTATCCTCTGAAGTCTGTGTCTTTCTTGCTGGGTTGCAGAACCGAACCAGACAGTTATAGAGGTGCAAATGACAGACTCAATAATTCCGCTGTAGAATTGGATCAGCAGCTCCTTGGCAGAGGGCAGGACAAGAAGCAATGGAGGAATTTCCTGACAGTAAGTACGTAGGATTAATCAAGGGAATAGCTTGCCTGTTGGGAGCTGTGGGTGCTGCATCGTTGAAGGTGTTCAAGAAAAAAACAAAAACTGGACAATCATTTCTCCAGAATAGTACCAGGACTCCTGTTATGGGTGGGGAGTTGCAGTAGAGCAGGGGTCTCCAACCTTGGCAACTTTAAGCCTGGCAGACTTCAACTCCCAGAATTCCCCAGCCAGCTTAGCTTAGTTTAGCTTAGTTTAGCTTAGCTTTGCTTTGCTCTGCTCTGCTCTGCTTTGCTTTGGAATTCTGGCAGTTGAAGTCCTCCAGGTTTAAAGTTGCCAAGGTTGGAGACCCGTGGAGTAGAGGACCTCCGAGGTCCCTTCCAGCCCCATGACTCTATGGTTGCATGAAAACCTGGCCAGGTTCAGCCAGGTTCCTTATCCCTTCTTGGAGGAGAAATCCGCCTCTGTCCAAGGTGCTGAAAGACGTTCACCTTCCACAATTTTGAAGAGCACCGTGCAGCTTTCACAATCCATCCCCCCAATTAACTGCACAATTGTTATTGTGTGATTGGACCCTAATTGTGCTCTAATGTTGTAACATTATCTCACGAGGGTATGTGTGTGTGTGCGTGTTGCTTTGCTGGCTGAGGTATTCTGGGAGTTGAAGTCCACAAGTCTTAAAGTAGCCCAGGTTGGAGACCCCTGGTCCATGGCGAAGCCAGATTCACTTAACAACTTGTTACTAACAAGAGTTGAGTTAACAACATGGGATTAACAGAGGTGAGACTCTAGAAAGAGTGCAGAGAAGAGCAACGAAGATGATCAGGGGACTGGAGGGTAAAATATATAGAGAACGGTTGCAGGAACTTGGTATGTCTCGTTTAATGAAAAGAAGGACTAGGGGAGACATGATAGCAGTGTTCCAATATCTCACGGGCTGCCACAAAGAAGAGGGAGTCAAGCTATTCTCCAAAGCACCTGAAGGCAGGACAAGAAGCAATGGGTGGAAACTAATCAAGGAGAGAAGCAACTTTAGAACTAAGGAGAAATTTCCTGAGAGTTCCACAATTAATCTGTGGAACGATTTATCTCCAGAAGTTGTGAATGCTCCAACAATGGAGGTTTTTAAGAAGAGATTGGACAGCCATTTGTCTGAAAAGCTATCGGGTTTCCTGCCTGCGCAGAAGGTTGGACTAGAAGGCCTCTAAGGTCCCTTCCAGCTCTGTTATTCTATATTCTGTGTTCCAACTTAACAACTGCAGTGATTTACTTAACAACGGCGGTAAGAAAGATCTTATAAAACGGGGCAAAAATTCACTGGACAAAGTTCTCAGTTCGCATTAGGTATTTTGGGCTCAATTGAGTTCGTTAGCTGAGAACTACCTGCAATATCTCTAGCAACATATCAGGGTGGGTGTATGCGTGTGCTTTTCACTTCTACCTTCTACGGAGGTATCTTACATAATTTGCCCTCCTGGGCTTTCGGTTATTGGCTATTTCAAATTTTTTTTTTTTATTCAAAAAGTTTTACAAAAATTTTTTTCCCTTTTCCTTCCCTTCACAACCTCTCCCCGACTTCCCGGAACGAGCACAAGGTATAGTTAAAAATAAAACAAACATATGCTAAAATTTTTCATCCCAACTTAATTGTACTACAATCATCAATTCCTAACTTCCCCAAAAGCAATCAAAAATAATACATCATAATCATTCAAAAACAGTCTGATAACTCTTAGTCTGATATCTACGTTGAATATAGTCAATCCATTTTTTCCATTCCTTTAAGTATCTTTCTTGCGTATTGTCTTTCAAAAAGGCTGATATCTTCGCCATCTCAGCCAAATTGGCAACTTTCAATATCCATTCTTCGCTATTTCAAATTTTTATCCTGCAATTCAGAAGAATAGGGTTCTTTAAAACTGCCATTTATGGATCTATTCAATTTTCATGGATATGTTCTTTCAAGGAACATTACAGCCCTGGGCTTAGCATTGCAACGTATGTTGTATTCTGAACAAGGGTAACTAACAAGGGAGTTTTTATAGGCAAAGACATCGTCCTAAAAATCTTTCCAGCCCAAAGAGAAGTCCAGCAGGAAACCACGATAGCAGGTTTGTTCACCAAACAAGGCAGATGTATAAAGATGACAAATGGCAGCAGTAGATTAATCAACTAAAAACTTTAGCATATTTATCGGGGGGAGGTAAATGAAGAAGAGAAGAAAAGGAGAATGGATGCTAAATGGATGCTGTTTTGAAAGCCAGGGTGATGTTTCATATTTCATCATTCTGATCAGAATGATAAAATATCCCCACCAGCCATTCTTCATTCTTTGATAAAACTAGTGTTCTGACCAAGGGTGAAATGCTCCCGGTTTGGACCGGATCAGCTGATCTGGTAGTAATGGCAGTGGGTGGTTTGGAGAACCGGTAGCAAAAATTCCTCACCCCACCCCACCCCCATGCCCAGCTGAGCCACAAGATCATCAGAGGCTCTTTTTTTTTTTTTTTACTTTTAAAAGCATTTTTTAAAAGGTAAAAAAGCTGAAGCCGGCTAGGCAAAAAATGAGGGGTGTAAGCAAAAAATGGGGAGGTGGGTGGTTCATTTGAGAGAGAGAGAGAGAGAGAGAGACAGAGAGAGAGAGAGAGAGAGGGAGAGAAAGAAAGAGAGAGAGAGAAAGAAAGAAAGAAAAAGAAAGAAAGAAAGAAAGAAAGAAAGAAAGAAAGAAAGAAAGAAAGAAAGAAAGAGAAAGAAAGAAATTATTATTATTCAGTATTATTTTTAATTTATTGTATGTCTATTACTGGTTGATGACCATAATTAAGTTTATATTCTATTCTATTCTATTCTGTTCTGTTCTGTTCCATTCCGTTCCATTCCATTCCATTCTATTCTATTCTATTCTATTCTACTATCCCTGTCCTACTCTCCTCATTTATTCGTACTCATTTTCTATGTTCATGTCCGTGTTTATACTTATACCTGTTGTCCCATACATGTCTGACAAACTAAATAAAGAAAATAAAAATAAATTAAAAAATAATAAAATAAAAATAGAAGAGAAGAGAATTCTTTATGGGCCAAGTGTGATTGGATACACAAGGAATTTGTCTTGGTGCATAGGCTCTCAATGTACATAAAAGAAAAGATACGTTCATCAAGAATCATAAGGTACCATACTTAGTGATAGTCATAGGGAACAAATTAGCAATCGAATCATATCATATATCAGAATAGAACAGAACAGAACAGAATAGAATAGAATAGAATTTTTTATTGGCCGTGTGATTGGACGCACAAGGAATTTGTCTTTGGGGCATACGCTCTCAGTGTACATAAAAGAAAAGATACGTTCATCAAGGTACAACATTTACAACACTTAATGATAGTCATAGGGTACAAATAAGCAATCAGGAAACAATCAATATCAATATAAATCGTTAGGACACAAGCAACAAAGTTATAGTCGTAAGTAGAAGGAGATGGTAGTGGGAACGATGAGAAGATTAATAGTAGTGCAGATTTAGTAAATAGTTTGACAGTGTTAAGGGAATTATTTGTTTAGCAGAGTGAGGGCGTTCGGGAAAAAACTGTTCTTGTGTCTAGTTGTTCTGGTGTAGCATCGTTTTGAGGGTAGGCGTTGAAACAGTTTATGTCCAGGATAAGAATGGAATGAATAGAAGCATGGAAGGAGACTCTAATGTTTCTGTATCCAGCTCTGGAATTTTTTCTCAGTTTCCAGAGGTAAGAATATAGGGAGGGGAGGGGGAAAATCTGTCTAATTTCAATCATCATCACCATCATCATCCAGTGGAATTATCTGATCCCCTCCGGTTTCTGCTGTCATCTCACAAGTATCCCCTGGGGTTTGTTCCTACTTCTGGGTTCTCATTCCTCAAAACAGCTGATGCTGTCTCAAATCTCATTGGCTTGGAAGAAAGCTTTCCCCAGCTCTTGTCACCTGGCACAGCTCAGGGAGGGCTTTATAAAAGGCGATGCAGCAACCGGGCAGAGTATACTGAAGCTGGTCTCTGCCTCGCAGCTTCTCTCTCGCAAAAGCTCCCCGAAATTTATCCATCATGCCGACGGTGGGCAGGTGTGTTGCGGTGCTTCTGCTAACCTGGGCTATGTGCGCGGCTGCTCCGCCGGGAGAAGATAACTTTTCTGCACAGACCAGCAGGGTGAGTTGGGTGAGTGGGTGGGAGAGGGAGAGAGAAACGACATTCCTTCTTCAATATTTGAAGAAGAGGAGGCTTTTAAGGAAAGCGGGCTTTCGAAAGAATAATGGAATAATCCACGGTTCTGGCTGGAGGGACATCAGGGCATGAAAAAGATTTGTGTGGCGAATCTTTTTTGGTGAAATTTTGGGGGGAAGATATAAAAAAACTGGCTGGATGAAATAACTGGGCAGAAAATAGAAGAGGGGGAAAAAACAAACCCAGAACTATTCCTATTGGGCATTCTGGAAGGGAAAATAGAAAAAAAATATATAATATATCGTATGACACATATTGACGGCATGTAGAATTCGGATAGCACAGAATTGGAAACATTCAGATATCTCACCGGATCAAATTATAATTAAAAATAATATATGAATGCGCAGAAACGGAGAGATTTATGGATGGAAAAGAAGGAGAGGCAAGATACTGAGTTCTCTTGAATATGGAATAGATGATATTCCTGGCTGGAGAGCAAGCATAAAACTTAAGGGAGATTTTTGTCATGAGACTGAATTCTGAATAGAGGTTAAAATAATGTAAATAAGAATGTTGGTTTATAGAGATACTTAGAAGTAGAATCCGTATACAGAGGTTAAATAGGATAAGAGAGACCGAAGTAGGAGTACATCATAATGTAATTTTGATGCGTTTGTTTTTGTTTTATATTTTTTGGTTTTTGTGTATTGTGTGTGTTGATGTTGTTGTTTTGTATCGTGTATTTTAACTTTGGAAATTTAATATTATTTTTTTTAAAAAGAAAAAGATTTGTGTGCATTAGGTGGTCCCTATGAAGGAATCATAAGGGACGTGGTGGCTCAGGGGCTAAGACGCTGAGCTTGTCGATCGAAAGGTCGGCAGTTCAGCGGTTCGAATCCCGAGCGCCACATAACGGGGTGAACTCCCGTGACTTGTCCCAGCTTCTGCCAACCTAGCAGTTCGAAAGCAGGTAAAAAATGCAAGTAGAAAAAAATAGGGACCACCTTTGGTGGGAAGGGAACAGCGTTCCGTGGGCCTTTTGGTGTCCAGTCAAGCCGGCCACATGACCACGGAGACGTCTTCGGACAGCGCTGGCTCTTCGGCTTTGAAACGGAAGTGAGCACCGCCTCCTAGAGTCGGGAACGACTAGCACAGATGTGCGAGGGGAAACCTTTACCTTTTATGAAGAGACAAACATATAAGGGGCCGGGGGGGAGAGAGATAACTGATCAGAAAGTAGAGATGCAGGCTTTTAGTCTCGTCTTCATTTGAGAACTGCGGAAAGGAGGAAGGGTAATAGAGTTTTAAAGAGTAACAATGCCAGCTTTCATGAGTTCCCTCGAAAGTCAGTTTCCCGGAGCTCAATGGGCCCTCTCGCCACAGAAGGGAGAAAAGGGGGGGAGAGAGACGATACGCACACCGTCTGAGAGAAAATGGCAGAATCCCGGGCTTCATTAGCCTGCCCCCCCAAGACAAATGCAAACCGGGGCAGATTCTTTTCTAAATAACCTCTCTCGGGATCATCTAAATCCCTTTGAGAGACGTACGCGGCTGGTGGCTTGGGTTAGGAATGGACATTTTATTTACACGCTGGTAGAGCAGTGGCGAAGCTTTCCAGAGACCGAGTGCCCAAACTGCAACCCAAAATCCCACTTATTGATCGCAAAAGGGCCAACGGCCATAAACTTCACCCGAATAATGAAGTTTTATGACCTAAAATCATGATAAACAAGGCAGAGTTCAGCTAATTGCTCTAAGAGAAAAAAAAACGTGAGAAATGCACTTTTATGCCCCTTTGGTGTGTTTTTTTCCTGCTTTTGAATTATTATGTTTAGCAGCAATATCATTTCTCTTTCCCTGCCTGTCTCTTCCCCACTCTTTCTCTCTTTCTCTTTCCCTCCCTCCCCCTCTCTTCCTCTGTTCCTCTCCCTCTTTCTCTCTCTTCCTCGCCCTCCCTCTCTCCCTCCCTCCCTCTTTCCTACCTCCCTCTCTCTCCCCCTTTCTCTTTCCCTCTCCCTCTCTCTCTTTCCCTCTTTCCTCCCTCTCTTTCTCTCTTCCCCTCCCTCCCTTTCCTTCCTCCCTCTCTCTCCCTGTCTCTATCTCTCCCTGTCTCTTTCCCTCCCTCCTTCTCTTCCTCTCCCTCCCTCTTTCTTCCCTCCCTCTCTCTCCCCCTTTCTCTTTCCCTCCCTCTCTCTTTCCTCCCTCCCTCCCTCTCTCCCCCTTTCTTTCCCTCTCTTCCCTCCCTCCTCTCTTCCTCCTCCATCTCTCCCCTTTCTCTTTCCCGCCTCCCTTTCCCCCTCTCTCTCTCTCTCTCTTCCTCCTCCCTCTCTCTTCCTCTCTTCCTCCCTCCCTCTCTCTCCCCCTCTCTCTTTCTCTTTCCCTTCCTCTCTCTCTCTCTCTCTCTTTCCCTCCCTCTCTCCCCTGAGAGAGAAACATGATGGAGCTGGGCTGGGGCAATGGCGCACATGCCCATAGAAAGGGCTCTTGGTGTCACCTCTGGCAGGCGTCCCATAAGTTTGCCACCACTGCGCTATCAGCTCATAGAAAATTTAAACCCAGGCTCTTCCAGCGGGAAGGGTCAGGATCAAGTAGGGAGAAATCCTCCTGCAAGGACTTGTTACGCATAGTTTGAAGAAAAAAAATAGAATTAGCTGCTTTTTTAATATTCTCACTTACCGTGGAGAGCCCAGTGCCACAGCGATCACTGCAGATGGCTCTTAAACCTATTGGAGGGATGTCCTTTCAAAAGATATCTTGAGAGCCCCTAGGACAAGGGGTCGGCAACCTTAAACACTCAAAAGAGCCATTTGGACCCGTTTCCCCACAGAAAAGAAGACACCGGGAGCCACAAAACCCTTTGGGCATCTAAAATGAAGAAAACGCTGCATATATCGGGGTTGTTTTTTTTTTTTAACCTTTATGCTATGTATTAAAAAAAAAAAACTATAACATGTTGCATTTACGAAATCAACGAACTGCTCCACAGAAAACTAATTTTTATTTCGGCATGCAACACAATCATTTTGAACTCCCCCCCCCTCCAAAAAACGGGTCAAAAAAATAAACACTGCCGGTTGTGACGCATAGTTTGAGCGACAGGGAGCCGCAGCAGAGCGATGAAAGAGCCTCAGGTGGCTCCAGAGCCGCAGGTTGCTGACTTCTGCCTTAGGGGATCACTCCGGTGATCTAGAATTGAAACAAGGGCAACCCGAGTGAAAGGAGCGATTGTCCTTTGAGCACAGGTGATCCAAGGAGGGGCCCAGGAGGAGGTTCACTTCTATTCCCACCGGCTTCCGAAGCTTGGGAGGGCCAACTCGCCACGGGGCAAGAGTTACACTAGTATCAAAGAAATAGTAGAATAATTGAAGAAAGGATGCAGAAGGAGGGACAAAATCAAGCGTGAATGGCAAAAAAAAATGTAAAATATTTTTTTTAAATTAAATGAATTACACTGAATTCTTGAATTGGCCCCGCAGCGAGTTGGGCGTGGCGAATTGCCTGCGGCGAGTTGTCCCATCCTGGGGAAAGGAGCATAAAATCTCAGATAGACCTGTTGTGCCAGGAAACGTGAAATCAAGCCCCGACTTCTTGGGTGGTGGAAAGTTTTGGTTGGAAACAGAAGGAAGCTGGCTTGAAAATGCGGGTGGTTTCTTTAGGGAGGTTTTCCAGCTGTTTTTTTTTTTTCCTCTAGCTAGCCCAGGAGTCGGCAACCTGTGGCTCTGGAGCCGCATGCGGCTCTTTCACTCCTCTGCTATGGCTCGCTGTCACTCAAAATGTGTCACAACTGCCAAGGTGCGACACCCGCCGGCATGTGATTTATTGAGCTTTTCAACTCCCGGTAGGCCAAACATGGGTAAATCCAAGAAAAGAAGAAAGTTTCAGAAGAAAACAGAACATTTAATTCAACTACATAGGCTTGTTTTGTGGCTGCTCAAGAAATAGTCAGGCACGGGAAGGGATTTTGTGGTTCCCGGTGTTTTCTTTTCTGTGGGAAACGGGTCCAAATGGCTCTTTTGAGTGTTGAAGGTTGCAGGCCCACTGAGCTAGCCTACGGCCCTGAAATTCCCTGGATTTCCACCTAACTGGGTCCAAACCAGATCGAGCGGCGTTTAGCTTTTCAAGCTATGCTCAGACAATGAATAGGATTCAGTAACAAGAGTTGGAAGGGACCTTGGAGGTCATCTAGTCCAACTCCCTGATCCAACCCTGTACTAGGGATTCGAACCGCCGAACGGCCGGCCTTTCTGATTGACGAGCTCAGCGTCTTAAGCCACTGAGCCGCCTGGTCAGGCTCCCCTTGGGAGGAGGAGGAAGTCCCTTGTGAATGCCATAGACCTGTCGTTTCTACTGTGTTCTCAACTTACGACCGTTCATTTAGTGGCCGTCCGAAGTTACGACGGCACTGAAAAACGTGACTTAGGTCTGTTTTTCAGAGTTACGGTCTCAGCAGCACCTGTGATCAAAACTCAGACCCTTGACTCACATTTATGACCGTTGCTGCGTCCCGGGATCGTCGTTGGCGATCTTCCGACAAGCAAAGTCAGAATCTGGGGAGCCGGATTCACTTCGCAACCGCGTTACTAATTTAGCATCCGCAGCGATTCGCTGTGAGGGGGAAGGTCATGACTTACCTGCATGTGTGTCCAATCACACTTGGCCAATAAAATTCTATTCTATTCTATTCTATTCTATTCTATAAGTAGGAAGGGGTCTGTCTTGAAAACCTAACAGTGGATGTGATTATCATCATCTCTACGTGGGGTGTTTTTTTTTTGGAACCCCCCCCCTTTTAAAAGAAAACCCCTTTTCTACAAGGATGAAAGGGGGGCACGGTGGCTCAGTGGCTAAGACGCTGAGCTTGTCGATCGAAAGGTCGGCAGTTTGGCGGTTCGAATCCCTAGTGCTGCCGTGTAAGGGGATGAGCTCCTGTGACTTGTCCCAGCTTCTGCCAACCTAGCAGTTCGAAAGCAGGTAAAAAAAATGCAAGTAGGAAAAAATTAGGGACCACCTTTGGTGGGAAGGGAACAGCGTTCCGTGGGCCTTTTGGTGTCCAGTCACGCCGGCCACATGACCACGGAGACGTCTTCGGACAGCGCTGGCTCTTCGGCTTTGAAACGGAGATGAGCACCGGCCCCTAGAGTCGGGAACGACTAGCCCAGACGTGCGAGGGGAACCTTTACCTTTTTAACCTTTTAAAAGGATGAACAAAATATCTCACCGCGCCTTCTCTGGTTTTTTTTCCCTCTCTCTCCTGCCTCCTTCCCGACCATCAGGAGCAACTCAAAGCTCAGAAAAGCCTCGTCCTGAAGATGCTAGCGGGGCTCCTCAACAGCGTCGACGCAGACCGCGACGCCTTCGCCGATTTCGAAGATCCGCCGGGACGCAAACTGGAGGACGAGCCCTTGACGCTGGGGCAGTCGCCGCACCTCAGCCCGCGAGACCGCAAAACTCCGTGCAAAAACTTCTTTTGGAAAACTTTCACGGCCTGCTAACAAAGCCGCAGCGTCTGGAGCTTGCTCTTGCTGTGTTGTATTGTTGGGCCAGTAAAAAAAAAAAAAAAAAAGAAATCGCAGCCTGTGTGACTCCTGCCTATCCAGAGGAGTCTCGATCTGCAGACAGGGGTGGGTGGGTGGGTGGGTGGGAGTGGGAGGTGGGGAAGGGGCTTTCCCATCACATTTTGCAACCTAAGCAAGCCCACCACGGCACTTTGCAAGGAGGCTGCAAGTCCGACGGGAGGATTGAAGGCGAAAGGCTGGGTCGGTCGATTGCCAATCACTTCCCATCCCTGCCTGGTCTTGCTAAGCTGTAGCCTCTTCCTTTCTGTGGCTTTGCCCTTCCTTTTCTTTCGGCTTTTCTCCTTTCTCTCATCGAAGCAGAAAGTCTGATTTTTTTTGTGATGATTTAATTGACAAATAAAGCATGGCCTGAGGACATTGGGATGCACAATCATGTTTATTTTCCCGTCTCTCTCTCTCTCTCACACACACACACACATTCTCATTCTTTCTCTCTGTTTCTCATTCTCTCTCTCTCTCATTTTCTCTCTCATTCTCTCTCTCTCTCACACACACACTTTCTTTCTTTCTCATTCTCTCATTCTCTGTTTCTCATTCTCTCTCTTTCTCTGTTTCTCATTCTCTGTTTCTCATTCTCTTTCTCTCTCACACACACACTTTCTTTCTTTCTTTCTCATTCTCTCTGTTTCTCATTTTCTCTCCCTGTTTTTCATTCTTTCTCATTCTTTCTCATTATCTCTCTCTCTCACACACATTCTTTCTCTTTCTCATTCTCTCTGTTTCTCATTTTCTTCTTTCTCATTCTCTCTCTTTCTCACACTCTCTTTTTCGTTGTCTCTTTCTCTTTCTCTCTCTCACACATACACTCATTCTTTCTTTCTTTCTCATTCTCTCTCACTCTCTCTCATTCTCTGTTTCTCATTTTCTCTGTTTCTCATTCTCTCTCACACACACACTTTCTTTCTTTCTTTCTTTCTTTCTCATTCTCTCTGTTTCTCATTCTCTCTCACTCTCTCTCTCATTCTGTTTCTCATTTTCTCTGTTTCTCATTCTCTCTCACACACACACTTTCTTTCTTTCTTTCTTTCTTTCTTTCTTTCTTTCTTTCTCATTCTCTCTGTTTCTCATTCTCTCTCACTCTCTCTCTCATTCTGTTTCTCATTTTCTCTGTTTCTCATTCTCTCTCACACACACACTTTCTTTCTTTCTTTCTCATTCTCTCTGTTTCTCATTTTCTCTCCCTGTTTTTCATTCTTTTTCATTCTTTCTCATTATCTCTCTCTCACACACACATTCTTTCTCTTTCTCATTCTCTCTCTGTTTCTCATTTTCTTCTTTCTCATTCTCTCTCTTTCTCACACTCTCTTTTTTGTTGTCTCTCTCTTTCTCTCTCTCACACACACTCATTCTTTCTTTCTTTCTCATTCTCTCTCTTTCTCATTCTTTCTCACTCTCATTCTCTGTTTCTCATTTTCTGTTTCTCATTCTCTCTCACACACACACTTTCTTTCTTTCTTTCTCATTCTCTCTGTTTCTCATTTTCTCTCTCTCTTTCATTCTTTTTCATTCTTTCTCATTATCTCTCTCTCACACACACATTCTTTCTCTTTCTCATTCTCTCTCTGTTTCTCATTTTCTTCTTTCTCATTCTCTCTCTTTCTCACACTCTCTTTTTCGTTGTCTCTTTCTCTTTCTCTCTCTCACACACACACTCATTCTTTCTTTCTTTCTCATTCTCTCTCTTTCTCATTCTTTCTCACTCTCATTCTCTGTTTCTCATTTTCTCTGTTTCTCATTCTCTTTCTCTCTCACACACACACTTTCTTTCTTTCTTTCTCATTCTCTCTGTTTCTCATTTTCTCTCTCTGTTTTTTATTCTTTCTCATTCTTTCTCATTCTTTCTCATTATCTCTCTCACACACACATTCTTTCTCTTTCTCTTTCTCATTCTCTCTCTTTTCTCATTTTCTCTCTTTCTCACACTCTTTTTTGTTGTCTCTCTCTTTCTCTCTCTCACACACACACTCATTCTTTCTTTCTTTCTCATTCTCTCATTCTCATTCTCTCTCTTTCTCATTCTTTCTCACTCTCTCTCATTCTCTGTTTCTCATTTTCTCTGTTTCTCATTCTCTCTCACACACACACTTTCTTTCTTTCTTTCTCATTCTCTGTTTTCATTTTCTCTGTTTTTATTCTTTCTCATTCTCTGTTTCTCATTCTCATTCTGTTTCTCATCTCTCTCACACACTCTTTCTTTCTTTCTTTCTCATTCTCTCTGTTTCTCATTTCTCTCTCTGTTTTTATTCTTTCTCATTCTCTCTCATTCTTTCTCATTATCTCTCTCTCTCACACATTCTTTCTCTTTCTCATTCTCTCTTTCTCATTTTCTTCTTTCTCATTCTCTCTTCTCACACTCTTTTTGTTGTCTCTCTCTTCTCTCTCTCACACACACACTCATTCTTTCTTTCTCATTCTCTCATTCTCATTCTCTCTCTCTCTCTCATTCTCTCTCACTCTCTCATTCTCTGTTTCTCATTTTCTGTTTCTCATTCTCTTTCTCTCTCACACACTTTCTTTCTTTCTTTCTCATTCTCTGTTTCTCATTTTCTCTCTCTGTTTTTTATTCTTTCTCATTCTCTCTCATTCTTTCTCATTCTCTCTTTCTCAAACACACACATTCTCTTTCTCATTCTCTCTCTGTTTCTCATTTTCTTCTTTCTCATTCTCTCTTTCTCACACTCTTTTTTGTTTTCTCTCTCTTTCTCTCTCTCTCACACACACACTCATTCTTTCTTTCTCATTCTGTTTCTCATTTTCTCTCTCTCTTTTTCATTTTCTCTCTCTCTCTCTCTCTCTCTGTCAAGGTTCCAGAAAAACCTCTTCTGCATAAAGAAAACTCAGAAGCCATTGTTTTCCAGAGTTCTTTACTAGCATGAGGAAACTGGCACACGATGAGTGAAATTCCAAAACTGAATTTCCGGATTCTTTTCCCAGTTATACAAACCCCAAGAGTCCCACCCCCCTGACCCCTTTGCTGGTCACATGGTCCCACGTTCTCCCAGTTCATTCGAATATCTTCTCGCCACTCCTCCTGCAGATGTGAACACCATCCGACCTTGACCGCTTGAAGAATGTTACCATACCCCTCAGCCCCCCTTCCTCCCCTCAGGGGAAAAATATGGCAGCGTCTGGAACCCTAAAGTCTAGTATGGTTTCCAGGCCTGACACTCTCTCTCTCTCCTTCAAACACTAGAGGGGGGGGGGAGCTCCTGATTTTAATGACGACAGGGGGAAAAAACTTCAGGGAAAATGTCAAATGCTAAGAAGAGTGGATGCCTGAGGCAACAGATACGGTTAGAGCTGCAGAGAGATATTATGGCTTCTCACAATTTGTTCTAATGCACCTTAAAGCCATCTTAAATATTGCATGGGAAACCAGCTGCTGATAAAACTGCTAGGCACTGTCCAGTTAGTACAGATACCGTGTAGCTGGTACTAGCTCCGAGCCAGAATAATAAGGGAAGGTTGACGATCAATCAATGTCAAAGCAAGTGAGGTCACGCCTGCTTAGCAGTTGCTCAAAATCTGATTGATTTCTGGAGCAAGGTTTGGGGTGAAAAGGAAGCATCAATGCTATAATCAATGCCTCAATTATGGGGCCGGCCCCTCCCTTGGACACCTTTGCTAGCAAGACAATTCCACCCACAAAGAAGCCGTCGGCCTATTGCCTAATATTCCACACAGCATTAACTTCCAATTCTCTACTTCCAACGAGCGACAGCCCGCTTTTCCTTTGGTTTTAACCTTCGGCAACATGTTAAGATGCAACTTTCGTAAAAAGGAAACAAAACTCAGGAATCCATTTGGGAGCATGATTTGGCTTTCGCCCTTTGCATTTCTAAAAGCAGGTTGCAAGTGTTGTGACCCGGGCCCCAAGCGGGTAGTACAAAACTCAGTCAGTGTAAAAACAAACAAACTTTATTCGAACGGCTGAGAATTAGTTCGTTCACAGCGTAGTTCAACTAAATTAAAGCAAATTCCTCCCAACACAAATTCCTCAGTCCTATCACCAACCTTGGTCCAATTAGGCAAACTGCCAAAAGTCTTTCTTGGCAAACGTTCAGGAGACACCGATGCAAAAATAAATGCAACAAGACGAAGCTATCAATGTTGTTTTCCGGCAAAGCCCAAACGCCGTTGCTGGTCTTTTTAAGCCTTATGGGAGGGGCCAATCATCGCTTAGCCTTATTCCCGAGTTGTCCTCTTTGCTTGAGCTGCTCTTGCCTTCGGGCAGCTCTTCTCATGCGTGCATTAGGAACAGGCTCCTCCTGTTCCTCTGCCTCACTACTATCAGTCTCTGGAGGCTCCGGAGTCCGCACATCACTCCCCGATGGCTCTGACCCCACCTCAACCTCCGACGCAGAGCCCTCATCCAGGCCTTCCCAGCCTCCAGGACTGGCCCATGCTCTTCCTCAGTCTCATCACTGTCTGAGTCCATTGCCAGATCCGCAGGCTGCTGGCGGATCACAACAGCAAGCTCGAACCTACAAACAAGCAGCCAACGTTGTGAAATTCGAAACACCGCTTTACCTATGAAATCGGGAATCCGGCAGAAAATTCGGTGCACCACCACGGCGAACTGGCAGAGAGGAAACCAGCCAGCCGTGAACGTGCTTGCACGGAGAGCACCGATTATGTTTACAGGATGGGCATCCCCCAGGCTAAACATTCAGATTAGGTGAATTGCTCAAGTGGTCTAATGTGGGAAGGTTTGCACCACACACTGAGTCAGGGGCAGGTTCCAAATCCCTTCTACGTGCACAGAAGTGTCCGGGCAGGTGGGCAGAGCCTCCTGCCACTGCCGCTACCAATTCACCCGAACCGGTATGAACCGGTAGCAATCCACCACTGCACGAAGTACAAACTAAGCACAGAAGCTGTGTTTTGACAATACCCTCCCTTTTTTTTTTAATTTGAATTTATATCCCGCCCTTCTCCGAAGACTCAGGGCAGCTTACATTGTGTAATAGTCTTCATCCATTTGTATATTATATACAAAGTCAACTTTTATTGCCCCCAACAATCTGGGTCCTCATTTTACCTACCTTATAAAGGATGGAAGGCTGAGTCAACCTTGGGCCTGGTGGGACTTGAACCTGCAGTAATTGCAAGCAGCTGCTGTTAATAACAGACTGCTTAGTCTGTTGAGCCACCAGAGGCCCCTAACATGCAGTCTGTGCTCCAGGGTCTTGTGGGACAGTAACCCTTCCTGCTAGATTCATGGCGAGCCCTTCCAGGGGGCACCTTCTCAAGGACATTATAGTAGTCATTGAAAGGTAGCGTGGTGGCCTAGAAGTGGAGCTGTCGCCTCACAACCAGGAGGCTCCGAGTTTGATCCTAGGTAGGGGCTGATATCTCTGTTTCTCAAAACTCTGCATTGGCGACAGGAAGGGCATCCGGCCAGTAAATCAGGGGTGAAATCCAGCAGGTTCTGACAGGTTCTGGAGAACCGGTAGTGGAAATTTTGAGCAGTTCAGAGAACCAGCAAATACCACCTCTGGCTGGCCCCAGAGTGGGGAGGGAATGGAGATTTTGCAATATCCTTCCCCCAGGAGTGGGAAGGGAATGTGGATTTTGCAGTATCCTTCCCCCAGAGTGGGGTGGACATGGAGATTTTGCAGCATCCTTCCCCTGCCACGCCCACAAAGCCACGCCACGCCCACAAAGCCACGCCCACAGAACCGGTAGTAAAAAAAAATTGGCTTTCATCACTGCAGTAAACTCTCTGCTAGCTCCATTCAGTTACCGAGACTCCACGCCACAAAAGATTATGAGGCTATTAAAAGAAGATGATGATGATTGATAGTGAGAGGAAGGTCAGTCGGGAGGCTAGCTGTCCCTTCCTTGTCTTGGGCAATCCCAGGATGTCCTCGGTTGTCATTGTAGCTGCATTCGTCCATGAGAAAACATGCATAGGGGGCAGTTTGCTGTGACTAAGAGCTGTCAGCCCCAGGAGACCCGGGGGAGGTGGGGGGAGATGACACCAAAGAGGGCAACTCAAAGAAGAGCCTTCATTTTTACGCCGTTTTTGCTTCTTCAACTGAATCACAGATGCTTAATGGAGCAGAGCAAAAACTAACAGCCAGCATTTAAACAGGAATAAATCACATGAATAATTCGAG
This sequence comes from Ahaetulla prasina, assembly GCF_028640845.1. Taxonomy (NCBI): domain Eukaryota; kingdom Metazoa; phylum Chordata; class Lepidosauria; order Squamata; family Colubridae; genus Ahaetulla; species Ahaetulla prasina. The sequence goes on along the minus strand of NC_080556.1, from coordinate 7,964,445 downwards.
GTGTTTTTGTTTTGCTTTGTTTCAACAGGAAGTACCTACTGTCCTGAATGAAGAGGGCAAAGTGCACAACTAGCCAAGTAAAACACACAAGAGCACACAAACACTGAAAAGCCAACAGACCCCTTCCTCTTACGCAGCGTCATTGTTGAGGCCGCCATTCCCAGATTTCTGAAGCTATAGCCCTCAAGATGAGATTCCTGCTTCCATGTTGGCTACTTGATCGGACACTAAACAGTGGGAGCCACAATTCCTCTAAATGCCAGATTTAAATAGAAAAGAATTTTTTATTGGCCAAGTGTGATTGGACACACAAAGAATTTGTCTTGGTGCATATGCTCTCAGTGTACATAAAAGAATAGATATGTTCATCAAGAATCATAAGGTACAACACTTAATGATAGCCATAGAATAAAATAGAATAGAATAGAATAGAATAGAATAGAATAGAATAGAATAGAATAGAATAGAATAGAATAGAAGGGAAGGGAAGGGAAGGGAAGAGAAGAGAAGAGAGTAAGAGAAAAAAAGAAAAGAGAATTATAGAATAGAATAAGAAATCAGAATAGAATAGAATAGAATAGAATAGAATAGAATAGAATAGAATAGAATTTTTTATTGGCCAAGTGTGATTGGACACACAAGGAATTTTTCTTGGTGCATATCCTCTCAGTGTACATAAAAGAAAAGATAAGTTCATAAGAATCATAAGGTACAACACTTAATGATAGCCATAGAATAGAATAGAATAGAATAGAATAGAATAGAATAGAATAGAATGGAATGGAATGGAAGGGAAGGGAAGGGAAGGGAAGGGAAGGGAAGGGAAGGGAAGGGAAGAGAAGGGAAGGGAAGAGAAGAGAGTAAGAGAAAAAAAGAAAAGAGAATTATAGAATAGAATAAGAAATCAGAATAGAATAGAATAGAATAGAATAGAATAGAATAGAATAGAATAGAATAGAATAGAATAGAATAGAATAGAATTGAATTTTTTATTGGCCAAGTGTGATTGGACACACAAGGAATTTGTCTTTGGTGCATATGCTCTCAGTGTACATAAAAGAAAAGATACGTTCATCAAGAATCATAAGGCTTCCAAAAAAAAAAAAAAAATCAAGTGGAAAATTATCCTCTTTCATCCCTGCCATTGACAGGGGCTTAATTTCCTGCCCGCCCGCTAAAGCTGAATTTAACAGGGCTTGGAAGGACCAGAAATTGCCTCTGATGAATTGGTGTTGAAGTCTGCCTCCCGGGCTACCATGCCAAGGGATGAGCCATTATTCTTTCAATTTAGCGCACAGATGTCTTTTAATAGGTATTAGGACTCTCCATATGGGGCTGTCTTCACAGCACACAGGGCAGCTGTCCGGCTTCACCTCTGCCGCCCACCTTCCAAGGGCCGGCTAATCAGAATGAATGAGCTGCTCTCTTCCAAGTCGGATGGGTTCAACCCCCGTTTTTCCTTTTTTTTTTTTTTCTTCTCAGTCGATCCGGCTGCTTTGAAAGGTGCGTTAGTCCTGGGGAGGGTATCTTTTATGAAAACAAAAATGACAGACTCCTCCTAAGTAAGATGGAAATGTCTATGTGATTGAAGGGCAGCTTTAAGAAAAGGGTTTTTAGATGGTCTGACCTCTGATTAAAAGCTATAGAATAGAATAGAATAGAATTTTTATTGGCCAAGTGTGATTGGACACACAAGGAATTTGTCTTGGTGCATATGCTCTAGTGTACATAAAAGAAAAGATACGTTCATCAAGGTACAACATTTACAACACAATTGATGGTCAATATATCAATATAAATCATAAGGATTGCCAGCAACAAGTTATAGTCATACAGTCATAAGTGGAAAGAGATTGGTGATGGGAACTATGACAAGATTAATAGTAGTGCAGATTCAGTAAATAGTCTGACAGTGTTGATGGAATTATTTGTTTAGCAGAGTGATGGCCTTCGGGAAAAAACTGTTCTTGTGTCTAGTTGTTCTGGTGTGCAGTGCTCTATAGCGTCGTTTTGAGGGTAGGAGTTGAAACAGTTTATGTCCAGGATGCGAGGGATCTGCAAATATTTTCACGGCCCTCTTCTTGATTCGTGCAGTATACAGGTCCTCAATGGAAGGCAGGTTGGTAGCAATTATTTTTTCTGCAGTTCTAATTATCCTCTGAAGTCTGTGTTTTTCTTGTTGGGTTGCAGAACCGAACCAGACAGTTATAGAGGTGCAAATGACAGACTCAATAATTCCTCTGTAGAATTGGATCAGCAGCTCCTTGGGCAGTTTGAGCTTACTGAGTTGGCGCAGAAAGAACATTCTTTGTTGTCCTTTTTTAATGATGTTTTTGATGTTAGCTGTCCATTTGAGATCTTGCGATATGATAGAACCTAGAAATTTGAAGGTTTCTAGATACAGATACGTTTAAATTTGTGGAATTTTAAGAAGTTAACAGCAGAACTATGAATGATGTTTTGGGGAATTAAAATATGGGGACTAGACTTCATGTAAACTTTAACGGGATGGAATGCAATTTTTTAATTAGATACGTGGAATAACTATTAATTTTAATGAAGGAGAAGAAAATATATTGTATAGAATACAATGGGGGATGAAATTTGAAATACTTTTAAGGATGTACCTGACTGACAGCCTATTCACAATGATTTATTATTATTATTATTATTATGTTTATAAAAAATAAAAAACTTTTTGCAAAAAAAAAATGACAAACTCCAAATGACCTTTGAGAAGGACGTGACCTGTCGGAATGGGGGGTGCAGTGGTGGGATTCAAATGATTTAACAACCGGTTCTCTGCCCTAATGATTTCCTCCAACAACCAGTTTGCCAAACTGTTCAGAAAGTTAACAACCGGTTCTCCTGGAGTGGTGCAAACTGGCTGAATCCCACCACTGGGTGGGTGGGATTTTTGGGGGGAGATGTGGGGTGGAAAAGAATTCATGGAAAACTCAAAAGTCTTGTGATCGAAAGGAGTCAAATTGGAGCATCTTGAGGTAAATCGGCTCTCCTCCCTCCCTATCCCACATCAGAGCAGGATCCACAGCTTAAGTGGAACGTGAATAAAAAAGATTTCTGTCTTAAAGGAGAGTCTTTATTGTCTTGCTAAGAGAATCCCTTCAAGATTTTCTTTAAAAAAAAAACAGCTTTTACAAACTTCAATTCTCCTCCTCTTCTGCCTTGCCATTTCGGCTTCTCTTTGTTGTTAGTTGCGAAGTCGTATTCAACCCATCCCGGCCCCATGGACCACGTTCCTCCATGGCTTCCTGTCCTCTTCCATCCTCTGGAATCCATTGAAGCTTCAGTGACTCCATCCAGCCACCTTGTTCTCTGCCGTCCCCTCCTTCTTCTCTTGCCCTCCATCATTCCCAGCATTCAGCTCTTCTCCAGGGAGCCCTTCCTTCTCATTAGGTGGCCAAAGGATTTGAGTTTCCTCTTCAGAGCAGTCAGTCAGGGATGATCTCCTCTAGGACTGACCGGTTGCAGTCCAAGGGACTTGCAGGAGTCTTCTCCAGCACCAGAGTTCAAAGACCTTCAATTCCTTGGCGCTCAGCCTTTCTTATGGTCCAAATTTCACAGCCATCCATTGCAACTGGGAAAACCATCGCCTGGACTATATGCACTTTTGTTGGCAGGGTAATGTCTCTGCTTTTTAGTATGCTGTCTAGATTTGCCATAGCTTTCCTCCCCAGGAGCAAGCGTCTTCTAATTTCTTGACCGCAGTCCCCATCTGCGGTGATCTTGGAAAATAAAATCTGTTGCTACTTCCATTTCTTCCCCCTCTATTTGTCAGGAATTGAGAGGGCCGGATGCCATGATCGGCTTCTCTATCTGTGCTCAAAAGTCAGGGCCAGAGAAAATACGTGCCAGCTTTCTGAACTGCCTTGGAAGATTTGAGAAATGGGAACTGGGTTCGCTCCTACTTGTTCCATCCAGTTCCTAACACGCACAGACTTAACCGAAAACGGCAATCCAGCAGATGGATCCTAGCATGCTGTGGATGGAAATAAAACAGTCAGTTCTTATGGGAGACACCATCCACTTGCGATGCAAAACCTCCTTTTGTGGCTGAAAAATCAAGCCCGCTTGACCTTCCTGGCATATTGCTTTATTTTCAGTCCTGGCAAAACCATCACCCTCCACCCACCCAACCTCACCCTCCTGGTCCCCAACCATCGGATCTTCTTTCCTGTTTAATCAGGGGTAAAATCTAGCAGGTTCTGACAGGTTCTAGAGAACCGGTAGCGGAAATTTTGAGTAGTTTGGAGAACTGGCAAATACCACCTTTGGCTGGCCCCAGAGTGGGGAGGGAATGGGGATTTTGCAGTATCCTTCCTCCAGGAGTGGGGAGGCAATGAGGATTTTGCAATATTCTTCCCCCAGGAGTGGGAGGGAATGGAAATTTTGCAGTATCCTTCCCCTGGAGTGGGGAGGGAATGGAGATTTTGTAGTATCCTTCTCCTGCCACGCCCACCAAGCCACACCACATCCACCAAGCCACACCCACAGGACCGGTAGTAAAAAAAAAAAGGGATTTCACCCCTGGGTTTAATGGTAATGTTACTTGGAGAAGAAGCTTAGAGGTACAGAGAAACTGGGAGGCGAGGGGAGGGAGGGAAACGTTTTAAAATCTTTTCGGCTTTCGTTAGGGTGCTTCCATAAAAAACACATCCACTCGCATTAGGCCAGATGTCACTTTACACGCTCGGCCTTTTCTTTGAGGACTGAAGAGGTGACAGAAACAGGAGGTGACAGAAATTGGGAGACGTCACAAGTTTCTGCATCAATGGATCCTGTCCCCCGGAGGCTGCTAATGGATCGTCAGTGTTGGAACTTCCCCGAAAGTCTTTCTAGACTAACTACAGAATAACAGCGTTGAAAGGAACCTTGGAGGTCTTCTAGTCCAACTCTTTGCTAAAGCAGAAGACCCGTGATGGGGGACCTATGGCACGCGTGCCACCTACCATATCAGCGGGCACGCGAGCTCAGCTCCGGCGCACATGTGTGCACTGGCCAGCTGATTTTCAGGCCTTCTGGGCTCACCAGATGTAGGGAAATAGGCTGTTTCCTGCCTCTGGAGGGCCTTGGAGGCTGGTGGGGAAGACCAGTTTTTTTCCCTTTCCTCAGCCTCCAGAGCCTTTCTAGGAGCCTGGGGAGGGTGAAAACAGCCTCCCCACCACCACGAAGCCCTCCAGAGGCCGGAAACAGCCCGTTTGCCAACTTCCGGTGGGACCAGAAGTTGGCAAACAGCCCATTTCCGGCCTCCAGAGACATGACGGCAGCGTTCCAATATTTGAGGGGCTGCCCCAGAGAGGAGTGGGGGGTCAACCTGTTTTCCAAAGCACCCGAAGGCCAGACAAGGAATAATGGATGGAAGAGAGATTCAACCTAGAAATAAGGAGGAATTTTCTGACAGTGAGAACCATCAACCCATGGAACAGAAGTTGCGGGAGCTTCATCCCTGGAAGCTTTCAAGAAGAGACCGGACTGCCATCTGTCAGAAACGGTCTTAGGGTCTCCTGCTTGGGTGGAGGTTGGACTAAATGACGTACAAGGTCCCTTCCAACTCTGTTAATCTGTATCTGAAAATAATTAAGGAGAGAAAATAAGGGGAAATTTCCTGACAGTGAGAACGATTAATCAGAGGAACTCTTGCCTCCAGAAGTTCTGATGGTCTATCGTTGGAGATTTTTAAGAAGGGATTGAACAACGGTTTGTCTGGAATGGTTTAGGGTCTCCTACTCGACCAAGGAGTTGGATAGAAGACCTCCAAGGTCCCTTCCAACTCTGTTATATCGGGAAGCCCCATATTGGGAAAAGCTGAGCCATCTGCGAGAGCGGAAATCGGGGCAGCGCGCATGGATTGGAGCACTAATGCAGCCTTAGGAGCTGACTACCTGAGGCTTGTCTTGTAGAAATGAGGGCATTACTGCTGGCCCTCAATGCTACCCAACTATTTAGGCCTGTGTGCCAAATCTATTGCTTGAGCCAAGTCAACAAATCAAGACAAGTATGTAACCTGTTTGCAGGCTCGTTTTATTGAGTCCTGTTTTTCAGCAACAAACCTGGCAGAAAAAAGTTGGGGAAGAAAGCTGGCCAAGTTGGAATCTAACGGATTGTCACAGAAACAAGCCAGGAAAAGCGGTTCCAACCGCATTATATAAAACTGGCGGGAGTGATGATGCTAAATGCATAATGAGTCTGTTTGATAGCGGACTCGGCAGGAAGTAGCACCTGCCAGACCGTGTTGGCGTGCCCAAGCTAAGCAGGGTTGGGCTTGGCTAGGATTTGGATGGGATTGTGAGAGGATCTCAGGAGCCAAAGGCTAGACTGCGGGACTGAAGGGAGAAATCGGGGGAAAGCAATGCAAACTACTGCTGAGAAAATGACAAGGTTGCATCCAACTCTTTTGGGAATAGAGCAGAGGTGAAATGCTCCTGGTTCGGACCGGATCGTCCGATCCGGTAGCAATGGCAGCGGGTGATTCGGAGAACTGATAGCAAAAATCCCTGCCCGCCCCCCTCACCAGGCCCAGATGAGCCACACGATCATCAGAGCCGTTTTTTTTTATTTTTAAAACATTTTTTTACAACTTCTTCAGCTGAAGAGGTTGTTAAAAAAAATGCTTTTAAAGGGTTAAAACAAGGCTCTGTGGATCCCAGCTGAGGTGCCTGATGTCAGAGGCTTTTTTTTTTTTTACTTTTAAAAGCATTTTTTTAAGTGATAACAAAGCTGAAGCCTGCTAGGCAAAAAAATGGGGGGGCTCTTAGAGAGAGAGAGAGAGAAGGAAGGGAGGGAGGGAGGAAGGAAGGAAAGAAAAAGAAAGAAAAACAAGGAAAAGAAAGAAAGGAAGGAAGGAAGGAAGGAAGGAAGGAAGGAAGGAAGGAAGGAAGGAAGGAAGAAAGAAAGAAAGAAAGAAAGAAAGAAAGAAAGAAAGAAAGAAAGAAAGAAAGAAAGAAAGAAAGAAAGAAAGAAAGGAGGGAGGGAGGGAGGGAGGGAGGGAGGAAAAAGAGGAAGGACTACAAACCTGGTACTAGACGCAGCTTCAGAGGATAATCCAGGGCTGGAAGGGACCTGGAGGTCATCTAGTCCAACCCTCCTCCAGCAGGACATGGTTAGTAGAGTTTCTGTCTTTTGATCCCCCAGTCACAGAGCCACGCCCACCCAGTCACATGACCCCACCACCACCACCAAGCCACGCCCACAGAACCGGTAGGAAAGAAATTTCAGATTTCCCCACTGGAATAGAGGCACAAACGTCATTTTTTTACCAGGATAAGCAGCCGAGAGAAAAAGATTGCTTTGTTCTCAGGGGTGGGGCTGCTGGGGGTTCGCAGGGGGTTCGGGAGAACCTCTAGCTAAGAGTCTGTGCACTTCCTAGAACCCACAAATCCCACTCCTGGCTGGCCCCGCCCACCCTGCCCCTCCCCTCCCAGGAGTCCCCACGCGGCCCGTTTTGGATGCAGGTAAGTGCAGGGCACACATGGAGGCTTAGGGAGGGCGAAAAACAGGCCTACGGGAACTTTGGGAAAGCCGAAAACGGGCCTCCGGAGCCTGGGGAGGCCGTTTTTGCCCTTTTGGAGGCTTCAGGAAAACCTCCGGAGCCAGGGGAGGGCAAAAATGCCCCCCAACTGCCGTGGTACAGGAGGCTGACTAGGCCATGCCCACCATGGCCACACCCACCCAGTAACTAGGCAAAGAACCTCTTGCTAAAATTTTTGAATTTTTGAAGCCCACCTCCCTGCTCCTAACAACCGATCTAATTCAAGCTCTAGGGGCCTCTGGTGGCTCAGCAGACTAAGTCTGTCTGTTATTAACACATTACTGCAAGTTCAAGTCCCACCAGGCCCAAGGTTGACTCAGCCTTCCATCCTTTATAAGGTAGGTAAAATGAGGACCCAGATTGTTGGGGGGGCAATAAAAGTTGACTTTGTATATAATATACAAATGGATGAAGACTATTGCTTAACACTGTGTAAGCCGCCCTGAGTCTTCGGAGAAGGGCGGGATATAAATTCAAATAAAAAATAAAAAAAAGCTCAGAAAAGGGGCTTTAAGCATAGTTCTTGAACCACTGTTGTGCACAGGATTCGGGCCGATGGCTTGTCTCTTCTCAATCATGATAAGCTCAGGCTTCCTTTGACATGACACAGGTTTGAAGTCTCTTGAAGGTGTAGGTGTCTGAAGCTACTTGGGTGAAAAGCTGTATTGGGTGTTAACCCCATCTTTTTGTCTGTTTCGTTTTCCAGGGTGTGTTTTCTTCTGCAGGGCGGGGGGGGGGGGGACACCTGTCAGCTTTGGAAGCCATATTAGACTGAAGGCTTTCATGCTGCCACTTTTTCCTGTGTGGGAAAGTAGGAGAAGGGGGAGGGTTGGTACAAGGGGCCATTATTTATTTATTTATTTTATTTATTTAATCCAATTTTTATACCGCCCTATCTCCCGAAGGACTCAGGGCGGTTTACAGCCCGATAAAAATACAAATATAATACAAGATAAAACACTAGTTAAAAAACTTATTTAAATAGGCCAAAATTTAAAATTACAATTAAAATGATAAAACCCCATTAAAATTAAATTTAAGATTAAACTTCTAGACCAGTCCTGCACAAATAAATAGATGTGTTTTAAGCTGCGGCGGAAGGTTCGAAGGTCAGGAAGTTGACGAAGTCCTGGGGGGAGTTCATTCCAGAGGGTGGGAGCCCCCACAGAGAAGGCCCTTCCCCTGGGTGTCGCCAGAAGGCCCTTCCCCTGGGTGTCGCCATTAGACATAATAACATTCTTCCTGCCGGTCAAAGTCAGGCCAAGACTGCATCTGGAGAAGGAATGGCCCGAGTGATGCCTCGAGATGGGACGGTTGGTGATTGGAGCATGTGATCGGCAGAGGAGTCAAGGGGTAGTATACTGGTGGTCTGGGGTTTTGTACTACTGAGGAAAAACCCAGATCCCCAGATTCGGAGTTTTTCCAGCCGTGCCAGTATACCTACGCTAGTAAAAGTAAAAGAACTTTGAAAGATGTTTGCCTCGGAGTCTTTTCTGCAGGGGAGGGTTTTCTGGAACCCTGACGGTAGGTTCTTACTTGAGCAAAGGGCAATAATGATGGGATAGCTCTTCTCACGAAGTTGAAGTGGCTCAGATGCAATTGGATAGGAATCAGGGGGCAGGCGGGGGGGCGTTATGACTTGCCTCTAGACTCAGAGCCAACCTGACATCTGCTTCTGAGAATATCACCCCCATTATCTTTCAGCGCTCGTTCGCTGCTTGTCGCGGTGATGAAAATGGGACATTGGTTTCAGGGAAGAAAAAGAAAAAAAAATCGTACAGACGTTTAGGTTTAATGCACCTGAACAAGCTTCAGATGGGCTATAGAACCTGATCTGAACATCGGGTACTCTGCAGTTTTGTGTTCGCTGAAAACACGCAGGTATACTGTTGCAGGGGTGAAATGCTCCCGGTTCGGACCGGTTCGCCCGATCCGGTAGCGATGGAGGCGGGTAGTTCGGAGAACCAGTAGCAAAAAGCCCTGCCCCCCCCATTGCTCATGCCTCGCTGTTCCTCTTCTCTGTCCCTGAAGCTCTCGGTGGTGATATAGCTGCAAATGGCCTTATATGACTGCCGTGGCACTTCAAAGAACCGCATTACAGCTGATCAGTGCTGTAGGCGGCTAGTAGACTGGTGCCTCCCAAAAAAAGGCAATTAGTAGACCAGTGCCTCTATTTTTAAAGAAGGTAGACCGGTGCACTCCCCAAAAAAAGGCAATTAGTAGACCGGTGCCTCTATTTTTAAAGAAGGTAGACCGGTGCACTCCCAAAAAAAGGCAATTAGTAGACCGGTGCCTCTATTTTTAAAGAAGGTAGACCGGTGCACTCCCAAAAAAAGGCAATTAGTAGACCGGTGCCTCTATTTTTAAAGAAGGTAGACCGGTGCACTCCCAAAAAAAGGCAATTAGTAGACCGGTGCCTCTATTTTTAAAGAAGGTAGACCGGTGCACTCCCAAAAAAAGGCAATTAGTAGACCGGTGCCTCTATTTTTATAGAAGGTAGACCGGTGCACTCCCAAAAAAAAGGCAATTAGTAGACTGGTGCCTCTATTTTTAAAGAAGGTAGACTGGTGCGCTCCCAAGTTTTGTATGCTTTATTATTTTATTATTTATTATTATTGGCCATGGCCATTCAGTCACCTGACCACCAAGCCACGCCCACCAATTAAGCCATGCCCACAGAACCAGTAGGAAATTTTTTTAGATTTAACCCCTGTACTATAGGCACCGGAGCCTGAAAGGGATTTGAACTGGGAGATTTCTGTATAAGATGCAGTTTACTTCTTGCAACGAGAAGCAAATATAAATTACCTGGGTTCATCCCCACGAGATGATAAATCAAAGACAGGACTTTTTTTTTTAGATGACATATGAACCCAGTCATGAGTGAGTCAGCATGTTGCATGAAAACACAGTTGCATCTGGGTGCGAATCCCAAGTATATTGCCCATGTTCAGCGACCCTCAAACGAACAATTAAAAAATTGCAGACAAACTCGCTTATCTTCGTCACCCAGATGAAAACTGCTCGTTCGTTTTTGATCGGTTCGTATTTTCCCTTCTGCTCAGGCCAAAAAAAAAATGAATTTGATTTTGCAAACGAGAAAATGACAATAGAGGCATGCGTGGCAGTACTGGCCACCTTGGAGGTGGGAGGGAGAGAGGGGGAAGCAGACTTTTCCACTAATGAGTTCTCCGTGTGATAAAATGGCAAAGTAAATTGCCAACCTGGGTGATCAGGCGTTGGTGCAGGCTGAGTAAGGCGTCCATCGAGTGGTTTCCCAGTAATTCAAATGCCATCGCTGTCATTAAAGAAGCTAAGTGCCTGAAGGAGAATGTGACAAGGACTAGTCACTAGGATCTTGGGCTCCCAAGTAAAATCCAGAAAAATGATAGTCAACCGGTAGATGCTGTGACCCAGGCCCAAGTAGGTAGTAATAAACTCAAGTCAGTTTAAAAACAAACAAACTTTAGTAGAACGGCTGAGAATTAACTCATTCTCAGCGTTGTCCAAACTAAATCAAAGCAAATTCTTCCTAATGCAATTCTTCGGTCTTGTCACCAACCTTGGTCTAATTAGGCAAGCTGCCAAAGGCTTTTCTTGGCAAAAGTTCAAAAACATAAGACGCCGACAAGAAATAAATGCAGCAAGACAAGGGTATCAATGTTGTTTTCCGGCAAAGAGCCCAAACGCCATTGTTGGTCTTGTTTTAAGCCTTATGGGAGGGGCCAATCATCTCCTGGCCTTACTCCTGAGTTGTCCTTTTTGCTTCAGCTGCTCTTGCCTTCTGGCAGCTCTTCTCATGCGTGCATTAGGAACAGGCTCCTCATGTTCCTCTGCCTCACTACTGTCAGCCTCTGGAGGCTCCGGAGTCCACACATCACTCCCAGATGGCCCTGGCCTCACCTCTGCCTCCGGGGCAGAGCCCTCATCTGGGCCTTCCCCAGCCTCCAGGACCGGCCCATGTTCTTCCTCAGCCTCATCGCTGTCCGAGTCCATTGCTGTGGTCCTGGAGTCCATTGTTGTGGTCCTCCGCAGATTGCTGGAGGACCACAACAGGTGAAGACAAAATGAACCTCAAGAGAACCCTGAGCTGATTCTGACATGACAACTTTGTATTTGCTTTGGTGTGCTGGAAGAGTTAGCTGGGTGGAAATGGGGAATTATGGTTCGCCTTGCTTTGTGGAGAGATGCCAGTCAATTCCGTACTGGCCTTCTCAAAAGGATGAAGGATTTGGGAGTGCAAGCAGCTGAAAGCTAAATTGGATATCCTTCTCCTCTTGTTTTATAGAATTAAAATAGATTATTATACTTTTCCTATTTATCTCTCCCAGTACATCCTTCTCCTGCCTGGGAAAAAAATCTGGCTAAAATACTAGGGGGGGGGGGAAATCTCCTGTCCTTTTGGACCAGAGGCAGAGCAACTTCGAAGTTTGTGAAATTTACTTGTTACTAAGAACAACCATAGGGATGCAGTGGCTCAGTGGCTAAGACGCTGAGCTTGTCGATAGAAAGGTCGGCAGTTCAGCGGTTCGAATCCTGAGTGCTGCATAGCGGGATGAGCTCCCGTGACTTGTCCCAGCTTCTGCCAACCTAGCAGTTCGAAAGCAGGTAAAAAATGCAAGTTTTTACAAGCAAGAAAAATAGGGAGCACCTTTGGTGGGAAGAGAACGATGTTCCGTGCACCTTTGGCATTGAGTCACGCCGGCCACATGACCACGGAGACGTCTTCGGACAGCGCTGGCTCTTCGGCTTTGAAACGGAGATGAGCACCGCCCCCTAGAGTCGGGAACAACTAGCACATATGTGCGAGGGGAATCTTCCTTCCTTCCTATACTTGCCGATACTTATATGTTTATATGTTATGTTCATACGTATACTTGTTTTCTCATACATGCTCGACAAACTAAATAAAATTAAACAAATAAATCAATAAATTCCGCTACCGCTGTTCTGTTTGCCCACACAGTATATTCAGAGAGAATGAAAATATTTCTCCCCTCCCTTCTCTTTCTTTCGCCAGCTGCAGGAGAGGTGCTTGGATTTTTTGATACGCTCAGGGACATTGCACAAGAGCGGGGAAAGACCCAGCTGACGAAACACAATGGCGATTGCCAAACGCAATCCCTCCCTCCCCTCTCAACCCACAAAATTATGTACTTCCCTGTACCTTCCCCATTTTAACTCACTTGCTTCACCCACAAGTGCTGGGTTGGGGTTGGTTTTTTTTTTTTTTTTGGTCAACTGGCTGTATCTCAGAACAAGCATAGAAGGTAAAAGACTTTAGGTGTGTCTTCCTTTAAGGGAAAGAAGAGAGGGGAGGCCGAGAACACACCTTCCGCCACTCGCCTGTTTGAGAGAAACATAAAGACCAGAGTTCAAAATTCAACACAAACATTTCTGAACCAACACAGGAAAAGCCTTCCTCAACAACGTAAATAGGCCGTGGAAGCCTACTGACTGCAAAACCCGAGTGGAAATAAGACTACGGGAACTCTGCTGGGATGAGGTAAGTTCTACGCACGGTTGGAATTAAAACAGGGGTCTCGATTTGAACTTTTTTAAAAAACACTTTCGACCAGCAAAACCTCACAGATCCTTGTTAAAAAAAACAAAAACTAATGTAGGCAGCCAAGAGAGAAGCCAATCCTTTCTGCAAACATACTGAGATACTACTTGATCTCTGAGAAGAATCGAGTTTGTCTCGTTTTATGGAAAGGGGAACAAATTTCTCTCCAACGTAATGATTTCTACGAATATCTATGGAACTGCCATTCCCTTGTTTTGATGGGGAAATGGTTTCCTAATTCAATTCCTCCGGGCAACGCGTGGTTTGGTGTGAGGTTGCTCTGTGCTTGTCAAATTGTTCTCTTCATCTGTCCATTCCCATTCCCCACCCTGCTACTGCAGACCTATTGAATTTATGAAGACAGCATGTTCTCCATCAACGTACATAACTTTAGTAGGCTGTTTGATAATTTAATGGAGAAGAACAGGGTCATGTCCTGCTTCCTTGAGGGATTCTTATTCGGGTACGGAGGGAGACAAGATACCGTATTAAATCAGTATTTAATTTGATCAGCTGTGGCTTTTCTTCTGCTGTCCTTTCTGCTTAATGAAGTGTAGTGGGGCTTCCTTAAATTCAGCTTCGATATGGCAAGGAACAGCGATGACAAATTGGCAATTCTGGCTTGGACAGATAAGAATTGAAGTCCCTACGGGGGTAGTCTGCAGGAATCAATCAATCCAGCTGTGCCTGTTTTAGTCACGGGATTGAAACGGTTTTTATATCGGATTCTTTAGCATTACAGAATATCTTTAAGGCAGGGGTGAAATCCAGCAGGTTCTGACAGGTTCCGGAGAACCGGTAGTGGAAATTTTGAACAGTTCGGACAACCGGCAAATACCACCTCTGGCTAGCCCCAGAGCAGGGTGGGAATGGAGATTTTGCAATATCCTTCCCTCAGGGGTGGGGAGGGAATGGGGATTTTGCAGTATCCTCCCCCTGCCACGCCCACCAAGCCACGCCCACAGAACCGGTAGTAAAATAATTTGGATTTCACCACTGTTTTAAAGGGGTAATGATTGGCAGCCAGGCTCAGAAATCTGAAGAGGAAGGAAAGGAGATGAGGAAGGAAGAGGAAAGTCAACATGAAGGATCAGCTAGCTGGAGGTTTTTTGTGTGCCTGTGTAAAACTTTCCCTATTTCCTCTGGCCCAGATTCTACTTCTTCCTCCTCCTCACTTTGTGGCCCGGGATACTTGGCGATGTTCTTCAGCTAGACAAAATGTACGGGAGGATCGCCTCGCCGGACTTCCCCAACGTCTATCCTAACAGCAAGGAGAGGATATGGAATATCACCGTGCCGCAGGGCTACGCCCTCCGCATCTATTTCACCCACTTCAACCTTGAGCTGTCTTACCAGTGCGAATACGACTACGTCAAAGTATGTCCAACTGCCGTGTGGCACGACTTCGTGCGCGCACATCGCGATTTATTCTGGGGGGACCCAGACGCGGGAGCACTTTTGGTACTTTTGAGTGGGCAAGCCACCTGACCCCTTTGTTTCATGATTGCCTTAGCTCCGAGAAAGATGGAATGAGGTTCTCTTGGCTCAGCCTTCTGTCCATCCGAGGTCGGTAAAATGAGGACCCAGATTGTTGGGGGCAATAGGCCGACTCTGTAAACTGCTTAGAGAAGGCTGAAGCGGTATATAAGGCTAAGTGCTATTGCTACAAGAGCCATGGTAGCACAGTGGTGAGATTGCAGTATTGCAGGCTAATTCTGCCCAGTGCCAGGAGTTCAATCCTGACCGGCTCAAGGTTGACTCAGCCTTCCGTCCTTCCGAGGTGGGTAAAATGAGGACCCAGATTGTTGGGGGCAGTATGCTGACCCTGTAAACTGCTGAGAGCGCGCTGAAGCGGTATATATAAATCTGCTATTATGATAGATAGATAGATAGATAGATAGATAGATAGATAGATAGATAGATAGATAGATAGATAGATAGATAGATAGATAGATGATTGAGAGGGAAAGAGAGAGAAAAGATGAATGGATGGATGGATGGATGGATGGATGGATGGAATATAGGTAGATGGTAAGAGCTGTGGTGGCGCAGTCGTCGAAGGCAGTATTGCAGGCTAATTCTGCCGATTGCCAGCAGTTCGATCCTGTCCGGCTCAAGGTTGACTCAGCCTTCCATCCTTCCAAGGTGGGTAAAATGATGGCCCAGATTGTTGGGGGCAGTATGCTGACCCTGTAAACTGCTGAGAGCACGCTGAAGCTGTATATATAAATCTGCTATTTAGATAGATAGATAGATAGATAGATAGATAGATAGATAGATAGATAGATAGATAGATAGATAGATAGATAGATAGATAGATAGATAGATAGATAAATAGATAGATAGATAGATAGATAGATAGATAGATAGATAGATAGATAGATAGATAGATAGATAGATAGATAGATAGATAGATAGATAGATAGATAGATAGATAGATGATTGAGAGGGAAAGAAAGAGAGATAAAAGATGATGGATGGATGGATGGATTATAGATAGATGGTAAAAGCTGCGGTGCACAGTGGTCAGAAGGCAGTGTTGCAGGCTACTTCTGCCGACTGCCAGCAGTTCGATCCTGAACTGCTCAAGGTTGACTCAGCCTTCCCTCCTTACCACATAGGCTGACTCTGTAAACCGCTTAGAGAGGGCTATAAAGCACTGTGAAGCGGTATATAAGTCTAAGTGCGATTGCTATTGTTTAGGGAGACCGCGTGGCTCCTACAGAAACCCGGGGGGGGGGGGGAAGATGCACAACTCAATGGCAGAGCTCATTGTGTGTTTGCTTTGCAGCTCAACTCAGGAGGTAAGATCGTGGCCACTCTCTGTGGGCAAGAGAGTACCGACACCGAGGAGGCCCCTGGGGAAAAGATATACCGCTCCATTGATAACAATTTAGCAGTGACTTTCAGATCCGATTACTCCAACGAGAAACAGTTCACGGGCTTTGAGGCCTTCTACGCTGCTGAAGGTGAGAGGAGGAGAGAAATAGCTAGAGGAGACTCCGTGTTTTGATGACTACAGGGAGGGGGGGAGGAAGGTGGCAAACGTTATGGGAAAGGGGTCTGCCCGAGACCCCAATGGATGGAGAGGAAGTACTGAGTCCAATGGGCCTCAGTCTGATATGATCATAGGGTGCCATAATCAGCAGATAAACCGATATTTAGTCAGCAGAAGGTTGTCTCTCTGGTATCTTAACATAACGTAATAATAGAGTTGGAAGGGACCTTGGAGGTCTTCTAGTCCAACCCCCTGCCCAGGCAGGAAACCCTACACCATTTCAGACATCTTCCTGGAAACCATTCTTGAGGCAAATCTAGAATTGCTGCCACTTGCCACGGTCAATAATGCGAAGTTTAGAAATAGGTACAAGGGTGCAAAATAGGGATTTTAATCTAGGTTTGTGGGGTTTCTTTTCACATAGAATGTGCTTCAGAAGTTACAGCATACAGTAGTGGCCAAAATTGTGGAAACCTTTTAGGAAAAGCGTATTTTCTAAAACTTAGCTAATAACACCACTTTTTTGGTTTTTTGGGAGCAGTACCGTAAAAATATAAATCAATGGAAAGATAATTTAATCAAGAATGTAATGCAATCACTTTTATGAAGGATTTGCTATTTAGAAGACCAGTGACAGTATAAAGAAGAAAAGTGAAACACCACCTGTTTTTGGAGTTTCGAGATAATCCTATTCCACTGCTGCAATGGCCTGGGAATAGCCCAGACCTTCACCCAATTGAAAAATCTATGGAGCCGACTAAAGAAACTTGTCAGTCAGAAGCGACCCAGCAATAAAACCCAGTTAACAGAAGCCGTCGTTCAATCTTGGTTTCACGTTTAGAACAGCTGCAGAACTCAAAGACTTGGTTCACTCCAAGTCTTTGGTTACCCAACGAAGTATTAACTGACATGGGGATCATTTTTGCATATCTCGATTTTTTCTATGGTGATCATTTTTGTATATCTCGTTTTTTTTCTACGTGTTTCATTTTTCTTCTTTATACTGTAACTGCTATTCTAATCCTTAGTTGGGTAACCTTTAGCATGAATGACGGTCTTACAACCTCGTCCCATGGAGTGAACCGAGTCTTTGAGTTCTGCAGCTGTAACCATGTGAAACCAAGATGGAGTGATGGCTTCTATTAACTGGGTTTTATTGCTGGGTCGCTTCTGACTAACCAGTTTCTTTAGTCGGCTCCCTAGATTTTCAATTGGCTTAAGGTCTGGGCTGTTCCCAGGCCATTCTAGCAGTGGAATAGGATTATCTTAAAACTAAAAAAAAAATGTGGTGTTATTAGCCATCAAACCTCAAAAAATACACTTTGCCCAAAAGGCTCCCACAATTCTGGCCACTACTGTAGTTTAGTGTATATTCTCTAAATCAAAACGGAGGGAAATCACAGGGATTGTACCGCTGAATTTTGGAAAGGTCTAAAAAAAGCCAAGGAAAACCAGAGCTTTGGAGCACAGAGACCCATAAACTAATAACAGCTTACAATCCAGTCTTGATATTCTCTACATTATAGGTGAGCCGCCACCCGGCTGCCTCCACTTCTACAAACTTTGCCCCAAAGAGCCATGTTTTATATCCCAATCTTGGTTCCTCCTGTTTCTGTTCTTTTTTCTCTCTTTTAGACATCGATGAGTGTGAAGGGCAGCTTGACGGTGAGCTGCCTTGTGACCACTACTGTCACAATTACCTGGGTGGCTTTTATTGCAGCTGCCGAATCGGATACCTTCTGCACAGGGACAAGAAGACTTGCAAAGGTGAGTCCGCTTCCTAAGAATCAGGGAGGATGAAGGAGTCGAAAATTAGCCGGAGTGTGATACCTGAAACTTTTAATTTTTTATTTATTTTTTAAAAAACACCATTTCCCTAATTTGTTTACGCAAACGGCTGCTTCGCTCTTGGAATGTGCTGCATATTTCATTGTGATTTAAAACAAGTTAAGCCGACTGAGTACCTTTACAAACTCTAGAAAAGGGGAAACAAATTATAATAGCGATAGCACTTAAGACTTATATACCGCTTCACAGTGCTTTACAGCCCTCTCTAAGCAATATACAGAGTTGGCCTATTGCCCCCCCCCCCAACAATCTGGGTCCTCATTTTACCCACTTCAGAAGGATGGAAGGCTGAGTCAATCTTGAGCCAGTCGGGATCGAACTGTTGGCAGTGGGCAGAGTTAGCCTGCAATATCACATCCTAATCACTGGGAAAGAAGAAAGGAAGAAAGGAAGGAAGTAAGGAAAGGAAAGGAAAGGAAAGGAAAGGAAAGAAGGAAGGAAGGAAGGAAGGAAGGAAGGAAGGAAGGAAGGAAGGAAGGAAGGAAGGAAGGAATAGCACTTAAGACTTATATACCACTTCACAGTGTTTCACAGTCCTCTACAAGTGGCTTTACAGAGTCAGCCTATTGCCCCCAACAATCTGGGTCCTCGTTTGACCCACCTCGAAAGGATGGAAGGCTGAGTCAACCTTGAGCCTGGTGAGATTTGAACTGCCAAACTGCAGGCAGCCGGCAGTCAGCAGAAGTAGCCTGCAGTACCGCACTCTAACCACAGCGCCACCACAGCTCATAATCTGCTGTGCCACTCAGGAAGGAAGGATTATATTCACCAGCGTCGTTTTCTTCCTTTTCCATCTTTCTCGTTCTCCCTTTTCTATTTTCCAGCGTGAAATAAACTTGGCGCTCCCCAGCTTGGGCAGAGCTGCTGACAGTGGGTGCCACCTGTGGTCTTCTCCTGAAAACCCCACGGAGGGCTACAGTCATTCGGCATCTAGCTCTGCCTTCCGCTTCTCCCATCGTCATCCGCCTCCTGTGGTGAATAAAATGGCTTCCACCCTGTCCCACAATTCCTGCAATGTTCATTTTGCAATGGCACGCTACGCGAGAGGAAAAGAAGAACCTAAAGAGGTCACAAGCTGGGCCTGAGAGGACTAGGCGAGGAGGGAAGTCAGGGGTGGGCTTCAAAAATTTTAGCAAGGGGTTCTCTGCCCGGTTGCTGGGTGGCCGTGGCCACGGTGGGTGTGGCCTCGTCGGCCTCCTGCAGCATTGGGGAGGCTTTTTGCCCTCCCTGGGCTCTGCAGGCTTCTCTTGAGCCTCCGGGAGGGCAAAAATGGCTTCCCCAGGCTCCGGAGGCCCTCTGGAGGCTGAAACGGGCCCATTTACCGCCTTCCCGAACTTCTGGTAGGCCCGTTTTTCACCCTCCCTGAGCCTCCATGCTCGCCCTCCACTTATCTGCATCCAAGATGGGCTGCATGGGGAGTCCTTGGAGGGGAGAGGTGGCCGGGGCCAGCCAGGAGTGGGAACTGCACAGAATCTCAGCTAGAGGTTCTCCCGAACCCCTGCGAACCCCCAGCGGCCCACCTCTGAGGTGTCAGTCCTACACAGATCCGGCAGATTTCTTAGGGGAGAAGGAAGAATCAGACGAGGTTGAAGCAGAATCACAATAAGCTCCCATGTCACCTGAAGCTTCATGCCAGGACAGGCAAGTTTTCCTGTCCACCCAGATCTCACCACATTAGCGCTTCCTAGGTCCAACCATAAGAAACTGGGCATTTTAAAACAGATGAACAGAATGACGTTCCGAGCTCTTCCTCCGGGTTTGCTCCACCAACCTCTACCAGCCTCTCCTTCCCTCAATATATTTTTCTTGAGGAAATAAGAGGATTTGGGGAGGACAGTTGGGGAAGGAAATAATCACAGCGCTGCCCCCACCTGCCAGCCTGCTTCCTATCATCATCTTTATTTAACGACCCCGTAAACCCTTGGCGGTGTGGAGTCTGGGCAACTGAATGGAGCTAGCAGAGTGTTTTATTGGCTGGCTGCCCTTCCTGTTGCCAGGGCGGAGTTTCGTTCAGCAAATCTATTCTCAGTGTGCAGAGAGAGAGGAATAATCTGCCTCTACCTAGGATGGAACTCACAGCCTCCTGATTGTGAGGCGAGAGCTCTACCTCTAGGCCACCGCGCCACTCCTTCCTATAGGTGCCTAAAGTTCAAAGCAACGCTTGGTTTATTTCACCCGTAAGACCCATTGTCTCAAATGAGAGAGAGTTTCCAGTGGGGAATTGACGGTTTAAGCATAGACTTCCATAGATTGTCGCCGATCGGTTCACTCTGGGCCCTAACCTGTAATGTTTTCTGTCCTCCTTACTGCAGGGCTTAAGCCATCTTTGTTGGCTTAAGTAAATCAGGGTTTATGCTTCATATAATCTCAGCTCATTCACCGAACCAACCAGTTTCTCCCCCCCCCCCCCGGCCTTTGTTTTACAAGTCCTTGGTCTTCGCCACGTTTTTTACAGTCCATTTAGTAGCCAAATTTATGGGCCACTGTTAATTTCAGACCTAATGATCCGGCAATCACACTTTTGCAAGTAAAGAGATAAGCTTGTTTCTCAGAGTTCAGGTCTCTGGTGGGCACTGCAGTGTAATCGCCAATAAAAAAAAATTAAAAAAAAATACAGGCCTAAGTGTAATTGAATGCTCTCTCGATACTCCTAAAACTCAGCTGGAGTTTACGGCCAAAGACAGAAAAGGGAGGGGGAGGGAGGGGGGAGGAGGAGAAAGGGCTGCTTTTGTGCAAGGGATAAGTGTGTATGTGTGTGTGTTTCTACAAAATAGAAATACAGCCCTTCATAAGGAATGCTGAATTAATATTAATGCCTGCTACCCTATGTATTAATTGAACAGTGCTGATGTGACACCTCTGTCGATGCGGCTCTCTTACTGGTTGCCCAACTATCTAATCATAAATTGAACAGCGTTAAATTTTAACGGTCTTACCAGTGTTATCTGAAAAGGTTCATGGTGCAGCAAGACTCAATTCTAGAGCAGGGGTCTCCAACCTTGGCAACTTTAAGCCTGGCGGACTTCAACTCCCAGAATTCCCCAGCCAGCTTTGCTTAAAGGCTTAAAGTTGCCAAGGTTGGAGACCCCTGTTCTAGAGTGTTTTTAAGTTTTCCCCTTCTTCCTTTCTCTGGCATTCCTTAAGGCCGAGATAGACAACCTACGGTCTCCGGGGTGACATGCAACCCCAGACAAACCCTGCCTCCACACACTTTATTTTCAACCTGTCAGAAGAGAGGTAACGGCGTAATTAAACTCACTATATTCAATTTACATTGAATTTAAATGAAAGGCACCGAGGGGAAATTAGCAGACATTCGTTAGATGGGGTTACTCACTGTGGGTATAAATATGTCACCAGCAAAAAAAAAAAGTCATACGGTGCTGGGTTTTACCACGGAAACTCTATTACCTCTCCTAAACATCGCGGTTGCTCGGTGGCTAAGACACTGAGCTTGTCGATCGAAAGGTCGGCAGCTCAGCGGTTCGAATCCCTAGTGCTGCCGTGTAATGGGTTGAGTTCCCGTTCCTTGTCCCAGCTTCTGCCAACCTAGCAGTTTCGAAAGCGCGTAAAAATGCAAGTAGAAAAAATAGGGACCACCTTTGGTGGGAAGGTAACAGCGTTCCGTGCGCCTTTGGTGTTGAGTCATGCCGGCCACATGACCACGGAGAACGTCTTCGGACAGCGCTGGCTCTTCGGCTTTGAAACGGAGAGGAGCAACGTCCCCTAGAGTCAGGAACGACTAGCACGTACGTGCGAGGGGAACCTTTACCTTATTGAATTTATTTATTGAATTTATATTCCCTATTCGCACTCGGCGACTCATGGCGGCTTAAAGAATATAAAACCTCATATAAAAATGTGAATCACTGCAGTTAAGTTACAAACCCACGGTTGTTAAGTGAACTTGGCTTTCCCCCATCGAGTTTGCTTGTCGGAAGTTCGCAAAAGGTGGATCACGTAATACTGCGGGATACCGTCATAAATATGAGTCCAGATGCCAAGCCTCTGCGTTTTGATCACGTGACCATTGGGGATGCTGTAACGGTCGTTAAGTGCAAAAAAACAGTCGTAAGTTCCTTTTTTCTAGTACTGTTGTTAACTTCGAACGGGCACTAAACAAGGACCGTTGCAAGTCGAGGACTATTTGTGCTTGCTCAGATTAAATTAACACTTCAATCCCCTGTTAAGGCAAGGAGGGAAAGGAGTGAGAAGAAAGAATTGCTGTGAAAAGGGCCTCTGGTGGCTCAGCAGACTAAGTCTGTCTGTTATTAACAGCAGCTGCTTGCAATTACTGCAGGTTCGAGTCCCACCAGGCCCAAGGTTGACTCAGCCTTCCATCCTTTATAAGGTAGGTAAAATGAGGACCCAGATTGTTGGGGGCAATAAGTTGACTTTGTATATAATATACAAATGGATGAAGACTATTGCTTAACACAGTGTAAGCCGCCCTGAGTCTTCAGAGAAGGGAGGGATATAAATTCAAAGGAAAAGGTGAAATGGAAGAAAGGCAACCCCGAATCTATTTGAATATATTAGAATAAAAATTGAAAGAGTTAAAAAACAAAAGAACGAGAGAGAATGGACACGAATAAAAAATGGAGAAATTAGAATTTGAAGATGCGACTTAATAAAACGAGCAAGGAAATATTAGGAACTGAATAAAAACTATGAAAAAAAGAATATTTTGGCAAAAACTGTAACGAAGTAAAATACATTTGAATATATTGAATTGTATAAGATATGATAGGGCCAAGACTCTGTTCATAAATCACGTATGTGTGTAAGGGAGGGGGACTAAAAAAATCAATAAAAACTTGTTCTAAAAAATAAAATAAGAATTCCCCCGTTAACAGCTTTCCTATGGAATGTTGATGTTTGCATTGCGTTTCTTCCTACATCAGACCAGAATCCGAAATGGTCTTTTGGCTCAAAACTCAATGTGAAAGTTGAACTAAATATGTATTTTTTTTTTTTAAAAAAACCCAAACATATTTTTTTTTTCTGAACAAGGCTTCTATTTTTTTCTTCTTCTTTTTCTTCCACCTTCCTTTCAGCGCATTGTCCGACTGAGGTGTTGACAGGAAGATCTGGTGTGATTTCCAGCCCCAATTATCCCAACCCGTATCCTAAAATATCGGAGTGCGACTACAGCATCCGGGTGGAAGAAGGTTTCATGGTCATCCTCGAATTTGTGGGAACCTTTGATGTAGAAGCCCATCCTGATGTACTGTGTCCCTATGACATCCTGAAGGTCAGTGGGATGAGCTGAGTTCTAGGTCCTCTAGGCTAGAAATCTGGATTTTTCACATAGCTCTGTTGAATTCACTGCCGGTAACTAACAAAGAAACTGGCTTCACAAAGCACCCAACGTCACAATTTGTTGAATAAGCTATAAATGGCTGGGTTCAAGAGATGTTAAACCCTAAATTACAGTTCACAAACTACAGTATCTGTCTGTCTCTCTGTCTCTCTCTCTCTCTATCATCTATCTAATCTATCCTCTTTTCCTCTCTCTCTCTCTCTCATATCTATCCATCCACCTATTCTATCTATCCATCCACCTATCCATCTCTCTATCATCTATCCATCCATCTCTCTATTATCTATCTATCTTCTATCTATCTATCCATCCATCCATCTCTATTATCCATCTATCATCAATAAATCTATCTTCTCTCACATCCATCTATCTATCTATCTATCTATCTATCTATCTATCTATCTATCTATCTATCTATCTATCATCTATTTATCTATATTTGTCTGTCTATCATCTCTATTTATCTATCATCCCTCTCTCTCTCATTTATATCTATCATCAATCTATCTATCTATCTATCTATCTATCTCTATCTATCTATCTGTCATTTATATCTATCATCTATATCTATCTATCATCTATCTATCTGTCTGTCACTTTATCTCTCTCTCTCTCATCTCTAGCTATCTATTGTCTATCATTTATATCTATCATCTACATCTATCTATCTATCTATCTATATCTAATATCTCTATCATCTCTTTTTTTTGTTTTGTTTACATTTATATCCCGCCCTTCTCCGAAGACTCAGGGCAGCTTACAGTGTGTAAGGCAATAGTCTCATTCTATTTGTATATTTACAAAGTCAACTTATTGCCCCCCTATAAATAGATAGATTTATATCTATCTATCATCTATCTATCTATATCTATCTATCTATCTATCATCTATCTATCTGTCTGTCTGTCTGTCTGTCTGTCTCTTTATTTATCAGCTCTCTCTCTCTCATATCTATCCATCCACCTATTCTATCTATCCATCCACCTATCCATCTCTCTATCATCTATCCATCCATCTCTCTATTATCTATCTATCTTCTATCTATCTATCCATCCATCCATCTCTATTATCTATCTATCATCAATAAATCTATCTTCTCTCACATCTATCTATCTATCTATCTATCTATCTATCTATCTATCTATCTATCTATCATCTATTTATCTATATTTGTCTGTCTATCTATCTGTCATTATCTATCATCCCTCTCTCTCTCATTTATATCTATCATCAATCTATCTATCTATCTATCTATCTATCTATCTATCTATCTATCTATCTATCTATCTCTATCTATCTATCTATCTATCTGTCATTTATATCTATCATCTATATCTATCTATCATCTATCTATCTGTCTGTCACTTTATCAGCTCTCTCTCTCTCTCATCTCTAGCTATCTATTGTCTATCATTTATATCTATCATCTACATCTATCTATCTATCTATCTATCTATCTATCTATCTATCTATCTATATCTAATATCTCTATCATCTCTTTTTTTTGTTTTGTTTACATTTATATCCCGCCCTTCTCCGAAGACTCAGGGCAGCTTACAGTGTGTAAGGCAATAGTCTCATTCTATTTGTATATTTACAAAGTCAACTTATTGCCCCCCTATAAATAGATAGATTTATATCTATCTATCATCTATCTATCATCTATATCTATCTATCATATCTATCTATCTGTCTGTCTGTCTATCTGTCTGTCTCTTTATTTATCAGCTCTCTCTCTCCCTCTCCCTCTCATCTCTAGCTCTCTATCGTCTATCATTTATATCTATCATCTACATCTATCTATCTATCTATCTATCTATCTATCTATCTATCTATCTATCTATCTATCTATCTATCTATCTATCTATCAACATATGTGCCCTGCTCCTATCTTGACAAACTCTAGGAAGCAAACAGCAAAGCGCCAAAGAAGCAGAAAAGCTTTAAAACAACTGCTAAACTGCTACGTGCCTACCGTTCCTGTCCTAATGTTCCCTTTGATTGTATCCAATTTCATATCGTTGTCACATACTTATGATTATATTTATGCTTATACATCGTATAGTTATTTCATGCTTATGCTTATATATACTGGGACAAATAAAATAAATAAATAATAAATAAATAAATATTTTGTGGCTCTTCCAGGTAAAGACGCCCAAGAAAGAATACGGTCCGTTCTGCGGAAACTCCCCACCACCCAAAATTGAAACGCGTAGCAATATGGTTGATATCACCTTCCTCACTGACCTTTCTGGAGTTCATGCCGGATGGAAACTCAGATATGACACAACAGGTTAGAGGGCTTTGCGGGAATAGACATGTTAACTGGATGCACAGCCTTGGGCATTGGTAGCAACTGAACTATATTTATTTATTTATTTTATTTTGTCAAATACATATTGAATAATATATATAAGTAATAAGCATGAATTGAATACATAAAATGAATACAACCAAAGAGAACATTCGGACAGGGACGGTAGGCACGCTGGTGCTCTTACAGAACTCTTAGGAATGGGGTGGAGGTCAACAGTAGACAGTCTTAGGTTAAAGTTTTGGGGATTTTGGGATGAGACCGCGGAGTCTGGTAGTGCATTCCAGGCATTGACCACTCTTGTTTCTGAAGTCGTATTTTCTGCAATCGAGTTCGGAGTGGTTCACTTTAAGTTTGAATCTATTGTGTGCTCGTGTATTGTTGAGGTTGAAGCTGAACTAGTCATTGACAGGAAGGACAATATAGCAGATGATTTTATGAGCTATGCTCAGGTCATACCATAGTTCTAAATTTTCTAATCCCAGAATTTCAAGTCTGGTGGCCATAAGGTATTTTCTTGTGAGCGGAGGAGTGGAGGACTCTTCTTGTGAAATATTTCTGGACGCGCTCAGTTGTATTAATGTCCGATATGCAGTGTGGGTTCCAGACAGATGAGCTGTATTCGAGAATTGGTCTATATACTATATACTATATATATATATATACAAAGTTCAGGGAAGAACATCCTCAAAGGAGCCGAAACAGAAGTCTCTCCATTCACCCAGGAAGCAAATTAATAGTGTTTGGAGAGAGGAGGGAAAAGCATGGTTAAAAATGAAGGGGAGAGGAAAGCAAATTTGAAATCGGTCTTCTTAAAGGGATACAGGTAGTCCTCAACTCATGAGCGCAAGTGAGCTCAACGTTTATGTTTGTTAAGTGAGAAATTTGCCCAGGGAGTTTTGCCCCCATTTTACCACGGTTGTTAAGTGAAATCATGTGCAGTTTGTTAAGCTTAGCGACACGGCTTGCGGAGCGAATCTGGCTTTCCCGTTAGACTTTTGCTTGTCGGAAGGTCGCAACAGGGGAATCTGCAACCGCCGTTAAGCACGAATCAGTTGTCAAGCATCAAGAATTTTGATCAGGTGCGGCGGTCGTGTAAGTGTGAAAAATGGCCACAAGTCGTCTATTTTCAGTGCGTTGACCCACGTTTAAAATTCTTTTCAGGCAAGTTGTACCAAGACGTTGGCAATACAGATGGTTGCTGACGGAGTTGGGAGGACTGCAGTGGGGTTGATGATACAGCCCTTACGTTACATAGATCACATTTTCATTCAGGCTAGGAAAACTGGTAGAACAGAAATCCGAAATGTAAGAGTTCTGTAAGAACTGCGAGATGATTTAATGGCATTTAATTTAATTTAATGATTTAATGGCATTCGGCATGACCTGAGTTTAACTCATAGAATCGTCTGTTACAGTGTCCTTCCCGTTGAAGACGACTTCAGCTTCAATTGCAACAATACACGAGCACACAATAGATTTAAGCTTAATGTGAACCGTTCCAATCTTGATTGCAGAAAATATGACTTCAGTAACAGAGTTGTTAATTCCTGGAATGCACTACCTGACTCTGTGGTCTCTTCCCAAAATCCCCAAAGCTTTAACCAAAGACTATCTACTATTTTATTTTATTTTATTTTATTTATTTTATTTTATTTGCATTTATATCCCGCCCTTCTCCGAAGACTCAGGGCGGCTTACACTATGTCAAGCTATAGTCTTCATCCATTTTTATATTATATACAAAGTCAACTTATTGCCTCCAACAATCTGGGTCCTCATTTTACCTACCTTATAAAGGATGGAAGGCTGAGTCAACCTTGGGCCTGGTGGGACTTGAACCTGCAGTAATTGCAAGCAGCTGCTGTTAATAACAGACTGCATTAGTCCATTGAGCAACCAGAGGCCCTCACCCCATTGACCTCCCCCCATTCCCAAGAGGTCTATAAGGGGCGTGCATAAGAGCACCAGCGTGCCTACCATTCCTGTCCTAAGGTTCCCTTGGATTGTATCCAATTTCATACAGTTATTACATACTTATTATTTTATCTATGCTTATATATCATATAGTTATTTCATGCTTATGCTTATATATACTGTTGTGACAAATAAAATTTAAAAAAATTAATTGCCAAGGAGCAGGGCTGGTTTTATTTGCTTTTTTTTTTTCTTGTTTTCCAACTCTTCAGCGTTGCCATGTCCCAACCCTCAAGCACCACCCAATGGCAGAATCTCTCCAGTGCAGGCAAAATATATCCTGAAAGACTTCTACAGCCTCTCTTGCAATGTGGGCTACGCGCTTTTGGAAGTGGGTAATAGTCTCCCAGGTTGTTGTTGTTGTTTTTTTAATTTCTCTGGGTTGGCAACTTACACAGATCAGTATGAATTTTAGCCATGGAACTTGTGCCAAAAGCAGTCAATGTGTGCTGTTATGCGTTTCACTACATAGAGGGGCAAACAGCGTACGTTATAAATGCTTTTAATATTGAGCTGTTATTAATCTTTCCTAGTTTTGAACCAACACATAGGCTGGAAACCAGAGACCTTTTTGCTGGGAATGCTCGATAGGAAATATAGTAAAGAAATAAGGTATCTAATCTTACACATAACAACAGCCGCAAGAATATCTTATGCACAGAACTGGAAAAATGAGAATATACCATTGGACGGGGAAGTGATAAGGAAAATTCTGGACTGTGCGGAGATGGATAAATTAACAAAGGAGATAAAAGAAAAGGAAAATACGGAATATTATATAGTATGGAATAAATTGTATAATTGGATAGAAATTAGAAATGGTAAATGACGAAAAAGGGGAAAGGGTCATACCTACACATACAAAAAAGGGTAGTGCATGAAAGAAAATGAATTGTTATGCTAGGTATGATGGAATATATACAGAAATAAGGGATAATGGGACAAAAAAGATGAGTATAATTAAAGGAAACGAGAAGGGGGAAAAATGTAAGTAATAGAGGAATACCAAAACGAAGCTGATGTAAAGAAGGAGTATATGTTTTATGTTAGTGTTTGTTATGTCTTCTTGTTGTTTTTGGTTTAAAAAAATATTGAGCTGTTATTAATCTTCCCTAATTTTGGTCGTTCTGGTTGGGGGTGAAGGGACATCAAGGTCTTGCAGGACACAACACGTTTTTTTGCCTTGCTGTTTTTGAAATGATTACCGACGAGAAACTCTCTGAAATCTTTCCTCCCACAGAACAAACTGGTTGTGGATTCGTTCAAAGCAATCTGCCAAAAGGACGGTACCTGGAACAAGCCAATGGCTCAATGCACCGGTAGGTCATCGCCCAGAATCCACACGGGGGGCTTGCAGTCCTCAGATGTTGTGACCCAGGCCCAAGTAGGTAGTAGTAGACACACTCAGTTCAAAAACAAACAGACTTTATTAGAACGGCTGAGAATTAAATTCATTCTCAGCGTCGTCCAAACTAAATCAAAACAAATGCTTCATAACACAAGTCTTCAAGTCTTATCACCAACCTTGGTCTTAATTAGACAAACTGCCAAAGGCTTTTCTTGGCAAAAGTTCAAAAGCAGAAGATGCCGACAAGAAATAAATGCAGCAAGACAAGGAGCAAGTCTATCAACGTTGTTTTCCGGCAAAGAGCCCAAATGCCATTGTTGGTCTTTTAAGCCTTATGGGAGGGGCCAATCATCTCTTGGCCCTACTCCTGAGTCGTCCTCTTTGCTTGAGCTGGTCTTGCCTTTTGGCAGCTCTTCTCATGCGTGCATTAGGAACAGGAGGAGCCTGTTCCTCTGCCTCACTACTGTCAGCCTCTGGAGGCTCCGAAGTCCGCACATCACTTCCCGATGGCCCTGGCCCCACCTCTGCCTCCGACACAGAGCCCTCATCCAGGCCTTCCCTAGCCTCCAGGACTGGCCCATGCTCTACCTCAACCTCATCGCTGCCCAACTCCGCTGCCAGCTCCGCAGGCTGCTGGCGGACCACAGCATTAGATATGTTACTTGTTTCTTGTGGAAATCCGTATCAAGTCTGACAGGACCAAGCTCTCTAATGAAAATTGTGGGAGACAAACTGCATTTGCATCTCAGAATAAAATTTGCCTGCTTCAAAATATTTTCAGCAGAGACAGACCAACGTATGGCCCGGTTTTCACTTTGAATTTACTACAGGGGAGTTAAACACACACACAAAAAATCTTTTATCTCGCTTCTGATCACCCTCTAATTCTTCTTTTAAAATTGATTTTATGCTCCAGAAGTCATTTGGGAGACGCTTAAGAGGCAGAATGTAATTTATGTTATTTACAAGCTGAGTAAAAGAATTTGTAAGAATTAAAACAAATGCCTCTGGGTTGCAGAACCCTGATCACAGATCCTCAAGACTCTAATTTAAGTCTCAGGAAAAAATTACCTTTGACTTGGGACCAGATTCTTTACTGCCTAGCCTGCCGCTATTTTTATCCTGATGTTTCTTGTAACTCTTGTCAACATTCCGGCTCTTCGGACGCTTAATAGTTCTTCCTTCTCCTTTTCAGTTGTTGACTGCGGCCCTGCCAGTGACATAGCCAATGGCACACTTGTGTATGTCACCGGAAGAGAAATTTCCACCTATCAAGCTGAAATCAAATATAACTGTGAAAGTCCCTTCTACGTCCTGAAAACCGGCTACTCTGGTAAGGGAAACCTATTTGTGACGTAGAAGAAGCCACCTTCAATTTTGCTTGAAAAGGCTTCCTGCCTTCCCAGGGGGAGTTTGTGTAAGTAAGGGAGCTCTTCTGCCTTCTACTTAATAATAATAATAATTACAGAGTTGGAAGGGACCTTGGAGGTCTTCTAGTCCAACCCCCTGCCCAGGCAGGAAACTCTACACCACTTCAGACAAATGGTTATCCAACATCCCGGAGGCTCGAAAGAAGCCTCCAGAGGCTGGGGAAGGCAAAAACGCCCCCCCACCCCGCCATGGTGCAGGAGGCCAACTAGGGCACGCCCAAGGACACAAGGATTCTGGTATTGCTATGCACGGAGGCATGAAAGAGGGAGATGTCAGGCGCAAGAAATCGGGAGCCAAGGTTAGGTCCAATATTAGTCCGAGTTTATTTCACGCTACCACTAAACGAGAACCTATATTACTAACGGTCAAGGCAGATTGGCAGTAAAGAGTCCATGCAATTCAAGGAGAGCTGGACTTGTATCTCGTCGATGCCGAGACTGAACTGATGATGTACTTGACTCCTCCCTTGACTCAGCCTGCTCATCTCCTATGGGAGGTATCGGTAAACTATGGGATGCAAACTGGGACCTTCCGGTGAGGGTTAGGGCAGTATTTAACACTGGTGGGAAAAAGCTGGTTGCAATTTGAAACATGGGTGGCATCTCTCTTTATCAAGACTATACTGTCCATGCAGGTAATTACAGGTGTGCCCCTGATGGTTTTTGGAAGGATCACAAAGGAAACAAAGCACCTCCAGTCTGTGAACCAGGTAAGATATATATTTTTTTAAAAAAAAATCTCGTGGATTTTCTTCATAGCCATATAATCAAAGATGACCAAAAGCATTTTTTTTTAATTCAGCATTAACTATTTCCCTTTTAACTATACAAAAGGCACTATTCAAGGCTAAAGGCAGGTATTCCAAGCTTCTGGATGAGAAATATCTCTTATTGCAACCATTTAAAAAAAAAAAGTCTAAGAACCTCTATATTAGTACAGAATAACTCTTATATTTTGTCTCAACTCAAATTTGATTAGCCAAACTGCACAATCGGAGACCTATCAAACAACGAAGCCAGTATTAAGACCAGATTGCACCATGTAGTATTACCGATAATAAAGTAGCATTTGTATTTGTGAAGATAGTTGAGCCACTCAGCACCTGGGAAATCTCAAAAGACCACACATTAAGGAAAAGTTTGTATTTCCACAGTTCAAAGCGTCGACATACTTATGTGGCCTAGATTTGTGACTAAGAAACATGTCTCGCATTAAATGCCTTTAAAGCTATCATCATCTGTTGAGATGCCAACATGTTACAATGCAGGCATGGCTCTGAACTTTATTATGGGAAAGACACCGAGGACTTGTAGACTGAGGCCGGGAGAATCAAATCTCGTGAACTAATAACAGTCTGACTCGTATCTCCTTTCTCTTCCTTCGCAGTCTGTGGAGTGCAAACGTCTAACACTCTGAAGCGTATTTTTGGGGGGCAGAAGGCTCTGCCCGGCCAATTCCCTTGGCAGGTTTTAATCACGGACGCGCATGGAGCAAACGGGGCTGGAGCCCTTTTATACGATAACTGGATCTTAACAGCCGCTCATGTCCTGGGCAGCCCACCTGACGCATCCTCCCTGACCTTGAAATTGGGGGTCCTAAACAAACGATCGCCTCATTATCACCAAGTCTGGGCAGAATCGGTTTTCGTCCACGGCGGCTTCACAAACGACGGCATCAATTTTGACAATGACATCGCTTTGATTAAACTGAAGCACAAAGTCCCCATTAACAAGAACATGACTCCGATTTGCTTGCCGGGATACAACCTGGGCTTCCGCGTGAACACAAACGACACTGGAATAATTGCCGGCTGGGGAAAAACGGAGCGGGCCAGGCAGTCCCGTTTCTTGTTGTATACCGAGGTAGATGTTGTCGAGCCGAACAAGTGCAAAGCTGCCTACGCAAACCGGACTTTGGAAGGAAAGCAACTCAGGCTGACGGAAAATATGCTCTGCGCGGGGACCGAGATGGGGGGGAAGGATTCTTGCTATGGGGACAGCGGAGGAGCCTTGGTGTTCTACGATACTAACGCCAGGAGGTGGTTTGTCGGGGGGTTGGTCTCCTGGGGTCTGGAATGTGGTTCTGCTGGGCTCTACGGGGTCTACACAAAGGTGCCCAATTATATGTCATGGATGGAGGACCTAATTGCACGCCATTCTTGATCGGGGTTTGTCGCATTTTTTTCAATAAAGCATAGATCGCGATTACTTCTGTAGATTTTAATAATGCTCATCTACAGCCCATCTTCCCTCCCGCCCCAAGCTAACTGGGTTTTATTTTAAGATCCATAGAATCTGTCTCTAAGCTATGCAACCAACGAACTATGCTTTTTAACCAAGGTGAGTTGAAGGATCTGATTCTTTTGTGAATTTCTTATGACCAACCCTCTTATGAGGACCCAGATTGTTGGGGGCAATAAAAGTTGACTTTGTATATTATATACAAATGGATGAAGACTATTGCTTAACACAGTGTAAGCCGCCCTGAGTCTTCGGAGAAGGGCGGGATATAAATGCAAATAAAAAAAATTAAAAAATTAAAAAAAAAACCTGAAAATTCCACAGGGGCCTCAATTATGATGACCACCCATTTTAAATCAGAAAGTTCATAGAAAGCATCCGGACCACTGTTCACATTTTCCTCCCAAATTATAAATTATTTTATTCTATCTATAAATTATTCTATCTTATCTATCTATCTATCTATCTATCTATCTATCTATCTATCTATCTATCTATCTATCTATCTAGGATATGAATGGATGGATGGATAGACACAGACAGACAGACATCCCAGTCTTGCTCCCTACCGCAACCCATCATGGTCATAATTCCCATCTATTCAGTTTTCTCATGTTGTTAAAGCCATCGGTTTTCTTCTACCTTAAGTCAATTTTAAAGTCCAAATCTTTAACTCCATTGGGGCTAATCCTTTCCCCCGCATTTACATTTACCGAAGCTTATCTTAATGAGATCAACCTAGCATATAAGGAATTCCTTTATTAGCTAGTGAAGAGTTGGAGGTAGTAGTCTCTTTTTATAAACAGGCATCGCTGACAACCGGTGGGGCGGGAGGGGGAGAGAAAGAGTGTCAAGGCGTCATGTAGCCCACAGGAACGGAGCAAGAGCCCCAGGGGCCTTGCTTATTCAACTGCCGAGACCAAAATGCTCCAAAGATTTAATTCACGCCCACACAAATCTGGACTGGAAAAAGGAATTGTCATCATCACATCCATTTGAGTAGCAAAGTCTCAGTAATTAAGAGATGCTCAGCAGGCAACTGAAACACACATTTGCTCACATTGGGCCTCTGTTAAATTACAATGCTGCTTATTACTAAATGAAGCTCATTAGCATGATAATCCTTCTAGCAGTGGCAAACCGACTGCGTTCCTTATTTGCCTCTTTAAATTGCATTTAGCACAGTACATACAAGGGCTGCAGAAAGTTAAAAACAAGACTCCAGACAATCAAGTTATGAGAATTCTGTTTATTAACTCACTTTCAACACTAACGAAAAAATTAATGATATGAATCATGTTTGAAAACAATTCTAAGATGCTTAGGGATTGGAAGGGGGGGGACGGACGTTAGAGCCCTTAGTGCTTGAAGCAGCATTAAGATGATCGCAGCATGGGTCCCCCTTTCTATTCAGAAGTGGCCCTTGGGTTTTATAAATACAAGCTAAAATAAATTACTGAAACCATGCTAGTGAGGTATCAAACTTACCCTCATGGTCCTTCCTGGGATGACACAGTTTAGCCTTGGGAGGTCCGAGAAAACCATATTAAGTGTTACTCAGCAGCAGTAGCTGGTGTTAATGCAAGTGCTAAAATGCAAAATTCAGACGGTAGATTTTGGCAATGGATCGGATTTAGGCGAAGTAAAGATTATGCAATGTAAGACTATTATGTCCTCCGGAATATTCACAGATCA
Source organism: Ahaetulla prasina (assembly GCF_028640845.1). Classification (NCBI taxonomy): domain Eukaryota; kingdom Metazoa; phylum Chordata; class Lepidosauria; order Squamata; family Colubridae; genus Ahaetulla; species Ahaetulla prasina. The sequence continues at coordinate 7,930,153 of NC_080556.1, read as the reverse complement.
GTTTTACACCCAGAACCATCTTCTGGTGTAATAAACCAGTTTTAGTATCGAACAACAACGCTCCAATAAGCACCCAGCAAGTAAGTTTTAAGAGTCCTACTACACTGTCCTTGAAAAGGAAATAGGATTTTCAGCTGAAATGCAAAGAAAATCAGGGGAGCCAAAGGAGATTTTAAAGTGTATAAATTTAATGGGACCAATTTGACAGCTCCCATAACCTATCGAATGGAAGTTGTAAGGTTTGTATCAAGTAAAGAAAAGTATAAGGCCGGTTACTGTATAACTCATTTAGAGCCAAATGTTTACCAATACTTTGTCGCAGTGTTTACCACACTGAAACTGAGGTTATAAGCATCTTATATTCCCAGCAAGCCTGAGTGCCGTGAGAACACAATACTACAGGTTCAAGGGTTATTTTGGATTTTTGCTTAGACCCAGTGGTGCCTGCTGACCAGGGATGGGGTACTTCATATGACAGAACTGCATTTCAGATATGTTTGTTGCAAAAGCTATGAAGACTGGGTCATAAGTTTTGGAGTTTCTGCTACATGAGGCAGGCAAACCTAAAAAAAAAAACATTTTAAAAAACTTAATTCTTATCCTAAACGATACTTTTAACCAATTAAAAATTTAAAGAGCTCTTTTGCTCCCGGGGGGGCTGTCAAACACACACACGTATTACTTAAATCAGTTTTATTTAAGAATTTCCTACATTGACAAATCTTATAAAAAAGCATCCAAACACAGAACTTCAGCAAACAGCATTCATATGAATATCTTACAGACAGGAAAACTTCCACCCGCAAGGGAACACCTGAGCTTGGCAAGTGAGCTTTGCTGGAGAGGAAAAAAAAAACCACACACAGAAAGCACACTACGAACTGGATGTTCCCATCAAAAAATCCCCACCTTCGGTTCACGTTACCACACTTACAGGATCATTGAACAAAATAACACACACCATACAGCATTCACAGCAGAGTTGACATAAAGGAGAGGAAAAAAAAAAAAGATACAGATATTCGTTTCACTTAACACATCCAACTAATTTGGTTAACTAAGTAAAAAGCCCCTCCCCCCCCTTTTTAAAAGTTCTTCCAGATCAGATGTCCGTTTTGAATGCAAGGAAAACATTCGTACGTCTGCTCCCATCGCTCTCCGCACACTCTCTCACCAAAGCCACAGGATCGAGGGACATTGCGTCAAGAAAAAAAAATCGTTTTTTTTAAATAAAAAAAAATATATCCCATAATGCACCACCAAGTCTCTCTCCGCATGCGCCTCCTTCTTTTTCTCGCACATACCAAGCCCTCACATGCCTTGGCACCACAAATCCAATCCCACACAAGGTTTTCAGAAGTTCAAACAAGCCTTCTGGTTTTCATCTCACAGCCTTGCGTTCACAGCGTTGAGTACGACTCCATGAAATAAAAAGAGGAGCGGATAAAATGGAACACCCACCATCTTTAAGACGTAGCATGTGCGGTGTGATGAAGGAGTCTTGGATGAGGAAAGCATGGAGACAGGAGTATTCCTAAAGCAGATATTTTTTTTTTATATATTTATATATAGGTGTTTTGTGTTTGTGTTTTTTTTTTAACTGCACTGTTTTCAATGAAGTGCTTCTTCCAGACATATTTGAAATGAGATGAACTGCAAGAACTAAATGAGGTCTCCATACTGTACTTTAGTATGAGAAGGGAGACAGTGTTAAAAGGAAAAAAAGCCGACACCAACATTGCATTCTCCACACAGGACATTTGGGGGAGGGGGAAGGAGAGAAAGAGAGAAAAATTCTTATGGCGGGGGGGATCAAATTAAATTAAAAAAAATAATTAATAAGGATAGGATGCAGTTTCTGAAAAATGGCTTCCATTTTTTTTTTTTTCTGAAACATGCAAAGATCTCAGCTGACTAGGAAACGAGGAATCCAATCTTTACAAATTCCTATTTAAATTGCAGCACACCCGTTTACCAGTCAGGGAAACAGTTCACGTTCAGCCACTCAATAATCCCAACTCATGTATTCCAACTCATGGTAACAAAACCTATAAAACTTCATTTAATCTTTTTTTTTCCCCCTTACAAAAGAAAAAAAAAGTGTCAAAAATACTATCGAAATATACTACACACTGAACAAATTCAATTTGGGTTCTTTTTTTGTTGTTGTTGTTGTTTTCCTTTTAGTATATGCATTTTAGATTATACTTACCAGGAGCTCTAGAAAAAAAAAATTGATTTCCCACCAGAGTCAGTATATAAGCCTGCCTACATCCCCCATCCGGATGATTTGGAATCCATACTTGAACCAAATCCACCATTAAACCCACTGCTGGAGCCTGTGTTGGAGGAGCCCCACCCTATCGCTGGGCCAGAGTTCGAGCTTCCGTAGGAATTGCTCCCAGAGCTAAACCCTTGGTTCTGCTCCCTCTGCATGCTGCCCTGTGGCTGGTTGTTCCCTGACGGCCCAGACTGGTTTTGCTGGCTAGCGAGCATGCCCATCATCCCCCAGCTGCTTTGCAGGGCGGCCTGGGCGGCCGCCATCATGGCAGGATTGATGCTGAAGGCCCCAAAGTTCATCCCACCTCCCATGTTACTGCCCTGGCTGTTACCCAGTCCGCCGCCTCCCCCGCCTCCCCCGCGGTTAGGAAATCCACCCTGATTCCCAAAGCCTCCTGGATTACCACCAAATCTTCCACCTCTTTCTAGTTGTCTACTGCTATTGTGCTTAGGTTCAGCATTGGATATATGGACGCTGATTCCTTTTATGATCAAGTCCTCACCACAAAGGGACTGGGCGACCTGTAAGGAACAAGGAAGCAAGGGCTGAGTAACCCCAGGAGCGAAGGGAGAGAGACAACAAATGTACAAAAAAGAGCAGCAATGAACACATAGGTTTGTTTGGAGCATTCATGATTACCTGGCTGGCTATTAGCATTCCCTCACAACAGTGGAGAACTACTCTCCTTTTCTTAAAAAAACAAAACAAAAAACCCAGGACTGCACAATACTAATTTAACTTGCATTGTACTACATACCCATTCTGCTGGAGTCTGAAACAAGGAGCCCATTTCCTCATAAAAGCTTCCTCTGACATTTCTAAAAGGAAGCCCGTCCCACACAATTACCCCAATTATAGTTCTTGGGCAGCCGATTTTGAAATTGAATCCTGCTTCATACACATGTATAAGTAGCCACTGGCCCAGAAGTCTGTGGCAAGATTAATTAGCTGCCCAGACGAACAAAGAGTTAGGAGCTGTTTTTCCTTCGTTCTCAAGGGCAAAAATGATTAACAGCCAGTTTATTTACAAGGTTTGCTTTGTGCCAGTTGTTATTTAAACAGTGGCAATGAAATGGAAGCATCTAATTACACAGTAATACTGAGATACTTTAGATCAGGCTTTCCTGAATGAAAACCTCCCTTTAAAATGATTGTGGAGCTGACAGGAATAAAGTATTAGCAGGATCTATGCAATTTATACGTCTCATAATTCAAAAGCCAACTGCATTTACATTTAACACACAACAAAATTAAATGGGAATGTTATGAAAACTGCTTAAGGAAACAGTGCATGCTCCTTAAGCAAGGAGGGCACTGGGTGGAATACCTGATCATCAGCAAACGTAACAAAGGCAAAAGCTCTGAATGGTTTGGGAATGAAGACATCCACGACTTCTCCATATTGTGAAAAAAACTGACGGAGCTCATCTGCAGTCATGTCCTCAGTGCAACGGCCAACAAAGACCTTCCTGCTACGCAGAGGTTCATCTGGACTTTGCTGGTACCAATGCAGAAGTTTTATATTAATATAAAAGAAAAGAGTTACAGAGGCCGTAACCAATAAATGTTTTTCCCCACCCCCCCACCACATAATAATGCAGCAACTAGCCAATGAAAAATTTCAAACTCTGAAACTCTCTCTTCTAAAGTTCCAAGTGAGATGACACGGAATTTGAAATCAGAGAGCTGAGAAGTGCTTCGCTCCGCCTGAAATACCCTGTCAAGTCAACACCTGGACCACTCCGGTCTTCTGCCAACTTGTTCCAGAGAGCCCAAACTGGATTCATAACGCCCACAAATGTCATCATGTACCTTAGAATTGGGGAGCTTGCAGTCGCACCATCTTCCATCGATCATGTGACGCTGAGACATGACTTTTACTTGGGTTTCATAGTCGGTAAATCTTACAAAACCAAACCCCTTTGAGTGGCCAGTTTTGATGTCCTTCTTAACCTAGGTTTAGAAAAGGAAATTATACAGCCAGAATACTATTATGCCACTGAATTCACCTGACTTCTAAAAGTTCATTTGAAATGTATAATAAAAGAAAAATACTAATGTTCTGTCTCTAAGATGAAGTTTTCATTCTGCATTACGGTCTCTGATGAAAAGCTGCAACGAGAGCAGCTCCCTCTCCCTCAAATGTCCCCTCCATTTGGCCTAGAGGGAGGAGAGGCAAGTCTTCCCTGCTGAGAGGGGGCTCCATTTAAGTCCTTCTCCAGCTAAACTCAATTTTCATTCTAAGGTAAGAACTGCTGTGCCAAATACCTGCACCATGAGAACTTCTCCAAACGTGCTGAAATATTCTTTCAGATCTTGCTCTGTCGTTTTCCATGGAAGACCCAAAACTATCAGATCAGAGGTTTTTTGAACTGCTCGTTTCACTTTAACGGCTGATGAAGCATCTGTTTCATCCATTTTCCTCTTGTTGTCTAAGAAACAGCCATGGACACAAACATAGATTATGTTAATTGCAATATAAGACACCCAAAGTCGCTGGAAGCTGGGCAATACTTTAACCAACTATGATTGTTTGTGCAGTCAGAAGCTTAAGACTGGATTTGCATCTTTTGACTATTGAGTCCTTCCCAAGGTTATTACGCATTATTAAAAATCAGCTAATTTTAGAGCTGTGCACATCTCAATTGTTACTCCAGACAAATGTATGCTCAATATGAAACATTCAACATAATGTTGAACATTCAACATGTTCAATATGCAAAATAATTTGGAAATAAGCTTTCATGCACAGACAATCTGTAATATGTATTTAATTACATGTCAGTAAGCGGGGCCTTATTAAATAACCATGTTTATATAACTTCATAATATGAATATGAATACTGTTAGACAGAATATTATTACTGTATTTGTGGTTTCACTTCCCAATTATTAAAAAGAATAACAGATTAAATAATTCAGTTGTTTCCACACGTCTGAAATAAAATGTTTTACGAACTGATTTAATTTCCAACTATATATTGTCATAGTTGGTGTGATTTTTTTTTTTAAGAAAAGGAAGAATAGCTTTAAACACACACCTTTGGGATAATTTACCACATATACCAAATTTCCCCAGCCATTATCTGGTGCATGAAGAATTCCTTCCACTAATCGGACTCCTCTCATACATTGAGACACGGGGTTTCTGTAACGCAGGCCACAGGCCCCTGGGAACTGCGCAGTAACTGTGGAGAGTAATACAGTCCCATCATCCTCTGAAGGGATCTCAATGGGTTCCTCGTTCTCATCTTCCGTTACTCGGATGTATTCCGACATCTCCGCCGTGATGTTACTGAAGAGTGAAAAGAAACAGATGAATAAAAAAGCAACATGCAATTTATAAAAAAAATAATCAGCGGTTTGGCTAATGGCAGAATCTAAATACTGTTTATCCGACAGAACTTGAATTGAAAAATGATAGATTGTAACTAAAATGATAAGAGCATGCTTTTTGTGGTAAAACCTGTAAATTCAACCATTGTATCTCTAGTTGGAAGTAATACAGGAGATTGAAAAACTTTAAGAACCTAAAGATCCACCTACAATCAGAATGGACAATATTAAACTGAGTCTGCCTCAGTATTTTATTTTTAACATTCAGATACATTTGGCATACAAAAACATTCCATTTAAATGATATAGTACCAACTACCATTTTAATTCCAAAAGTAGCCATTCAGATGCTCATAAATTTTATAGTTTATATTTACATGCACATTCTAGTTAGTTAATCTAATTATAAAGCAGTTACTGTCCCTGCCATCTTGCCAAACTGGCACCCATCAGCCAGCTATTAAAAAAGCAACAGGGTGATTAGCAAATTAATTCCACCAGCGTGGCAAGACACCAGCAATTTTTGACTATAGTACTTCCTTTGGCTTTAGTATTCAACAGCAACTTCTGTTTACACTGCAACAACAAAATTGGTCCCTTACACAAAACCATAAGTATTATGATTTGTTTATTCTGCTTTATCTTGTATTTTTACATTACAAGCTAATAATGTTCCTTAACCTCAAAGAGAAAAGAATAAGGTGTGCATGCACATGGATAAATGTATAATTAAAACAACGCCCATCTTGTTTTTAACTATATAAGCTGATGCAGTAGTAAGTATGCAGAAAAATAAAATATAAAATCTTTAAAGAAATAAACTTTTAACATGCAATGCTACAAAAAGAATTATACATAAAATGGGGAATAGCATACAAGTAGTCCTTGACATATGACCACGACTGAGCCCCAAATTTCTGTTGCTAAGCGAGATAGGTGTTAAATGAGTTTTGCCCCATATTACAACCTTTCTTGCCACAGTTGTTAAGTGAATCACTGCAAATGTTAAATTAGTAACATGATTAAGTGTATCTGGCTTCCCCATTGATTTTGCTTGTCAGGTCACAAAAGGTGACCCCGAGACACTGCAACTGTCATAAATATGAGTCAGTTGTCAAGCTGGTTTTAAAATACTTGACTCTAAAATGTATTTTAAAACCAAACATGAAGACACATATCCAGTCTTTGGGGATAGGCATTAAAACCCTATTTCCCATTACTAAGAGTTTCATTAGCAATAGCATTTGCATCACAAATCGAAAGTGGAATACAAAGTTTATATTGGTCCTATAGTTCAAAGACTACCACAAAACAGATTTATGACTCATCTGTTCCAAAGAAGACTGATTTAGAATAAAATTGTCACTAATGGTATCAATGGAATGAAGATGATATACAGGTAGTGCTCCACTTACAACAGTTCATTTAGTGACCGTTCAAAGTTACAACAGCAGTGAAAAAAGTGACTTATGACCCTTCCTCAGCCTTACGACCTTTGCTGCGTCCCTATGGTCGTGTGATTTACATTCAGATGCTTGGCAACTGACTCATATTTATGACAGGGCCTCTGGTGGCTCAACAGACTAAGACAGTCTGTTATTAATACAGCTGCTTGCAATTACTGCAAGTTCAAGTCCCACCAGGCCCAAGGTTGACTCAGCCTTCCATCCTTTATAAGGTAGGTAAAATGAGGACCCAGATTGTTGGGGGGGCAATAAAAGTTGACTTTGTATATAATATACACATGGATGAAGACTATTGCTTAACACAATGTAAGCCGCCCTGAGTCTTCGGAAAAGGGCGGGATATAAATTCAAATTAAAAAAAAAACAAAAAAACAACAGTTGCAGCGTCTCAGGGTCATGTGATCACCTTTTGTGACCTTCTAACAAAGTCAGTCGGGAAGCCAGATTCACTTAACAACTCAAATTACTAGTTTAGCAACTGCAGAGATTCACTGAACAAATGTGGCAAGAAGAGTCATTAAAAGGGGGCAAAACTCAACAAATTTCTCACTTAGCAACATAAATCTTGGGCTCAACTGTGGTCCTAAGCTGAGGACTATCTGTATTATAGAATGTATGTATTTTCTTGAATTGACTCATCTATCATTCTGGGATGTCATAGCGACTTCCCCCCTCCAGCTGGTAGCCCCAACAGACCCCTTACACATTTCTTACTGGATGGCAAGTGCACAACTTTTGAACAATTGCTGATAAAAATTGCTGGATCTAACAGAAATTCAATTACAATCAATTTCTGCTGCAAATGGATTTTCTTGCAAGGTGCTGTTTTTGTTTGTTTGTTTACAACTGTAAACATACACTATAATGACATAAACAGGTACAAATTTAGCCACTTGGGGAGAAAGTTATCCATAAATGTTATCCTGGAAATCAGATTAAATGTTTTTGTAATAATTACGGACTAAATTCCTCTTTTCCCCCCCCCCCCCAATTGGTCTATCAAAACTCATTGCTGGTTTTTAGAAACAAATAGTTTCCCTGACTCCTCATGGCTCCATGGTAACATCCACACGGAAGTGATTTGTTTACTGCCTTCTTTAGGGATGGTATTTTTTTTCTTCCTTTTTTTTTAATTTCTCAGTCGAAGTGATCAGATCTTAGGATTTCCTGGTGGCCCCCCATTCAAGCTCTTAGTCCAACCTTTATTTAGAGGGAGAGTTTCAAAATCAAGAGGCGGGAGGAAAAGACATAGGTAGCCCTCGACTTACAACGGTTCATTTAGTGACCATTCAAAGTTACAACAGCACAACAGTTCATTTAGTGACCATTCAAAGTTACAACGGCACAACAGTTCATTCAGCGACCATTCGAAGCCACAATGGCACAGTTCATTTAGCGACCATTCAAAGTTACAACGGCACTTGAAAAAGTGACCTAGGGCCGTTTTTCAGAGTTACGTCCGTTGCAGTATCCCCATGGCCATGTGATCTAAAATTAAGACACTCGGCAACTGGTTCGCATTTATGACCGTTGCTGTGGGGGGGGGTCACGTGATCCCCTTTTGCGACCGTCTGACAAGCAAAAGTCAAGGGGGGGGATTCACTTAACAACCGGGTGACTAACTTTTATCCACCGCAGCGATTCGCTTAACAATTCTGGCAAGGAAGGCCGTAAAATGGGGGCAAAACGAACGTCTCACTCGGCCACAGAAAACTCCGGCTCCGTTGGGGTCGTAAGTCGAGGACTGCCTGTACTTGGAAACGGGGCGCAGGGGGCACAGACCGTTTTTGCGACTTTCTCCTCTGAACTACAAGTCCCAGCAACCTCCATTCCTCTCACATTACACGCTGCGAAAAGAGTTGGGGCGGGGGAAGCCCCCGCGAATTGGCAGGCCCCCTTTGCCAAAATAAGGCCTCGCTGGCTAAATGGTGGAAACCGTTACTTCCCTCAAACATGGAAGCCTCACAAGTGGAGAAAGGCGCCTTAATCCGTCCTGCGTGGGGCCGGGAACCGCGCGCGCGCGCGCGAGAAAGGCCCATACGCGCCATCGAGGCTCGTCAGGGTTTCAGTCACCGCAGCCTTCGCGTGAGGCGCCCGGCTTGCCCACCCGAGGCGCCGCCGACTCGTCCTCCCAACCGTCGGACTCACCGTTGGCGCGAAGCCTAGGCAGGACAGGAAAGAATCGGTTGCGACTAGGCCGCGGAGAGGACCTTGGGCAAGCTCCCGGCTGAGGCCTCCAACTCTCCTCGCTGTCGACAAAATGGCGGCGCCCTCTTTTCCCTCAGCAACTGCGGACCGAAGCCGCGGTCCCAGAACGAGCCACGCCAAGTCGCTTACTGGGGGGGACGCCGTGACCTGTCACCGAAGGCTTTCATCATCGCTACGGGGAAAAAACGTGCCCCGGAGGAGGCATAGTTTCAAATTCTTTCACTGTTATTTCCATTTCGAAGTTTCTCATGTTCTCTTTCCTCGCAAAAGGAGGTAACTTGAAGTCTACGGTACGGTCCTCCCCCTTACAGAAAACCAAGAGTGATATGGCCCACTCGGCCGTGCCGTGCGCATGCGTTACAAGGACGACGCGAAGTTATAGAGGAGAAGGCGTCAGAAGCTCGTTTCAGTCGCGTCTGTTATTTCTGCGCATGTCGAAGAGGCGGGACCTGGAGACCACGAGCGGGAAAAGGGCGGGAAGAGTTGCACATGCGCACTCCCAGAAATACGGAATACTTTGTATTTCGTTTGTATCCAGGGCGGTGTTTTTATAAAAAAACAAAACCCCTCAAAAACTGGATTCTTAATCCCAAAGTAACTTCTGAAATGCGTGTCGACTGCCGAGGTTGACTTTGTAGCGAAATTCAGAGCTGTAAAGGCCGGTTTTGCTACTTAAGACTCCTCTTCTCCCTTCAATAATTTTTGCAGAATTGTGCATTTAATATTTTTAAATTTTTAAAGGGCCTGGGTCGTTCCTACAAGCAATGCATTGGACTGGACCGTTGTAGAAGCTTTTATTTCTAATTAAAAACAGTGCAGCTGATGCATAGAAAAGCTGACTATTTACAAAAAGCCATACAGTAAGTGTGAAGGAACCTACTAAAAAGCCTCTTGAAGCCGGTGAAGGAGGAAAAGAGGGCAAAAAATTGCCTTGAAACGCAGCATTAAGAAAACTAAGATCATGACATCCGGCCCTCTCAATTCCTGGCAGATAGATGGGGAAGAAATGGAAGAAAAAAAGAAATTCTATTTTCCTGGGCTCCAAGATCACCGCAGATGGGGACTGCGGCCAAGAAATTAAAAGACGCTTGCTTCTGGGGAGGAAAGCTATGGAAAATCTAGACAGCATACTAAAAAGCAGAGACATCACCCTGCCAACAAAAGTGCATATAGTCAAGGCTATGGTTTTCCCAGTTGCAATGTCTGGATGTGAAAGTTGGACCATAAGGAAGGCTGAGGGCCAAAGAATGGAGGCCTTTGAACTCTGGTGCTGGAGAAGACTCCTGCGAGTCCCTTGGACTGCAAGGAGAACAAACAAGTCAGTCCTAGAGGAGATCAACCCTGACTGCTCTTTAAAAGGCCAGATCCTGATGAAACTCCAATCCTTTGGCCACCTAATGAGAAGGAAGGACTCCCTGGAGAAGAGCCGAATGCTGGGAATGATGGAGGGCAAAAGAAGAAGGAGGGGACGGCAGAGAACGAGGTAGCTGGATGGAGTCACTGAAGCATGAGCTTAAATGGACTCCAGGGGATGGTAGAGGACAGGAAGGCCTGGAGGAACATGGTCCATGGGGTCGCGATGGGTCGGACACGACTTCGCAACTAACAACAGCAACAACAAAAGGAACCATATATGTCCAAGAGTTACAAGAGCAAACCGAAAAGAAACCCACAGAATAAGCTGGGTACAAATAAAAAATACCCTGTTTTTCTTTCATTTTTTAAAAATACATTTTGCGTATTGCATTTTCAACGTATGTTCATGTTTTCCCTGCTGAGAAAGTAGCAAAAGAAAAAAAAATGGGACTATAAGGAAAGCTATTTTCTTAACATTCGAGGTGGCAGGTTTGTTTTTTTTAAATTAAATACTATGTAAACTTGCAGTGGGGTTTAAACCTCTCTCTTTATGGCTGCGTCCAGTATCTAAAATTAATCTGTTTTTCTAACAAGGAATGTGTTTACATTGTAGCTAAACCAAGGTATTTTTGTGGCCATAACCCCAAACTAGCATGGCTGTTGCAGCATAACTATAAACCATGGGTCACAAACTGTAATTGCTGGTTTCACATGTAGTAAGCCAAAGCAGCCATATTGTGATTTTCCATGATGGTTTAGTACAGTGTTGGAGTGATGTATAAAATACAGCCAAGTGGGGCCTAGTAATCAGACCTTGGCTTGATGTTTATGCGTGAATCAAATTAGGTGCATTTTTAAAAATACTTTTAAGATACTACAAAGGTCTTACAAATATTCAAGACCTAAAACCTAAAAACCTAAAATTTGGTTTTATTCTTTTCCTCCTATCTGCTATTTCTAAACTATTTGGAGAGCATAGTTGTGCCTTATAACTTTACGCAAGACTATCTTATTGAAGATATTCTCTGCTTGAAAGCAAGTTCAGGTTAAAGTTAATATAGAGAGCAACCAGAGCTCTAGAAATGTCTATCAAACGTTGGACTGGCATAACTTTACGGTGAAATGTGATTCTTTTTACCTGCCAACCATTCTTTTGAAATTGGCATTTATAGCTAGAAGGTCGTGGTACAGTTTTAATATCTTCCTATTCAATCTCCTTTCCTTTTAGTTGTAAGAAATTTCTATATAGTCTATTACAGTAGTGGGTTTCAATTTCAGCCACTACCGGTTTGCTCGTGGGTGCTTGTGTGCGCGCAGCGACGTCTGGGCGAGTGGGTGGAGCTTCCCGCCGCTACCAGTTCGCCTGAGCCTGGGCAAACCGGTACCAATCCACCACTGGTCTTTTAGTCTTCTAAATGTCATTTGATCCCCCCCCCCCATTTAGGACTAGTGAAACTGGGATGCTTCCTAATCATGTATCTGATAAGAGAAGTTTCAAGGCTCTTCTGCAGAAAAAAAATTCCTGTTATTATTATTATTATTATTATTATTATTATTATTATTATTATTATTATTATTATTATTATTTATTGGATTTCTAGACTGCCCGTCTCCCGAAGGACTCAGGGCGGTGTACAGCCAGGATAAAACATAAACAATGTACAATTAAAAACTGAATTAAGAAACTTATTATACAATTGGCCGAAACATTAAAATATTTAAAATCTAAGAACCCAATTTAAAACATAAGTAGAATTTAAAAATTTAAGCAGTTTAAGAAAAACTTAAGCTGCATGGCAACATGCAGGTGAAAACTTAGTTCTATACCTTGTCTCTGAAAAAATATGTGGATTATTTGCTTACTTTCTGAAGTTGCTAATGGTTGCGATTGCATTTGACTTCCAGTTTATTTTGTTTACTTTTCTCCTTAGTTAACATGTTGCAGAAAGAATTCTGGTGCAGACACAAGTGATCTGAAGACAAAGAAAAGAGGTTCTACACAGGTAAGTACTTGAATACTATGAATGTTTACACTTCATTTTGTTCCAGCTTAAAAACAATAAACCTAATATTGTGATTAGCCACAGAAGCCTTCTTGACTTCTGACTTACACCCACTGCCGTTTTAGTCATTTGGAATTCTGGTATAAATCCCACTTTCTTCATTGTTAAAACGCAGTTTTAAGCCACATAATAACAATAAAAAAAATCTTTTATCTTGGCATAACAGCTCAGCTGGGCATATTGATCTTCAAGTATTCCCATGCCATGACAGTTTAGCAAACGCCCCGTGGAATATAAATCTACAGCTACTAAATAGTATTGTTCCAGTTTTAGTTGCATGTGCTGCCGAAGCGAGCACCAGTTACTAAACATGTTTAGTTAAGTGTACCCGCAACCTAATATGTAACATGGTAAAGTAAATGACTTATTATCCAGGTAAATATGCATATGATGTAAGGATTAGCTGCTGATCCTAACAGTTATGACAGCGCAACAAATAGAATAGAATAGCATTTTTTTTTTAATTGGCCAAGTGTGCTGGGAGACACAAGGAATTTTTTATTTTGTCACAAAAGTATACACAAGCATCAACATAAATCAACAAAATATAATATAAGCATATATATGAGCAAAAGTATTTAATGATTGTATTAATTTGATATAATGAAAGGCAACATTAGGACAGGAACGGTAGGCAATTTTGTGCTCTTATGCACGCCCCTTACAGACCTCTTAGGAATGGGGTGAGGTCAATGGTAGACAGTTTTTGTTTAAAGTTTTTGGGAGTTTGAGAAGAGACCACAGAGTCAGGTAGTGTATTCCAAGCATTAACAACTCTGTTACAAAAATCATATTTCCTGCAATCAAGATTGAAGCGGTTAACATTAAGTTTGAATCTGTTGTTTGCTCTTGTATTATTGCGATTGAAGCTGAAGTAGTCTTTAACAGGAAGGACATTGCAATAGATGATCCTGTGTGTTAAACACAGGTCTTGTCGGAGTCGGCGGAGTTCTAAATTTTCTAATCCCAGGATTTCAAGTCTGGTGGCATCAGGTATTTTGTTGTTTTCAGAATTTGTCCATTCCATTCCATTAAACCATAGGTAGTAAGTGCAGAGCAGATGTTAGTAGTTGGGACTTCCCCACAGAAGCAAAATAATATCACAGGTTGCTTAAAGGGGCCTCTGTGGCTCAGACTGGTAAGACAGTCTGTTATTAACAGCAGCTGCCTGCAATTACTGCAGGTTCAAGCCCCACCAGGCCCAAGGTTGACTCAGCCTTCCATCCTTTATAAGGTAGGTAAAATGAGGACCCAGATTGTTGGGGGCAATAAGTTGACTTTGTATATAATATACAAATGGATGAAGACTATTGCTTGACATAGTGTAAGCCGCCCTGAGTCTTCGGAGAAGGGCGGGATATAAATGCAAATTTTAAAAAAAGAGCTTTCTTGCTTAAAACAGTGCAGCAGGTTGCATAGCACATAGGGAACTTAGGTAAGAAAAATCTGGACAACTGCTAGGTCAGTATTTTTCAGCCGTGAGAATTTTAAGATGTGTGGACTTCAACGCCCCGAATCCTCTGCCGGCTGGGAATTCTAGGAGTCGAAGTCTGCACATCTTAAAGTTTTCTAGACTGAGAAACACTGTGCTAAATAGTGCCGGAGAGAAACTTATGTACAGTGCGTCTCCTTACCGCCACTTAGCGGCTGCTATAGTCAATACGCCTCAGCCTACTTCCACCTGCTGCTTAGTGAAAATAATTAAGTTCTTCTGTGTATCTTTGCTAGCCTTGCATCATACTGTACCAGCCTGATTCTTTTTAAAAATGGAAGGGCCAGCTGGATCCCTTAGGCTTCTGGCTCCAAAAGCAGCTCACCACACCTGCATTTATCATATATATATGTATATGTATATGTATATATATTTGTTTTTGTAGGTTTTCACAGGTATATATATGCAGGTTTTGGTATGTTCGGGTCTTTTCCCGTGTAAGGTTGAAAGTATTTAGGCAACGTTTCGACGAGGTCTCAGTCATCATCTTCAGGCTGGAGTTTTTGGCTTTGTTCTTATGTGAGCAAAGTGTGGATTTTAACTGCTGTTTCTCTATAAATACTGGTGGGGGTGTGGGTTTTTGTTTTTTTTAAATGCTGGCCTAGCTGTTGCAAGCTGATTGGTTGGCTGTGTTGCTACATCTTGTTTTTGGTTAATGGAGTTGATGTTTGTGTGGGATGTAGCATTTTGGGCCCTGGTCTGGTTCCGACTTCGAGGTCCTGTCATGTGCTCATGTCATGTGTCAGATAAGAACAAAGCCAAAAACTCCAGCCTGAAGATGATGAGACCTAAATACTAAATACTTGCCTAAATACTTTCAACCTTACACGGGAAAAGACCCGAACATACCAAAACCTGCATATATATATATATTTTCTGAGGTTTTCGCGGGTGTTTGTATGTAGGTCTTTGGTTATTCGGGTTTTCTCCCGCGTAAAATTGGAAATGTCTTGGCGACGTTTCGACGAAGTCTCATTCGTCATCTTCAGGCTTCAGCTTCGTGCTTCTGGGAGCATGAAGCTAAAGCCTGAAGATGACGAATGAGACTTCGTCAAACGCCGCCAAGACATTTCCAATTTTACGGGAGAAACACACACACACACACACACACACACACACACACATATATATATGCCTATCGAGATGAGGTGGACTGGTTGCTTTTGTGGTGTGGAGTCAATAACTTGGTCCTTAACATAAATAAGACCAAGGAGCCTATTGTGGACTATAGAAGGAATAGATCAGACATCCAGCCCTTGCTTATCAATGGAGACCGAGTGGAGCAAGTGGCCAGTTTTAAGTTTCTGGCATAAAAGAAGACCTGACCTGGGGCACTCACATTGCAGCACTGGTCAAAAGGGCCCAGCAGAGGTTATACTACCTGAGACTTCTCAGGAAACAACAACTGAATGAAAAACTGCTGGTGACCTTCTACCGCTGCACTATAGAGAGTATTTTAACTTACTGTGTATGTGTAAACCTGTGTATGGTTTGCCACTTGCACAGTGGCAGATAGGACAGCACTCCAGAGGGTCAACGTCATTGCCCAGAGGATCATTGGTTGCCCTCTCCCCTCTTTGAAAGGGGAGCAGAAGACAGCTTCTGCTGTCTTAAGAAAGTTCAAAACAATCCTAAAGGGCCTCTGGTGGCTCAACAGACTAATGCAGTCTGTTATTAACAGCAGCTGCTTGCAATTACTGCAAGTTCAAGTCCCACCAGGCCCAAGGTTGACTCAGCCTTCCATCCTTTATAAGGTAGGTAATATGAGGACCCAGATTATTGGGGGCAATAAAGTTGACTTTGTATATAATATACAAATGGATGAGGCTATTGCTTAACACAATGTAAGCCGCCCTGAGTCTTTGGAGAAGGGCGGGATATAAATGCAAATAAAAAATAAAAAATAAAAATAAAGATCCATCTCATCCTGGGCACCCTTTTTTTTTTAAACTATTACCATCCGGCAGACGGTACAGGATAATAAAAAAGCAAGGACAAATAGGCTGAAAAACAGCTTCTATCCCAGGGCAGTAACCATATTGAATTCTACGGTATAGTGCAATACCGGGTGTTCAATTTCAATTATATAGAATGTAAAGGATGTATGTTTGTGTTTTTATTTTTATAATGTACACCGAAGACGGCATTTAATTTCGTTGTACTATGTGCAATGACAATAAAGGAAACTAAACTAATATATATCACTAAAATCAAGTTACGGTGCACATCAGTTTTCCAGAATCAATATATTTTCCTGAAAATACTTTAAAAAGATAGTTTACTTCCATCTTGAATTCCATGGTTATATGGAAACTGTGGCCTTTGGACATTTCAATTCAAAATGGCCGAGTTGGACTGGAGCAGGGCACGATATCAACAAATGTCTTGTGCGCAAGGGGCAGAAAATGGCCCTTGCTGAGACTACTGGAAACATGGCTCTTTCTCAGCCATTAGCTCCATCGACACAGCAAGATGCATGCAGCTTAAAGCTCCCAGTCTAAATAACACAGAGAGCTGGCAATTACCACAGCAGGATTCAGCAGCCGAGCTGCTCCGGCACAGCTGTTTTCTCATTAGAACCAGAAAGTCATTTGCACTCTGGGACTTGAAGCAACATCAACCACGATGCCAGGAGTTTTAAGTTTATCTCTTGCTTTTCTCTATAAAGGAGAAAATGGGAGGAAGAATCGGGGTGATCGCTGCCAGTTGGTCCATAAGATGAAGGGGTACCTGGGACTGTTGATACCATTTGGGTGAAGCATTGAATTCATAAAGAGACAACCCTTTTATGAAAATTATTGGTGAAGCACTGATAAATGGGTTAAATATGTCCTAAATTTTATTATAGTCCTTACTCCAGATGCACACTCAACTGTCAAGAGACAGCTAGCAGCAGCTGACTGTTTAGCTGACAGACAGTGAATCTTTGGATTGCAGACAGAGGATTGTTGAGTTTTACCTCCAAAGCAGGGGTGAAATCCAGCAGGTTCTGATAGGTTCTGGAGAACCGGTAGCGGAAATTTTGAATAGTTCGGAGAACCGGTAGCGGAAATTTTGAGTAGTTCGGAGAACCGGAAGATACCACCTCTGGCTGGCCCCAGAGTTGGATGGGAATGGAGATTTTGCAGTATCCTTCCCCTGCCACACCCACCAAGCCATGCCACGTCCACAGAACCGGTAGTAAAAAAATTTGGATTTCACCACTGCTCCAAAAAGGCCAAAAATTTGATCTTGGGATTCACTAAATGAAAGGCATATGAATCAAACAGATGATAGGTTTTAAATTCAGTCAATATACTGTTGCATTGCATGCAGAATTACACACACACACGCACAGATTACCAGCAATTAAGTTGATGAAAAGCCTGAAGACAAAAATGTATGAAGAATGGTTGCAGGAGTTGAGTATGGCGAGTCTAGAGAAAAAAACATGATAGGGGTGACATGATAGCAGTATTCCAGTATTTGAAGAGCCACCACAAAGAAGGCGGGGTGTGTGTGTGTCAACTTATTTTCTGAAGCACCAGAATGCAAGATATGGATGGAAGGAGAGAAGCAACTTGGAATTAAGGAGAAACTTCCTAACAGTGAGAACAATTCTTGGATCTTGGAGTCCTAGTGGACAACCATTTAGATATGAGCCAACAGCTGCTAAAAGAGCCAACGCAGTTCTGGGCTGCATAAACAGAGGGATAGAATCAAGATCACGTGAAGTGTTAGTGCCACTTTATAAGGCCTTGGTAAGGCCACACTTGGAATACTGCATTCAGTTTTGGTCGCCACGATATCAAAAAGATGCTGAGACTCTAGAAAGAGTGCAGAGAAGAGCAACAAAGATGATTAGGGGACTGGAGGCTAAAACACATGAAGAACGGTTGCAGGAACTGGGTATGTCTAGTTTAATAAAAAAAGGACTAGGGGAGACATGAGACCAGTCTTCCAATATCTCAGGGGCTGCCCCAAAGAAGAGGGAGTCAAGCTATTTTCCAAAGCACCTGAGGGTAGAACAAGAAGCAATGGATGGAAACTAATCAAGGAGAGAAGCAACCTAGAACTAAGGAGAAATTTCTTGACAGTTAGAACAATCAATAAGTGGAACGACTTGCCTGCAGAAGTTGTGAATGCTCCAATACTGGAAATTTTTAAGAAAATGTTGGATAACCATTTGTCTGAAATGGTGTAGGGTTTCCTGCCTGGGCAGGGGGTTGGACTAGAAGGCCTCCAAGGTCCCTTCCAACTCTGTTGTTATTATTATTATTATTAATTAACCGGTGGAACAGAAGTTGCCTCCAGAAGTTGTAGGTGCTTCATCACTGGAGGTTTTTAGGAAAAGACTGGGCAGCCCCCTGTCTCAAATGTTATAGAGGTTGGACTAGAAGACCTCCAAGGTGTCCCTCCCAGCTTTATTCTGATTCTGATTCCTGTTGTTATACAACTTCCTTCCACAACATGACCCTAATTTTGATAGTCTTTCAGAGAATTAATATTGAAACAGTACATGTGGATGATAGTTAGGTCTCACAGTATTCATTAGGGCTTGCTGCCTAACTGAGAACTATTTCTAGCATGGCTAAGAGAAACTCAAGTCGGCCTTTCTAACCAGCAAAGATCAGTAAACTTAAACTTTTAAATCTATATACTGTATATAAAAGCGAAAACCGCTCACGCATCATCGCGAAATCTCCAGAACCGTAAAGCCTACAAGCTTGAAATTTGGCACGTATGTTCCTCTTGGCTTCTAGGTGCTCGCTAAGAAGGGATTTTTCAAAATGACCATTAGTATTCCATATGCAGTATTATATTCACACGCTCTGATGCAAAGGAGTTAGACATTCTATTCCCCCTCCCCACCGGAAAAGAACTCTGTTCCAACTGCCAGTTATATTAGCACGCTCTGATGCTACCTCTTCGCTAAACCGGATGTGGGCGTGGCCAGCGCGTGACTCATCCGGCCTTTGGGCTGGGACATTCTACTCCCCCTCCCTCTCTGTTCCAACTGCCAGCTGCCTTATATTAACGTTCTGATGCTAAAGAGTTACACATTCTTCATTAAGTTTCAGGCTTTAAGTGTCAATTTATCCCATAGTTTCGTAGCCGAAGCACGGGCGTCCAGCTAGTCCCCTATATTTTCGTTTTTAAAAAAAGTGTCGCATTCTCTGTTCGGACATAAGAGGGCAATATTTTCTGTTGAACAACTCTTACCAGTTGATGAAATGTTTTTTGCTTGGATTTGGTGTGGCAGGAGGCGCAATCTGTTCTCTTTTATTGACCCGAGCAGCCTCTACGGGGAAATAGAGAAATCTGCTTTTATTTTTCAAAATGGCAAGTCATCCAGGACTGAACCGGGGAACTCTTTGGCCGCGGAAAGGATGGGTGGGGATAAGGCACAACTGGGACTTAGCTGGCTCTGCAGGAAGGGAATGTGATTCCAGTAGTTACGAATGCATATTTAGGGGGTAGTTAGTTGCTACAGCAGTGAAAGCTTCATAATACGTTTTTAATGTTCACTGAGGGGGCTATAAAACATAAAGGATGAGCCTTTACATATTTGAAAACCCCTTTGATTGACAGTTTTATTATCTCTGAAAGGTGCAAGGCCTTCAACACAATCAACTTAAGGTTTTTTTTTCTCCCTTTCCTTTTATTTTTTTTAAATAGAGAAAATGATATTGCTTTTTAAGTCAAAACGCATAGCTAATTGTGCTTTAATAATTATTTTAAAATCTTTCCATATTCCTTTAATGTCCCAATATTAAACCAAACGATAACTGTGGGGCACTTGAGGACAGTTCAGATTTATGAAAGAGGCTGCTGCGTAACGAGGCTTCGGCGGCCAAACACCATTGTGAGGTTATCATGCAGTCGTAATAAGTCTGTGGCTTGGGTTACGATCCAAATATTCCTTCCAGAGTTGACATACCTTTCTGGCTCAATCCGTGGGCCAGGCAAGGTTCCAGCAATTCTGCAAGGACGGTTTTGTAACCTGAAATAGCAAAATATACCCACCGATCTTAGAACATGTATCTGTGGCCAGCCGGATCAAAACATAGTTTTTAGACTGCATCTAGTAGTCCCTGGGGAAAAAAACAACCCGGAGAAATCTGGACTATTGCTTTTTGCCTATCTCCATTACCGTCTCCCATAGCAAAACAATGTAAAAGAATTCACTATCATTTCAGCCTGTATTTGAAGATACTATTTAGCCAATAAAAGGGACATGGTGGCTCAGGGGCTAGGACGTTGAGATTTGTCGATCGAAAGGTCGGCAACTCAGCGGTTCGAATCCCTAGTGCTGCCGTGTAACGGGGTGAGCTCCCGTGACTTGTCCCAGCTTCTGCCAACCTAGCAGTTCGAAAGCACGTCAAAATGCAAGTAGAAAAAACAGGGACCACCTTTGGTGGGAAGGTAACAGCGTTCCGTGCGCCTTTGGCGTTGAGTCATGCCGGCCACATGACCACGGAGACGTCTTCGGACAGCGCTGGCTCTTCGGCTTTGAAACGGAGATGAGCACCGCCCCCTAGAGTCGAGAACGACTAGCACGTATGTGCGAGAGGAACCTTTACTTTTACCTTATTTAGCCAATAAGTGTCTGTGAATTGCTTAACGTGAGCTAGGGAATATTTTGCCTTTTCCTGCAGTTCCCAGTTGACTGATTGATGGACGGACTATGATCCATTTAGTTGTTGTCAATTCTTAGCTACCACATAGATAGACCTACAATCATCATCATCATCTTTTAATGACCCCGTAATCCCTTGCATCAGGGTGGAGTCTGGACAACTGAGCGGAGCTGAATGTTTACGGGCCGGATGCCCTTCCTGTCGCCAATGCGGAGTTTGTTTTTCCAGCAGATATATTCTCATTTTGCCCAGAGAGAGAAATATCTGCCGCCACCTAGAATCGAACTCACAGCCTCCTGATTGTGAGGTGAGAGCTCCACCTCTAGGCCACCTCACCACTCGTAGATAAACCTATAATAACCGGTTAATTTTTGTCCTCTATCCCTTTTATTGATTACACTTTCCTAGGAACCTGAGCGCTTCTCAATATTATCTATTTACATTAGGTAAAGACTCAGGTTTTTTATCTTCACATTTATGACGACATCCACAATCTGACAATGACTTTGTTCTTAAAATACTTCGCTAGCTTCGCTAAGTTTATTTCTGAGTGTTTGGAAGCAAAATGATTTTATTTAGGTTTGCAGTTTTGCCTTGTTTAGTGTGTGAATCATAATCTGCCATGGAGATTTTTTTGGAGGTGGGGTTTGCTGTAAACATTTATTTTTATTTTTATTTTTTATTTTATTTTGTCACACAGTATATATAAGCATAAGCATGAAATAACTATACAATATATAAGCATATATATATAAGTATGAGTATGTAATAACTATATTAATTGGATATAACGAAAGGAAACAATAGGACAGGAATGGTAGGCACGTTTGTGCTCTTATGCACGGCCCTTAAATAATAAATATAATATAAATATAATATAATATATAATAAATAAATAATATAATAAATAATAATATAATAAATATAAATATAAAATGTAAAGGTTCCCCTCGCACATATGTGCTAGTCGTTGCCAACTCTAGGGGGCGGTGCTCATCTCCGTTTCAAAGCCGAAGAGCCAGCGCTGTCCGAAGACGTCTCCGTGGTCATGTGGCCGGCATGACTCAACGTCAAAGGCGCACGGAACGCTGTTACCTTCCCACCAAATTTTTTTCTACTTGCATTTTGACGTGCTTTCGAAACTGCTAGGTTGGCAGAAGCTGGGACAAGTAAAAGGAGCTCACCCCGTTACACAGCAGCACTAGGGATTCGAACCGCTGAGCTGCCGACCTTTCGTTCAACAAGCTCAGCGTCCTAGCCCCTGAGCCACCATGTCCCCAAATATAAATATATATTTATATAAATATAATAATATAAAAATAATAATATAATAAATATAAATATAAATATAAATATAAATATAATATAATATAATATAATATAATATAATATAATATAATATAATATAATATAATATAATATAATATAATATAATATAATAAATAATATAATAAATAAATGGATGCCATAAGCCTTGGGAAAGGAGATGGTGATCAGTCTTCATACAAATGTGGGTTTTAAACTGGTTGGAGGTATCCAGTGATGGGATTCAAATAATTTAATCAACCGGTTCTCTGCCCTAATGTCCTAATTTCTTCCAACAACCAGTTCGTCAAACTGCTCAGAAAGTTAACAACTGGTTCCCCCGAAGTGGTGCGGACTGGCTGAATCCCACCACTGCAGGTATCCATGCTAGTGTTTTCAGTTCCACATCAGTTCAGAAGGGATCTGATAGAGATAGACAAACAGAATAATTTTAGGGAGCAAGAAACTCAACAGATTTCTGTGGGTTGTGGAGTCAGACGAGTGGATTTGTATTGAAGGCAGAGAGACAACAGATCTACTGTTCGTAGACATGCACGTTGTCCCACTAAAAAAGCTCTCCTGCTATAGGTAAAAAAATTTTTTTTAATTAAATAATTAAATAAAAATTAAAATCAAGCGCGTTGCCCAAGGAAATTAGGGATAATTCGATGATTTCATCTCATTTTCCCCAATTTAATTTGAAAGTGTTTGGGGGGATTATTATTTTTTTATAAATTTAAAAATTAATAGTCTTTGTGTAGATATCCATAACGAATCCCAACTATCTTTTCTTCGTTCCACATGAAATAAAA
The DNA here is from genome assembly GCF_028640845.1 of Ahaetulla prasina. Classification (NCBI taxonomy): domain Eukaryota; kingdom Metazoa; phylum Chordata; class Lepidosauria; order Squamata; family Colubridae; genus Ahaetulla; species Ahaetulla prasina. Next base: position 7,907,214 of record NC_080556.1, on the reverse strand, counting down.
ATAAAAATGGGATTGTTTGTGTAAGATTCCACTTATTCAAGCAAGCTGGGAGGCACATGTTTGCCTCCAAGTTCTGTGTCGGAAGTAAATGTCCAGCTATTCATTCCTCTTTTCATGTGGTTTCTTTAATCCCCCAGATTCAATTTCAGAACTATTTTATAGTTTCAGTTTTACAAAGCAAAAAAAAAAACAAAAAAAAAAAAACCCCTTCCTTTAATGTTGGCATTTTTGAAGGAAAAAAAAAGGGGGGGGGCTTCAATCAAAACATGTGTGGCTCCGTTTTGTGTTGTTGGTTTTTTTTCCCCTTCTTCATTTTACATTAGCCAGATGTAACATGTGGAGAAATGTGCTGCTAAGGACTTCCTGCCACAATTGACACAGTCAAAACGCTCCTGTAGATTTGGCTGTGTTTAAGGTAGTGGGATGAGGTGGCTCAGCGGCTAAGATGCTGAGCTCGTCGATCGAAAGGTCGGCCGTTCAGCGGTTCGAATCCCTAGTGCTGCCGCGTAACGGGGTGAGCTCCCGTGACTTGTCCCAGCTTCTGCCAACCTAGCAGTTCGAAAGCACGTTAAAAAAAAAATGCAAGTAGAAAAAATAGGGACCAACTTTGGTGGGAAGGGAACAGCATTCCGTGCTCCTTCGGTGTTGAGTCATGCCGGCCACATGACCCGGGAGACGTCTTTAGACAGCACTGGCTCTTCGGCTTTGAAACGGAGATGAGCACCGCCCCCCCCTAGAGTCGGGAATGACTAGCGCAGATGTGCGAGGGGAACGTTTACCTTTCCCTTTTTAAGGTAGAGTCCCCCTCCAGAAGGAGTGCTGGCAATGACTTAGAATAAGTTCTACAGCTGCATTGCTGGGTATAAATTTGAAATCCTAGAAGGGCACCGTTTGGAATTCCTTCATCGCCCTATAGCAGGGGTCAGCTCTGGAGCCACATGTACGTAGGAAACTTCTACAAGGAGAAACTCTTAAACACTTTTTCCAGTGTTGAGCCATTTAATAACACCGCAGGCCATCCTGATTGCGGTTTCTTGCTTGTCATACGAAGTTGACAGGACGGTGAAGTGCCCCAGTACATCCACGGTTTTTAAGAACGATTAGAAATTAAAATATTAAATATTTAAAGTCTTAAATTAACGTTAGAGTATAATATTAAATATTAAAAGTCTTGTTTCTCATTTTTTGTGCTTTAAAAGTAAACCTGGCGCATGATTCAAAGCACAATCCCCGGATTTATAACAATATATGGATCTATATTCCATCCAGAATTTAGTTCTTTGATGTACACAGATAGACGAGAATATTTGTAACTCAGGGCTTAAACTAATCAAGAAGAGGGCCGTGAAAATATTTGCAGATCCCTCGCATCCTGGACATAAACTGTTTCAACTCCTACCCTCAAAACGACGCTATAGAGCACTGCACACCAGAACAACTAGACACAAGAACAGAGGCCATCACTCTGCTAAACAAATAATTCCCTCAACACTGTCAGACTATTTACTGAATCTGCACTACTATTAATCGTTTCATAGTTCCCATCACCAATCTCTTTCCACTTATGACTGTATGACTATAACTTGTTGCTGGCAATCCTTATGATTTATATTGATATATTGATCATCAATTGTGTTGTAAATGTTGTACCTTGATGAACGTATCTTTTCTTTTATGTACACTGAGAGCCTATGCACCAAGACAAATTCCTTGTGTGTCCAATCACACTTGGCCAATAAAAAATCTATTCTATTCTATTCTATTCTATTCTATTCTATTCTATTCTATTCTAACTGCGGGGTTCCTTGTGCTCTCTGAGCTTGGTGGTTTTCTGGCAGGCATTTCATTACCCAGCTAGGTAACATCATCATTATCATCATCATAGCATGATATACATATCATTTTATGTATAGATTTCAATCCCATGGGATGTTTGAAGCAAAATTCTCAGTTTTGACTTCATCTACTATAGCTTATAATTTTATGCAATGACATGTACTATTATTGGCATATGGTTCTTTATCCTAGCTTAAAACTTAATAACAATCTTTTGTTATCTACACCAGGGGTAAAATCCAGCAGGTTCTGACAGGTTCTGGAGAACCGGTAGCTGAAATTTTGAGTCGTTCGGAGAGCTGGCAGATACCACCTCTGGCTGGCCCCAGAGTGGGGTGGGAATGGGGATTTTGCAGTATCCTTCCCCTGGAGTGGGGTGGGAATGGGGATTTTGCAGTATCCTTCCCCCAGGAATGGGGGATTTTGCAGTATCCTTCCACTGGAGTGTGGTAGGAATGGAGATTTTGCAGTATCCTTCCCCTGCCACATCCACCAAGCCACGCCCACCAAGCCACACCCACAGAACTAGTACTTTAAAAAAAATTGGATTTCACCACTGATCTACACCAAATTATTTAGTTTGATCATTCATAATTAATGATGCACTGACACTATCACCCCCTTGTTATTATTATTATTTTTTTGCTTTGCTGCATTTGTCTTTGTTTATGTACTTTATTTAAAAATCTCGTTTTTTAAAAAAGTTCTTTCTCGCCTTCCATAAAAACGATCTTTTTACTAGGGAATTAGGAAAATTTGGTGAGACTTGCGCGCTCAACGGATCGAATTTTATTTGCTTTCATGTGCAGCGTTTCTCCGCATGACAGCTCTGTAAAAATCTTGGGACTCCTTATTTTCTCTGCAGTGCAAAAAAAAAAAAAAAAATCCAACAAAAACAAATGATTTTTCTCTCCTTCCTGGTGCCTGCTGTGGTTTGAGGATTGGGAGAGAATTGAAAACAAAAGTGACAAACCGTTCCTCTTGGGGATCTCATCCCGTCCAGCTTCTTTTTATATTCCCACCCTTCCCTTTCTGTAAGATTTCATTGAAGTTGAATCTCCCCTGAGTAGCGGGAACAATTGCAGAATTTTGCGTCACTTTTGGGGATGAAGAAGAAATGATGTTTGGGGAGGGGGGGGCGAGAAAACAAGCAAAAGAGAATTGCAGCTGCAAAGTTTTCAGATGAAAAGCTAATCAAAGGCAGCCCAGGCGGGACATGGCTTTAATCTTTCATCTTCAAAGACGCACAAACAAATATTGGTTGTGTACCATACAGCAGGGTGGCTGGCAACTCCTATCCGCACCAAAATTCTCATAGCTAGTATGGTTGTTGTTGTTGTTGTTTTGTACATTTCCAAGAGTAGCCACCTCCATCCATGAAAAAAAAAGGCGTATTACTACTTCCAAGAGATAGCCCATCTGTTTCTTGGTATCCAAGATGGGCAAAACTGAAGGAGGAAAATTGAAGGGAGGTGGAAAAAGGAATAAGAGGGTCACGGATAGCAAAGGTGGATGACAACCAAAGGAAAATAGCCTTTTGTATTTAGTGTCTATTTCAGTTGTATGCCTTTATTTATTAGACGTGGATTGCCTCCTTGCAGTGCAGAAGGGACGTGGTGGCTCAGTGGCTAAGATGCTGAGCTTGTCGATCGAAAGGTCGGCAGTTCAGCGGTTCGAATCCCTAGTGTCGTGTATAACGGGGTGAGCTCCCGTGACTTGTCCCGGCTTCTGCCAACCTAGCAGTTCGAAAGCACGTAAAAAAAAATTCAAGTAGGAAAAATAGGGACCACCTTTGGTGGGAAGGGAACAGTGTTCCGTGCGCCTTTGGTGTTGAGTCATGCTGGCCACATGACCACGGAGACGTCTTCAGACAGCGCTGGCTTTTCGGCTTTGAAACGGAGATGAGCACCGCCCCCTAGAATCGGGAACAGAACTAGCTCAGATGTGCGAGGGGAACCTTTACTTTTACTGTGCAGTGCTGAAACTGACTGGTTCTTGCACAGTTCTCCTCCTCACCCTGTTCCCTAAACCTCATTGTCAGTATTAACCTTACTTATTGCAATCTTTTCCCCATCAAGGTCAGCTATCTAACAGAAACCACAAAAGGCCCCCCTACAAACTGAGAGTGGGTCCATGTACTAGCTTTTCCCTAATGAGAAAAAGCTGGTTTAGGCAAGGAAGAATTCAATTAGAAGGCTGGAAGAGCTATTGATGGGAATCCGGGTGGGAGAGAAAATAAAAAAATGTGTGCGGCCATTTGAAGCTGGGGAATTTAAAAAGTGTAACATTCCCTCTTACACATAAGGGACACAATAATTAGGGAAGAGAAAACTGACCATAGAGAAAACTTCCCGCTCTTCTATTTTTAATTCCTCTTTCTTTCCACCGATAGACAACAAAGCAACAATTAGACCATTATAACTGCAAAAAGACTCAGCATTGGTCCCTCTTTTTATTCTAGAGACGGTAGCAGGAAACTGATAGATTGAAGCCAAATGGGAAGCTCGACTCAAAACAGATGCAACTATTTACATGGTCGTGGTAAGGCAGGGATTGGGCGCGTATGCTTGCAGTTTGCAATAACACTTCATGCATCTGATGAAGTGAATGGAAGTCCACAAAAGCTGATGCCGTAGCGGAGAGGTTAGCTTTTAAATTGCCACAAGATTTTTTCATCGGTTTGGCAAGTTGAGGTGATGATTATGCGCCATCAGGTTTGGTCTCCACTCTTAGCGGCCACATGGATAAGATAAGTCGTTAGGGGAGCGCGATTGGCATTGAGGATCAAACCCAAACCATTTTATTAAAAACTGATCAAAGTGGCGTCGTATACAAGATTTTAAATGAAACGAGTAAATAATCTGTAAAAGATGGAGGGAGAACAAATACATACATTATTGTTATATTATATTATACAGTACCATTCTCTAGATCAGGGGTCACCAACCTTTAGGATCTCAGGGACCACTAAATTCATAATTTTAAATCCCGTGTACCACTAATACGATCTGCCTAATGACTGGAAGGAAGGGATCTTGGAGGTCGTCTAGTCCAACCCCTTGCTCAAGCAGGAGACCCGATACAATTTCAGACAAATGGCTGTCCAGTCTCTTTTAAAAAGCTTCCAGTGATGTAGCACCCATCGACCCTGTGGAACGAACTTCCCCTCGGACTTCGACAATTACCTGACCTTAGGACCTTTCGCCGCGAACTTAAAACTTATTTATTTCGTATGGCTGGACTAGCCTGATTTTTATTTTTATTGGATGGGTTTTTAAAATTTTGTTATTTTACGGGGGAGTACGTTTTTTAACATTTTGGGCATTTAAATTAGTTTTTTAAGGGATGTTTTTAATTATTGTGTGTATTTATATTTTATCTGCCTGTTCACCACCCTGAGTCCTTCGGGAGAAGGGCGGTATACAAATTAAAATATTATTATTATTATTATTAACTTCCGAAGGCAAGCTGTTCCACTCAATTATTGTTCTCACTGTCAGGAAATTTCTCCTTAGTTCTAGGTTGCTTCTCTCCTTGATTAGTTTCCATCCATTGTTTCTTTGCAGAATAGGTTGACGCCCTCTTTTTTGTGGCAGCCCCTCAAATATTGGAACACTGCTATCAAGTCACCCCTAGTCCTTCTTTTCACTAGACTAGACATAACCAATTACTGCAACTGTTCTTCATATGTTTTACCTCCAGTCCCCTAATTATCTTCGTTGCTCTTCCCTGCACTCTTTCCAGAATCTTAATATCTTTTTTTATATTGTAGTGACCAAAACTGGATGCAAGTGTGGTTTTACCAAGGCCTTATAAACGGGTACTAATACTTCATGCGATTTTGATTCTATCCTTCTGTTAATGCAGCCTAGAATTGCATTGGCTTTGGCGGTGGCTGCACACTGCTGGCTCATATTTAAGCGATTGTCCAATAGATGTTCTTGGCAATTATTGCTGCTGAGCCAAGTTTCACCTAATCTGTAACTGTACGTTTGTTTTTTTCTTGCCTTAAGTGTAAAATCTTGCTTTTCTCACCATTGAATTTCATTTTGTTGGGATAGAGCCCAGTGTTCGAGATCCATCTGGATCCTGAACTCCAGTCTTCCGGGATGTTGGCTATTCCTGCCAGCTTGGTAGTGTTTGCAAATTCCATGAGTTCCTCTTTTATGCCCTCATCCAAATCATTAGGTAGAAAGTTCTAGGGCCAGGATGGCGATCCTTTTGACGTTCCTGCGTGCCGGAAGTGGCACGCGAAACCATCCCGCGAGGTATTCGCGGCCATAGGTTCGCTTGACACTGTTCTAGGACTTCGTTTTGGGCATCCATAATCCCACATGCTGGCCACAGCCCCAAACTGGCTTTTAATATGCATTGAAGGCTATCAACTCCCAAGTATCCAGAGGTTGGCGCTGCTACCTGCATGTCACGCAGAATCTTGGGTAGACTATGGACAAGGCCTGTAATTTAAAGACATGGCAGAATATCAATAAAGCTATTAAAGAAGGGATGGTATTGTCTGGCCCAGAAAGTCGTTTCTGGCCTCTTATACTTCCCCCATCAGCCAAATGAGATAGTAGTTCAGGAAAGATCTATAGGAAACAATTACAGTGGCCACCTGTCCCTGAGGGGCCGCAGATAGACAGCCCCCCCCCTTCTACAACCATCCTTTATTGAGATCTCTGTTAAAAAGTACCTTTCCTGCTAAGCCTAAGTAATTTTTATCTGCTAATCTTATTTATTTAGCTTCTGGCTAATATGCTGCTCCAATTGCTGAAGAGATCCTTTTCTACATGGGGAAGCACATTTGTACGGAAAAGCATGGCATGTACAGGTAGTCCTCGGCTTACGACCACAACCGAGCCCCGAAATTTGTGTCGCTAAGTGAGAAATTGGTTAGGTGAATTCTGCCCCGTTTTATGGACTTTTCTTGCCGCTTCTGTGAACTGAATCACTTGCAGTTGTTACATTAGTTAACCCAGTTGTTTGTCCAGAGAGTTGTAAAAGGTAAATCACATGACCCTGGGGGACACTACAACCGTTGTAAATATGAGTCAATTGTCAAGCATCCAAATATAAATCGCGTACACGAAGCAGAGGACGAAGCAGAAAACGCAACTACCAATGTTGTTTTCCGGCAAAGCCCAAACGCCGTTGCTGGTCTGTTATAAGCCTTATGGGAGGGGCCAATCATCTCTTGGCCTTACTCCCGAGTTGTCCTCTCTGCTTGAGCTGCTCTTGCCTTCTGGCAGCTCTTCTCATGCGTGCATTAGGAACAGGGTCCTCCTGTTCCTCTGCCTCACTCTCTGGAGACTCTGGAATCCGCACCTCACTCCCCGATGTCCCTGGCCCCACCTCAGCCTCATTGCTGTCCGACTCCCTTGCCAGCTCCGTAGGCTGCTGACGGACCACAACAGGCAGATCGTGAGAAACACACAGGCCTAAAGCAACCAGCCAAGCCTTTTACCAGAGATCCTGTCAACACTCTTGCAGTTTACAACTCTATTTGATCCTCTTGGGGTAGGAAGGTTAAGTTTCAGGCATGTTTTAAATTAAGCCGATTGGGACGGCAGTGTTGACAGCCTTCAGAGAGGCATACAGCACAATCGCTTGAGCCTGATCTCCCAATTCCTCCCCTAACCCAGAAAAGGCATTTGCCACTCGGCTACGTGCAAAAAAAAAAAACAGGCAGAGGGGGAATAAAATGTATATACCGAGCCACTTTTCAGAAGTTAGCGCTGATGGCTTCGACGTCGTAGCTACGGTTTGACAAGCCACCAGGTCATCTACACCCGTTCTTGCCCTTCTAGAAGCTCCCAATAAAATTGCTCGCACTTCTGCGGGTTGTAATGTGTGCTCCTCTGCCTGGGGTCAGTTGGGGAAAGTATAATCTCTAACTTGCGTATTGCGCAGTAAGGAAGAACTAAGGAATTGTGCTTGTCATGTATACAGCCACAAATGTACTTCCTAAAGCACTGTTTTTGCATGCCGTGTTCCCCTGAAAATAAGACCTCCCTGGATAATAAACCCATTTGGGCTTTTGGGAGCATGCATTAAAATAAATCCTCCCCGAAAATAAGCCCTCCTCGAACATAAGCCCTCCCTGAAAATATTTAACCGCATGCACAGCCGGTCCCTGCCATTTCCTCTGGTTAGGGAGACAGAGCTGGAAATCAGGTAAGATGGCAAGAGGAGCCCCGTCTTGCTCCACGCGCCCCAAAACAATAAGACCTCCCCGAAAATAAGGCCAAGCGCTTATTTCAGGGTTCAAAAAAAATAAAAATAAGACAGAGTCTTATTTTTGGGGAAACATGGGTAGAATTAATTGGCCCTCACAACAGAGCCATTTAAGACGAGAAGCAGATAAGCTGCTCCGTTCGTTCCCTCCGAAATATAGCACTGATTTAAGTTCTTGGTTATTTCCAGAAGTGGAAGGAATACGTATTTTTTTTATTAAAGGTTATTTCCCTGCTATGGTAAAGGGCCCTAGTGACAGTTTTGCAGTAGCAATAGACTGATATACTGCTTCATGCAGCTAGTCCTCGACTTACTGTGTTTCCCCAAAAATAAGACCCTGTCTTATATTTTTCTGAACTCTGAAATAAGCGCTTGGCCTTATTGCCCTGCGCTCAAAAGCCTGATTGGTCTTATTATCAGGGGATGTCGTTATTTGGGGGGATAACAGGCTACAACAGTTCATTTAGTCACCGTTCAAAGTTAACAGTGGCACTGAAAAAAGCGACTTATGACCGTTTTTCACAGTTATGACCTTTGCAGCATCTCCATGATCATATGACCAAAATTCAGATGCTTGGCAACTGTTCCATTCTTATGACCATTCCAGTGTCCCTTTTGCGACCTTCTTATAAGCAAAGTTAATGGGGAAGCCAGGTTCACTTAACAACAGTGGCAAGAAGAGTCGTAAAATGGGGCAAAGCTCACGTAACAAAATTTCTCACTTAGCAGCATAAATTTTGGGCTCAATTGTGTCGTAAGTCATGGATTACCTGTAGTGCTTTTACAGCCCCTCTCTGAGCAGTTTACAGAATCAGCTTATTGCCCCCAACAATCTGGGTCCTCATTTTACCGACCCCGGAAGGATGGAAGGCTGAGTCAACCTTGAGCCGGTCAGGATTGAACTGCTGGCAGTGGACAGAGTTAGTCTGCAATCCTGTATTCTAACCACTGCGCCACCGGGGCTCCTTTACAATTTAACATTATAAGTGTAAAATTTAGAATTCTTAGCATTCTTAACCATCTTTCTGAGAGACATACAAATTCAAAGGAATCCGGCAGGAAGAAAAATCTGAATGGGAATGACTATATCAAGATTCAGAGAAGTCACCGCTTTGAAAACTCAGCTAAAATACCAGGGCAACTAGGAGATACCAAAACTAGAGTTGGGAAAAGAGACTGACAGGTGGCCATCCATGTTGCTTCTGTGCAGACAGTCTTGTTCTGACCTAGGCTTCCCCAGCAGCACGAAGCCAAGTCCTCGTCCCGATAAACCCCTTTTTATTTAATTTACAGTGAATTCCTCTCCAGCAAAAGTCTTTCCTCTCCCGCAGTCTTTCAAGATAGTTCACAATTACCGACCTTTATCAGGCTATGAGAGCACCCAGGCCGATATCTTTCATTGGCAAGAATGCAGGAATGAACTAATTGTCTCCTGCAAACTCCACTCCCCTGTCGCTCCTCTTTTATTCCCTCTGGGAGGGGCCATTCATCGTCCACCTGTGGCCTTACTCCCAAGTCGACCCTTGTTCTTCAACTGTTTCCTTTGTCTGGCAAATCTGCTCATGCGCACACTGGGAACAGGCTCCAGCTGTTCGTCTGCCTCACCGACGTCTGACTCCGAAGGCAGCTGATAACTGGCATACGGCCCTGGCCCCCTCTCTGCCTCCAATGCAGAGCCCTCATCTGAGTCTTCCCCAGACCAGTGGTGGGATTCAAGTAATTTAACAACCGGTTCTCTGCCCTAATGATTTCTTCCAGCAACCAGTTTGCCAAACTGCTCAGAAAGTTAACAACCGGTTCTCCCGAAGTGGTGCGAACTGGCTGAATCCCACCACTGCCCCAGACTCTAGGACTGGCCCATGTTCCTCCCCAACCTTCTCACTGTCCAAATCTGATGCCAGCTCCACTGGCCACTGGCGGGCCACAACAGGTCTTAAGTTTTTTTCCGTACACACGGATGCTGATATTTTCTATACATTTTTTTCGTGAAGGGTTTTTACAGAAAGGAGAAAATGGGAAGGTTTGCTTCCCAGGGAAAGAAACCGCTGGTGCTTATGCACGCTTGCAAAATGTTCCTCAGCGGAAAAAGTATAATTTGGACAGAAGTGAATTCTGACAGTTTAGGGGAAATACGTCTTTCTCCTTCCCCGCGATTCGTGAAAACATGCTATTATTAATTAAGCCGCACAAATACTAAAGTGCCTTTCATTTCCCCGGCCTTGGCCGCACGACGTACCTCACTGTTCATCTCCTCTTGCAGGATTTTCAGTGTTTTTAACATCAGACTGATGTTAGGTATAATTACTAACTTTGCACCAAAATTATATTTGACACGGCCTGTGTGGGGAAATTAGAGCATTTCAGAGCAGGCAAATTCACCTGGGAAGACAAGCCAAGTAAAAGACAAGGCGGCATAAGAGTGGAAGTAATTTGAATATTACATGGGCCCTCCTGAAAACGCCAGAATCATTTAAATAGCTAGAAAGGATATTTTCCCTAATTAACCGTGTGTGCTCGGCGGTTCATAACAGCCCTGCAGAGAATGGAGGTGGGCTATCCAAGCAGGGATGGCGCATACCCTGCAGGGGGCAGTGGATTACTGACTGGAGGGAGGGAAAGACACCCCCCCACACACACACAAATTGTGATGGGTTAATTGCCACCCCTGCAGCTGTTTGTTCTTCCAAACAGACATTTGTTTCCGCAGGGGACAAGTTGATGCTTCTAGCATCATAGTCTTATGAGCCTTCCATTGAGGACCTGTATACTGCACGAATCAAGAAGAGGGCCGTGAAAATATTTGCAGATCCCTCGCATCCTGGACATAAACTGTTTCAACTCCTACCCTCAAAACGACGCTATAGAGCACTGCACACCAGAAGAACTAGACACAAGAACAGTTTTTTCCCGAAGGCCATCACTCTGCTAAACAAATAATTCCCTCAACACTGTCAGACTATTTACTGAATCTGCACTACTATTAATCGTTTCATAGCTCCCATCACCAATCTCCTTCCACTTATGACTGTATGACTATAACTTGTTGCTGGCAATCCTTATGATTCATATTGATATATTGATCATCAATTGTGTTGTAAATGTTGTACCTTGATGAACGTATCTTTTCTTTTATGTACACTGAGAGCATATGCACCAAGACAAATTCCTTGTGTGTCCAATCACACTTGGCCAATAAAAATTCTATTCTATTCTATTCTATTATAAGTTGAAGGAAAAGATAGGGAAGGTATTGAGTCCGACCCACAGACCTATCAAGACATTCAGAGGTGGCCCTACTGCAAAGAAATGTAACATTGTACTGCAAACTAAGGCATACAAAACCTTTGCTAGACCAATTCTCGAATACAGCTCATCATCTGCCTGGAACCCGCACTGTATATCGGACATTAATACAATTGAGCGAGTCCAGGGGTATTTCACGAGAAGAGTCCTCCACTCCTCTGCTCACAACAGAATTCCCTTCTGCCACCAGGCTTGAAATTTTGGGCTTGGACAATTTAGAACTATGCCGCCTTCGGTCTGACCTAAGCGTAGGACACAAAATTATCTGCCACAGCGTCCTACCTGTCAAGGACTACTTTAGCTTCAACCGCAACAATACACGAGCACGCAATAGATACAAACTTAAAATGAACCGCTCCAAACTCGACTGCAGAAAATACGACTTCAGCAACAGAGGGGTCAATGCCTGGAATGCACTATCTGACTCTGTGGTTACATCCCCAAACCCCCATAACTTTAACCTTAGACTGTCTACTGTTGACCTCGCCCCATTCCTAAGAGGTTTGTAAGGGACGTGCATAAGCACACCAATGTGCTACTGTCCTACTGTCCCCTTTTATTCGTATCCATTTCCTGTATTCATAATCACGTTTATACTTATATCTGTTGTCGTATACGTGTTTGACAAACTAAATAAATAAATAAAAATAAAAGGATGGGTTTGGAGCGCTCTTAAGGAGAGTAGAGCAGCAGAAAGACCAATCTGACCCATGGGGGGGTGGGGGAAAAATCCCTAGAGCCCAGGGGTGAAATCCAGCAGGTTCTGACAGGTTCTGGAGAACCGGTAGCGGAAATTGTGAGTAGTTGGGAGAAATGTTGGATAACCATTTGTCTGAAATGGTGTCGGGTTTCCTGCCTGGGCAGGGGGTTGGACTAGAAGACCTCCAAGGTCCCTTCCAACTCTGTTATTATTATTATTATATTGACACAAAATGACAGTATACACAGCAAATGAGATAACTATGCTGGATTTCGTATCACAGATCACTAGTCAAACACTTCCCAAGCTTTTATTATTATTATTATTATTATTATTATTATTATTATTATTATTATTATTATTATTATTAACTGGCAAATACCACCTCTGGCTGGCCCCAGAGTGGGGTGGGAATGGAGATTTTGCAATATCTTTTGCCCAGGAGTGTGGAGGGGATGCAGTATCCTTCGCCTGGAGTGAGGTGGGAATGGAGATTTTACAGTATCCTTCCCTTGCCAAACCCACCAAGCCACGCCCACCACGCCATGCCACACCCACAGTAGTAAAAAAAATTGGATTTCACCACTGCTAGAGTCCCATTGCTAAAGTCTACCGCTGTTAGCACCGCTGCGTTTTACCGTGGCTCTGAAACATGGTTAATTTTCTCAGGGTCTCCATGCCTGTGGCTTTGAAAAGCCACACCAGATCTCTGTGCTCCCTTCTAATGCGAGAGAATCCACCTGCGAGGAGTTCCATCTCCCTCCTGCCATTACAGCTCCTGTGGTTTCCAGTTCGTTACGTGTTCATTTTCTAATGCAATTATTAGCTTGTGGGGAAAGGAAAAAAAATTAATAAAGAAGCTCTGATTAGCTCTTTACACCACTATTGTTTTGGGTTTTTTTTTTTTAAATGAGGGGTTGGGTTAATTGGGTTCAAGAAGATCCTTGTGGGCAATGAGTTATTTTTTTGGGAGGAGGGGGGAGAGCTGGTTATCGGTGCAGCGATTGGGAATGAAATGATAACAATATTAAGCCGTGCACACGTATAAACATACGCCAGTTGGTTTGTCCCATAGTCTAGATAGAACTTCAGGGAGGGGATCTTTGCTTCTGAGGTTTGGCCAAGGGTGAAATCCACGGGAAATCAGAAAGCCTGCGCCTATTGTTCAATCCATATGGGGCTTCCCATCACTCATAGGTGAGTTTAAAACATCTACGGAACTAGCCACTCCACATTTTACCACTGGGATTTCTGCCAACGCTTCAGGTTTTGTGGTTCATTGCATTACACACAGCCCCCCCCCTTGTCAATTGAGTTAATTCCACAAACTTCGGTTTAGTTAGTTAGCCCATTGGTCAGCAATGTTGTGCAAATGTAAAGTTACCTTGTTTTAATTCCCTGTTTCCAGTTTTATATTGAAGGTATATTATTGAAGGCATCTAGACCAGTGGTGGTATTCAGCCGGTTCTACCCGGTCGGGCGAACCTGTAGCGGCGACTACAAGTTACCTTGTTTTAATTCCCTGTTTCCAGTTTTATATTGAGGTCTCTGGCATCTAGACCAGTGGTGATATTCAGCCGGTTCTACCTAGTTCGGGCGAACCTGTAGCGGTGACTACAAACGTAAAGTTACCTTGTTTTAACTCCCTGTTTCCAGTTTTATATTGAATGTCTCTGGCATCTAGACCAGTGGTGGTATTCAGCCAGTTATATCCAGTTCAGGTGAACCTGTAGCGTCAGCGGCGGAAGGCTCTGCCTACCCGCCCGGACGTCATCATGTCCTGTTTTTGACGCTCTGTGCACTAAGGTTTGAGACCCCTGCCTTGGAGTTTTTCCCAGCCCGTAAAACTCAACCGAGCCTCGTCCAGTGCCCTTGTCCCACAAGCTCTGCATGACTCACAAAAAAACAAAAACAAAAACCCGGGTGCAATCAAGCCTCCATGTTCCAGATTTCCACAACTAGGCAAAGATGGTGGTGGGGTGGGGTGGGGGGTGGGAGATGCAGGAGCAAGGAATTCCAGGCAATTCTTATTAAAAATTCCTCCTCCTCCTCTCTCCCCTTCTCATAATAACCCGTGTAACTGCTCACTTCCATCCCTGACATGCAAGAAAAGGGGAGGCGGGGAAGATTAACATCTCCTGCCAAATGACATTCATGAGGTGTGATTACCGGGTGATAATTACACACTCTTTGCCACCGTGGCTCCCCCCTCTTCTTCCACAGAAGGAATATGTTTGTTGTTTCCATCTTCTTCCCACCAAAGAGACCTTCGGTCCTATACCTGCCACGGACCGAAACGTGTCAGTCGCCTGTGAGCTTGTCTCTCTACCTGCCTCGCCTAATTTTCCGGATCTTTTCTCGCCCTCTGCCTTTGTGTCCCCCTCGCCTTTTTTGGATGTTGTTGTTTTTTTTTTTTTTTGAGAACTTTTGCCAATATCCTATTTTTAAGATAAAGGGGGAAAATGTGCGAGATGCTTGCAGCCGCTTCTCTCTTGCCTTTTTGGCTTGTCCCACTGATGTCCTTTGGATCAGGGGTCTCCAACCTTGGTCCCTTTAAGACTTGTGGACTTCAACTCCCAGAGTTCCTCAGCCAGCTTTTGCTGGCTGAGGGACTCTGGGAGTTGAAGTCCACAAGTCTTAAAGGGACCAAGGTTGGAGACCCCTGCTGTGGATGAAATAATTTTGTCTTCTGTGGACCATATAAAATCAAAAAGAATCGCAGAATCATTGTAACTCTCCTACCCTTAATTTGAGCCTTGGAAAGCTGTATTTAATGGCCTATCTAGCTACTTGGAAAAGCTTGTTGAATTATTTCTCTGCATCTCTGAAACAGGTAATTTTATTCTGGGTTAACTGGAGCTCCGATTTCCAGGTTTGGAGAGGGAAGGGAAAAAAAACCTGTAATAGAATAGAATAGAATAGAATAGAATTTTTATTGGCCAAGTGTGATTGGACACACAAGGAATTTGTCTTGGTGCATATGCTCTCAGTGTACATAAAAGAAAAGATACCTTCATCAAGATACAACATTTACAACACAAATGATGGTCAATATATCAATATAAATCATAAGGATTGCCAGCAACAAATTATAGTCATATAGTCATAAGTGGAAAGAGATTGGGGATGGGAACGATGAGAAGATTAATAGTAGCGCAGATTCAGTAAATAGTTTGACAGTGTTGATGGGAATTATTAGAGTGATGGCCTTCGGGAAAAAACTGTTCTTGTGTGAGTTCCAACCGTTTCAAACCACTGACAAACGTTCAATTTGTTGCATATAGTGGAAACAACTTAAAACACCGAACTGTAACTTGTGGACTTTGTTACATATTCCATATACCTCACTTTCTCATATTTCCCATGCAGTTCCTTCTTTGCAACACTAGATGGCAGCCGGAACCCTTCTGCAGCAGGGTTCTGTCACTGAGATTCTGCTTATCTTTAAGCAATTTCTGCCAACTGTGGACTTAACCAGGACTTTGTGAATGGAATTCACCTGGCACACTGTTTTAACACCACCGTTTAAATAAATTTTATTAGCGCATTTAGCAAAAGGGTTTTGCTGACCTACATTTAAAAAAAACCAAAATATTCTTGCTTTTTAGAATTAGATGGTTGCTGTCGTATTACACTAGTGCTATCTAACCTCCCTTGGTTGGATTCCCATTCATTTCCAATAGCCAGTTCAAAAGGCTAATGCTAACCTCAGTGCTTTGAGGCTGCAGATTTTATTTATTTATTTATTTAAATTTTTATACCGCCCTTCTCCCGAAGGACTCAGGGCGGTGTACAGCCAAAGTTAAAACAATTAAATATACAAAATTAAAATATCAATTTAAAATACATATTCAATAATGGCCAAATTAAAACCATCAATTGACCCAACCTAAAATACCCCATATAAATTACAAAAAGTTAAAATTTGGAAATTTAAAAATCAAGCCAGTCCCGCTTGGATAAATAAATAAGTTTTTAATTCCCGGCGAAAGGGAATGATTTGAATGAATGTCTTAGTACTAAGGTTCTCCTAAAAGCCTATCTTGAACGAGACACACAGTGTTAAAAACCTGCAAATTCTTCTTTGGCTTGGCTCAAAATACTATCTTTTCCAGTACCCGCTTTCCTTTTTTCACTGTTCATCAACAGCGGTAAAAGCAGTAACACAACTCTTTTTCCTGAACATGTTGTTCTTACATCAATCATCCGTGTAGATTTTTTTCTCCTCCCCTATATGGCAGCATTGAAAATATCACGATGCGAGTTTTTCCTCACTAATATTAGCTTTATTTCCTCCTTTGCTGATATTTTCGGACACTTATTTGCAAAAGCAAAGCGATGCCTTTTAAAATGAGATTATAAATTTTCAAGATGTTTTGGGATAGGCTGTACACAAGCTGATCAAGGCAATTAAAAGAAGATGACATTATAATTTGTTTGATGATGCATTTTTTACCAATGTAAAGGGAGCAATTTGGGGCTGGATCCAGCAGCCTGAGAAATTTTGGATTCGTGGGAATTTCTTCTGCCCATTCAAAAAGTCTGTCATCCATCCATCTTACATTATTAGTGCCCTTTCCATACCTTATGTAGGTTCCATATACAGTACCTTGTAGAACAGCTTGCGTCTCCTATCTGTTCATTGTTTCTTGACAGATTTGCGATAGCTGTGGAAATTTTATTAAAACGGGGAGGGGAAAGCTAGGTCAGGTTTATTACCTACAATGTCGTAAGCAACTGAATATTTTGCTTCTCCGTATTTTTGTAACTTTCCTTATATTTATTGATATTTTGCCCCTCCCTGGAGCCTTTCCAAATGAAATGTGAATGTTGTCATATCTTTCTGGTAACTCCACAGTACGTTTTTCAATCATTTTTTGTTGTTTCGCTCATACGATGATTTCTTATTGAATATTAGAAACTATTTATTCTTTTGTAATGGAATTAAGTGCATGTATCATCTGTTCTGCATTTAAAAAGACCTAGAATGTGTTCCAGCCATGCACAATGGAGAGTGACTGCACACAAAACGACTAGACACAAGGAGAGTTTTTTCTCAAATGCCATCACTCTGCTTAACAACTAATTCCCACAACAGTCAAATAATTTACTAAGACTGTATTACTATTCTTCTTCTCTTCCTTACTAGTATCTATCTCTTACCACTTATTGCTTGTATCTTTCAATTTATATTGTTTTTATTTGTTTCCTAGTACGATTTGATAGCTTATTAGTGACCTTGACTATCACTAAGTGTTCTATCTTTCCATTCTCGATGAATGTATTTTATTCTCCTTATGTACACTGAGACCATAAGACAAATTCCTTGTGTGTTTTCCAATCACACTTGGCCAATAAAGAATTCTATTCTATTCTGCAATTTTTTCCTTCTTCTTTAAGTCCTTTACAAATTAGCCCTCTCTTCTTTTTGCTCCTTTTCCGGCTTCTCTCCTCTCCCCTCATGCCATGCAGAGTAACAAGAAACCAAAACCTGTTAAAATGCCGGGAGAGAAGACTTTTGCAAGTCTCTGCTTCCATCCTTCCCTTTAATACCTTTTTTGATTATCTTAGTGAGCAACATTTATATTAAGGCTCCTCCAACTCACTATCTCCATATACTTTACGGTTGTTGTGTAGTGGGAGGTTTTTTGGGTTTTTTTTGCATTTTCTTTTTAAGATAAAAATGACTGCTGATGTTTATGCCCCTGTAATACATTATGTATTATTTTGTTTTAAGCACTGTCTTTTGCAGGCTGACAGTAACAATAAAATGTGAGGATGGGATTTTTAATAAAGACAGAGTAATGTTTCCCATGCATGCCACCAGCCCAATCATCCCCCCCCCATTTTGCTCTTCTAAGCACATTTCAAAGGGCACCTTTTTATATTCCAAATAAAATTAGAGCAAAACGCATTCATTTACTGGAAAAGAGGAGCGTTTGGGTGGTTTCTAATCTCTCCTTCTCTTAAGTGTATTTTGGAAGAGAGATATTTTGCTCCTTTGAGTAATCTGGTGCTGTCTTGTTCCCCCCATCCCCACCCCAACCTTTGACTAAAAATCCTTCATATTCAAAATATCACTAAGAACAGTGGAAATAGAAATACATCTTGGAATTTAATCAAAGCTTTACAACTGCCCTGTAAGGCAGGCCAATTTTTCCCCCCTTTGCTTCCGTGATAATACGATGCATGACATTGAGGATGGACAAATGCAGGGCTGAAATCCAGCAGGTTCTGACAGGTTCTGGAGAACCGGTAGCGGAAATTGTGAGCAGTTCGGAGAACCGGCAAATACCACCTCTGGCTGGCCCCAGAGTGGGGTGGGAATGGAGATTTTGCAATATCCTTTCCCCAGGAGTAGGGTGGGAATGGGGATTTTGCAGTATCCTTCCCCAGGAGTGGGGAGGGAATGGGGATTTTGCAGTATCCTTCCCCACCACACCCACCAAGCCACAGCCACAGAACCGGTAATAAAAAAAAATTGGATCTTACCACTGGACAAGTTGCTGGATTTTGGTTTTTCCCTCAGCTGGCTTCCTATCTCTTTGCTTAGCTATTCCCTTATTTTGTTACCTTTAAACGCCTTTCTGTATTTTCTGTTTAAAATCTTAAAAGGATCTGGCCTGGTAGAACTTGCTCGACCTCATGTGTGATTTGGGAGCTTTCAGGCCCTGGTTTCTGTGCTTCAGGGATCTTAACATTTCTGGGATATCCTTTTAGTTAACAGACAGAAAATAATCTCCTTGCCCGGATTTAATAAGAGAAATGAAAAAAAGGCAGGAATGAAATTAGAGGATGGGAGGAGGGTAGAAAAAAAAATCATTCTTTCATCTCTGTTAATTATATTATTATTATTATTATTATTATTATTATTATTATTATTATTATTATTATTATTATTATTATTATTCTTCGACTAGTGATCTGTGATACGAAATCCAGCAGTTATCTTGTTTGCTGTGTATACTGTCATTTTGTGTTTATTATTATTATTATTATTATTATTATTATTATTATTATTATTATTATTATTATTAACAACAACAACAACAACAACAACAACAACAATATAATACAGCAGAAATCAGGAGCTTGTGAATTCTATTCCCATCCTAGGGATGAAAGTCACCCTAGCTGGGTGACTTTGAGCCAGTCCCTCTCTCTAAGCCCAACCCCACCTCACAGGGTTGTTGTTGTGAGGAAAATAGGAGGAGGGAGGAGTACTAGTTATGCTCTCCACCTTGACTAATTTATAAAAATAATAAAGGTGGGATATAAATAAATAAGCAAGCAAACAAATATATATCGTATTTTTCGCATTATAAGGCGCACCGGACCATAACACGCACATTAGCTTTAGCGGAGGAAAGCGGAGTATTCATCTGGCTAGCGTCCTTGCAGCAAACAATCTGGACAGCTCCAGCACATGGCTCATCAGGGCCCCGCTCTGTTGCACCCACCACCGGTCAACTGAGCAGAGCTGCTGCCGCCGCCAGAGAACACTGGAATACTACCAATCAGCTGTTCTAGGCGGTGGGGATCGCTGCCACCTATCGCTGCAGCTGCCGCTCTTCGTCACCGCTGCTAATCAGTACCACCAGAATACCGCCGATCAGCTGTTATAGGCGGTGGCAGCAAAAAGCAGCAATCGGCGGCTGCAACTCCCATCGCCTAGAACAGCTGATCAGCAGTATTCCTGGAAGCTGATCCAACCGCCGATCAGCTGCTCGGCAGCGAAGGCTCCAGTGTTTCCTGGCGGCAGCAAACGATGGCGGCAGTGACAGGCGGCAGTAAAACCCCCACCACCACCACCACAATATTCGCTATATAAGATGCACAGACATTTCCACCCAATTTTTGGGGGTCTTATAGTATGAAAAAATATGGTAACTAACTAAGTAAATAAATAAATAAATAGGGCCTGTAGATTGCATTTAAAGCTTTAAGCATGCAAAACATCTATAATTTCTTTGTCGTGTGTTCTTTGTCTGCCCTTTGTTTGAAAATATTTGCAAAAATTCAAGGAAGTCAGTAAGATCATCCTAGTGCTGGCTTTTGGCCGACTCGCCGTGGCCAAGTCGCCGCAGGACAATTTGTGGCTGGGCAATTAATCATTTCATTCAGTTATTTGTATTCTTGATTTCCACATTTTCGTTGAAGTTGTTGTATTTCTGGATTGACTTTCTGTATTTTTATTATCAGCCAATTGGTTCCATTGAAATTAATTTAACTTTTGTCTTTGTGGAATTGTCCTGTGGCGAGTTGGTTGGGGTGTGTTGGCCTTGGTAAGTTGACCTCTTTGAGTTGAGTTGTCCCATTCCAGCTCTTGGCCATCAATTGCTGACCGCAATTTGGAGTTATCAGTTACTTTTATTATTGGGGACCACATTTTTGTCAAAATTATCGTAACTCTTGTATTTCTGGATTGACTTACTTTATTTTATTATTACTGGCCAGGGTTCCATTGAAATTAATTTAAACTGTTGTATTTATTGAACTGCCCTGTGGCTAGTTGCCCAGTTGCAAGTTGGCCACAACGAGTCATCCCATTCGGGTCCTCGGCCATCAATTACTGACCGCAATTTTATCACTTTCTGTAGAGTTATCTGCACATAATAAAAGTGACAGCTTATGTGACTCTATTGGAACTCCTCCTACCTGTCCAGTTTTGTTTTTTTAAAAAAAAAACCCTTCCTATAATCTTGGTTTTCCATTCCAGTCATTGTGTTACCAAAATCTGTCGATGGCCATCCTTTTTTAAGCTAGTCCTGAGAGCAAAAAACAAAACAAAACAAAAGCCCTGCTATGCAATTTCCATCCGAGGGCTTCCTTCCTATTTCTTAGTATATGTGTTTATGTGTGAGTGTGTGCGTTTATGTGTTTCAAATAAATAAAAAAGGCATTTGTGTTTTGTGCACGAAGCACTTTTGAGGGCGGCGCAGGGCCCTGTAATATGGAGGTTTATAACCTCCTTGGCTAATGCTGGCTGACACTCTGTTTTGATATCATTACTACATTATACCCACCATTTTTTGAGTGAAAAAATACAGTACTTAGAGAGTCGAAATTCATAAATAAATTCATGTCAAACCGCACTTAATATTGATTTTGTTAGTGTTCAGATTCAATAATAAGGTACTGCGTGCATGAATATTTAAATATAATCATCATTTCTGCATCTCCTAATGGCCTCTGCTCTTCTACACTCAATTTAAACACAATTTAAAAACTATAATGTATTGAAAAATACTAGGATTTAGCAATAAATCACCATTGGGTAACTTCAGGCCTTTTATAGGAGAGCTCAATACCGGCCTCTCTAGGGGCTGCACAATTAGATTCATGTTTTTAAACTTCTCAATTATCCATATACCATAATTTTATGTGAAAGTTACTTTCCCTTCCTGTTCCACGCTGCCCCCCTTTCTTTTACCATCTCCCCCCTCTCACCTCTCCCCCCCACCATGCCTGCCCCATCCCAGATTCCTTCCCAGTAGGTAGCGGAGAAATTGCTAAGTGTCCTTTTAGCCGAGTTAGTATAGTTCTTTAGTTACTAAAGAATCAGAGGTCGCAATCTTTAAACTGAATTAGAGCCATAATCTGCGGAGGGAGAGAAGAGAGCAGCTGACTCACTTGCATTATTTGCCAGTGGAAAGGGAAAAAGAAAAGAAAAGAAAAAAAACAGCGACTCACAACAAGCTTGTTACGGAGCGACCGAATGGGAATCTCGCACACCCTCTTTTAATATTTATTTAAAAAGCCATTTTAGCCCGAATTAAGAGCGCTTCGGGGAAAGTCGCTTCGAGGCAGGGCTTTATATTAGTGTGATTGCCCGGAGAAGAGAAAACACCCTCCTTCCTTCTCAACATACTTAACAGTGTGCAAGAGTTGGATGGGAACTTGGAGGTCATCTAGCCCAACCCTCCCCCTGCTCGCGCAGGAGACCTCGGCTAGGGATTTGAACCGCCGACCTTTCTGATTGACAAGCTCAGCGTCTTAAGACACTGAGCCGTCGGTAAAATGAGGAACAGCGCCTGCTCTTTGGTCCCCAGTGTATATAGGTAGTCCTCGACTTATAGCAGTTCATTTAGTGACCGTTCAAAGTTACAGAGCCACTGAAAAAAAGGGACTTATGATGATAGTCGTGTGATCAAAATTCAGGCGCTCGGCAAGTGACTCCTATTTATGACGGTTGCAGTTTCCCGGGGTCGTGTGATCGACAAACACAACCCTGCGACCTTCTGACAAGCAAAGTCAATGGGGAAAACCAGATTAACCTTAACATCCTTGTGACTAAATTAACAACGGCAGTGATTCACTTAACGAACGTGGCGAGGGAGGTCGTCAAATGGGGCAAAATTTACTTAGCAAATGTCCCACTTAGTGACAGAAATTTTGGGCTAAGTTTTCTGGTTGTAGGTCGAGGACTACCTGTGATTGGCAGAGTTGATGCCAGATCTGTGGAAAGATATATATATATATTTTTGTTTACATTTATACCCCGCCCTTCTCCGAAGACTCAGGGCGGCTTACAGTGTATAGGGCAATAGTCTCATTCTATTTGTATATATTTTTACAAAGTCAACTTATTGCCCCCCCAACAATCTGGGTCCTCATTTTACCTACCTATTCTCTAGGTCTCATCGCTGGGTGCTTTTGTTCTGTGAGAAGACAATTCTTCTTATAATAAGGAAGACAAGCGTGTTTTTCCAAATGACAATGGCATTTCCTGAGGCCCTTTTAATCTCTCATAGGGCCAGTACCAGGGGTGAAATTTAGCAGGTTCTAGAGTGGAAATTTTGAGCAGTTCGGAGAACCGGCAAATACCACCTCTGGCTGGCCCCAGAGTGGGGAGGGAATGGGGATTTTGCAATATCCTTCCCCCAGGAGTGGGGCGGGAATGGGGATTTTGCAGTATCCTTCCCCCCAGGAGTGGAGAGGGAATGGGGATTTTGCAATATCCTTCCCCCTGGAGTGGGGTGGGAATGGGGATTTTGCAATATCCTTCCCCCTGGAGTGAGGTGGGAATGGGGATTTTGCAATATCCTTCCCCTGGAATGGAGTGGGAATGGGGATTTTGCAGTATCCGTCCCCCAGGAGTGGGGTGGGAATGGAGATTTTGTAGTTTCCTTCCCCTGGAATGGGGTGGGAATGGGGATTTTGCAATATCTTTCCCCCTGGAGTGGGGTGGGAATGGGGATTTTGCAGTAGCCTTCCCCTGCCACGCCCACTAAGCCATGCCCACCAAGCAACAGCACACCCACCAAGCCACGCCCACAGAACCGGTAGTAAAAAAAAAATTTGAATACCACCACTGATCAGTACCCAAAGTTTCCTTTCTCTGTTGGAATGTAGAGGATTTTTTTTTAGAAATAAGCAGCATGTTGAATTTGGTATTAGGTGAATAATTTTCATTAATCTGACACCGCACTTCATAAACCCAATGTTGTTATAATCGAGAAAGCTATATTACTTTTGTTGTGATATCGGAAACAATATCTTTTCAACTGAGCCCATAACCAAAATAGTTTCTATGGTTTAAAAGCAAATTTAATAACATTTCTGCAAAAAAACAAACAAAACCAAAATGCGATTGACATTTGGACTCTTTGAATGACCAGTTGAAGGGGAAAAATTTGCAAAAATATTAAAAGCTGAAATGTCTTTTGAGTAGTAGTACCTCGGGTTGGTAGCTGTGTTGTTGGTTTCTTCTCTGAGCTTGGTGATTTGGTTGCAAATATTTTGTTCCCGTTGGAGGCGACATTTTGGTTTGAGCTCGGAGCTCAAACCAACAACATATTAAAAAGTTCCTTGGGATCATATTTTGGGTAAATCTACCGAAATAGGTAGGTCCCTATTGGAGGAGAGCCGAATGTTGGGAACGATGGAGGGCAAAAGAAGAAGAAGGGGACGGCAGAGAACGAGGTGGCTGGATGGAGTCACCAAAGCAGTTGGCGTGAGCTTCAATGGACTCCAGAGGATGGTAGAGGACCGGAAGGCCTGGAGGAACGTGGTCCATGGGGTCGCGATGGGTCGGACACAACTTCGCAACTAACAACACCACCACCACAAAATAACCTTTATTCCACGAAAAATGCCAAGCGCATTTGGCAAAAAATGCCCAAAAAAAGTGCCAGAAGAATCTTATATGTTTTCCACCAGGAATCACGACTGTAAGAATCAGAGGGTTACTTCCAAGTGCTTAGTTAATTCAAAGGGAAATTTAGACGTACCTGTATCTGCCAGAATTGAGGCAACGTGTCTGTAGCTTGAATTCTGGTAGCAGAGTAAAAAGAAAGAAAGAAAAAAAAAACACACCTTCAGGTGGAAAGTAGTTGGTTATCTTTAGTGGGTGTGAAGATCTTCACAAATTGCCCCCTTCCAAAGATGTGTTGAAATGCATCTGGAAGAGCTAATGGGTTGCCTTAAGACCGTGATGGTGAACCTATGGCACACCCTTGGCAGGCACGTGAGCCGTCACCCAGCTCGGTTCCACCGCACATGCGTGCTCGCCTCCTGCTGGCCAGCTGATTTTTCAGGTCTCTGTTACACATGTGGGGAGATGTCTGTGCATGCATGGGGGGGAGGCTGTCATGTGCACATGTGTGGTGGTGAGCGCGGGGGGTGTGCGGTGTGCCCCCCTGGTCTGTTTTTGGTCCCAGGAGGCTGCAGGGAGCCAAAAATGGGGCGGGGGGGGGCTTGCACATGCGCGAGGGGAGGGGGTAACATGGCCATGCATGGGCATGCATGGAGGGAGAGTGCACAACATGGGTTATGCGCACACGTGCAAAGGGGCGAGGCACAGGTGTGTGTGTTGTGCATGCATTACATTATGGGTTTCCGGCAGGCGACGACAAAACGGTTAGCCGTCCCTGCCTTAAGATGAAGGGTTTTTTTTTTTTTTTTGGCCCTTGGAGACATCAGTAGCCTTATCGCAGCCCAATCTTCCCTCTTGTCTCTGACTGCGATCTTTGGAGATTCAGACGAGGCCTCCTCTTAACCCCGTGTTGCTAATATCCTTCAGATCAAATTGCTGGGGTTGAACCTAAAACCTTCTAGTGAGCCCAGTGTGTGTTCTGCTAGCGAGCTCAGGCTGTCAATCAGCGAGAGCAAAATTTACCCACCGGTGACACTCATAAATCAGTCTGCCCACCTCAGAGAAAGAGCCTTGCCAATGACCACTGTCGCCCCCCTTCCCCCCAGTTTTGCCCTTCCAGCAGGTCACTAATAACTCGGGGTCATGCTTCAAGTGTGCCACAAATAGTGTGTTTCCTATTCCCCTCCCTGGGCTGCCCTTGAGGTTCGAAGAGGAAGTTCCTCTTGGCTTTTTTTGAAACCGTGGCTATGAAAAATTGATCACCCTTTGTTGCAGCTTCACTTCTGTCACTTTCCATCCCAAGGTCTGTTTTTTATAGAAAACAAGCTACATTCATCAAAAATGACAGAACACAGACTTAATGTAATCATGTATGGAAACATGAATTGCAAATGTGGAACACAGGCACTAAAATGTATTTTCCATTACTGCCACAAAATGAAATAATCATGAACGTTTTCTCCACAAATGAGAACACACGTAGGCCAACACCTCTAGAAAAACAAAACAAAACAAAACAAAACAAAAAATAGGAAAAACTGCTACTCGCCACCTGCCCTATATCGGCCAGCGTGTAGTAGTGGCTTGAGAATACTTAGTAGGAATTGTGCAAGAACTATGCTTGATACCAGGAGCAAAGACATCAAATGCGCTCCTGCTTCACGAACTCTTTATACGCAGCAGGGTCTGGACCTGCTGTCCCTTAAGTACAGGTAGTCCTCGACTTACGACCACAGTGGAGCCCCCCCCCACCAACGTTTCGGTGCTTAAGTGAGACATTTGTTAGAGTGAGCTTTTTTAGAGTGAGACATTGTTAAGTGAGCTTTGCCCCATTTTACAACCTTCCTTGCCACGGTTGTTAAATGAATCACTGTAGTTGATTAGTTTATTTATTTATTTATTATTTACATTTCTATACCGCCCCTTCTCCGAAGACTCAGGGCGGTTTACAGCCAAGTTAAAAAGACATATACAAAAATTAAAACACAGTATTTGAAATTTAAAAATCTGAAACCATAAGGCCGAATATTAAAATAACAAGTAATAAAACCACTCAATTAAAAAATTACTCTTAGGCCAACCCTGCTCGTTGAAACAAAAAAGTCTTGGAGCTCGCGCTTAAAGGCCCGGAGGTCGGGAAGGAGGCGTAGCCCCAGAGGCAGTTCGTTCCATAGGGTAGGTGCCCCCACAGAGAAGGCTCTTCCCCTGGGGGCCGCCAGTCGACATTGTTTAGCTGACGGCACCCCGAGGAGACCCTCCCTGTGGGAGCGCACAGGTCGATGGGAGGCTATTGGCGGCAGTAGGCGGACCCGTAAGTAACCTGGTCCTATGCCATGGAGCGCTTTAAAGGTGATCACCAACACCTTGAATTGCACGCGGAAGACCACCGGCAACCAGTGCAGCTTGCGTAGGAGAGGTGTTATATGGAAGCTCCGAGACGCTCCCTCTATCACCCGCGCAGCCGCGTTCTGTACCAGTTGAAGTCTCCCGGTGCTCTTCAAGGGGAGCCCCACGTAGAGAGCATTGCAGTAATCCAGGCGGGAGGTAACGAGGGCATGAGTGACCGTGCATAACGAATAATAAAAGTTGGTTAGTTAGTTAGTTAGTTTACCTGGCTGTTAAGTGAATCTGGTTTCCCCACGGACTTGGCATGTCAGAAGGTGGCAAAAGGGGGATCACACATCCTCGGGACACCCTGCAACCGTCATAAATGTGAGCCAGTTGGCAAGCATCTGAATTTGGATCGTTCGTAACTTGTGAGAAGCGGTTTTAACTTTGAGCGGCCATTCAACGAAGTGTTGTAAGTCGAGAACTACTTGTAGTCAGGAATGGGCGGGCCACTGAGACTGCAAAATACTGCAGAGAGGCCTGAAGACCACTACCATGCAGAGTGAGGGGCTGCATTTCATGGGCAGGTGCACCTTCATGCATTTATTTGCGCCAAGGGCTGGATTTAAGCAAAGGTAACCAAGATTGTTGTTGTTAGTTGCAAAGTTGTGTTTGACCCATCGCAACCCCATGAATCCTCCAGGCCTTCCTGTCCTCTTCCATCCTCTGGAGTCCATTTAAACTCACACCAACTGCTTTGGTGACTCTATCCAGCCACCTTGTTCTCTGTTGTTCACTTCTTCTTTTGGCCTCCATTGTTCCCAGCATTCGGCTCTTCTCCAGGGAGTCCTTCCTTCTCATTAGGTGGTGAGTTTCCTCTTCAGGATCCAGCCTTCTAAAGAGCAGTCAGGGTTGATCTCCTCTAGGACTGATCGGTTGGATCCCCTTGCGGTCCGAGGGACTCGCAGGAGTCTTCTCCAGCACCAGAGTTCAAAGGCCTCCGTTCTTTGGCGCTCGGCCTTCCTTACGGTCCAACTTTCACAGCCAAACATTGCATTGCAACCAAGATAACTGTTCCCAAAACTGCTTTTTTCAAGAGGCAACTGGGCTTCCTTGTTTTTCTTCGGCTCTGATAGGTGATGTTGCATCCAGTTTCTTTGTCAGCAGTGAGTACAGGTGACTCAGCAATGGTTCTGGAGCAAGAAGGAGGCGTCTTAACTAATCCCTGGGGGTTATTCGTGGGTTATAAAGGAAGAATTCCTTGCCGTGCAAAAGAGAATGAGGTGTACTACTATTTAGCAGGCAAAAATGATGCACGGCCCACTTATAAAATCACTAATCCTGCGAGTGTGTATCTGGCTGTGAGAAAAATTAACCAGTAGAACGACTTGCCTCTGGAAATTGTGGGGTTCTCCAACACTAGAGGTTTTTAAGGAGAGGTTAGACAACCATTTGTCTGAAGTGGTATAGTGTCTTCTGCCTGAGCAGGCGGTTGGACTAGAAGACCTTAAAGGTCCCTTCCAACTCTGGATTAGAATGCAGTATTGTAGGCTTATTTCTGCCGACTGCCGGCAGTTCGATCCTGACCGGCTCAGTCTTCCATCCTTCCGAGGTCAATGAAATGAGGACCCAGACTGTCAGGGCAATAGGCTGACTCTGTAAACCGCTTAGAGAGGGCTGTAAAAGCACTATAAAGCAGTATATAAGTCTAAGGGCTGTTGCTATTCTCTTACTGCTTGGTTTTCATCCCCCATACCTTGCTGCTGGGTGTCCCCATAGCCACCACTAGGGGCATTGGTGATCCAATGTGGGGAATTTTAGCGAATTCTCCCTTGGATAGCATGGAGGAGAAGGATAACCTTATGTCAAGCAATCCAGCATAGACTGAAGACTGCTAATCCCTGATCTAAAATTGCACTAGAGCCACTTAGCTTCTCAGCAAGGTATAAAAATATCCCCTTATTTTATCTGAATTCTTTACGACGGCTACCCACCTTTGCATTTCTATACGGGGGCACATCTGTAGCAATGGCATATAATCTTGATCGGGCTATGAGTGAATTCCTGAACGTCTGACCTGAGGAACAATTGTCGGGGGAGTTAAAAAGGCATAAAATGGAGAACCAAGGTAATATTTGTCACAACCAGCAGGGGGCACCGAAGAAAGGGTTTTTACAAACTCCGTGGGTGGGTTGGCCTTACCATACGCCTTGGGCACCAGTGGAAATGGGGCAGAGAAAGATGGCATTTCCAATCCTTTCCAAAGTGTGTTTTTCTCCTTTGGTGAGAACTCAGTATAAAAACGACACAATGTAAATAGCTTCAAAACTGGGAGGGAAGGGAGAAGAGAGAGAGATACACAAACAATCTTGAAAAAAGTTTTCTGACACTTTTGTGTCATTCAGCTAATGGTGGGGGAGGAGGAGGAGGAAGAGAAGAAGAAGAGGAGGAGGAGGAGAAGAAGAGGAAGCGGAAAAGGAGGAGGAGGAGGAGGGGAAGGATAAGGAGAAGAAAAGGAAGAGGAAGAAGGAAGAGGAGGAGGAGGAGGAGAAGAAGAGGAGGAGGAGGGGAAGAAGAGGAGGAGGAGGAAGAAGAAGAGGAAGGAAGAGGAGGAGGAGGAGGAAAGGAGAAGAAGAGGAGGAGGAAGAAGAAGAAGAGGAGGAGGAGAAGAGGAAGAGGAGAGGAAGGATAAGGAGAAGAAAAGGAAGAGGAGGAAGAGGAAGAAGGAAGAGGAGGAGGAGGAGGAGAAGAAGAAGAAGAAGAAGAAGAAGAAGAAGAAGAAGAAGAAGAAGAAGAAGAAGAAGAAGAAGAAGAAGAAGAAGAAGAAGAAGAAGAAGAGGAAGGAGGAAAAGAAAAATTCCCACTGTGGCACATCTTTGAGATATTTGCCTGTAGCTTTTTAAATTGTCTTCAGATACTTCCACTCAAAAGTGGAAGCAAGAAGCGGAAGCGCCGGTTGGTCATACGCCCGCTGAGGACACTTTTTTTAATTTTGGAGAAGGGACGCTTGTTGATGCGTAAGATTTTGCTCCAGATTATCTTCTTGTCCCGGTATTCAAATCAGCGGTGCTGCAGTTTTGCCGGCTGGTTTTGCCCTCCCATTCAAGACAACTGACGACAAAAACAGAAGTCTTGTCTGGCAATCTCACCGGATTCCTGGAAACGAAGGGTTTCTTTGATGTGCTGTTTGAGACAATTCACAGTGGCTGATGCTTCATCAAGCTGAGGTCTGGACCGCAATAATCCCTCACCCCTGGGCCTGATCAGAAGGGGTGAAAACAAGCTGCTCCTCATTCCTGCCAACTCTATATTTTATCTTTTGGTCCAGTGGTGGGTTTCAAAAATTTTTTTTTTACTACCGGTTCTGTGGTTGTGGCTCGGTGGGCGTGGCAGGGGAAGGATACTGCAAAATCTCCATTCCTACCCCACTCCAGGGGAAGGATACTGCAAAATCCCCATTACCTCCCGATCAACTGGGACTTGGGAGGCAGCGAATAGATGAGGGCGGGGGCCAGGCAGAATTGTTATTACCGGTTCTCCGAACTGCTCAAAATTTCTGCCACCGGTTCTCCAGAATTGGTCAGAACCTGCTGAAACCCACCTCTGTTTTGGTCCCCAGCGATGGGGTCCACGGAAAGGGGTTTTTCTGTGGACCAAAGGGGCGTGCGACTTCGCGCCCTGTCTGCATCCCACGGATGGGCTTGAGCTTGCCTATCAGAAAGGTCAGCAGTTCGGTGGTTTGAATCCCCAGCGCAGGTCTCCTGGGTGAGCAAGGGGGGGGTTGGATTAGATGACCTCCAAGGTCCCTTCCAAATCTGTCACTGTCAGACTTGTTTGCATGGCCCAATTTCTCGCATGCTGCAGCCCAGGGACCAGGGGTTGAGGGCCCCTGCTCTCGTGGGCCCTTGACATTTCACCCCTACTTGGAGTTTGTTTGTTTTTTAAATGGTAAATAGAATAGAATAGAATAGAATTTTTATTGGCCAAGTGTGATTGGACACACAAGGAATTTGTCTTGGTGCATATGCTCTCAGTGTACATAAAAGAAAAGATATGTTCATCAAGGTACAACATTTACAACACAATTGATGATCAATATATCAATGTAAATCATAAGGATTGCCAGCAACAAGTTATAGTCATACAGTCATAAGTGGAAAGAGATGGGTGATGGGAACGATGAGAAGATTAATAGTAGTGCAGATTCAGTTAATAGTTTGACAGTGTTGAGGGAATTATTTGTTTAGCAGAGTGATGGCCTTCGGGAAAAAAATGTTCTTGTGTCTAGTTGTTCTGGTGTGCAGTGCTCTATAGCGTCGTTTTGAGGGTAGGAGTTGAAACAGTTTATGTCCAGGATGCGAGGGGTCTGCAAATATTTTCACGGCCCTCTTCTTGATTCGTGCAGTATACAGGTCCTCAATGGAAGGCAGGTTGGTAGCAATTATTTTTTCTGCAGTTCTAATTATCCTCTGAAGTCTGTGTTTTTCTTGTTGGGTTGCAGAACCGAACCAGACAGTTATAGAGGTGCAGATGACAGACTCAATAATTCCTCTGTAGAATTGGATCAGCAGCTCCTTGGGATATGTAGAGATATGTAGTCAGGGCTGTATACAAGCAGTACATAATCTATTCTTTCTACATAGCGTCATGCTTTCCAGAAGGGGGCACTTTTCTCCCAGGAGTAAAAAAAAAAGTTTTCTTATATTCAATCACTTTCCAGTCTTGTACACCTGGGCCCTTTTTTTTTTTTTTTAAATTTCCTTGGCCAACTTCAGTTGCATAGTGCCAGCACAGAGTGAAATATTAAGACAGGCACCTGAAATTCAAAGTGTTTCTTTAATTAATGGGTGGATGCCACAAGATGATCCAATGCAGCTCTTAAATTAATCTTAATTACATGGATTTTGAAACTTTGGCATTAGCCAGCTATACAAAATATGTATTTCATAACCCTAGAAATAGGAGAAAAAGACTGCCACAGCAAAGTTGGCTGATGATGTTATCGCCCTCGTTGGCTGGGGGTGTCATCTGGGTGTGTCTTGAGATCTAATCTGAAGGCTCAAATTAATTTGCTCCTGCAAATATCAAAACAAGCTCTCCCCCTGCCCCTCCCCCTCCCCATTCAGATAGGGCAGAAATGATTCTCAACCATAATTTCTGAGTTTCTGCAACTTTTCTATGACGTTTTACGCCGATACGGTTTGTGGGGGGGAAAGCGTGAAAAATTTCAGAAGTTTGGCTGAAGTTTTACATTTTAATCCCTGCATGCTTTCAAAAGAACTCTATAGCCACCTGACCACTGCAAGGTGATTTAATGCCTATCAGTTCTCTCACTCTTAAATCTATGTAGGTTAATCGCCTATTCCCCATCTCCCTCCCATCTCAACCAGTTCTGCCATTAAGCAAAATGAGGCAGGTGTAAAGATTGGATCCTGGACTACCTCCCCCACCCCTGCTTCCTCCTCCCAGGTCAAATGGATTACTGTCTGGAGAGTTGGAAAGTAAGAGGGGACATTCCAATTGCCAGCTTTGAGGTGAAATTCTACAAGTTGGCTTTCATATAGAGCAGGGGGTCTGCAACCTTAAACACTCAAAGAGCCATTTGGACCCGTTTCCCACAGAAAAGAAAACACCGGGAGCCACAAAACCTGGGTGGGCATGGCCAACTCAATGCCACTCATTTCCACTAGTCACATGACACCCCCCTAGCCACGCCTACCCAGCCGGTCATTAAGGCAGAGAACCGGTTATTAAAAAACACTGGGAACCACAAAACCCTTTTGACATCACTACCTCCCTCCCTCTCTCTCCGCATCTCTCTATGTCTCTTTCTCTCCCCCTCTCTCTGTATCTCTCCGTCTCTGCCCCAGCCGCTTCTCCATCCCCTGCCGTCGCCCTTACCTTCTCAGGCCAGGCGAGGAATGACTGGGAGGGGAGGGCAAAGGGCAGGGCCAGGCAATAATGGGGTCATCCGACAATGAGCCACAGCAGAGAGCCCAAAGAGCCGCATGCGGCTCTGGAGCAACAGGTTGCTGACACACGCTATAGAGCAACATCTAGTTGACTTTTGCTGAGCCAAGAAAAACAAAACATTAACCCGAATCAAGCTTCTGTGATATTTGGATAGGAGACTACAGTGAAATTCAAGGCTACAGGCTAGACTTACAAGTCAAAAACAATATTCTGAAGGAAGATGAAGATGTATCTTTGGTTTGCCCGAACCTGTAGCTTTTTAACTACCGGTTCACACAAACCGGTAGCTTTTCTTTTACTATCGGTTTGCCTGAACCGGTAGTTTTTATCACTACCGGTTTGCCTGAACCGGTGCGAACTGGTACTATTTCACCCCGATAGGAATCCTAACACAGTGGCCCCGTAATCTTTTGGGCACCAGGGACCAGTTATGTGGGGAGAGGTTTTTCCATTGACCGGAGGGGGCGTGGTTTCATGTGCTGCCTGCATCCCACTGATGGGGTTCACTTGTTTGTGGGGTCCGGTTTCTGGCATGCCGTAGCTCAGTGCCGGTCCTTGGACCAGGGGTTTGGGGACCCCTGCCCTAACAGTCGTTCTTCTTATAAAAATGTATCTGCTGTCCAAAATTCAAGATGTAAAGGTAAAGGTTCCCCTCACACATATGTGCTAGTTGTTCCCGACTCTAGGGGGCGGTGCTCGTCTCCCTTTCAAAGCCGAAGAGCCAGCACTGTCGGAAGACGTCTCCGTGGTCATGTGGACAGCATGACTCAGCGCCAGAGGCACACGGAACGCTGTTCCCTTCCCAACAAAGGTGGTCCCTATTTTTCAACTTGCATTTCTTACCTGCTTTCGAACTGCTAGGTTGGCAGAAGTTGGGACAAGTCACAGGAGCTCCCTCCCGTTACACCGCACTCGGGATTCGAACCGCTGAACTGCTGACCTTTCGATCGACAACTCAGTGTCTGAGCCACTGAGCCACTGTGGCAGTATAATGGACGGGGTTTCTCCTGCTGGAAGAGGTGGAACAAAAGCTGTCCTTTTGGGACCTCCCAGAGTATTAGCCTTTGCCAACTCCTAAATAGATTGTGGAGCATAGAGATAGATCCTCTGGGAATGTTCACTAGAAATGTGCTTGATTCACCTAAACAGCCTCTGGACAGCCTTTAAGAGAGGAAACCAAGAGGCCCCTCTGGTGCCACAAGGAGACAGCCTAGGGGACCAGGCTAACCGTATGCACACACAGGCTCCTTCAAGCAAACAGACCCTTAAAAGGAATTCCATTGATCTGACTGGAAGGTGCTCGTTGGTTTTCCCCTACAGAAAAGCAAAGGAGAGGTGAAGCGTTGCGCGACCTGTGCAGGGCTGGATTAACTCCGCGTGTCCTGCAAATAGAAGACCTATCAGTAATTCAATTATTTCCCAGGACAATAAACTGAGCATTTCTTACAGTAAAGTATATGCACCAAAGACAAATTGGCTTGTGTGTCCAATCACACTTGGCCAATAAAGAATTCTGTTCTATTCTATTCTAACCAGCATTATTCTATTCTATTCTATTCTATTCTATTCTATTCTATTCTATTCTATTCTATTCTATTCTATTCTATTCTATTCTATATTTCTATCCTATCCTATCCTATCCTATCCTATCCTATCCTATCCTATCCTATCCTATCCTATCCTATCCTATCCTATCCTATCTTATCCTATCCTATCCTATTTTGTATTCTCTATTCTGTTCTATTCTATTCTATTATTCTATTCTATATTTCTATTCTATTCTATATTCTATTCTCTATTCTATTCTATTTTATTCTATATTTCTATTCTACTCTACTCTATTTTATTCCATTCCATTCCACTCCACTCTACTCCACTCCACACCATTCCATTCCATTCCATTCCATTCTATTCTATTCTCTGTTCTGTTCTGTTCTGTTCTATTCCTAATTCTTATTCCTAATTCTCTATCCTGTCCTGTCCTGTCCTGTCCTGTCCTGTCCTGTCCTATAAAAAATGGTGCTTGTTTGTTACCAGATGAAACTATTCCAAAACAGGTTTAAAGACCAGTGCCTCTGCAAAAGCGCATTGGCCCCTCTACCACAGAGGATGTGATGCCATATGACAGAAGGAAAAGGGGCTGCCCTATTTTATAAAATTAGGTATGAATAAGTGTGTGTGTGTGCTGGTATATAAATGGAAGTCTCAGCTATAGCTGGCAGTCACCATTTCCTTCAGTAGAAGTCAAGTCCATGGAGCAGTGGATCCATAGATCTTGAAAGATGACAAATATGCATACCTGTACAAAGACAGATAGATAGATAGATAGATAGATAGATAGATAGATAGATAGATAGATAGTTAGATGATAGATAGATACGATAGGTAGGTAGATGATAGACGATAGATGATTAGATAGATACAGTACCTACGGTAGGTAGGTAGATGATAGATGATAGATAGATGTTAGATGATAGATAGATAGATAGATAGATAGATAGATAGATAGATAGATAGATAGATAGATAGGAAGATAGGGTAGGTAGATAGGTAGGTAGGTAGGTAGGTAGATTATCTAGATAGATAGATGATAGATAGGTAGGTAGATAGATAGATAGATAGATAGATAGATAGATAGATAGACAGACAGACAGACAGGCAGGCAGGCAGGCAGGCAGGCAGGCAGGCAGGCAGGCAGGCAGGCAGGCAGGCAGGCAGATAGGCAGATAGATAGAACTCCTACTATAGGATTGTCTCCGTACATACAAGAAAGACACTATACAAATAACAAGTTCCCAGAACTTTAAGGATTCATGATGCTGTCATTTTCCACAATACAGGTTAATTTCCCCAATTCCCATGATTTCTGAGCAAGTGCATAATGCATTTCCCCCCCTAAGGCTTACCCCTCTAATTCAGTGCAGCATTGTAATTTCTAACATGCGTTTTTCTGCTGTTAGAACTACTATTACTTGCTACAAAGCTGTTTCCCATTTTTCGCCGAGAAAGACGTGGAAGTACCCTTTCATTAGCAGTGAGTTTCCATTGAATGAATAGGCTACACGTTGCCTATCTTGTAGGTGAAGGTAATTAAAACTGGAGTGAAAAGAAAATATTGTTTTGCTCTAGTCGTTTAGAAGTGAGAAGTTGCATAGCAATTCTTGCTAGGTGTGGAAAAAATGATCCGGTCGCAAAACTGGTTCTCATGAGTCTTATTCAAAACTATTTAGGAGAAATATGTCTGGGTCCTTATTCATGGTGCTATTTTTTTAAAAAAATCTTCTTTCTTCTTCTACATACATTGTTCCCTCAAATAACTCTGCAAGATAGCCTACTGCTGTTAGTCAAGACTGGCCTTGAAGACTTATCAATAAGTTCAAGAATACCGTGCTTTCCTGATCTTCTTTCATTATGACAGACAGTCCCTGAGAAACGAAGTTGAATGAGGAAGCTGGGGTGTTTGAAAGTAGTAAAGGTGTCACTGTAATAACTCTTTTTTGGAAGGGATACGCACAGTGGTGGGATTCAGCCAGTTCGCACCTATTCGGGAGAACCGGTTGTTAACTTTCTAAGCAGTTCGGAGAACCGGTTGTTGGAAGAAAGCTTATTTTATTTTTTTCCACTTCACAGGGCTAATCCTGTAAGGAAGGCAGGAAGGAAACATTCTGGTGGTGTTTCTAGCCTCATCTTTATTGCCCTGCTTACAGAAACTGCCTCCCTGGTTTAACCCTGGTTTAACCCTTATTACATTGTAACCGCTAAGGCGAAGCGCCCGTCGACCTGAGTGATGTTGAGTTGGCCACGCCCACACGGTCACATGACCAGCAAGCCATGCCTATCCAGCTGGTCATTAGGGCAGAGAACCGGTTGTTAAATGGTTTGAATCCCGCCACTGGATACGCAGCCTCTCAAATGCTCATCCGAACTTCAGTCAAAGAGGGAGACTGTTGCCCCCCCTGCAGGCAGGAGAAGCAGCAGCATCAGAGGTGGCATTCAGCTGGTTCCTATCGGTTCAGTCGAACCGGTAGCGGATATCGTGGCTGGCCCTGCTCACCCGCTCCGGCTCTATGCCATTCTATTTAGGCACGTTTTCGAGGCCAGGCGCATGCGCGGAAGACACGCGAACAAGCAAAGCACATGCGCGGAAGGCACACACGTGTAAAGCAAGCGTGCGCGCGTGCGGGGAGAACCGGTGGTAAGAATATTGGAAACCCACCGCTGAGCAGCATGCGCCAAATTGCGCTGAAATGCAGAGTTTACTTTTAACATGCAACTGGGCCCATTCTGAGTAAGGGGAATTTAACTTTTGTCCTGAATATACTCCAAACTCTTTGCAAAGTGGCTTCACTGTTTTCTTCCTCCTTTCTTCTTACACGCCCTCCTGGCATTCTTCGTCGACACTGCTTACCGAAACCGCAGGTCCCGCTTAGGCAGCTGGACAAGACTGTATAAAACCCATTTTTAAAATAAATAGATGTGAATTCAATAACTCAAGAATTATTGAGCGGCGGGGGGCAGTACAATAACTGATTTTTTTTTGTGGGGTGGGGGAAGAGGCCGTGTTCTCTTAAGCTTTTCGTCTCTCAAAATTGCTTTGGGTTCCAAAACATTCTAGAGGTGTGTAATTTCTTTCCGCCCGGTATTTGGCGTGCGTACGCTGCAGACGTGTTCCAGCCTTGTGAATCTTCCTTTTGTTATTTGTGTGGGCAAGGTATGAGGTATGCATGAGGTGAAAAACAGCTGCTGTGCTTAATCAGTACACCTCACCTGTAATTAAGGATTATAAGGCGATGATCCTCCTGGAGAATGCGTAGAGCACCAAGTTTTGGCCAAGGGAGGATATTTGGGGAACCTTAATTTTATAGACCTAAGATGTTGGAAATGACAAAGGCTGCCAGTCAAACGTGCCACAGACTATGATCCCTTCACAACCGCACAGAAAACCATTTTGGGTTTCAAGGGCAGATAGACACACAGGTGAAGGCAGGGGCGGAAGCGTGCAATGAAGGGCTTTTTCAAATATATCACGCAGGGAAGATTTACGAGGGAGTAGCCAGGGCCCATTAATAGATGAGGAAAGCGGCTGAAATCAATGGCTAGCCTAAGTTGTCCTGAACTACTTAATGTTTTCTTTTTTTAATTGGTTTTTAAGAAGAAAAATATATACAGCCAGCCTACGGGCCATTAGGAAGTAGTGGAAACCTTGGCGCTTAGGTCTTTGATGGAAGGCCTGCGAGAGAATACTTGGAAGAGAGTTTGATAGCTGCAAATCAGCATTGCAAATGGATATACGTCCAGGGTGCATTATATAGAGAAGGACAAACCTCAGAAGTACTTGAAGGCTGTTGTAAGAATCCAACTATATGCATGATAATGTTTGTCTGTAGCAGAAGTCCAGAAAAGATCGTTGGATATTAACCTTTATTTATTTTATTTATTTGTCGAGTACGTATTAGATAATATATATCGGTAAGAAGCATGAATTGAATACATAAAATGAATACAATTAAAGGAGACATTAGGACAGGGACGGTAGGCACGCTGGTGCTCTTATGCACGCCCCTTATAGACCTCTTAGGAACTGGGGGGGGAGGTCAAAAATAGCCAGTCTTAAGGTTAAAATTTTGGAGGTTTTGGGATGAGACCACGGAGTCTGGTAGTGCATTCCAGGCATTGACCACTCTGTTGCTGAAGTTGTATTTTCTGCAATCGAGTTTGGAGCGGTTTACCTTATGTTTGCATCTATTGTGTGCTTGTGTATAGTTGCCGTTGAAGCTGAAGTAGTCATTGACAGGTAGGACATTGTAGCGGATGATTTTATGAGCTATGCTTAGGTGGCGTAGTTCTAAATTGTCTAAGCCCCAAATTTCAAGTCTGGTGGCATAAGGTATTTTATTGCGGGTAGAGGAATGGAGGAGTTTTCTTGTGAAATATTTCTGGACACGTTCAATTGTATAAATGTCCGATATGCAGTGCGGGTTCCAGACAGACGAGCTGTATTTGAGAATTGGTCTAGCAAAGGTTTTGTATGCTCTGGTTAGTAGTGTAATGTTACCGGAGAAGAAGCTACGCAACATTAGGTTTACAACCCTTAATGCCTTTCTGGCGATGTTGTAACAGTGGGCTTAGATCATTTGATACGAGTTCTCCAAGGTCCTTGACAGAGTGAGGGTCATCTACAAGGTCATGTCCACTCAGTTTGTATTTTGTGTTCTGATTCCTTTGGCGTTTCCTTTTATGTGGTAAACATTATCTTTCTCAGGTCCACTGTATCGGGGTAAGGTATAGAGACAGTAAAATATTAAAATATTAAAATATTAACCAACACTATACCTATCAGGTTATTGGAAAGAGATTTCTTTGCTCCTCAACATAATACAGTGAATTGGATTCCGTAAGAGTCTTATGTAGGTAAGGGATGCGGTGGCTCGGTGGCTAAGATGCTGAGCTTGTCGATCGAAAGGTAGGCAGCTCAGCGGTTCGAACCAGTGGTGAAATCCAATTTTTTTTTCTACCGGTTCTGTGGCCGTGGCTTGGTGGGCATGGCGGGGGAAGTATACTGCAAAAACTCCATTCCCACCCCACTCTAGGGGAAGGATATTGTAAAATCTCCATTCCCACCGCACTCTGGGGCCAGCCAGATGTGGTATTTGCTGGTACTCTGAACTACTCAAAATTTCTATTACCGGTTCTCTGGACTGCTCAAAATTTCCATTACCGGTTCTCCAGAACCTGTCAGAACCTGTTGGATTTCACCTCTGGTTCGAACCCCTAGCACCGCGTAACGGGGTGAGCTCCCGTGACTTGTACCAGCTTCTGTCAACCTAGCAGTTTGGAAGCACGTAAAAAATGCAAGTAGAAAAATAGGGAACACCTTTGGTGGGAAGGGAACAGCGTTCCGTGCGCTTTTGGCGTTGAGTCATGCCGGCCACGTGACCATGGAGACATCTTCGGACAGCGCTGGCTCTTCGGCTTTGAAACGGAGATGAGCACCGCCCCCTAGAGTCAGGAACGACTAGCAAGTATGTGCGAGGGGAACCTTTACCTTTAAGAGTTTTACATAGGAATGGATTCATGAGGTTGAAAAGCCAGCTGTGATTTTTGTAGCTGGGTAGAATGAACAGAAGGGGTATTAGCATGTTCACATCTTGATATATTTTCAGTTCTCATTTCCTTTTCATTTCAATACTTTCTCCAAAAAAATTAGACTCCTTATATAATCTTGGAGTATTAAAGACGTGAATTTGCGTGCTACGGTATCATCTGTGTAAGAGACAGCCTTCCTTAGATGTTTCGACTGGGCCTAATTGCTTTACCAGTAAGCATCATTTCATGCGCAGAATTATGATATACCGACAAAAATTTGACAGTGTAGTATTCAGAATTGCATTCCTAAAGGCATTCCAGAATAGCTTGGTCCATCCTTTCTCCTGAACTCCGGCGGCTTATTTCTACCCTGTCTTGGTCCATGTATAAAGAAGGTTTGTTTATTCAAAATACGGTGCAGCTACAAGCTGTGGCAACTAAAGATCTGTTCTCTCCTAGCACAAAAATTTCAGTGTGCTTCACTGTGCTTTATAATAGTATAAATCTGACGCCTGAAACAGCTTGCTACTTTCTCTTTCTAACAGGAGCATAGGATGTGTAAACTTGGGGGTTTTGCTGGAGCGGCCTTAGTTATACTCTCCCTCCTGTCAGATTACAGAGTCCTTTTGCCAGCGGATGCTGTCCTCCTCTTTCTGAAATTAATTTTCTTTTTATCCTTGACCGGTACATAGCTTCAGTAATCCTAAAAGTCCAACCTCGGGTAATTGTCCAGAGATTCACTCTGGTACCCATTAGGCTCCTATCCCTGCGTAGGGTGTCCCCTCTTTGACCTCACTGATCAATACTTCTGCAGTCCGGTTCATGCATTTCAACTCGCTAAATACATCCACTGCCTTTCCTCATCTCCTTCCCTCTTCCCCCCCTCCACCCCGCCTCTTGCAACCTTTTTGTAAATGGACCATTCTGACATTTGTCTTCAGGAAGGCTCTTGAGTCGGTTACCGCTTTTTGAAATATATAAGGAAGGACAGAGAGACGAGAGAATGTCTGGAGCAGTTTTAAATCTTTCGTTTGCAAAAGTGTGCGTTTGAATATTTCAGAATTTACCTATCAATTAATTGACCGGCAATTAATAAGTATGAAATTCTGCCACAGTTTCCTTCTGACCTTCAAGTCCAAGAGTGTCTTCGTATCAAAAGGGAACCTTGTTTCCAGCCTTTTTTTGCTTCCAGTCTTCCTTGGCTCATCTCTTTCGAAATGACAAGCAGAATAAAACAAATTTTGTAACGAATAAACCAACATAGTTCGGTTCTATCGTCTTCTTTACCACAGGGCCTCGCAGAAAGCACCTGGAAGAACACAAATGAAACTTTGGGAGTTGGTATGAGAGGATGACAAATGAAACTTTTATTTAGTACAATCCAGGACCAAGGAAAACCATAGATCCATTCCTTGAAAAACCATCTTAGCTGATTTTCTTGAAGCTTCTCTATTGACTGATCTTACCTGCAGTGTTGGGTTAGTCACAGGGTTGAAAGGCTCCCGGTTCGGACTGGATCGCCCAATCCGGTAGTGATGGCGACGGGTGGTTCGGAGAACCGGTAGCAAAAATCCCTGCCTCTCCCTACCCATGCCCACCCGGTTGCCCGATTGCCGGCTTCTTTCCAGCTCGCTTGCTTTTCCCGCCCGAATGGTAGGAATAGGTTGTAAAAAATGCTTTTAAAAGATTAAAAAAAAGGGGGGGGGTCTGACGATCACAGCTGAATTGCACGATTGTCAGAGCCTTTTTTTTTAACTTTTAAAAGCATTTTTTTACAACCTATTCAACTGAATAGGTTGTAAAAAAACGCTTTTAAAAGCAAAAAAAAAAAGATCACGCTCAACAGCTGATCACACACCCACCCCACGCTGTTCTACGTACCACATGCCTCCTTTTGGCGTGCGCCGTACCCGTGCGCGCTCACCTCGCATTTGGTGCGTGGCACGCACTATGCGTGTACCACGTGCAACACGCATGCGCAGCTAACGAACCGGCACTAAACCGGTTCAGATTTCACCACTGCTTAGTCATCATCATATGGTCCACACAAGGGGTGAAATCCAGCAGGTTCTGGAGAACCGGTAGTGGAAATTTTGAGTAGTTTAGAGAACGGGCAAACACCACCTCTAGCTGGCCCCAGAGTGGTGTGGGAATGGAGATTTTGCAGTATCCTTCCCCCAGGAATGGGGAGGGAATGGAGATTTTGCAGTATCCTTCCCCTGCCATGCCCACCAAGCCATGCCCATAGAACTAGTAGTAAAAAAAAAATTGAATTCCACCCCCCTGTGAAGGATCTGGGGTAATAGATTTTTACTGCCCTGAACTATGTGAGATTTCCTAGTGTGTAAGAATCATTTTGTACCCTTGCCATTTTTTTTCTCTCCTGCTAACATGGCAGCATTTAGCCAGTAGATGTTATTTCAAAGGGTATATTAACCTGCAGGCATTAACTTTTATTAGCTCTTTGGACATTTTGGCTTTGAATTTCAAACGATGGCTTAAGGAATTGGCATGCTTAGATCATTTGACAATAGACTGTTTGGCCAATGCCAAGCTGCAGAAGCTAATTACCATCACCAAATTAAGAGACAAAATGAGAAGAATACCACTAAGCCGGGCTGAAAGGAAGTAAAGCAAAAAGTTTTCACGCAGGGACTATTATATTTTTAATTGTTTTTATTTGCCGTCTGATCGTAGTAAGACGTGTCCATGAGTTTTGCCTAACTAGTTTTTAAATCATGGTTAAAAAAAAGAGAGAGAGAGAGAGAGAGAGATAACTCTTCTACTTTTGATGCTGTAGCAACTGAAGGCCAATTTTTCCTTCTTTAATTCCTTGCTTAAAGACGCTTTAGAAAAATTCTCATTCTTTCTTCAATTGTTGTTCCTTTTCGGCTGGTTAAATGACGATTTTTAACTACTGTGGTTTTCTTCCCGCTCATCTGCCCACGAACTTGCAGAAGATTAAATTCATCATTCATTTTTTATGGTTTTTATACAAAGTGATGTTTTATGTTTTCAGATAGACTGAGGTCATACTTTAACAGAAGAAAAAAAAAGAGAGAGAGAGAGAGAGAGAGAATGTTTTGCATTTAAATTGAAGGCAGGTCCACTCCATTAAGGAGAAATTATTTGGTTCATGTTAAAAGTCTTAAAAGTATACAAAATAGTATTCGGGTAAAAACCGAGAGATGTAATTGTATGTAATATCATAAAATAATCAATATGGCATTACATTATTTCTCACTTCCCAGTTACAGCTTAGGTGGTGGTGAGCTTTTGCATATTGATGAGGTGAAAAGGGTCACCTGAAATCTTACAGACGTGGATTTACTCATGGTTATATTTGAACATAAGATTTTTTCCCCCCCTTTTCTTTTAGCTAGAGGGATAACATGGTAGCTGAAGCCGTAATTGTGGTAGGTCTATTTCTGAATTTAGATGATCCTATCAGAAGCAAGGGCTCAGGGGCTAGGACGTTGAGCTTGTCAGTCGAAAGGTCGGCAGCTCAGCTGTTCGAATCCCTAGTGCTGCCCTGTAATGGGGTGAGCTCCCGTTACTTGTCCCAGCTTCTGATAACCTAGCAGTTTCGAAAGCACGTAAAAAATGCCAGTAGAAAAATAGGGACCACCTTTGGTGCGAAGGTAACAGCGTTCTGTGCGCCTTTGGCATTGAGTCATGCTGGTCACATGACCACGGAGACGTCTTTAGACAGTGCTGGCTCTTCGGCTTTGAAATGGAGATGAGCACCGCCCCCTAGAGTCGGGAACGACTAGCACGTATGTGCGAGGGGAATCTTTATCTTTACATTATCAGAAGCAGGGGTGAAATTCTCCCGGTTGGGATCGGATTGGCCGATCCGGTAGCGACGGTGATGGGCGATTCAGAGAACCGGTAGCAAAAATCCCTCCATCCCTGCCCATGCCCACTCAATCGCCCGCTTGCCGCTTCCTTCCAGCTCGCTCGCTTTTCCCGCCCGAATGGTAGGAATAGGTTGTAAAAAAAAAATGCTTTTAAAAGGTTAAAAAAAAAAGGCTCTGACGATCACAGCTGAGCCGCGGGATCGTCAGAGCCTCTTTTTTTTTACTTTTAAAAGCATTTTTTTACAACCTTTTCAGCCGAATCGGTTGTAAAAAAATGCTTTTAAAAGTAAAAAAAAAAGATTGCGCACCACAGCTGATCACACACACACACACACACACACACACACACAACACACGCTGTTCTACTTCCCCCATGCCTTCTTTTGGTGTGCACTGAGTACACACACCTCACATTTTGTGCATGCTGCACATGTGCACGCATATACACAGCGAACTGGTAGTAAACAAGTTCAGACTTCACCACTGGATAACACAGTAGCTGAAGGCGATATTGTGGTAGGTCTATTTCTGAATTTAGATGATCCTATCAGAAGATGATCCTGACCAGAGAAGCACTTCTTAGATTAGCCACTCAATTGTGCACCTCTCGGAGCAGAGCAAATGTTTACTTGTCAACAACAATAATAAGCAGCGAAGGGACGTAAGTAGTTCCCATTCATTCATGT
Organism: Ahaetulla prasina; assembly: GCF_028640845.1. NCBI lineage: Eukaryota > Metazoa > Chordata > Lepidosauria > Squamata > Colubridae > Ahaetulla > Ahaetulla prasina. The sequence continues at coordinate 7,863,111 of NC_080556.1, read as the reverse complement.
CACTTATGATTTCACTTCCTTTCAGGTCTAGCCAAGTTATTGGGCTACCCGCAATTGAGCAGCGATAGGTACTTTCTCTTCCCAATCCCGATGAGTCAAGGGACATAATACCTGTAAGAGAGGGGTGACATGCTACCGGTTTGGGGGAGGTTCCCCCGAACCGGTAGTGAAAATGCTACTGGTTCACCCCGAACCAGTAGTAAAAAAAAAAAAATGCTTTAAAAAGTAAAAAAAAAAAAAAAAGTTCCGACAATCGCACAACACAGCTGATCCTTGGAACTTTTCTTTTTTTCTTCTTTTTTTTTTTTAACCACCGGTTTGGGCAATAGATAGTAGAAAAATGCTAACAAAAAGTAAAAAAAAAAAAAAAAAGGTTCTGACAATCAGCTGTGCCACCATCATGGGAATTTTTTTAAAAAACTTTTTAAAGCATTTTTTTTTTTACTACCTATTGTCCGAACCGGTATTTTTGTGTAAAGTGTGAAAGTTTGTTTTTGAGCTCTCTGTGACTCTGAGGTTTTCTGCTTGTTGCAGGGGGCCGTTTGGTGTGAAGCCCAGCTGCTTCTGCATTGTGTGCGAGTCAGTTGTGTAGCTTTTGTGTTATTTTTGTGTAAAGTGTGATAGTTGGTTTTCCCAGTCACATGACCACCAAACCACGCCCACAGAACCGGTAGGGAAAATTATTGAATTTCACCATTCCTATTAAGACCAGCCACATTATTTTGGCACCCTGCAAAAAAAAACAAAAAACTATTTTTTTTAAAAAAGTCTGTCTTTCCTGACCCCTACTTCCTCTGCAGTGCAGAATGTCTACAACAGTTTGATTCCCAAATGTTCCAGATGCTGCTTATGTTTGCCTTATGTGGCTTATGGTTTCCAAAGCAAACCCATTAAAAAATACTCCCTTTTCCCACCAATCCCTCTGAAGAGAACCAAGGAATTAAGTGAGGAAAAAAAAGCCAGTTTCACCTGTACTTCCAGAGCTGTGAGCCCTGGTTGGAAAAGCATTTCAAGGATTCTAGGAATACTGGAATTATAGAGTCGGAATGACTATAGCTACGCCAACAGTTCTTTAAAGTTTGTCCCAAGTTCCTCTCTGCACCATTTTTTTTTTTACTAAACAGAATCGAGGCAGGGTTGTTTGGAGTTTAGAAAAGTTTCTCTTGGATGAATAAAGGACTTATCTCCATATTAATCCAGCAATGTGTTTTGTCCACCTACGAATCCGTAGTCATGTAAGCGCAAGGATTATTACCTAACTTACTTTTAAAAAGGCGTTCATTTATCAATTCAGAGTTGTGGGGGGTAGAGAGAAAGAACACAGAAAAAACAAACAAAACTTTGTACCAACTGCCTCACTACGGATTTCTTTCCCTTTTTGTGGTTGTTGCCCTCACATTATAGGGTTTCAAAGTGCCGATAATGAACCCCACCCATGAATAAAAAGGAATGAGCATAATATATTTTAATATTTTTTTTCTTTTAATGCAATACTGGTGCACTACTCCACCCAAATAAATACAATTATCTTATAGAAGAGATTTATTATTATTATTATTATTTTTTAAGAGAAAGGAGATCATTGCTGGAAGGAAAATGTGGCAACGAAGCATTTGAGGCAGCCCGGTTTTTTGTCTTCATAAGGAGTAGTTCCTATTTCAAATCTTTCTTATCTGCTACCAAAATATCCTTAGGTGGCCTCTGGTGAGCTTCCGTGCTTTCTCTTGGTCGCTGCAGATCGCCCTGGCTCCTTGATCACCAAAGTACTCTCGTTTTGAGCGTGATATTCCATGTTTTCACGGTCTCGATGAATTGTTACTCCTATGGCAATCTCAGAGGGGCATGCTGTGGTGGCTTGATCGAAAGGTCGGCAGCTCAGCGGTTCGAATCCTTAGCGCCGCGTAACGGGGTGAGCTCCCGTGATTTGTCCCAGCTCCTGCCAACCTAGCAGTTCGAAAGCACTTAAAAAAACACAAGTAGAAAAATAGGGACCACCTTTGGTGGGAAAGTAACAGCATTCCGTGCGTCTTTGGCATTGAGTCATGCTGGCCACATGACCACGGAGATGTCTTCGGACAGCACTGGCTCTTCGGCTTTGAAACGGAGATTAGCACCACCCCCTAGAGTCAGGAACGACTAGCACGCATGTGCGAGGGGAACCTTTACCTTTACCTATGGCAATCTCAAGTCGTCTTCATAACATCGTTGGGCATTATTACAGTTTCTCAAGATTTTGCCCGGTCCTCCCTTGATTGCATTCGACACCAGCTTCTAATTTTCAGTAAAACGAAGCAGGTGTTTTCAAATGCATTTGTGAACAGTGTGAGAGTCAAAGCATCGCCTTTGTACCACTTTGAGTGTTTCTGCTCTTTGATGTTTTGACGTGAAAGCTGCCTTGGAAAGAGCAGGTTGAAGATACCTGGCAGCATGCTTGCTGAGCGTAGAAGTCAGGCCCCGAAGCAGGAGATAAACTACCCGGGTGCATTTTTGGAAATGGCCACACAGATCAGGTCTCTGTTTTGATTGCAACCACTTAAAGGCTCCTAGGCCCATTTGGGCCCCCTTACATGGGTCAATTTCATGGGGGTAGGGAGGCGGAAAGGCAGGGAATGACGCTTTGGGGTTATGTCTTCTTGACTTAATAAGATACAGCCGTGGTAATGCAGTGGTTAGAATGCAGTATCGCAGGCGAACTCACTGCTCGCTCCAGGAGTTCGATCCTGACCGGCTCAAGGTTGACTCATCCTTCCGAGGTGGGTAAAACGAGGACCCAGATGGTTGGGGGGCAACAGGCTGACTCTGTAAACCGCTTAGAGAAAGAGCTATAAAGAACTGTGAAGCAGTATAGAAGTCTAAGTGCTATTGCTGTTGTTTTACAGCCAATATTTCTGCACTTCGTCTGTTGTCCTTCCGATACCACAAAAAGGGAAAACTTGGAAGGAGCACAAAAGTTGTTCTTTTAGAGTTTGCAGGCTGGGGAAAACCAACAGCAGCACAAAATGGCAACAAGGTATTTCCAGTTATATTCACATTCACACGTTAACATTTGTGTGTGTGTGTGGGGGGGAGAATCTCAAAAGTGAATTGAATCGTTTCATTAAACGCTGGGGATGAATTCTAGATGCGCGCCAAGTTTCGCTTAAGACTTCCATGTTGCGGGTGTCCACTCCGCTACCCGATGGATCAATAAGGGATGGTGTGCAGATCAGTGGTGGGATTCAAATTTTTTTTAAACTACCGGTTCTGTGGGCGTGGCTTGGTGGGCGTGGCTTGGCTTGGTGGGTGTAACAGGGGAAGGATCCTGAAAAATCTCCATTCCCACCGCACTCCAGGGGAAGGATACTGTAAAATCTCCATTCCCTCCCCACTCCAGGGGAAGGATACTGTAAAATCTCCATTCCCGCCCCACTCCAGGGGAAGGATACTGTAAAATCTCCATTCCCACACCACTCCAGGGGAAGGATACTGTAAAATCTCCATTCCCACCCCACTCCAGGGGAAGGATACTGTAAAATCTCCGTTCCCGCCCCACTCCAGGGGAAGGATGCTGTAAAATCTCCATTCCCACCCCACTCCAGGGGAAGTCTACTTTAAAATCCCCATTCCCACCTCACTCCAGGGGAAGGATACTGTAAAATCTCCATTCCCTCCCCACTCCAGGGGAAGGATACTGCAAAATCTCCATTCCCTCCCCACTCCTGGGAGAAGGATATTGCAAAATCCCCATTTCCTCCCGATCAGCTGGGACTCGGGAGGCAGAGAATAGGTGTGGGCAGTGCCAGTCAGAGGTGGTATTTTGCGGTTCTCCGAACTACTCAAAATGTCTGCTACCGGTTCTCCAGAACCGGTCAGAACCTGCTGAATATCACCTCTGGTGCAGATAGATGAGAGAATGAACTTCTGGGGAGACCCGAAAAGCTTCTGAGGGTTTTTGGGAAACAGGAATGTGGCAGAAGACACTAAAGTTGGTGGCCACATTGAGAAAACCAATCTTGGGTGGGGCATAGCAGGGAACTGCTGGGGTGTAACTCCCAAGTGTAGGCGGAAACGGAGCTTGAGAAGAGCAGCGGTATGGAATATGTATTGGGATCATCCCAGGATAAAACAATGCATGATAATGCGTAGAAGAAGGAAAGAACAGAGATTGTTAGATTGCGATCAAGGTGCAGATTATGATAATAGATTCGTGGGATTTAGTAATAACGTTCTATAGGCCAATTTTGATAAGAAAACGAAAAGCTATTCCTTATGGAACGCATCAAACAGGGTTACTGATTGTTCGCTGAGTCCTAAGCAGACCAGAATGGAGGAGGATAATAATTTAAATTCATATCCAGGCACATCTTTCCTTGGACAATCACTCTCTTATCTGCTTAATTGACTGTATTGGTATATTCTCAAGAGAATTGGCCAAGAAGATCATTGAGAAACTTCTTTTTTAAAAAGAAAAACAAAAAAACAGGAAATGAAATTTATGAAATTTAATCATTAGTGTTACGTTGATGGTTTATGGACTGTGTCATCAGAGTGAAAGAGTAGCTGAATGGATTTTTAGTCAACTTCTACCGTGTTTTCCCGAAAATAAGCCCTCCAGGAAAATAAGCCCTCCCCTGAAAATAAGCCCTCCAGGAAAACAAGCCCTCCCCCGAAAATAAGCCCTCCAGGAAAATAAGCCCTCCCCTGAAAATAAGCCCTCCAGGAAAATAAGCCCTCCCCCGAAAATAAGCCCTCCAGGAAAATAAGCCCTCCCCTGAAAATAAGCCCTCCAGGAAAATAAGACCTCCCCTGAAAATAAGCCTCCAGGAAAATAAGCCTCCCTGAAAATAAGCTCCAGGAAAATAAGCCTCCCTGAAAATAAGCCTCCAGGAAAATAAGCCTCCCTGAAAATAAGCCTCCAGGAAAATAAGCCTCCCTGAAAATAAGCCCTCCAGGAAAATAAGCCCTCCCCTGAAAATAAGCCCTCCAGGAAAATAAGCCCTCCCCTGAAAATAAGCCCTCCAGGAAAATAAGCCCTCCCCTGAAAATAAGCCCTCCAGGAAAATAAGCCCTCCCCTGAAAATAAGCCCTCCAGGAAAATAAGCCCTCCCCTGAAAATATTTAAACGCATGCACAGCCGGTCGCCGCCATTTCCTCTGGTTAGGGTTAGGGAGAAAGAGCTGGAAATCAGGTAAGATGTCAAGAGGAGCCCCGTCTTGCTCCACGCACCCCAAAATAATAAGACCTCCCCAAAAATAAGGCCAAATGTTTATTTTGGGGTTCAAAAAAATATAAGACAGGGTCTTATTTTCGGGGAAACACGGTATTTCTGGTTCCATGATCTGGAGGCAAATATGAAGCCACTCCTACTTTGCTCCGTCTGGTCCGAACCGAAGCTTACCTGGGGACCTTCCTGTTCAAGTATCCTTTAGATCAGGGATCTCCATCCAGGAAGGCTGAGGAATTCTGGGAGTTGAAGTCCACAAGTCGTAAAGTGGCCAAGGATGGGAGACCCCTGCTTTTAGATTCAATGGAGGAAGCCCAGAGCTGATAAATGTAATGCTCATCTCGTACACTATTCAATTATTTACACAAAATGTACTGCAGTGTTCTGTAGAACTTTGGAGAAAGACGCCACAAATTACGCACCGTTCTTCTACTGACTCCTTTGGCATTCCCAGGAAGCAAAATGAGGGTGAACGAGCTGAAATTTCAAACCAGACAAGTCGCTGTGTGTAGGAGGTCGGTTTCTAAGATTAGAATATAGTTTGTTTTGGGATTGGAGCTGCACTTTTTGCTGCGAGGAAGTCTGCAGTTTTGCAGTGTTTTAGTAATCCCAGATGTCAGGCATGTCAACAAAATTCCATTTCGTGCATTAAGCAGCAGCGGTTCCTCAGCTACACAAACTTTACCATCATTATATCCCAAATTAAAAAAAAAAAAATATACAACAACCTACCATTGCTTTCTGCGGTGCTACCTTCGAGGTAGAAAGCAGCATTCAAACTGCTTACCAAAAATCGAATTGCGCATATGGGGAAAAAGATCAGGATCGATTACCAGTAGTTTTCCCGGACAACACGTAAGATTTTAATGTTGACTTTGACAGTCCTAAACAGCTTGGAATCATACTATTGAAGGGACCATGGTGTCAAGGTTCCAGAAATACCTCTTCTGCGTAAAATAAAGACTCAGAAGCATTTTTCCCTTTTCCTCTCAGAGTCCTTTACTAGCATGAGGAGACTGGCACACGATGAATGCAATTCCCAAAACTGAAGTTCCGGATTCGTTTCCCCAGTTATACAAACCCCAATAGTCCCACCCCCCTGACCCCTCTGATAGTCACACGGTCCCACGTTCCTCCAGTTCATTCGAGTAACTTCTTGCCACTCTTCCTGCAGACGTGAACGCCATCCGACCTTGACCCGTTGAAGAATGCTACCCTATCCCTCAACCCCCCCTCCTCCCCTCAGGATAAAAATGTGGCAGCGTCTGGAAACCTAAAGTTTGATATGGTTTCCATGCCTGACACATGGGCCCTTTTGTGTCTCCACTACTCAGGAAAGGAGGCGAGATGGTTACCTTGGCGGCTCTCTAGCTGGCTCAGTGGCTAAGACGCTGAGCTTGTCAATCAGAAAGGTCGGCGGTTCGAATCCCTAGTATAGGTTTCCTGTGTGAGCAGGGGGTTGGACTAGATGACCTCCAAGGTACCTTCCAACTCTATTACTGTTACTTCTTTAGCCTCATCCATTTTGTCTGAATTAACAGAATAACAGAGTTGGAAGGGACCTTGGAGATCTTCTAGTCCAACCCCCTGCTATACCAATTCAGACGAATGGCTGTCCAATCTCTTCTTTAAAAACTCCCAGTGTTGACAGCATTCACAGCTTCCGTAGTCAAGTTGTTCCACTGATTAATTTGTTCTAACTGTCAGGAAATTTTCTCCTTCGTTCTAGGTTGCCTCTCTCCTTGATTAGTTTCCATCCATTCGTAATTACTTTTATTAAGCTTTACCTGTAGTATTAATTGTTTACTTTATTCATTAAACATGAAACTCAGTCAACTGAACATTCAAAAAGGCATCACAGATACCATTGACTGGTGCTGATGGTTGATACGGGTTGCTGCCAACGTCCCAGGTATCAACCAAGAACCTTCTTAAGATGTACGATGTTCTGAGTAGCGCAGTTTTTTGCAGTTCCACTGGTGTTATTGCAGGAAGCTGCAATTTGTTGATGTATCTTATAAAATTCTTGGACATGGTACGAAGTGCCCCGATGACAATGGGCATCACTATGACATGTTTCATCCATAGCCGCGTAGTTTCGATGGCCAGGTCGCGATATTTCATGAGTTTTTTCCAGCTCTTTTTCTTCGACTCTGGCATCTCCTGGTACCACGATGTCAATAAACTGTACGTTTCGGTTTTCCACAACTGTGATATCTGACGTGTTGTGTTCCAAGTGACGATCCGTCTCTATTCGAAAGTCCCACAAGATCTTCACCTTCTCATTTTCTATAACTTTTTTTTACTTTATGATGATGATGATAAAACAAAATCAATTTGAATAGACAGTGGAATGGAAAGAAAGGGAAGCTAAGGAAAATGGGAAATGCCACACACCAGGAAGACACGAAGGAGGCATCGTACCCGGGAATTGTTTCCTGCCCACTGGGGTCGGGTGGGCAAGAACGGGTCTTAGAAATGAAAACTTTGAAAACAAAGCCTCTGGTGGCTCAACAGACTAATGCAGTCTGTTATTAACAGCAGCTGCTTGCAATTACTGCAGGTTCAAGTCCCACCAGGCCCAAGGTTGACTCAGCCTTCCATCCTTTATAAGGTAGGTAAAATGAGGACCCAGATTGTTGGGGGCAATAAAAGTTGACTTTGTATATAATATACAAATGGATGAAGACTATTGCTTAACACAGTGTAAGCCGCCCTGAGTTTTCGGAGAAGGGCGGGATATAAATACAGATAAAAAAAAAGTGTGTATTTTGTTATTCAGAGCTTGAATTGCTGCCCCCCTCCCCACCCTCCCGCCCCGAGTTGTTTTCTGCTGTGTGTAACTCTGCAGTGTTAGTGATGTGGCTGGAACGGAGACAGGCCTTCCATTTATTTTAAAATTTAGTTTTCATTCTCGCTGCCATAGGTCATGCTAGCTTGGGTGATTGGAATGAATGTCCCAAACACTGGGCCGGGGTGGGGGGAGGCCGGGGGGGGGGAGGAGGATGGCGGGCATCGAGTTGTCCTTCCTCAGGTTAGAGACTCGAGTTCAGTTTTCAGTCAAGTGTGAAGCTCATCTTTCGCACATAATCTACTTCACAAGGACAATGTCAGGATAATAATAAAGTATATAACAAAACGAACAATAGATCCCATTTTGCAAATCATGAGATTGACACGAAAAGTTATATAGGGTGTAGGGGATTTAGTCAGCACCTTCTACCTTATTTAACCTCTGACCCTTTTCACTCGGCTTTGTCCACACACCGTCCATTAGTCACTGCTGGCTTGTAAGATTCTAGAATTGGAGGCTGGAAAGTGCTGGGACTCCACTGCTAGCATCGTAACTGCAGATCAAAATTTAAGCCTTCCTCAGCTAGCGGTGTGGTTGTCTAGCAAAACGCACAGTGCGTAGTGAGGGCATGTCTTGAATACAAGTTGCAAAAAAAACCAACAACCTATAACTTTCTCTTGCAAAAGAGAATCAGTTTTGAACTTTGTGTTATGTGCTGTCTTGAACCACAACCAACTAGCCCAGGAGGTTGCCCAGAACAGCGAATGCTGCTCATCACTTTATAAAAAAAAAGATGTTGAGACTCTAGAAAAAGTGCAGAGAAGAGCAACCAAGATGATGAGGGGACTGGAGGCTAAAACATACAATGAACGGTTGCAGGAACTGGGCCTGGCTAGTCTAGTGAAGGGAAGGACCAGGGGAGACAGGATAGCAGCCTTCCAATAATTGAGAGGAGGAAGGGGGTCAAGCTATTTTCCAAAGCACCTGAAGGCCAGACAAGGAACAATGGATGGAAACTAATCAAGGAGAGATTCAACCTAGAAATAAGGAGACAGTGAGAAAAATCAACCCATGAAACAGAAGTTGCCTTCAGAAGTTGTGGGAGTTCATCCCTGGAGGCTTTCAAGAAGAGACCGGACAGACGTCTATCAGAAATGGTGTAGGGTCTCCTGCTTGGGTGGGTGGGTGGAGGGTTGGACTAGATGACCTACAAGGTCCCTTCCAACTCTGTTAATCTGTAATCTAATCTACCCCAAAGCGAACTATGTCGTACCCACCCTATTTCGGCGGCTCAGATAGACAATCCCACAAGCACCTCGAAACGGTAATTAAATAAACAATTACCTAGCCCTTCAAGATTTCTCCCAGTCAGCTGACTTGAAGCGTTGCTTTCATTCTGTTGGACTTCAGTCCTTTAAATTGAGCTGAAAGACCTCAGTTCCCCAGGAGCCCACAACTATAGAAGGCAGTGGTCGAAAGAGGTTATGGGGAGGGAAGGGACCAAAAACACAAGTAGTCCTTGACCTACGATCCCAATTGAACCCAAAATGTCTGTGGCTAAGCCAGACAGTCATTGAGTGAATTTTGCCCCATTTCACGACCCTTCTTTTGCCACCGTTGCTAAGTGAATCATTGCAGATGCTAAGTTAGTGACGTGGCTGTTCAGTGAATCCGGCTTTCCCCCATCGACTTTGGTTGTCCCGTCATAAATACGAGTCAGTGGTGGCCAAACGTATGAGATTTTGATCGCGTGACCATGGGGATGCTGCAACGGTCGCTAAGTGTGAAAAATGGCCATTGGGTCACTTCCCTTCAGTGCCGTCGTAACTTTGAACGGGGGGTCACTAAACGAACTGTAGTAATTCGAGGGCATACCTGTGTACAATGGTCTGCTTGCTGGTTACGAATAGAGTTGAATGGCTCCTGGTTATGGAAATTGGCTCTTTTTAACTCGTGTATTTCTCAAAGGGGGAAAAAGAAAACGTCTAATTCTGGACCAATCCCAAAAGCCCATTCATTTCCTTTCTGCTGCCTCCATTGGCAAGAATAGTTTGCCAAACGTATTTTAACTGTGGCCGTTTCCCATTCATCTCTCCCAGAGTTGTAGTAATGGACTAGAATAGATTACATTGAGATCTAACTTGGCCCCAGTTACCCTGGCATTATATTAATAAGAGAGTACGGAGGGGAGCCACCTTCCTGTAAAATGAATTGTGGATAGGCCTCTATTAAGGTCCTCTCACAAAACAACATTATGAAGAATATCTGAATTTCTTAGTGGGTTATAAACTGGGTGGAAAAAAAGGCAGCCTGTTCATTCTAGTACATTTAGTTTCAAATAGCACTTTTGTTCAAGGTTGCCCGTTTGCAGTTTAGAAACACAGCTCGGTCTCTAGATTTCCCTTCTGGCATAGTTCCTGGTCTGAAGGATAAAGGTAAAAGTTCCCCTTGCACATCTGTGCTAGTCGTTCCCGACTCTAGGGGGCGGTGCTCATCTCCGTTTCAAAGCCGAAGAGCCAGCGCTGTCCGAAGACGTCTCCGTGGTCACGTGGCTGGCATGACTCAACGCCAAAGGCGCACGGAACGCTGTTCCCTTCCCACCAAAGGTGGTCCCTATTTTTTCTACTGGCATTTTTTTTATGCGCTTTCGAACTGCTAGGTTGGCAGAAGCTGGGACAAGGAACAGGAACTCACCCTGTTATATGCGGCACTAGGGATTCGAACTGCCGCTGAACTGCCGACCTTTTGATTGACAAGCTCAGCGTCTTAGCCTCTGAGCCACCCTTGTGGTATTAAGAATATTCTTCTCCCATTTTATAAGTTAGGATAAGTTTTTAATGCAGGCTAATTTTTTTTTCTGACAAAGAATTGGAATTATTTAAAGAGGGATTGCCACTTGTGATATATGCCATTTTGAGTTCTGTTAAAGAGGAATATTAGTTTTGTGGTCAAACACTAGTTACAGGCCAAAATTAAACAAGGATCTTTCTCAATGTGTTCTCAGAAAACTGTTTAGAAGAGAACTTGTTCCCTTGTTACTATTACGTAAACAGAAAATGCAAAATAATTTGATCTGCTGCGATTGAACATACACTCATCCCTCAGTAGCTTTTATGCTACACTTTTAACTTCCCCGAAATACAAAAACAATCTATTTTTTTTACCTGTGTTGAAGTCCCAAACACAATGTGCGAAAACAGTCTCGTCATTCAAAATGATCAGAGCTGACATTCTCATTTTTTTTTAAAAAAAAAATTATTTGCTCGTTTCTTTTATTCTGTATGTTATTCTTAACATGCAAGAAAACTAGAACGTATCAGAAGCAGATAACTAAACGGTGAAATATTAATTTTTGTGGCAGTGGATGAAAAATGGAAAATCCAGGATGACCTATATGAGTAGTGCTGGATAGGGAGCATAAAATGGAATCTTAGTTACCGGAAAAGAAAGGAAATGAGACTGAATCACCTTATATATATATATGGTACCTTACTTTCCTCTTAAGTGTTTAGCTCACAATTTCTCTTAAAATGGATCTAAAGCCAGTAGGTGGCGCCTTTGTTATGCATTATTCATTCTTTAAGACAAGTTTTCCTCCCCCCTCCTATTCCTCTTTTCTCCCCTCCCCACCTCACCCCTTCAACTGTAAGAACAGTCTTCCAAGGATATCTGGTACAAGCCATCAAAATATTTTGGCAGCTCTGCAAAGTGACAGTTTAAATGAACACAAGAGGGTTTTTTAACCGTTTGTAGGCCAAAGGACAGCATAAAGCTTTGAAACGAGTGTAAAATTGTGGATGTTTACGAATTGCCCCCCTCTCGACCCTTTTCACAACAGATAGTTGGATAGTCTGAGCAAGTCGTACTGATTTTGGTGGAGTTAAGTGTGTTATAACAGCCTAATTTACTGGAGCTTTTTTTTTTTCCCTTTTTTCCATTCTTCCTGCCTCTTCCTCATTTTGTAATTTTCTTTCCTTTGCATGCTTTGGTCTGCGACTTTCCCAAAACCCAATAGCAAAATCAGGATTACGTGTTTGAGCTTGCTGCCTGGGAATTATGAGAATGTCACTCTTTTTTTTTTTTTTTGGCATGCCAAATGATGAGGATAATAATCCCACACCTTTCCTTATTGCTGTTGTGAGAAACCCATGGCACAAGAGAGCAAAGGTGGAATTTGCCATTCGCCGTGGCTTGGGGAGCTGCCTTCAGCCTCCGCTTCATGCGTATGGTTGGTAGAAGCAAGAAAGCTTTTATTGGAAACCTTAGGAAGAGTTGCTGAGGGGTTGCTAGAGGAAGCGGCCTTGCTTAAATTTAACCATTAGCCTGTCCACTTCGATAATGTTATACTAATGTCTTTAAGGTTTTAGAGAGTACTTATTTCCTAGCCATCTGAAGAAGTACCAGGGATAGGATTTGGGGCCTTTGGCAAAGCTTTTGAACTATTCAGCCATGTAATTTGCAAAGATCTTAAAATAGAGAGAGAGGCATCCTTGAAATTTCCCCATTTGGGATTCAGGAAATTTGCTTTGCCAATTTGGCATTGCACCTGGTGTTAAAAGCTAACCTAGGCTACCTCTGTGAGCCTCAGAGCCTCCGAAACGATCAGCTAAAACTTCCACGGAAGAAAGTTACGAAATGTCTTGCAATTCGGTGTGTTCTTTCAGATCCTGTTCTGTATGAAGATGATTCCGGATGAAAGCCAACTGGTTTCTCTAATTAGTAGATCCCGAGAAGGTCTGGAAAGAAGCCTGTTATAGTGCTATTGGGACCTGTTGTTCAACTATATAGATCAGCTGCTTCTCAGCTATTGTTAATTCAAGCTGCCATTGATTGAGATAATGTAGCATTCACTCCAACACAACGATGGCTGAACCCAGTCATTAATTTCACTTGCTATCTAAGTTGTTCACAGTTCAGCAGATTTCCGGTCTGGACTGTTGGTTACAGTCACCTTAAGCTCGCAAGTCAAGCAGGAATGCATTTTTAATAATAATAAAATAACAAACATCACCACGAGAACGGGCACGATTGCTATAACAGTTTGCATCAATCTCCCAACTATTGCACGCAAGCAGAAAAAGTTGGTATCTATTTATTTTATTTATTTAATAAATTTGCTTGCTGCCCATTCTTGCCACAAAGGCAAGCCCTTATTGATGTGTATCGCAGCAACAATGTCTGCCTGTAAAAGTTCTATTAAGAGAAAATATTCATTAAATATAGGTACTCAGGAAGGAAGGAAACCGTAGCACATTCAAATGTCTTCTCTAAGCAAGCAGGACCAAAACCTGCACGAGTGGATCCTTTATCCTTTATCTTATGCTTATATTCATAGTCTTTAACTATAACTCCTTTGCTTCCTAGAAACCGATAGATCCACATTCTCCTTTTTGCACAAGTTTTGGGAGCTGGTGATGAGGCTGCCGGCCCATAAATACGTCAGAACGTAAACCAGTGTTATCTCTGTGGCTAAACCAGATTTTCCCACTTAGCAGAAGCCAGAAGGGTGACCATGGGCCAATCGTTCCCTCTCGGCTCAACCCACCTCACAGGGTTGTTGTTGTGGGGAAAATTGAAGGTGTGCTGGATTTGTTTGCCGCCTTGAAATTAATTGTGCAAATAATAAAAGGTGGGAAATAAATTAAATAATAAAACAAACAAACAAATATTGTAAACATCCATGAGATAGTTCGGACTCCTTCAGAAGCATTCTGACTGATGAAAGAATTCCATGGAAACGGTTCCTTATCGATGACCAAATCTCAAGCCCTAAATAAAAGTTTTCTGGGTATTGTGTTAGAAACAATATTTCCTGTTCTCAAGAGTTTTCCGTTTTGTTTAGAGGGGAAGAAAAAGATTGAAAGGAAAATCTCTTTGCGGAAGAATCTTTCCCTTCTTATTTAAATAAATCCATCCCAAGGATAAAGGCAGGAAATATATATCTATATATTTATGGCAATAAATAAGTACGTCCCCTTTTCTAAGCCAACGATTCCGTTAATTCTTTAAACAGCGCCTGCAGAAGTTTTGCGTTTCGCTATATTTTGAAATGGCGATTTCCCCCCCCCCCAACCTCAATTTTTTGGGCTTAGTGGGAAGCCTGATTTGCTACTAGCCCCTTTGAGCTGCAGGCGGTCTGTGTACTGAGCAGTGTTGGATTCAGAGCCACCGTTTGAGTCAGATTTCGTATCATTCACACAAAGACACATCGACGCCCAAGACCTGACAAACATCAATATTCTTAACAACATGGAAAAGATTCGTTTTTTATGGGATAGTAGACAGGCTGGTGTCTGCGGTCTCCTCCTGCAGAATCACAGGAAAATATACTCTCCTGTCCTACAAGCAGGTTTCTTTCCTTGCCAAGGAGAAGCTCACTATTTGCAAAAAAACAAACAAACCCCAACCTGTTCTTAGAACAGTGTTGTTACTCAAAAGCCTGTGCATGGAAGCCATCTCTTTGGCCCCCCCCCCCCACTCTTTTTGACACTTTTCAGCAAGCACGTTCCTTGCATATTGGTCTCTATCTACTCTGATGGTGACAAGAGTTTTGTTGTGTGTGTGTGTGTGTGAACGTGCAGTGGGGTGAAGAGTTGCCCTAGCAAACATTTTATAAAAACAAGAACAATGTATGTACGTTGCATTTTAAAAAAAAAAAAGGGGGGGGGAGTTTGATTTACAAATAACAAACCATAGCAAAAATTATCCAGTTTGGCTTTGTCAATTAGGCTTCCAGTCTTGGATGTATTTTATGTATATATTTTTTTCCTTCCTTCCTTAGTTGGATTCCATTTCTTCTTTTTCCTCATTTTTTTTTTAAGCATTTCCACCCTCCTCTCTTTACATCTTTGGCTACCAGATGTGTCCCACACTGAAGAGTTATTTCTCCTCCCTAGAGTGGAATAAATGCAATCAATATGAGTATTGCTCTCAGGGCCTTGAAATATTACATTAATGTTCCATGTGGTGACATTTTAGCTGGAATTTTCAAATACATTATGATGGTTCAAATTAATATTTATCAGATCAGCTTTTATATTTTGCAAAAGAGGGAGAGAGAGTAAGCATTATTAAAATACAAAATGCAGATGAACTCCAAAATCGATGGTCCATTTTACCAGCACTTCGCAGGGTTGTGTTTTGCTTTCTGGTTTTGTTTTAAAATTTATTAGTTTTACAGGCAAATCTATTTATTTCCCCTCATTTGTTTTTTTTCTTCACCCTCTCAGTGTTTTCCAATAGTTTCTCCTCCCCCCGTTTATTATCCTGAAATGTAAATTACAGCATTAGCCAGTTTTCTTTAATTTTTTTCCTTTTCAATGATTAAATCTGTTACATGACATCTTTGTCCTTTCTATAAATTAAATCATCTTTCCCTTTCCACCTTTAGTCACTGCCAGAAGCAATACCCTGATTGCTAGCAATAAAAGTCCTCACATTACACAGTCTTTATTTCCACACAAAGCAAATCCCCCCCCCTCCTCCCTCACCTTTTCTTTTTTTCTTACTATTTAATACAGCTTTTTTTGGGGGGGCCGATAAATCGCACTTTTCAATTTTTTTTCCCACAAGCAAGGAATTTTCATAAAGCGACCGGAGAGCGTTTGTGTGATGATGGTGAAAGAACTAAGAAACACCGATTGTTTTTTGCATGTTGAGGGTTTTTCTTTTCTTTTTCTTTTTCATTTTAAAATCTCTCCTATTCTTAGTTTGAGTAATTGTGGCAAAAGTACTGCTTCCAAACCACCCCACCCCCCATTTAAATGCCACCTTGGAGATTTCTGGATTATATGCGAAGCTAATTATGGATATAGGTTAAGGGAGGGGGAAAAAAAACACCTTGCATCTCTAATCAGCTCACCTTTATTTAAAACGGGAATGCCTTCAAAAGTGTGGATTGCAAAACTTGAACCGCATTCGAAGTTTGGTCCTTCCCGCATCTACCTTTTTATTTGTGGGGTGTGGCGGTGGGGGATACCTTGGATGGTTTTTTCTTCATATGTCAGATGCAACGCAGGGAGGGAGAGAAGGGAAGGACTGGGTCTGACTCTGCTCTCTGTTCGTTTGGATGTGAGAATGCAAGCCTGCCCTTCCTCTTTCCCCCCCAGTGCTGATCTGCGCAAAAAAAGAAGAACGACAGGAAACTTAAAAAAGAAAAAAAAAGAGAGGAAGAATCGATTGTTCGACCCACACTTGAACTCGCCTAAAAGAGATAAAGCAGAATTTTCAATAGGTCCCTTGCACTTTTCACCAGGAGGGAAAGAGGAGAAGAAAAACAAGAGATATTTATATGACAGCAGCTCCTGAAAATAGCATTTCGGAGGCATTACCAAAAAAAAAAAAAATAGAAAAAGGCAAAAGCGGTTCAGGAGTACAGGGGTGGTGGTAGAAAGAAGGCAGAAAGTCACTTTTTTTTCCCTTTGCTCCCCAACTGATCTTGGAAATGTAAGCCTGAGTCCTATAGATCTGTTTGAAATTATAGTTGTCATTGAGAGTGAATTTATGCTTCTATTGATCTGCAAAAGGAAAATATTAAATGGTTTGGTTTTGATCTTTAGCTGACCCCAGGTCAAGGGTAGTCTAAGATTAGTATTCATAGAATTCATCACCAAATTGTAGCCTCCATCTACTTTATGCAAACAGAAGGAAAAAAACCACACACACACACACATCCAGAGGTAAATACAAAGCAAAATGACAAACAATTCTTTCTCCTTTCTCTGCCCCCTGTGCCAAACGTACATACGGGGGGCGGGGGGAGGGGGAGGGAAGGAGTGGGGAGATTTGGAAACTGTAAAGACAGCAAAAGATGTACCCAAGACAACATAATTCACAAATGGGTGAAGGAGAACGGAATGCATACACAGAAAGCTTTAATGACACACAAAGGAGAAAAGTCATGATCTAAAATAGATTTGGGCATAATAGATAGAGCTGTGCAATGTTGTTGTTTTTTTCTCCTTCCCCCCCACAAACACGGAAACAAATAAGAAACTCCTAAGCAAGACACAAATATATTTGAAGACAAGGGAGACAAAGGATTTTCTTCTTTCGTGAGAAGGTATCTAAAACCGACACCTCGGCGAAGGAGAGTTAGAGCCGGACCTGATAAAACGTAGTTTTATAAACATACAGAAATCATCGAGAAATTATTAGAATAAAATGTGCGGAATAACAAGACATCTCCAGTCATGGAAGTTGTGAAGACCCATTCACAAAATCCAAGTTGGCGAAGGGCAAGTGAATGAAGTTGAGCTAGTCATTCAGAAATTACCTTCACCGCGCTCTGTAATCAGTCTGGCATTGCAGAGGCGCATAATAATAATAAAAAAAATAATACAAGTTAGCTACCGCAACTGCCTTGGATGTATAATCTCAGAATAATCCAGTATTTTAAGGCCATGTATAGGAAGTGCAAGAAGAACTGAGGGCAGGTGGATCAAGGCTGTCAATAGAGTGGATCCCACTTGATCAAAAGCATCCACGAAAGAGACCTAAAACAAGTATGGCAGGCCATAATGGACTCAGGATGGTTTGGAAACATGAGGCGGAGGCCTTCATCCAGCAATCGATAGACAAAGGCTAAAATGATGATGATGAAGATGATGCAATGTATAGGAAGCATCACAGGTTAGCAATTTTTCACTGAAAAATGCACTAAGATCTTCTTCTTGTTGTTGTTAGTTGTGAAGTCGTGTCCGACTCAGCGCGACCTCATGGACCACGTTCCTCCAGGCCTTCCTGTCCTCTACCATCCTCTGGACTGCTTCAGTGACTCCATCCAGCCACCTCGTTCTCTGCCGTCCCCTCCTTCTTCTTTTGCCCTCCATCCTTCCCAGCATTCGGCTCTCTTCTCCAGGGAGTCCTTCCTTCTCATTAGGTGGCCAAAGGATTTGAGTTTCTTCTTCAGGATCTGGCCTTCTAAAGAGCAGTCAGGGTTGATCTCCTCTAGGACTGACCGGTTGGATCGTCTTGCAGTCCAAGGGACTCTCAGGAGTCTTCTCCAGCACCAGAGTTCAAAGGCCGCAGATCTTGACTACCCTTCAAATCCCAAAAGAATCCATGAGTCAGGAAGACCTCATTCTTCCATTTTAAATTCATCGCACTTTTAAGTTGCAACCTTAAGAAATGTTCGTGTGTCGTAGATGAGCAAGCTCTTCTTCACCCAATGCTGCTAAGAAAATATATATATTTTTTAACCATTTTCTTGCATTATTTGGGTCACCGTCAAGGGATCATCAGTTCATTGTGGGAAGCAGCCACTGGCAGAAGAAAGAAAAGGGAGTGGCACAAATGGGAAGGATCACGTTACAAAGTTGTGGATCTGATATCGCCCTTATCTGTGACTTATATCTCATCTTTTGGCACAGTATTATCCAGATGAACTTAAATCATCTGGATTTAGAAGGGAAAAAAAAGTCCTTTTAGAACAGGGATGTCAAACTCAAGGCCTACGGGCCACATCTGGCCCGCGATGTGTTTGGATCCGGCCCTCAAAGCTGTTCTGGAAAATATAAGGGGTTGGCCCACGTTGCTTTATGGTCTACCCATGTCGCTTTGGCCCAGTCTACCCAATGCAAAGAGGAAACATGCCAACCGTTTGGGGAGTGGCGACAAGCTGGCCACACCCACCCAATCGGCCATGCCCGGCCGGCCCGCTGAGGTCAACCACAGCCATGATGTGGCTGTCAATAAAATGGAGTTTGATACCCCTGTTGTAGAACATCAACTCTGGGAGGAGAATATTTGGCAAACAGATTTGTGCCTCCATTTTAATTACCTGCTGCGGACGAGAAGCCGTGTTTCTTCTCCTCTGAAACAAACGTGAACAAGAGGAAAATATTTTGGCAATCTCTCTTCAAACTGGCCATGTTTTTTCCTTCCGTTTTCTCCCGGAATAAAGGCACGGAAGGAAGTTGTGACTCCCAAAATATTCTGAGATTTGCCAGAAGTGCTGTGAAGGTACACCTTTTTACCAGCGGTAGGAAAATGCGTTAACAATCACTCTATAATTACTGGCAGCTCCCTCAAAATAGTCACTTGCATCATCTTGGATGGAAATGCAACCATCTGAGGAAAGAATATTCTAAGTCTGAACCAGGGGTGAAATGTAAAAATTGTTACGACTGGTTCTGTGGGCGTGGCTTGGTGGTGGGAATAATGTGACTGGGTGGGTGTGGCCAACTTTTTTAAAAAAACTTTTAAAAGCATTTTTTTTACAACCTCTTCGGCTGAAGAGGTTGTAGAAAAAATGCTTTTAAAAGGCTCTGACGATCAGGCAACACAGCTGGGGTCGTCAGAACCTCTTAAAAGCATTTTTAACAACCTCTTTGGCCAAAGAGGTTGTAGAAAAAATGCTTTTAAAAGGCTCTGACGATCCCAGCTGAGCCGCACGATCATCAGAGAGTTTTTTTTTCCCTTCGGCCGAAGAAAAAATGCTTTTAAAAGTAAAAAAAAAAACCTCTGATGATCGCGCGGCTCACTTGGACATGGGGATGGGCAGGGATTTTTGCTACCGGTTCTCCGAACCACCACCCACCATCGCTACCGGATCGGGCGATCCGGTCTGAACCGGGAGCATTTCACCGCTATCTTGAACTCTGAGCTCCACTAAAAGGAAAAACCTTCTTCCTTTACAGAGAGTTCCCAAATTCTTAAATGTAAATGTTCCTTACTTCCACACCTCCCAAAGAGAGAGTGTGTGTGTGTGTGTGTGTGTGTGTGTGTGTGTGTGTGTGTGTGTTTTAAATTTCCAGCCGCTGAAGAAAACTGGGGGGCAGATGTACCATGAGTTATTTTGGCTGGAAGAAGCCAGAATGCGTCAGCAGAAAAAAACCACCCGGTCAGCCAGAGAAAGTGAGCTGCAAATTGTCCATTTCTAAAACGACATGTTCCTGTGACATTTGGGCCACCTGTTCAGCCATTAGTCACTGAGAGGGAAAATGAACCTTTCCAGAAAGAGAGATTCTGAGGGATCCAGGAACTCCCCCCACCCCATGTGTGTGCGTGTGTGTGTATAAAAGAACCTGACTCTAAATGTGAGCATCATTTGGGCGCCACGACGTGCAAAAGACAGAAAACTGAAGAACGAGGGATGCATTTATCCTCGCTTTGCCACAGGACAGATGGCAAGGGCAGTGATTTCAATGCACCATGGCTGAAGCAACAGTTTTAGGTCTATGTAAAAAAAATGCCCTCCAAATGAGAGGGGTAAATTATGCGGTCCTCCAGCACCTGCCCGCAAAGCCCCCTCCTCTGTTATAGGTAGAGCTCAACTTACATTCAGTTCATTCTGGTAGTGAAATCCTGCCGGTTCTGTCTGGTTCGTGCGAACAGGTAGCGGCGGGTGGTTTGGGGAACTGGTGGCGGCAGCGCGAGGCTCCGCCCACCCACCTGGACGTCATTACTTCCTGCTTTTAACCAGGAAATAACCCGTTTTTGACCGTCTGTGCATGCGCAAAAGGCTTTGTGCATGCGCAGAGGGACAAAAAGTGGATGTGACGATGGCGAGCGCACGTCCAAAGCAGTAGGGAAGGTAAGTAGATTTCACCCCTGGTTCATTCAGTGACTGTTCGAAGCTACAACGGCACAGAAAAAAAATGACTTACGACCGCTTTTCACGCTGACAACCGGCGCCGCATCCCCGCGGTCGCGTGATCAAAATTCAGATGCTTGGCAGCAGACTCACATTTATGACGGCTGCGGTGTCCCAGGGTCATGCGATCTTCCTTTGCGACCTTCTGGCAAGCAAAGTCAATGGGGAAAACCGGATTCAAGTTAACAACCGTGTGACTAATTTAAAAACCGCTTTCAACAACTGTGGCAAGGAAGGTCGTACAACGGAGCACAATTCACTTAACAAATGTCTCACTCGGCAACAAAAAAAATTGGGCTCGGTTGTGGTCGTAAACCGAGGACTACCTGCATTTAGTCTTCTTTATGCTCTCACGTTGAGAATTCAGAAAGGCTTTTGAGCAGGATCGGCCCTTAATCTGGAACATTCTTGATGATTTCCTGTTGCTCATAGCAAAGCATGCAAAAGCCTAGAACAGGGGTCAACAACCTTAAACACTCAAAGAGCCATTTAGACCCGTTTCCCACAGAAAAGAAAACACCGGGAGCCAGAAAACTCTTCCCATGCCTGACTATTTCTTGAGCATCCGCAAAACTAGCACATGTAGTTCTGTTTTCTTCTGAAACTTTTCTTTTCTTGGATTTATCCATGGTTGGCCTACTAGGGGTTGAAAAGCTCAATAAATCGCATGCGAGCGAGTGTCATACATTGGCGGTTGTGTGACGCATATTTTGAGTGACAGGGAGCCGCAGCAGAGGGGCGAAAGAGCCACATGCGGCTCTGGAGCCGCAGGTTGCTGATCCCTGGCCTAGAAAAACCTCAAAATAGAGGGGTGTGTTTGCGTGTACACACACACACACACACACACTGGGTAAATTTTGCAGGAAGTCGTAGTAGCAGATACGATAATAACCGGGATTTCATTCTCATTGAAGATCATCCTATATCTTAGCGAACATGTAGCACCACCCTTTGAAGTCTCAAAAGTCGAGAGCAGATTAGTAGCGG
The DNA here is from genome assembly GCF_028640845.1 of Ahaetulla prasina. Classification (NCBI taxonomy): domain Eukaryota; kingdom Metazoa; phylum Chordata; class Lepidosauria; order Squamata; family Colubridae; genus Ahaetulla; species Ahaetulla prasina. Next base: position 7,841,532 of record NC_080556.1, on the reverse strand, counting down.
TCCTGTGCCATTGCTGAGGCTCTTTCCCCCCCCCTTTTCCCAATCAAGGTCAAATTAAGATAGGAAAATGCTCCACACCCCTCCCCTCTCCCCCCTCCCACAAACTTAGACTATATAAAGCTAACGGGGACTCTTCCTCCTTCCCCCCCCTCCCCTCGCCCTGCTTCTTTTGGGCAAGGCGCAGGCTTGGCGTATTTGGGTCTAACGCTAATTTCTCAAGAAGAAAATGAAAAGGAGGAATTGCTGACTGGCTGGGTTTTCCGTGTGAGGGTTTTTTTTGGGGGGGGGGGCTGGCCAGGCCCGAGAACAAACGCGGGAGCCCAACGCGTCCTGGGTCCCGATTCGCGGCTTGTTAATTTCATCATTTTAGACTTTTATGGTTTTTCCAGTTGGTGCCTCTTTTATAAACAAGCATTTCAGTGACCTTCCCCCTCCGGACATCAACGTTTTCAGCTCTACAAGAATCTCAAGCACTGAAAGTTTATAAATAAGCCTTCTATCAAGTTCCACAACAGGTGTGACCTCCCCCCCCCCACACACCCTCCACATGTCCTAAAACCGAACAGTTTCAACAAGCAAATAAAGACAGCTCAAGGCTGCCCTTAAAGGGGAAGCGTGCCCAGAGAGAAATAACACTGCTGTGCTCTGAGCCTACCATGGCTAAAGGCAACATATTTTTTTGGGGGGGGGGGTGTGGCGGGGAAGTGGCCAGAGGCTGACCTGACATGCAGCTGGTTTTCCCTCCAGATGTTATGCCTTTAGTTGATGTCCTTCCAGAGCTTTGCTTTTCAGCCTTCAGCCTTGGGAAAATATTTATTTTCTTTTTCAATTTTAGTTTCCCACTGGCTCGGTGGGTTCCCGCTGCAGGTTATAAAGGAAGGAAAAATACCCCGTCTCTTTAAAAAAAGAAAAGAAAAAAAAGGCACCTCCATATAAGAGCAATGAGCAATTCAAACGTCCGTAAGTAGATTTCTTTTGTGTGTGGCAAATGTGAAGAAGCGTATTTCTGCAATTTGTCACCAGAGAGAAGCAGCTATCCTGCTCCGAATATTGGACGATCTCGGTGGTTGCCGTTTCTTTTGGCTGCGCGCGCAAATTGCCGGCCGATGTACAGTATCTTTAATGGTACGGGTACAATACGTGGAGCCAAAGCCTCTACACTTTCGTAACAACGATAACACGGAACACCTAAGTTCAGGAGCAAGAGGCTTCTGAGGAACAAGCAAGGATAGGAGAACAGAACACTCACGTTCAGATTTCTTTGAATATTACTGTTTGATCCATCTAAAGCAGGGATGTCGAAACCCAAGACCCTGCTGGGGGTTCGCAGGGGTTTGGGAGAACCTCTAGCTAAGATTCTGTGCAGTTCGGAGAACCCACAAATCCCACTCCTCGCTGGCCCCGCCCACCCCTCCCCTCCCCTCCCAGGAGTCTCCACGCAGCCCGTTTTGGATGCAGGTAAATGTAGGGTGCGCACGGACGCTCAGGGAGGGCAAAAAACAGGCCTACTGGAAGTTCGGAAAGGCCGGAAACGGGCCTGTTTCTGGCTTCCAGAGGGCCTCTGGAGCCCGGGGAGACCATTTTCAGTCTCCCGGAGGCTGGAAGAAAGCCTCTGGAGCCCAGGGAGGGCAAAAATGCCCCCCTCCCATGGTGCACGACTAGGACACGCCCACCATGGCCACGCCCACCCAGCAACCGGGCAGAGAACCCCTTGCTAAAAATTTTTGAAGCCCACCCCTAAAAGAGGGACGAACGGATGGATAATAAATTGCTCTCTAAAAATATGTATTGCGTCTTTGGTAGTATATAGTTCTGAAAAGGATGCTAACTTTAAGTTGAACCTCCTTTGATTCTTCCAGACTTGCAATTGTACCAAAGTGTCCTTCGAAAAGAGAAGATATTTAGATCTCAAACATTTCAGACCCATTTCTGACATGCTATGGAAGAGTTTTTTGGTCCTAAGAACATCGTAAGTGCTCTTCTGAGAACAATAAGAGCAGCCATTTGGCTCATGTCGTGTCTTCGTCCCCCTTAATGTACTTTGCTGTCTCGCCCCAGAGACAGCTAATGATTCCTCCAACACAACAAGTTGCAACAATGGATGCATCATGCCAAAAACGATCCAGAATCCGCATCAGTTGATGATGGGATTCATCCATCAGAGGGGTTTGCCTCTTGTGCTATTTGGTTTTGTTTTTTTTAGCGATATTTACAAGAAAATCACTTCAGGCCCATTTCTGGCCTCTGGCGATGGATGTAAGAAGTCACTTATCGCTTGAGGGGCAGGCCAAACACGCTGGAGAAATGACATTGTTTGAAACAAGACTTTGAAGGATTCGGCAGCCGGCTCGAGGTTGACTCAGCCTTCCATCCTTCCGTTAGGTCAGTAAAATGAGGACCCAGACTGTTGGGAGCAAGAGTAACATTTGTAAACTGCTCAGAGAGTGCTGTGTAAACACTATAAAGCTGTATATAAGTCTAAGTGCTATTGTGGAGTCCCTGCTCTATTTGTATTCCATGGTTAAGAACGTTTGTTTCCCCATACATACAGAGACTTTTGTTTTTGGACTGGTAAAGTTTTTTTTCCTAAGGGCTACATCAGGGGTGAAATGCTCCCAGTTCGACCCGGTTCGACTGAACCGGTAGTGATGACAGCCAGTGGTTCAGAGAAGCGGTAGCGATGGCAGTCGGGGGTTCAGAGAACCGGTAGCGATGGCAGCCGGGGTTCAGAGAACCGGTAGCGATGGCAGCCAGTGGTTCAGAGAAGCGGTAGCGATGGCAGTCGGGGGTTCAGAGAACCGGTAGCGATGGCAGCCGGGGGTTCAGAGAACCGGTAGCAATGGCAGCCGGGGGTTCAGAAAACCGGTAGCGATGGCAGCCGGAGGTTCAGAAAACCGGTAGCGATGGCAGCCGGGGGTTCAGAAAACCGGTAGCGATGGCAGCCGGGGGTTCAGAGAACGGGTAGTGATGGCAGCCGGGGGTTCAGAGAAGCGGTAGCGATGGCAGCCGGGGGTTCAGAGAAGCGGTAGCGATGGCAGCCGGGGGTTCAGAGAACCGGTAGCGATGGCAGCCGGGGGTTCAGAGAACCGGTAGCGATGGCAGCCGGGGGTTCAGAAAACCGGTAGCGATGGCAGCCGGGGGTTCAGAAAACCGGTAGCGATGGCAGCCGGGGGTTCAGAGAAGCGGTAGCGATGGCAGTCGGGGGTTCAGAGAACCGGTAGCGATGGCAGCCGGGGGTTCAGAAAACCAGTAGCAATGGCAGCCGGGGGTTCAGAGAACCGGTAGCGATGGCAGTCGGGGGTTCAGAGAACCGGTAGCGATGGCAGCCGGGGGTTCAGAAAACCGGTAGCAATGGCAGCCGGGGGTTCAGAGAACTGGAAGCGATGGCAGCTGGGGGTTCAGAGAACGGGTAGCGAAGTAACCTGTTTTTTTCCTCTGCACATGCGCAGAAGGGTTGGCGCATGCACAGAGGGTTGGCGCGCATACGTGACGCACGCACACACCCACACTTCTGAACCAGTAGGGAAGGTAAGTAGATTTCACCCCTGGGCCAGTGGTAGGATTCAAGTAATTTAACAACCGGTTCTCTACCCTAATGATTTCTTCCAACAACCAGTTTGTCAAACTGCTCAGAAAGTTAACAACTGGTTCTCCTGAAGTGGTGAGAACTGGCTGAATCCCACCACTGCCCTGAGCTACATGTCATTTTAGGAGGAGTTGTGATGTGAAGAGAAGGTTGTATTGTTGTGGGCTTTATGATGCTTGTAAACTGCCTTGACCCTCTGAAATCAACATCTCAAGAAACTTTTTAGTGAACAAATGAATGACTAAACTAGAAATAAAGTGCTAGGAGTTGTAGACAATGTAGCTATCTCCATTTAACAGCGGCATTTACACCACACAATAAATTCTTAATCCATCTTAATAAAATAACGTCGCTGTTGTGGCCAAACAAATAAAACGTGTTACCGCTTAACGCCTGGTTCATACAACATACTACTAACACAGCATACCGAATCACAAAACAGCCCCCATTTAAGCTCAGTTTAACACGTTTATCTAAAGTTGTTCTGATGGGCATCTTGATACCACACTTCGATTTGGTGTGCACCATTGAACAGCAGAATTTACTAATCTAGCTAAGAAACTTAATTTTTAAAGGCCTCTGATAAAATAGTATGTGTTATTTTCTGCACCGTTGATGTACAAGACCATAAACATTCTATAATGCCTATTGGAGGTTGATTAAAGAATCATGTCGGTGTGTCTGTGGAGGTTCTCAGACAAAAAGTTTCATCGCTTCTGGCCAGAACTGATGAAGTTTCTTGGATGAGAAGCAAAACAACTACTTCTTCTTCTTCTTCTTCTTCTTCTTCTTCTTCTTCTTCTTCTTCTTCTTCTTCTTCTTCTTCTTCTTCTTCTTCTTCTTCTTCTTCTTCTTCTTCTTCTTCTTCTTCTTCTTCTTCTTTCCCCTCCTCCTCCTCCTGTTCTTCTTTTTCTTGTTCTTCTTCTCCTTCTTCTTCTTCCTCTTCTTCTCCTTCCCTCCTTCTCCTCTTCCTCCTCTTCCTCCTCTTCCTTCTCTTCCTCTTCCTCTTCTTCTCCTCCTCCTCCTCCTCCTCCTCTTCCTTCTCTTCCTCTTCCTCCTCCTCTTCTTCCTCCTCCTTCCTCTTCCTCCTCTTCCTCTTCTTCTCCTTCCCCTCCTTCCCCTCCTTCTCCTCCTCTTCCTCTCCTTCTCCTTCTCCTTCTTCCTCTTCTTCCTCTTCCTTGTCTTCTCCCTCTCCTCCTCCTCTTCTCCTTCTCCTTCTCCTCTCCTCCTCTTCCTTCTCCTCCTCTTCCTCTTCCTCTTCTCCTTCTCCTTCTCCTTTCCTCCTCTTCCTTACCCTCCTCTTCCTCCTCTTCTCCTCCTCCTCTTCCTCCTCCTGGAAAAACAGTCCAGTTGCCTTTTGAAAAAGCACCTCTGGGACACACCATCTCTGTAGCTTTCCCCAACTTGGTACCCTTCAGAGGCATCAGGCTTCAACTTCCATGACAACCTTCAACTAAATTTTGGCCTACCGAGATCCCGTTTGATCATGTTTAAAGACCACCGGAGGGCTTCTTGGCAAAGAGGCGAAAAAACTCCCAGAAATCTGAAAGTGAAACCTTTGTGCACAGTTACATTTTTGAATAGATGGATATAGGGAGAGAGTGGAGATTTAAGCATAAGAAGTTGGAGCAAATGCGATTGGGGAGGCTGGAATTTTTCATATCGTCGAATGCTTATTTATAACCTGAAAGTAAATAAGGCACAATTTATTCACGCTAAATACATTTAATGCTACAATTCTTCTTTACCGTGGTTTAAGTTCCGCTGGATTCAGTGGGACTTAACTTCACTAGATCTCTGCAGATGGATATTGCGGAGAAGAGCAGGAGAGATCTAGATATAGATCACTCAGTTTGTCCCGGTCCCATCCTCTGGTGGAACGCACGTAAAACAATCTTTCATTTAGGTTGAAGTATGAAAAGACAAGGGACGCGGTGGCTCAGGGGCTAAGATGCTGAGCTTGTCGATCGAAAGGTCAGCAGTTCAGCGGTTCGAATCCCTAGTGCCGCATATAACGGGGGTGAGCTCCCGTGACTCGTCCCAGCTTATGCCAACCTAGCAGTTCGAAAGCACTTAAAAAATGCAAGTAGAAAAAATAGGGACCACCTTTGGTGGGAAGGTAACAGCGTTCCGTGCGCCTTTGGCGTTGAGTCATGCCGGTCACATGACCCCAGAGACGTCTTTGGACAGCGCTGGCTCTTCGGCTTTGAAACAGAGATGAGCACTGCCCCCTAGAGTCGGGAACAACTAGCACGTATGTGCGAGGGGAACCTTTACCTTTATGAAAAGACAATGACTCTGGGGTGGAATTTTACCTGAATGAGGACAGGTTTCCAAATTCCACCCCCCTCCCACCAGTTCTGCTCTTTCATTCGATAGACTTAAGACCCATGGCTTCAGTTTCATCCCTTCGTTTTTCAATCCTGAATTAAGCCCCGAGCTCCGTGATGGCAAACCAATGGCACGCGGGCCACAGGTGGCACCCAACACCCCCTCTGTGGGCACGCGAGCCATCGCCCCAGTTTAACTCCACCGCGCGTGGCACACACCTCCCACTGGTCAGCTGGTTGTCAGGTCTCTGCCGCATATGCGCAGGGAGGGGGGGCATGCGCGTGTATGGCAGTGGTGGGTTTCAAAAATGTTTACTACTGATTCTGTAGGTGTGGCTTGGAGGGTGTGGCATGGCTTGGTGGGCGTGGCTTGGTGGGCGTGGCCAGGTAAAATTTCCATTCCTTCCCCACTTCAAGGAAAGGTTACTTGCAAAATCCCCATTTCCTCCCGATCAGCTGGGACTCTGGAGGCAGAGAATAGATGGGGGGCAGGGCCAAGTCAGAATTTTTACTACCGGTTCTCCGAACTACTCAAAATTTCCGCTACCGGTTCTCCAGAAATGGTCAGAACCTGCAGAAACCCACCTCTGGTGTGTAGGGTGTGTGCATCCATGCACGGGGGGCAAGGCGCATGTGTGTGTGCATTTATTGTATTTTGGGGGTTTGGCCGCATGCTTTGGGCACTCTGTCCGTAAAGTGCCCACTGCCCTAGCTTGATCCGCTTCCTTTGGCCTGGCATGATTCCTGGCTCCTTTTTGAGAGCAAGCTGTAGTTCAGTCCGGGTACCTTGTAAGATTTGAACCCATAGCCATTAAGGATATGTTCTACCTCTTATACCCATTTTCCCCAAAAGGGCCTCTGGTGGCTCAACAGACTAATGCAGTCTGTTATTAACAGCAGCTGCTTGCAATTACTGCAAGTTCAAGTCCCACCAGGCCCAAGGTTGACTCAGCCTTCCATCCTTTATAAGGTAGGTAAAATGAGGACCCAGATTGTTGGGGGCAATAAAGTTGACTTTGTATATAATATACAAATGGATGAAGATTATTGCTTGATATAGTGTAAGCCGCCCTGAGTCTTCGGAGAAGGGCGGGATATAAATGCGAATAAAAAAAAAAATGTGGAGGGGAAGAAAGACCGAGTTCAGTGGCGTGATCCAGAGCGAGCAAAACCCATAAATGAAAGCCCAAAGTGCATCCCATCTTACCTACCCTACCTTCCCTGGCATTTGAAATTAAGAACCCCGGCTGCAATTTGCGCGGGCTGATTAAGAAGGTTGCTTGCAAAAGAAATTTACGCTTGCGGTGCTCCTAAATTTCTGGCCGCCAACAGGCAGGGCAGGGGGTGGAGGCAGGGAGGCAGCCATGCGCTTGCGAGCAAATATAGACAACAAATTAAAAACGATACCATTTTTGACAAAGTACTAGGCAGTAGTTGAAATATAATGAGGCACTTGTAGAGAAATGTCCCTCAACCAAGCCAGCATTTGCTGGGTGGATTAGCTGGCATTCCTTTTCTGCTATTGAGTGGTGTCACAAGCTAATAAATATTTCAGAATTGGCTGTATTCAGTCCAGCCCTTGTCGTGGTTGACGTCTGTTCTCTCAGTTTTCAGAAACAGACAGGTGCAGAAGGATGAAAAGGGATTTAATTACTAAACATCCCCAACTCCCTGTAACTCTTGAAACACATGCTGTACTTTTTACTATGTGCCCAAACTTACACATACACGCACCCAACGGTAGACACACAGTTTTTGAACATGAGTGCCTCTATCTACCGCGTATTCAACCTATGTAATGCACACTTATGAGGCTCTGTGAGTTAGATGGGCAGACTACCAATTCGATAAATAAATAAATAGTTACCGCCACACGAGTGTTTGCAGTGAGAAAACACCGTTTTCACATTTATATATAATATATATAACAACAGAGTTGGAAGGGACCTTGGAGGCCTTCTAGTCCAACCCCCTGCCCAGGCAGGAAACCCTATACCATCTCAGTCAGATGGTTATCCAACATTTTCTTAAAAATTTCCAGTGTTGGAGCATTCACAACTTCTGCAGGCAAGTCGTTCCACTTATTAATTGTTCTAACTGTCAGGAAATTTCTCCCTAGTTCTAAGTTGCTTCTCTCCTTGATCAGTTTCCACCCATTGCTTCTTGTTCTACTCTCAGGTGCTTTGGAGAACAGCCCGACTCCCTCTTCTTTGTGGCAACCCCTGAGATATTGGAAGACTGCTATCATGTCTCCCCTAGTCCTTCTTTTCATTAAACTAGACATACCCAGTTCCTGCAACCGTTCTTCATATGTTTTAGCCTCCAGTCCCCTAATCATCTTTGTTGCTCTTCTCTGCACTCTTTCTAGAGTCTCAACATCTTTTTTACATCGTGGCGACCAAAACTGGATGCAACATTCCAAGTGTGGCCTTACCAAGGGATTATAAAGTGGTACTAACACTTCACGTGATCTTGATTCTATCCCTCTGTTTATGCAGTCCAAAACTGTGTTGGCTTTTACTTGACTTTTGGGGTCTCTGTTTTTTTTTTCCTTTGGGACTGTTAACGATATGTCACGTTGAGCTATTTTAGCGGCGTACATGACTTAGCAGCGTGCACACTTTTGGTACCCCATCGACACAAAACAAACGCACCGAATGATTTGCGGTTGGATTCAGAGATCTCATTCCTTGTTGTTAAGATGTAAGATGTTTTTGGCAACCCTGAATTAAAATGATTGTGTAGCTCTACCAGAACTTCCAATGAAATTGGTCTGGGATAGTTAATAAATATAGGCATAGAATGACAGAATTGGAAGGGACCTCGGAGGTCTTCTAGTCCAACCCCCTTACTCGAGCAGGAGACCTTATACCAGTGATGGCTAACTTTTCCTGGACTGAGTGCCCAAAGCGTGCGTGCGCGAATGTGCGTGCACACCCCAAACCCCCCAAACGCAATGCGTGTACGGCCCCTGTGCATGTGACCCATCCCCCCCATGCATACACACAGGCCCCTCGCACATGCCACACGCCCCTTGCGCATCTGCAGCAGAGACCTGAAGACCAGCTGGCTGGTGGGAGGCGTGTACTCATGCGCAATGGAGCTGAACTGGGGCGATGCTCGTGCGCCATCAGAGAAGGTGCTGCATCCCACCTCTGGCCCGCGTGCCATAGGTTCTCCATCACGGCCTTACACCATTTCAGGCCAATGACTGTCCAGCCTCTTTTAAAAAGCTTCCAGTGATGGAGCACCCACAACTTCTGGTGGCAAGCTGTTCCGCTGATTTATTGTTCTGGCTGTCAGGAAATTTCTCCTTAGTTCTAAAGGTTACTTCTCTCCTTGATCAGTTGCCATCCGTTGTTTCTTGTTGTTCTGACCTAGGCTTCCTTAGAAAGTATAAAGCACAATCTTAGTCCCGGTAAAACTTCTTTTACTCATAAGGCTGTGAATTATTGTCATTTCCAGTCCGAAAGGCTTCACAAACAGTCTTTCAGGGGAATGTCTATAAACACCCACCTTATCTCCCTTGGAATGCTGCTAGAGAACTAATTGCCAAACGCAGGGCCTGCAAAAGCTCACGTCCTATTCACTCCTCTTTTATGTCCTATGGGAGGGGCCAATCTTCTCCAAGCCTTACTCCCAAGTCAACCCTCTTTTCTTAATTGTTCTTGCCTTCTGGCAGCTCTGCAAATGCGCACACTGGGAACAGGCTCCCGCTGTTCTTCTGCCTCGCTGATGTCAGACTCCAGAGGCAGCACATAACTATCAGATGGCCTTGGCCCCCTCTCTGCCTCCGATGCAGAGCCCTCGTCCAAGCTTTCCCCAGCCCCCAGGACTGGACCAAGTTCCTCTCCAACCTCCTCACTCTCCAGCTCTGCTGGCCGTCGCCGGGCCACAACACTTGTCTTGCCTTCTGGTGCAGCATCCATATGAATGGATATGCTCCACAGTTGTACGAACACGGAACCGGGTGACCTTGGCTCGTTTCACCTCCTTAGTTGCCCTGGAGATTGTGACTTTTTTAGTTGCGTCCTTGTGATTGGCTGACGGTTTATGTTTTAATGCATGGACGAAGCACTAGACTACATACCAAACTCTATGCTAGTCTATGCCAGGGAATTACCAACAGTTCTTCAAATAGTCTTTTTTGGGCATCTGCAAAGATGACGCCCATGTCTGATTCTTCACTGAAGAAATTCCAGGCCCCAGGAGAAAGCAGGAATGAAAGCTACCTTAAGGAGTCTAAATTCTAGCACTTTTAAAAAAGGCTTATTTTTTTTTCCCCTTTCCTTATCTCTCTTTTTTTTAAATCGGTTGCCTTAGTGTGGGCAAAGATCTTATCTGAAAGCTGCAACTTGTCAAGATGACGCTAAATGCTAAAGAAAGGACAAGTGATGGATGAGTGGAGCAGATGGTTTCGTGTCTGGTCGAAGGAAGAAAAAGTGTCACTCAGGTCCAATAGAGAATAGCATCGGATGCAGATCTTGGTTAATTAGTACATCAGAAAATTGGGGAAGAGGAGGAATTGTGTATCTTTTTAACAGGGGCTTTTAAAGATGCCCATGAATTATTAAGGAGGAAAACTGCTTTCTTTTGTTTTACTTGGAGTTAACCTTGGGAGACTCAACAGCATGATAGTCCTGGACATATGTTCACAGTTAATAAGCAGTAGAAGGCACAGCCAAGCAGATGCAAGAAAACTTAATTTGGGGACCAAGTTTTATACCTGATCCTCTCCAGTAACTGCTGTTTGTTGTAAGGGTGAAAACTACCAGCAAACATGAAATCCGAGGGGTGCAACCTTACATAGGAAGCTACCCTTCCATGACAAGTCACAGCAGCCAACTCACCATGGCCAACTCACCACAGCCAACTCGCCACGGTTAACTTACCACAGCCAAGTAACCATGGCCACTTGCCATGGTCGGCCAACTCGCCACAGCCAACATACCATAGCCGAGTAACCATGGCCAACTTGCCTTGGTCGGCCAACTCGCCACAGCCAACATATCACAGCCGAGTAACCATGGCCAACTTGCCATGGTCGGCCAACCCACCGCATGATGCAAGGTACATTGAAGGGTTAACATACACAGATTAGTATGGGGCCCCTATGCACATGGGGCCCACGGGCAAGTGCTCCTTAGTTCTAAGTTGCTTCTCTCCTTGATTAGTTTCCACCCATTGCTTCTTGTTCTCTCTCAGGTGCTTTGGAGAATAGTTTGACTCCTTCTTCTTTGTGGCAGCCCCAGAGATATTGGAACACTGCTATCATGTCTCCCCTAATCCTTCTTTTCATTAAACTAGACATATCCAGTTCCTGCAACTGTTCTTCATATGTTTTAGCCTCCAGTCCCCTAATCATCTTTGTTGCTCTTCCCTGCACTCTTTCTAGAGTCTCCACATCCTTTTTAGATTGTGGCAACCAAAACGGAATGCAATATTCCAAGTGTGGCCTTAACAAGTCCTTATAAAGTGGCATTAGCCCTTCATGTGATCTTGATTGTATCCCTCTGTTTATGCAGCCCAGAACTGTGTTGGCTTTTTTGGCAGCTGCTGCACACTGCTGGCTCCTATCTAAATGGTTGTCCACTAGGACTCCTATGCACGCCCCTTACAGACCTCTTAGGAATGGGGTGAGCTCAACAGTAGACCGTCTAAGGTTAAAGTTATGGGGGTTTGGGGATGTAACCACAGAGTTAGATAGCGCATTCCAGGCATTGACCCCTCTGTTGCTGAAATCGTATTTTCTGCAATCGAGTTTGAAGCGGTTCACCTTAAGTTTGTATCTGTTGTGTGCTTGTGTATTATTGCGGTTGAAGCTGAATAGCATAGCATAGCATAGCATAGCATAGCATAGCATAGCATAGCATAGCATAGCATAGCATAGCATAGCATAGAATAGAATTTATTGGCCAAGTGTGATTGGACACACAAGGAATTTGTCTTGGTGCATATGCTCTCAGTGTACATAAAAAAAGAAAAAATACCTTCATCGAGGTACAACATTTACAACACAAATGATGGTCATAGGTTGCAATTTAACCCTTAATGATAGCAACAAAAAGTTACAGTCATACAGTCATAAGTGGAAAGAGATTGGTGATGGAAACGATGAGAAGATTAATAGTAGTGTAGATTTAGTACATAGTTTGACAGTGTTGAGGGAATTATTTGTTTAGCAGAGTGATGGCCTTCGGGAAAAAACTGTTCTTGTGTCTAGTTGTTCTGGTCAATGAAGTAGTCATTGACAGGTAGGACGTTGTAGCAGATAATTTTGTGTCCTACGCTTAGGTCAGATTGAAGGCGGCATAGTTCTAGGTTGTCCAAGCCCAAAATTTCAAGCCTGGTGGCAGAAGGGATTCTGCTGAGAGCAGAGGAGTGGAGGACTCTTCTCGTGAAATACCCCTGGACTCGCTCAATTGTATTAATGTCCGATATACAATGTGGGCTCCAGGCAGATGAGCTTTTTTTTGTTTTTATTTTTCAAGAGGCAACTGGACTTCCTTCGTTGTTCTTTCTTTTTTTCCTGTTCCTTTGAAGACGTTTCGCTTCTTGGATGAGAAGCGAAACACCTTCAAAGAAAAAGAGAAACCGGAAAGGCCCATTGCCTCTTGGGACAACCATGACCTGGATGACTGAGAATCTCCATAGACCTTCCCCTGGCTTGGTTATCTGAATCCATCCCTAGTACGAGGCTCCTTCGACTAATCTGGAGTTGGTACAGCCTGGGTACACAAAAGCCAAGCAGGAGGAGTCGCAAGAGAGAGAGAGGGGCCTCTGATTTCCCGTGTGCTGTGTGTGTGTGTGTGGGGGGGGTTGTTTTTGTTGTTATTTTCCCTCCCCTCCTCCTTGTTCTGCCATAGCAGCCATTTATGCGCGCGAGAGATGAAAGGGCACCGCGTCTCCCTGCCTTATTCCCGAGCCCCCCCTCCCCTTCCTCCTCTCCACCCCCCCCTCCTCTTTTTGTGGCTTTCCCGAAAGCCCATTGGTTGCTGCCCAAGATATCCTGAGAGATGTGGCAATTAATTTTCTTTTAATCAAGGTCGGATGAAGTAAATTGGTGCGGCTCTGCAGCCCCTCATTTTCTGTTTTTGCAGTGATGCAAAACAAATATGATCAAATTATGCTCCTTCTCACCTTATTGAATTAGAAAGCGTGACTGATCCAGAAGAGCTAAGATGCTCTCTGTATACTATACCAAACGTGCACACACGCACACACCTTCCTCCCTTCCGCCACCTATCCACCCACCACTTCCAACCTTCCTCAGAGATGAAAGCTAGGTTGACCTCTTCTTCTTCTTCCGTTGGATGTTTTTTTAATCCTACAAAAACCCAGAAAGAGAAAGCAAAGTTAGAAATTCTGGAGGCCTATACAGATAACAGATGAACGGAGTTGGAAGAGACCTTGTAGGTCATCTAATCTTAACTCCCGGCCCAAGCAGGAGACCCTACACCCATTTCTGACAGATGGCAGTCGAGTCTCTTCTTGAAAGCCTCCAGCGGTGAAGCTCCCACAACTTCCGAAGGCAACTTCTGTTCCACTGGTTGATTGTTCTCACTGTCAGAAAATTTCTCCTTATTTCCAGGTTGAATCGCTCCTTGGTCAGTTTGCATCCATTGTTCTTTTTCTGGCCTTCGGGTGCTTTGGAAAATAGCTTGACCCCCTCCTCTCTCTGACAGCCCCTCAAATATTGGAAGGCTGCTATCCTGTCTCCCCTGGTCCTTCTCTTCACTAGATTAGCCATGCCCAGTTCCTGCAATCGTTCTTCATATGTTTTAGCCTCCAGTCCCTTAATAATCCTGGTTGCCCTTATACACAAGATGTCAGGGTTCCAAGTAACACCCCCAATGAAATCAAACTCCGAGGCTTGCAATTCCTCAAAGCTAACTTTTATTAGAGATGTCATATTGGCACATCTGGGAAAACCCGAATCTGAGAGCTTCCGGGTTTTCCTCACCTAAAAGAAAGTCCAAGACCTTGCCCACTTCTCCCACATGTCCACCACTGCTCCAATCAGTTCCTTCACCTACAGAAAACAACCTCCACTTTCTTCCCAGCACAGCTGTCGGACACCATGGCCTTGAACTCCTCTGCAAAGTTTTGTTACGGCTAATTCTACTTCACTCATGCAATCCCCCCTCTCAGCTTCCTACGGTAGGATTGTGGCAGACCTGGATCCTGAAGGCACCAAGGTAATATGGCTTCCAGGCCTGACACAAGAGTCGAGTCAACCAGTGGTCAGCGCTGAACTGGAGATAGGTAAAGAGTTAATGGAGTTCAAGAGGGATTGGATTGAGCATATTTGTGGGAGCGTACAAATTCTAGGCTGATTCCTTTCTTGACTCACCCTGTCTCTCTTTCTCCTTCTACAACAGTGGTTCTCAACCTTTATATTGCTGCGACCCCTTTAATACAATTCCCCACGATGTGGCGACCCCAACCATAAAATTATTTTTGTTTTGAATTTATCGCGCCTGAAGCCATATTGGCTAGCGATCTGAACTGCTTGCGATTGCCTTGAGGACGGAGGCATTAAAACGGAGACTCCTCCCCTATTAAGTTTATCGCGCCTGAAGCCAGATTAGGCTAGCGATTGGGAGTGATTGCAGCTGGCTTGAGAGGGAGACAACAGAGCAAAGATTTCTCTCTTTTTTAATTCATTGTGCCTGAAGCCGAATTCGGCTAGTGATTTGAAGAGCCTGCAGCTGGCTTGTGGAGTCAACCATTGGAGCGCGATTCTTCGACTCGCAAGTATACTTCCCAAATTTCGGATGGTCTTAGGCGACCCCTGGCAAATCGTCATTCGACCCCCAATGGGGTCCCGACCCACAGATTGAGAACCGCTGTTCTACAATTACACAGTTAACAGAGGAGCTGGCAAACATTATGTCAACCTTAGGGTTGGCTGGCATAATCCATCAAAGATAAACGGGGCAGTCAAACGAAGCTTGGGGCCATGCCCGAACAGGCTCCTTCTCTAGTGGCTTTCCTCAAAATGAAGGAGTTGGGGGGGGGGACCTAAAGAAGAGCCTTGGGGTGAGAAGCAATGAGGGAAGACCAACAAATCGATATCAACCTATCATCTTATCTCCATCAAGCCTAGCATCGTGATTTTGACGGGCAGGATACGAAGCAGAGAAATTCTTCCTCATGAGAGCTTGCAGCCGGATCTTAGAGAACTAACAACTTTCTAAATCCAGAGCAGGTGCTTCACTAGCAAATAAGAACCTCTCCTTTAAAATCAGTTTTCTTCCCATTTATTTGGAACTGTTGTTTTCCTGTTTGCAGTGTTTTTTTGTTTCATGAGGAAAAAAATAGGTTCCAGCTGTTAATTTGGAAGCGACTCAAGACTGTTTCTAACCTAACCTGCTGCAAGAAAAAACATGGCCCCGCCCTCACCCCCCCTCTCCCGTCCATTGGAGATTTTGCATATTATTATTTTGTTCTCTTAATCAAAAATGAATGTTATTCTGATTGACAACAATGTGTCTGGAAAACATAAATCAAGCCGAAATTGGTACAGGATGTAAGCGATGTTTGTAAGTCACGCCACAAGCACGGAAATCAGGATGCGGAGATTCTGGTTTGTTTGTTTCTTTGAGAGAGGTCAAGCTTCTAGTCCACAAAACCAGGAACATAGATTTAAAAATTATGTAGGGAAGGTCTGCTGGAATTTCAAAAGGGAGGTTGAGCAGAATTTCCATCGTGCAGACTCCTGAATGTTTCACTGCCCTTTTCCTAATAGTGCAGAAGAAATAATGCAGAGAAAGTACGCAGAGGCTAAATATTCTATCAGTTTATAAAAATGTATGTGTGTAATTAAGCTTATTCTTTCTGGAACCAGGATTCAGGATTCTTTAGACAAACTTGTGTATAGTCACCTATGTGTCTACACATTCCTGTTTCCCCAAAAATGAGACCCAACCAGAAAATAAGTCCTAGCATGATTTTTCAGGATGCTCGTATTAGAAGCCCTACTCCCGAAATAAGCCCCAGTTAAGATTGTCAACTGGATGAATGCATTTAGTACCATATTTCTCCCAAAATAAGAACCAACTGAAAAATAAGTCCTAGCACGATTTTTCAGGATTCTCATAATATAAGCCCTACTCCCAAAATAAGCCTCAGTTAAGATTGTCAACCGGATGGATTAATTTAGTACCATATTTTCCCCAAAATAAGACCTAACCAGAAAATAAGTCCTACCATGATTTTTCAGGATGCTTGTATTATAAACCCTACTCCCAAAATAAGCCCCAGTTAAGATTGTCAGCCAGATGAATGTATTTAGTACCGTATTTCCCCCAAAATAAAACCTAACCAGAAAATAAGCCCTAATGCATCTTTTGGAGCAAAAATTAATAGAAGACCCGGTCTTATTTTCTGGGAAACACAGTATACATCCCTAAATATATATCCCTACAATAAATATTTTCTCTCCCTCCCTCCCTCTCGCTCCCTCCCTCTCTTTCTCCCTCCTTCAAAATCTTAGAATTATAAAGATTTAGAGCTGCTTTTGAACTGGTAGCAAATGATGTCCATAATTACCCAGAGTTTTGAGTGCCGTAATGCCAGGTTGAAATCAATATTCTTCCCCTTGGCATGTTATAATTATCCATCTTGACTCACTGGGTGGATAAAGAGATCAAAATAATCGGGTGTGTAAACTGAAGCAAACCCTTCACCAAAGGCCACGGCAGATACCCCTAACAAAATAAAACTTGTGGATTTAATCTTCAACTAATCTTCCCCTAGCGCAGACCTGACAAAAAACGATTCCCTGCAATCCTCCCTGTTGAACAGGAGATCTCAAAAGAATTCTGAAAAATCTCCAGGAGATGCTAATCCTTCAGAAGAGGTTCCGGAAGGGTAGCTGTATAATCCACATTTTTGAAAGCAGATTTCAAAGGAAATCCCAGTGACTCCCTCATGTTGAGCTCACGTTGAATTCCAACACTGGAATTCCCAGATTGTGTAATGCTTGGCATTGTTACTCATTTGTTTTTTTGGGGGGTCCAAATATTATTCTTCACCAAAATAATGATTTGTCCCAGGTGTTGCACGTGCTGAAACTTTACACCATAATTTAGCTTCTATATATGGCAAGGGTTGACGAGAGCCAACGTGTTGTAATGGTTAAAATGCTCAGGAAATCCAGGATCGGTCCCTGCCTTAGGCACAGAAGCTGGCTGGGCCACTTTGGGCTAGGAACTGTCTCAGCCCTTTGCTAGGAAGTGGGGGAAAAAAATAACAAACCACAACACACAATCCTGCATAGTTGGGACTATTACTTTAAAAATCAGTTCTATTTTAAGACAATTAAAAAGGGCTGTCAAAAAAAAAAAGTAGAAACTCTTTTAAATTGTCAAACAGGAAGGGACCTTGGAAGCCTTCTAATCAACCCACTATTCAAGTAGAAGACCCTACACCCAGTGGTAAAATCCTCCACTCGCTGCCCTGCACATGCACTCTCAAATGCACTCTCTGCATGGAAAAAGGAGGCTTGAGAAGGTAAGTAGAACACCGAGGGGGGGGAACAGCTGTGCTGCGCTATTTAGATTCGCTAGAAAGTAGGATTTCCTGCTTTCTAGCGAATATAAATCACGCGGCACAGCTGATCGTCGGAAATATCGGTTCGGATGAACTGGTAGCATTTTTCCCCCTAATGGTTCGCCCAAACCTGTAGCTTTTATTACTACCGGTTCGCCCGAACCAGTGCGAACTGGTAGCATTTCACCCCTGCCTATACCGTTCCAGACAAGTGGTTATCCAGTCTCTTCTGGAAAACCTCCAATGATAGAGCACCCACAACTTCTAGAGGCAAGCTGTTCCACTGGTTAATTGCTCTCATAGTCAGAAAATTTCTCCTTAGTTCGAAGTTGGATCTCTCTTTGATAAGTTTCCAACCATCACTTCTTGTTCTGCCCTCAAGTGCTTTGAAGAAAAAAATGCCACCCCTTCTCTGTGATACCTCCTGAATTATCATGTCACCACTAGTCCTTCTCTTCATTAGATCAGACATATCTAGTTCCCGCAACTGTTCATCGTATGGTTTAACCTCCAGCCCCTTAACCATCTACTGTGTTTCCCCTAAAATAAGACCATGTCTTATATTAATTTTTGCTCCAAAAGATGCATTATTTTCCAGTTAAGTCTTATTTTGGGGGAAATACAGTACTAAATGTCTCTATCCGGTCGACAACTGGGGCTTATTTTTGGGGTAGGGCTTATATTACGAGCATCCTGAAAAATCATGCTAGGGCTTATTTTCTGGTTGGGTCTTATTTTCAGGGAAATACGGTACTAATTGCGTCCGCCTGGCTGATGATCTTAACTGGGGCTTATTTTCCGGTTGGGTCTTATTTTCAGGGAAACAGGGTACGTTGCTCTTGTCTTCTTGTCTTTCTAGAGCCTTGGCATCTTTTTTTTTTGTATTGTGGTGACCAAAATGGGATGCAATATTCCAAGTGTGGCCTTATCAAAGCATTATAAAGCAGTACTAACCCTTCCTGGGATCTTGATATTTATCCCTCTGTTGATGCAGCCTAGGACAAGATTTGAGCCCAACGCTTAAAAGACAGGACCTGAAGCACATTAGGTAGCCCAGTTGAAACTTTGTGTGTGTGTGGGGAATAGGCAGCAATCAAGTTTCATAGTCTGGGAACCAATACAAAAGAGGAACAAGATCCACTTATGTGTCAACCCTGAACCTGTCTTGACCGAAGCCATTTTTTTCTGTTCCGGTGTGGCAATCCTGACACTTTGCTA
Organism: Ahaetulla prasina; assembly: GCF_028640845.1. Lineage (NCBI taxonomy): Eukaryota > Metazoa > Chordata > Lepidosauria > Squamata > Colubridae > Ahaetulla > Ahaetulla prasina. The sequence continues at coordinate 7,822,842 of NC_080556.1, read as the reverse complement.
TTGTATCCTGACGTCTATCAAGTCGACAGCCACGTGTCCATAAAACGACCTGAGAACAACGTATTTTATTCTTTTCTTTTCTTTTTTTCTTTTGGATTTAGGGAATGGAAAGATTTTGCAAGCAGTTACACATCGCAAGAACTGCACCCACCTTTCCACATATTTATCCCAACAATCATGATCGCACAACCACACCTCATGTTACTGTGGGTATCTGCTTCCCTATTCTCCCGCTCATGGCATCTCTTCCATGCTTTTATGACTCCATATCTCTCTTCTCCTTCCATTTCCTTCACGCTCCATGTCTTTCAGGCACTTGAATCTTCAGGCTGTGTCAAATACATTAGGTTCTTGCGAGGAGCTGCTGGAATAGGGGGAGGAGAGGAGGAGGAGGAGGAGGAGGAGGAGGGAAAAAAGCTCCTTAACATTCGAGGTCAGCAAAATTCTGCCCGCTCTGATTTTTTGGCACGCGGTCCTGTTTCTGTGAATCACTGTCCATTTCCACTTCTGATGAGTGCTACGGATGAAACTTAGAAAGAATCTTTATCACTCCAAGAACGGAGAACTAATGGCCCAACCTACGTACAGATCAAGTCTTCTGGCAGGATTGGCCTCTCCTGGGAATTGAAAGCAGTGCAGCTTTAGCTGTGTGTGTGTGTATGTTTGTGTTTTAAATCTTCTCCAAGAACAGTGTCTTCTTTGGGGCCTTTCACGCTTCCCAATGTTCAAAACCTGTTCGTATCTCATGAACCACACACAGACACAAAAATAGAATAGAATAGAATAGAATATAGAGTAGAGTAGAGTAGAGTAGAGTAGAGTAGAGTAGAGTAGAGTAGAGTAGAGTAGAGTAGAGTAGAATAGAATAGAATAGAATAGAATAGAATAGAATAGAATAGAATAGAATAGAATAGAATAGAATTTTTATTGGCCAAGTGTGATTGAACACACAAGGAATTTGTCTTTGGTGCATTTGCTCTCAGTGTACATAAAAGAAAAGATACCTTCATCAAGGTACAACACTTACAATACTTAATGATCGTCATACGCTGCAAATAAGCAATCAGGAAACAATCTCAGTATAAATCGTAAGGATGCAAGCAACAAAATTACAGTCATAAGTGGAAGGAGATGGGTGATGGGAACGATGAGAAGAGTAATAGCAGTCTAGATTTAGTAAATAATTTGACAGTGTTGAGGGAATTATTTGTTTAGCAGAGTGAGGGCGTTCGGGAAGAAACTGTCCTTGTGTCTAGTTGTTCTGGTATACAGTGCTCTGTAGCATCGTTTTGAGAGTAGGAGTTGAAACAGTTTATGTCCAGGATGCGAGGGGTCTGTAAATATTTTCCCAGCTCTCTTTTTGACTCGTGCAGTATACAGGTCCTCAACGGGAGGCAGGTTGGTAGCCATTGTTTTTTCTGCGGTTCTAATTATCCTCTGAAGTCTGGGTCTGTCTTGTTGGGTTGCAGAACCAAACCAGACAGTTCTAGAGGTGCAAATGACAGACTCCATAATTCCTCTGTAGAACTGGATCAGCAGCTCCTTGGGCAGTTTGAGCTTTCTGAGTTGGCGCAAATGTAAGTCTTAGGAGACAACGCACCATTTTTGCTGGCAGTTATTCAGGAAGATCTTTAAAATGCAACAGCAGAAGCTCTGAATCCCCCCCCTAGAAGGTGTCTCATTACTACTTTATTTGTATCACACGAAGACTGTCTTATCTTGAATTCCTATAATTTTACAGTCATAGTGGCATTCTGAATATCTTTTACAGTATCGTATGCCAGTTCATATAACGTTACATCCTTTGTATGCAAGTCCCAGATGTTGCAGACTTTCTGCCTTGCTTTCCAAATAAAATGCTTCTTGGAGAACCGGCCTAGGTAAATATATAAGTCTTGTGCTAGTTCCCGATATAAATCCCCAACTTTGCACATCCTGTCATCTCCACCTAATAACCCAGTTTGATCCGACTTCTCTTCCGGACAACATCTGGGACTGTTTGAGGCCTATTACCCCATTAGACTATCACAAAGCTTGCAATTAAAATACGCTCCAAATAGATACTGATACGAACTGTTTGCCTCTTGTGTGCATACACGCCTACACGTATATATGTAAGAGCCTCACCCTCAGGTTTTAAAATAAATATATTTCTAATACTGCTTAAATCGGAAAGCGGCTTGACAGGTTTCCCTGGGAAGAAAACTTCACAATAATGGTGCCACGATAGAGAAGGTCTCGTACGGGCCAAAGAACACCAAACTTGGTTTTTTAAAGGTTCCGGTAGGTTAGACTAGTCAAATTATAAGAATACTCATTTTATTTTTTTTTATTTGCATTTATATCCCGCCCTTCTCCGAAGACTCAGTGCGGCTTACACTATGTTAGCAATAGTCTTCATCCATTTGTATATTTATATACAAAGTCAACTTATTGCCCCCAACAATCTGGGTCCTCATTTTACCTACCTTATAAAGGATGGAAGGCTGAGTCAACCTTGGGCCTGGTGGGACTTGAACCTGCAGTAATTGCAAGCAGCTGCTGTTAATAACAGACTGTCTTACCAGTCTGAACCACAGAGGCCCTACTTTTAAAGTCCATTGAGTTGCTTTCAGTCGTAAGGGTCATAATTGGTGTTTTTTTTTTGTTTACTTAAAAAAGAGTTCTCTTTTTGTTGTTGTTGTTGTTGTGACACAAGTAGTTGTCCTCAACTTACAAACGGTCTACTTGTGGCCGTTTACAAGTTACAAGGGCACTGAAAAAGTGACTCGGGACCGTTTTCCACCCTGTTGCAACATCCCCATGGATCACATGATCCAAATTCAGACGCTTGGCAACCAATTCATATTTATTGCAGTAGCAGTTTCTTGGGGTCACGCGATCTCCTTTTGCGACCGTCTGTTGATGAAAAGGCCAGTTTCACTTAAAAACCCTGTTACTTACCGCAGTGATTCAACTTAACAACTAGGACATGAAAAGTTGCAAAATGGGGCAAAAGTCACTTAAAAACCGTCTCACTTAGCAACAGAAATTTTGGGCTCAATGGCGATCGTAAGTCGAGAGCTACCTGTAATCGACCTGCCTTTCCTGTGCTGCTTATTCACTTCTGAGCTATGTTAGAGTGGACTGTGAAGATTTTGGTGCCCCAGTATTGTGCATATAAAGGTAAAGGTTCCCTTCCCACGTACGTGCTAGTCGTTCCCGACTCTAGGGGGCGGTGCTCCTCTCCGTTTCAAAGCCGAAGAGCCAGCGCTGTCCGAAGACGTCTCCGTGGTCATGTGACCGGCATGACTCAACGCCAAAGGCACGCGGAATGCTGTTCCCTTCCCACCAAAGGTGGTCCCTATTTTTTCTACTTGCATTTTTTTTTTACGTGCTTTCGAACTGCTAGGTTGGCAAAAGCTGGGACAAGTCACGGGAGCTCACCCTGTTACGCGGCAGCACTAGGGATTCAAACCGCTGGACTGCCGACCTTTCGATTGACAAGCTCAGTGTTTTAGCCACTGAACCACTGCGTCCCTATATTGTCCATTTAATGGCAGCTATTTATTTATTTTTCGAATTTTTATACCGCCCTATCTCCCTAGGGACTCAGGGCGGTTCACAGGCAGATAAAAAATGTACATATAAATACAGAATAAAACATCGATTAGAAAACTTATTCCAAATAGCCAAATAATTTAAAATAAGAGTATACATAATAAAACCCATTAAAACCAATTTAAATTTAAAATCTAGTCCAGTCCTGCGCAGATGAATAAATGTGTTTTAAGCTCGCGGCGGAAGGTTCGGAGGTCAGGAAGTTGACGAAGTCCTGGGGGAAGTTCGTTCCAGAGGATGGGAGCCCCCACAGAGAAGGCCCTTCCCCTGGGTGTCGCCAGACGGCACTGCCCGGCTGACGGCACCCTGAGGAGTCCCTCTCGGTGAGAGCGCACGGGTCGGTGAGCTAAAGAGATGAACATCCCCACCTTATAATATCACAGTTTAAAAAGTTGAGCCCTGCCTATGGAGCCTCATCTATTCATACATAATAGAATTTTTTATTGGCCAAGTGTGATTGGACACACAAGGAATTTGTCTTGGTGCATATGCTCTCAGTGTACATAAAAGAAAAGATACGTTCATCAAGGTACAACATTTACAACACAATTGATGGTCAGTATATCAATATAAATCATAAGGATTGCCAGCAACAAAGTTACAGTCATACAGTCATAAGTGGAAAGAGATTGGTGATGGGAACTATGAGAAGATTAATAGTAGTGCAGATTCAGTAAATAGTCTGACAGTGTTGAGGGAATTATTTGTTTAGCAGAGTGATGGCCTTCGGGGAAAAACTGTTCTTGTGTCTAGTTGTTCTGGTGTGCAGTGCTCTATAGCGTCGTTTTGAGGGTAGGAGTTGAAACAGTTTATGTCCAGGATGCGAGGGATCTGCAAATATTTTCACGGCCCTCTTCTTGATTCGTGCAGTATACAGGTCCTCAATGGAAGGCAAGTTGGTAGCAATTATTTTTTCTGCAGTTCTAATTATCCTCTGAAGTCTGTGTCTGTCTTGTTGGGTTGCAGAACCGAACCAGACAGTTATAGAGGTGCAAATGACAGACTCAATAATTCCTCTGTAGAACTGGATCAGCAGCTCCTTGGGCAGTTTGAGTTTCCTGAGTTGGCGCAGAAAGAACATTCTTTGTTGTCCTTTTTTAATGATGTTTTTGATGTTAGCTGTCCATTTGAGATCTTGCGATATGATAGAACCCAGAAATTTGAAGGTTTCTACTGTTGATACTGTGTTGTCAAGTATTGTGAGAGGTGGAAGTATGGACAACTTCCTAACCAGGGTTTTAGGCAGTAAAAGGGAAATGTGTACACCAGGAATATAATACCTGGGCTATTCAGATGGAGGAATAGCATAGCCAGCCTGAAGCCCACCGGCCTGTGAGTTTCCTCCCACCTGAGTTTGTTTAATTGCCACTCTTCGGCTTTTCTGGATGATTTAAACAAGGCAAATACGGGGCCTATAATAAAATAAAGGGATGGAGAAGCAGGCCTTTTGCGCCCCTTCGCAAGCCAGGAAATGATGGGAACGACGTCTCGCTGGCAGAACGGAAAGTCTTAACTCGTAATGAGCAAACTGCCTGCACAGCACTACTGAGTTGAAGAAAACTGTTGGTGTGTGTGTGTGTATGTGGGGGGGTGTCATTTTCATGAAGGAGAGGCTAATTTTTATTTTAATTTATTTTTTTTATTTTTTTTAATCTCCGAAAGGAAATGCCCTTCATTCGCATGGCAGGATTTTCCGCGGGTCCCGCCAAAAGTGGCTCGGTGCCACTTTATACTTTGGAGGGTCATTAGCAAAAATCATTAGCTATAATACGACCTCCCCCATAAATCTCACCCCTCCTCCTGCACCTGGAACACTTGTCCGTGCCTAATTTCCATCTCCCTAATTTTATGATTTGTCCCTCATTTGATAGAGGCTCCCATTAATTGTATAGTAAGTGCTTCCCGAGGAAAAGGCTGTCGGGCTGACCCCATCTTGGAAAGGCATGACTTGGTCTTTCCCTCGACCCCCCCCTCGTCTCACTATAGGATGAAAGTTCGGCTGAAATATAATAATTTCCCCTTCAAAAGGGCATCGCTCCAAAGCTTAAAGGCACAGAGGCGTTTTCCTGGATGGGCTGCATGCAGGGTATACGCAGGTTTCAAGAGAAATGTAGGGTAAGGTAAAACTTTGATGGGGGGAAATGCAGTGAAATGGTTTGGGGCGAAATTTGTGCTTTCTTTAGATAAGTGGTGAAATCCAATTTTTTTTTTACTACCCGTTCTGTGGGCGAGGTGTGGCTTGGTGGGCGTGGTAGGGGAAAGATGCTACAAAATCCCCATTCCCACCCCACTCTGGGGCGAGCCAGAGGTAGTATTTGCCGGTTCTCCAAACTACTCAAAATTTCCACTACCGGTTCTCCGAATTACTCAAAATTTCTGCTACCGGTTCTCCGAACTACTCAAAATTTCCACTACTGGTTCTCCGAACTACTCAAAAATTCCGCTACCGGTTATCCGAACTACTCAAAATTTCCGCTACCGGTTCTCCGAACTACTCAAAATTTCCGCTACCAGTTCTCCAGAACCTCCTGGATTTCACCCCTGCTTTAGATGATTCTTACATGTTGGCAGAATAAGAGAAAGTACAAGGCAAGAAAAAAAAAATGCTATTCCTCTTGATTTGGTAAGTATTAGAGATTGTGGGGAAAGATCTTTAGGTTAAGCCGTGATATTCTAAAACATTGGGGGAAGCTGTGATTTTTTTAAAAAAAAACAACACCTCAAGTCTGTTATACACTTGTCCCATAGAAAAAAAGAAAAAAAAAGAAGTTGGCAGGGATATTAGGTGTATGACATTAGCAATAGCACTTAGACCAGTGATGGCTAACCTTTTTGGCCTCGCGTGCCAAAAGCGGGGGGACCGTGGGGGGGGTTGCGCACGCACATGGCCACACCCATAATTAAATGTGCCCCACGCATGCGTGTGCGACCCTCCCACGCTCCCTCGGCTTCTGGCACGCGATGGCATGGTGGGCCCGGTAGGCCCGTTTTTCACCCTCCCCAGTCTCCAGAGGCTTTCTAGGAGCCTGGGGAGGGTGAAAAACGGCCCGTTTCCCGTCTTCCGGAGGGCACGCTGGAGCTGAGCTAGGCCAGTGGTCGTGTGCCCACAGATATGGCCCCACGTGCCACCTGTGGCACGCATGCCATAGGTCCACCATCGCAGACTTAGACTTATATACCGCTTCACAGTGCTTTACAGCCCTCTCTAAGCAGTTTACAGAGTCAGCCTATCGCCTCCAACAATCTGGGTCCTCATTTGACCCACTTCGGAAAGATGGGAGGCTGAGTCAACCTTGAGCCTGCTGAGATTCGAACTGCCAAATTGCAGTCAGCTGGCGGTCAGCAGAAGTAGCCTGCAGTACCGCACTCTAACTGCGCCACCGTGGCTCATGGAAGGCTTATCGAAACTAGGACAGTAGTTCAGGATCCAATCTGGGTCAGTCACCAGGACCAGAGGTTTGGTCTTCCAAGTTTTTGGACTCATGCTGGAACCCATCCTTCTCTCTCTCCAAAAGATGACCAACTCAGATTGGACTTTGCAATATCATCCCGGGACACCTATATTTGCCTTCATTCGCAGGATGGTAATGTTGATATATGTCTGTCAGTGTCTTTTATTTCACTCTAATTAAAATCGCTAAGCATCAGTATAATCCCGAATTTGCGAAGCGGTGTTATATTGAGTATGAGCAGTAGCTGCTCTAGTTTTTGGGTTTTGTACTCTCAAAAGCTAAATCTTCCCTACCGGTAAGTGCCAAAATTTGCAAACCAGCATGCAAATGCCAACATCTCAGTAAACAGGAGGTGGAGTCCAGTTAGAATATAATTGACTTCATAGCTCTGCCCGCTGAAAAACTGGTATGGCTGGACCAAGCTGGCAGAGGCTTAGCAAAAATAAAGTCTTCCTTGAATAGAGCTACATTCCTGGTGATTTCATGGATATGTCTACGTAGTTCTCTGGACTGTGTTACAGAGGTGGCTTGCTATTCTTTCTTTCTTCTTTCTTACTTGTTGGTTCTGCAACCCAATGAGACAGACCCAGTCTTCATAGGATCATTAGAACTGCAGGAAAAACAATGGCTACCAACCTGCCTATCCATTGAGGACCTGTATACCGCAAGAGTCAAAAATGGGGCTGGGAAAATATTTACAGACCCTTCATATCCTGAATATAAACTGTTTCAACTGCTACCCACAAAACGTTGCTATAGAGCACTACACACCAGAACAACTAGACACAAGGACAGTTTCTTCCCGAACGCCATCACTCTGCTAAACAAATAATTCCCTCAACACTGTCAAACTATTCACTAAGTCTGCATTACTATTAATCTTCTCATCGTTCCAATCACCCATCTCTTCCCACTTATTACTGTATGACTGTAACTTTATTGCTTGTATCCTTACGATTTATATTGATATTATTTCCTGATTGCTTATTTGTTCCCTATGACTATCATTAAGTGTTGTACCTTACAATTCTTGATTAACGTATATTTTCTTATATGTACGCTGAGAGCATATCCACCAAGACAAATTCCTTGTGTGTGCAATCACACTTGGCCAATAAAAAAAATCTAATCTGTTCTATTCTATTCTATTCTATTCTATTCTATTCTATTCTATTCTATTCTATTCTATTCTATTCTATTCTATTCTTATGGGATGTTTTGTCTTCTGGGACTATAGAATAGACTGGAATAGGTGGAAAATTCTCTAGTGCTGAGATTTTCTGGGAATCTTTCACCCAAGTAACAAAACCAGCATTTTAAAATGAGCCCTAGACCATTGGGAGCCAATCAAGTGGGCATAGAACAGGAAGTCCGAGATTCTGATCAAATGGTCGAAAGTTCCAGTCAAAGGAGATCACGGGCAATCTTGTCAGATGAAAATTCTGGAAGTTGTAATCCCGACAATATTGGAAGACACCAGATAGGAGAAACCAGTCATAATCAATCCCAAATACCCTGTTTTTCCCCAAAATAAGACATCCCCTGATAATAAGCCAAATTGGGCTTTTGAGCGCATGGCAATAAGGCCAAGGGCTTATTTCAGGGTTCAAAAAAAAAAGAAAAAAGACGGGGTCTTATTTTCAGGGAAACACGGTAGTTATGGTTGTGTTCGGTTGGCACCCTCATGCAAGGTTGCATGTGAAAATCAGTGGTGAAATCCAAATTTTTTTTGTACTACCGGTTCTGTGGGCGTGGCTTGGTGGGCGTGGTGTGGCTTGGTGGGCATGGCAGGGGAAGGATACTGCAAAATCTCCATTTCCACCGCACTCCGGTTGAAGGATACTACAAAATCCCCTTTCCCACCCCACTCCTGGGGGAAGGATATTGCAAAATCTCCATTCCCACCCCACTCTGTGGCCAGCCAGAGGTGGTATTTGCCGGTTCTCCGAATTACTCAAAATTTCCGTTACCGGTTCTCCAGAACCTGTCAGAACCTGCTGGATTTCACCCCTGGTGAAAATAATTTACTCAAGGAGGAACTGTGTATCTTTTCAATAAGATGGTCTACAACCATATCTCAGTTGTTGGGACGACCTCATTTGTGCTGCAGGATAAGAGCAACTAGACTCTAGTTACTAGAGTGTCATTAATGCAAGAGAAAAAAAATAAACATGCAGACGACTGAAGGCACAACATTGAGTTGGTCTTCATCCCCGACATTTTAAAAATCTCTGCATCATGTTGAAAGATGCGGCAATTTCACACAGTATGCGTTGTTGAATTGTTCTCACGGACAATTTGGAACCATTTGCAAACATCCCTTAAGTACACTAGACGGAAAAGGTACGAACTGCCTGCTCCTTGGTGTACATTACTCACAAGCACTTATCAATATACTGAAAACGCCAGGGTTGGTAAAAAAAAAACAACATTCACTGTTCAACTCCTATGAATCAGTGTGTGTGTGTGTGTGTTTGTATTTGGGAAGTCACAGATTCTTGTGCATTCATATCCTTGCTAGCTTGCCTCCTGTGTGACTGGTTTTCCTCAGCTGAATGTCAGTATCGGGCTTAGTAGCAGCTGCGGGAAAAACCAGCTGCTAAAAACAGGGTAGAAAATCCATTTCATTTTCACTCCGGGCCTGAACAGTTGCTTATTCCCGCAAAAACAGCAGCATTTTCCTCTATGAAGATATATATAGATATAGATATAGATATAGATATATGTATATGTGTAGGTCTTTGGTTATTCGGGTTTTCTCCTGCGTAAAATTGGAAGTATCTTGGCGACGTTTCGACGAAGTCTCATTCGTCATCTTCAGGCTTCAGCTTCGGGCTTCTGGGCTTCTGGGAGCAAAGTCATTGCTCCCAGAAGCACGAAGCTGAAGCCTGAAGATGACGAATGAGACTTCGCCAAACGTCACCAAGATACTTCCAATTTTACACGGGAGAAAACCCGAATAACCAAAGACCTACATACAAACACCCACGAAAACCTCAGAAAACAAATATATATATATGTGTGTACATACATATATATATATATATATATGCAGGTCTTTGGTTGTTCGGGTTTTCTCCCGTGTAAAATTGGAAATGTCTTGGCAACGTTTCGACGAAGTCTCATTCGTCATCTCATTCATCAACTTGAATGTGTTCTTAAGGCCGTTTACCAAATTGCAAGTTAAAAATAACACGCCAAAATAAAAAATAAAAAAACCAGGGTCTCGCTGCAATTTCTACAGACTCGTGATAATGTTACTTTGAGCCATAGATCAATTAATCCCCCCCTCCTTTTTTTTTTAATGCTCCTGTGACAAAGTACTGTCCCCACTTCTTCTCGAGCCTGTTTTAAGTACGTTGTGTGAACAGAGATAGCATAAAAGCAGCTTCTATTTTTTTCTCTTGGCAGTAATCAGAGCTAGAAACTTGTCAGTATTTTTTTTAGAAGATGTTGCTTTCTAACTTCAGTGCAGCGTATCGTGTGTTAATTTCTTGCCTTCGTCTCCCTTTGCGTGAAATCCCCGCATTTACTCTTTACTTAGCTGGTAGCTACTGAGGTAGCTGGATTGCAGAAATCCTTTAAAGGAATGCTTCTAGAGCACATCCTTTTTTTTTTTTAAATAAAAAGTTTTTTACAAACTTAAGCATTCCATCTGTCCATCTGCAGTGTGTCTCCTAGTTACAAACATCTCTGTGCAACCCCATTCACCATTTTCTATCTCATTCGCATTCACCTAACATTATTTCGCTAAGCTTAATATTATAGTACATTATACATTTAAACATTATAAAGCCCTCCATTTTCTTCTTAATATCTTATAATAATAATAATAATAATACATTTTAACATTAAACATCCATATTCTCACTGTGTATATACCGACAATTTCCTTTTTATTGACATCTTTATCGTAATATATTTTTTACTTTCGCTTTAATCTTCTTCCTTTCCAAACTCCTTTTTTTTATTCTCCAGCTCATTGATAAAATACCTCACATAGTGTTCAGTTTGGTCTTTCTTCTTAATTGCTAATGTTAGTCTGTTCGTTTCTGCGCCTTCTAATACTATCACCTTCTCATCAATTTTTTCCCCCCAAAAAGTGAGTGGGGGGTGGGGGAGCCTGAAAGGAGATGTGGCTGTTTTCACTCTTATCCCACTCGCTCTGGAGTGAATTTCAAAGGATTTGCAAAGCCAGTTTTTTCCCCCCCCTTAGTGCTACCTTTAAATACCGAAGGCCCGGCAAAACAAGGCGGCCCGGAGGTAAAACAGGAGGAGAAGCGGCCCTGGTGGATTTAAAGAGTGGGAATTGGTTGAGGAGAACCAAGGGTCCGGTAGAAGATGTACCTCTGTCCCAGGCCACAGGAGGGTGTAAGCTTCTCTTCCATTTATTGTTTTCTCCGCGGGTGCATAAAATGCCTTTTAACAAATATAGCTCGGATCGTGTATGTCCCTAACTTAACGGGGTATATTCTCTGCCAAGTGACTGCAAGTACCTCTGAATTTTCTCTGAGACTTTTTTTCCCCCCCAGAAAACAGCTGAGGACGGACAACGAGTAAGAGGAGGGTGGGTGGGTGGGAAATGTAATTTGGACCCATTTGAAGGTCAGGCTTCTTCCCCAAGGTTATCTGCTCTTTTTCCCCCCTCGAATCTGTAAACTAATGGTATTCACACCGAGTACTTGAGAAGTGTTTCTTTTTATAGCCCTCGCAGATGACAAATAAGTCCTCTTTTTTTGAAGTCCTTTTTAAGGCATTGTTCCACTGGAGACGAGCTCTTCTTGCAACCCGCTTTTCCTGGAAAGGGTTGAAATTCCAGCGCGCAACCCCCTCCCACCCACCCACCCGGGGACACACACACACACACACACCCCGAGGGTAGAGAAAGCAAAAGCGACAGCCTTAATAACGTGGTGAAGTCGTGCACCTCCTTTTCCTGAGCACCCTGAAAAATGAAGGGGTGTGTGTGTGTGTGTGGAAATGACATGGGAGGACATTCCTTCTGGCTTTGAAGAGAGGCTGGGCAACGGGCAGATCCAGGGCAGGCAACAAAGGACAGCTGAGCAGCAGATCCGATCCATAAGGCACAGCCCATCAGACCGTTCGCTCCCTTTGAAATGGAGGCGAGCCACCCAGGAGCACAGTAATGCATTGCTTATGTAGCAAAGGGCAGGACGTGGCCCGCTTGTTTGCTTGCGCTAAGATCTCAGACAGCAGAGGCATATTTGGCTGGGGTTATATCAGCTGTGCTGATTGCCAGAATTATTCCTAGGTTCAATTCAAGGTGCCTTTTCCACACACACACACACACACACACACACACACACACACCCCTCTTTAAAATGCCTTTCACAGCCCGTGCTCTTATCTTAACGTGCCTTAGGGACAGTAAAAGCCGACTTACAATAACCGAATTGGCACGTCCGATTAAGCCAACATGCGGGCAACTCGTTAGATTCGGCTTCGCACAATGGTAACGTAAACCCAGATAACTGCGGGTTTTGCAAGCCGTGGTTTTATGTTTGGAGTCAAAAATGAAATGGATCGACAGAAGTCGGGCAGTCAGTTCAGCCGGATCCGTGTTTTCTAGATTCACTCTGAAAGGGGCAGTTCTGTCCTTTGCCGTTTTTTCACAGGGAAAATTTTCAACGTTTTTCCACATTTTTTCCCTCCACGTTTTTCTGAGGGCTACCTGGAATGGCCAGGGATGAATTTATGAATTTCCCTCACATCCTGGACATAACCTGTTTCAACGCCTACCCTCAAAACGACGCTACAGAGCACTGCACACCAGAACAACTAGACACAAGAACAGTTTTTTCCCCGAAGGCCATCACTCTGCTAAACAAATAATTTCCTCAACACTATCAAACTAGTTACTAAATCTACACTACTATTAATCTTCTCATCGTTTCCATCACCCATCTCCTTCCACTTATGACTGTATGACTGTAACTTTTTGTTGCTATCATTAAGGGTTAAATTGTACCCTATGACCATCATTTGTGTTGTAAATGTTGTACCTTTGATGAAGGTATATTTTTTCCTTTTATGTACACTTAGAGCATATGCACCAAAACAAATTCCTTGTGTGTCCAATCACACTTGGCCAATAAATTCTATTCTATTCTATTCTATTCTAATTTACTTTATCGTCATTGCACAGGGTACAACGAAATTAAATGCCGTCTTCAGTTACATTACATTACAACTATAGAAATAAAAACACAAATATACATCCTTCACATTTATATAATTGAAATTGAAAGCCTGATATTGCACTATACAATTAAGGGGGTCTGCAAACTTAAACACTCAAAGAGCCATTTGGACCCGTTTCCCACAGAAAAGAAAACACCATCAGCCACAAAACCTTTCCCGTGCCTGATTCTTTCTTGAGCGGCCACAAAAATAGCATATGTAGTTGAATTAAATGTTCTGTTTTCTTCTGAAACTTTCCTTTTCTTGGATTTATCCATGGTTGGCCTACCGAGGTCTCAATAAATCATGTGTTGCACATTGGCGGTTGTGTATTGTGGTTCACCAGCAGCCTGCACAGCTGGCAGCAGAGTCAGACAGTGAGAAGGCTGGGGAGGACCACGGGCCAGTCCTGGAGTCAGGGAAAGGCCCAGACGAGGGCTCTGCGTCAGAGGCAGAGGTGGGGCCAGGGCCATCTGCGAGCGGTGCGTGGACTCCGGAGCCTCCAGAGGCTGACAGTAGTGAGGCAGAGGAACAGGAGGAGCCTGTTCCTAGTGCACGCATGCAAAGAGCTGCCAGAAGGCAAGAGCAGTTAAAGCAAAAATGATGATTTGGGAGTAAGGCCAGGAGATGATTGGCCCCTCCCATAAAGCTTAAAAGAGCAGCAACAGCCCTTGGGCTCTCTGTAGGAAAGCAACGTTGTTACAATTGTTTCTTGTTGGCGTCTACTGCTTCTGAACTTCGTGGGGTTCTTGCCAAGAAAAGCCTTTGGCAGGGTGCCAAAGAAGACAAAGGTTTGTGATAAGGCCGAAGGACTTTTTCTGAAGGACTTTGTTTTGGAATTAATTTGGACTAAGCTGGGAATGAAGTAATTCTCAGCTGTTCTAATAAAATACGTTTATTTAGGACTGATTGTGTCTGGTAATAACTACTTGGGCCTAGGTCACAACATTGTGACGCACATTTTGAGTGACAGGGAGCCGCAGCAGAGGGGTGAAAGAGCCACATGCGGCTCCAGAGCTGCAGGTTACTGACCCCTGCACTATACAGTAGAATTTAATATTGCCCTGGGATAGAAGCTGTTTTTCAGGCTATACGTCCTTGTTTTTAATTATCCTGTACCATCTGCCAGATGGTAATAGTTCAAAAAAAAAAAAAGGGTGCCCAGGATGAGATGGATCTTTAAAATTGTTTTGAACTTTCTTAAGGCAGCAGAAGCTATAAAGCTCTTCCAAAGAGGGGAGAGGGCAGCCAATGATCCTCTGGGCAATGACGTTGACCCTCTGGAGTGCTGCCCTATCTGCCACTGTGCAAGTGGCAAACCATTCACAGGTGCAGTAAGTTAAAATACTCTCTATGGTGCAGCGGTAGAAGGTCACCAGCAGTTTTTCATTCAGTTGTTGTTCCCTGAGAAGTTTCAGGCAGTATAATCTCTGCGGGGCCCTTTTGACCAGTGCTGCAATGTGAGAGCCCCAGGTCAGGTCCTCTTTTATGGCAACACCCAGAAACTTAAAACTGGCCACTTGCTCCACTCGGTCTCCATTGATAAGCAAGGGCTGGATGTCTGATCTATTCCTTCTATAGTCCATTATAAGCTCCAGGGACACTCCGTATACGCTGGCAATAGCCTCCCGACGTGCCTTTGCTTTCCTTTTATTATGGCCATTTCATGTCATATCTGAACAATCGGCAAGAAGCACTTTTCCTTAAACTTTTGTAACACGTACCAAACCGACCCAGATCTGGTTTCCTTGAGTTGAGATTTGGGGCTGACGCGGGGAGACATTTCCATGCCACAGAAGTCCACCTGAGGCCCAGCCTCTCTTTCTTTTCTCTCTCTCAGCCCAACCCAAC
Source organism: Ahaetulla prasina (assembly GCF_028640845.1). NCBI lineage: Eukaryota > Metazoa > Chordata > Lepidosauria > Squamata > Colubridae > Ahaetulla > Ahaetulla prasina. Next base: position 7,807,738 of record NC_080556.1, on the reverse strand, counting down.
TCACTTGTTTTTACCGTGGGAAAAGAAAATGCTCCATGTGCTTCCCTTGAGCTCCTGAACGAAAGGAGGGATACGCATCCAACAGATAACAGAATAACGGAGTTGAGAGGGACCTCAGAGGTCTTCTAGTCCAACTCCCTGCTGAGGTAGGAAGCCCTATGGCCAAGTCTCTTCTTAAAGGCCTCCAGTAATGGGGAGCACCCACAACTTCCGCAAGCAAGTTGTTCCACTGGTTTATTATTCTCACGGTCAGGAAATTCCTCCCTTAGTTCTAAGTTGCTTCTCTCCTTGATGAGTTTCCACCCGTTGCTTCTTCTCTTGACTTCAGGTGCTTTGGAGAATAGCTTGACTCCTTCTTCTTTGGGGCAGCCCCTGAGATATTGGAAGACTGCTGTCATGTCACCCCACCTAGTCCCGTGATGGCGAACCTATGGCACGGGTGCCAGATGTGGCACGCAGCGCCCTCTCTGTTGGCACGTGAGCCATCGCCCCAGTTCAGCTCTGCTGCGCATGTATTGTGCGCCTCCCGCCAGCAAACTGCATGGGGGGCAGGTGGCGGGTGGGGGCCCCCACGAGCAAATACATGGGGGAGGCAGGGCACATATACGGGGGGCATGCACACTGCATTTTGGGGGGGTGTCCAGGGGTGCACATGCGCGTGTGCACTCGCGCTTTGGGCACTTGGTCCAGAAGAGGTTAGTCATCACTGCCCTAGTCCTTCGCAGAACTTCCTTCCACCAAGATAACCAGAGACCGACAAAATGCCCACATATACAATCGTGGCCAAAACAGTGGAAACTTTTTGGGGAAAGTGTATTTTCTAAAACTAGCTAATAACACCACTTTTTTTTTTTTTTTTTGGAGCAGTAGAACCATAAAACGATATATCCATGGGAAAAGATAATTTAATCAAGAATGTCATGCAATCACTTTTATGAAGGATTTGCTATTAGAAGAGCAGTGACAGTATAAAGAAGAAAAGCGAAACACGGAGGGAAAAATAACAACGAGATATACAAAAATGATCACCCTAGAAAAAAAAACGAGATATGCAAAAATGATCCCCATGTCAGTTAATCCTTAGTTGGGTAACTTTTAGCATGAATTACGGCCTTTCAACGTCTCCCTATGGAGTGAACCAAGCCTTTGAGTTCTGCAGCTGTTCTAATCTGAAACCAAGATTGAAGGATGGCTTGTATTAACTGTTTTTATTGCTGGGTCGTTTCTGATTTAACAAGTTTTTTTTTAGTTGGCTCCATACATTTTCAATGGGGTGAAGGTCTGGGCTATTCCCAGGCCATTCCAGCAGTGGAATAGGATTATCTTGAAACTCTCCCCCAAAAAAGTGGTGTTATTAGCCATCAAACCTCAAAAAACACACTTTTCCCAAAAGGTTTCCACAATTTTGGCCACTACTGTATAGCGGTATATATGATATATACGATATATATATATATATATATATATATGATGCAGTAGAATGACCGCAGATACAGTACTTCCAATGTTTGAATCCTAAGAAACTTTAGGATACTGTCTTGATGTCCTACCTCATAGGATGATGTGGAGCTCAGAGGTGGTGGTAGAGAATGGAATGAGAGAACGATACATACTCATAGGACGATTGCAAGATGGATTGCTTCAGCCATGGTTCTCTGGCTTGAGTCAGCCTTTATTTTCCCACGTAATGCAATTGGGGAGGCCATTTTGCAATGTACCATATTTTTCGGAGTATAAGACACACCTTCCCCCCCCAAAAAAAGAGGGTGAAAATCTGGATGCATCTTATACTCCGAATGTAGCCCCGCCCAGCTTCTCAAACAAAGGTTTCAGAGGATGAAAAAAAGCATCAGAAATGAAGCTTCAGAAAAGAAGCCTCCAAACAGAGCTTCAGAAAAGAAACCCCCAAACAGAGCTTCAGAAAAGAAGCTCCCAAACAGAGCTTCAGAAAAAAAGCCTCCAAACAGAGCTTCGGAAAAGAAGCCCCCAAACAGAGCTTCGGAAAAGAAGCCCCCAAACAGAGCTTCGGAAAAGAAGCCTCCAAACAGAGCTTCGGAAAAGAAGCCCCCAAACAGAGCTTCGGAAAAGAAGCCCCCAAACAGAGCTTCGGAAAAGAAGCCCCCAAACAGAGCTTCGGAAAAGAAGCCCCCAAACAGAGCTTCGGAAAAGAAGCCCCCCAAACAGAGCTTCGGAAAAGAAGCCCCCAAACAGAGCTTCAGAAAAGAAGCCCCCAAATAGAGCTTCAGAGGCTTTTTTTTCTAAAGCTCGATTTCAGAATCTTTCAGAGGTAGAAAAAAGTTTTTTCTGAAAGAGAGTTTCAGAAGTTTCAGAGGCAGAAAAATAAGCAAAAAAAAAAAGCAAGGCACAGAGCTTACAACCAAGGAACCTATTGCTAAAATTCACCTCTGGGAACAGCTGATTGGGGGTATTCCAGGAGGCCAAGCCACCTGCCAATCAGCTTTTTTCTTATTTTCCTCCCCAAAAACTAAGGTGCGTCTTATACTCCGGTGCGTCTTATACTCCGAAAAATACGGTAGTTTCCAATGGGGATTGACAGAAAGCAGAGTGAAATTATTTTCTGGGTGGGGGGAGGTGGAAACCAGGCTCTGTGCTAAATGAAATTGGAGTGGAGGAGGAAGAGAAAGGAAGAGTCTTCCAGAAATGATTGACTGTCTCTTCAAAAACTGTACTGGATCTTAACTGCCTGTTTCACAAGGCAGAGCCTACCCAGTCAAAAAGTAATTTCTGTAAAACAAGAATAACTGCCGCCGATCACTTGCTCGCTATGTCCACGGTGATGTTATTTTAAGCTACTCTTCTTCAGGGACGTGTAAGAATTGTGCGTTTTAAATAACGAGCAACTGGGTAAAAAATTTTGAATATTAAATAGAAGGCAAATGGGGAGTTGGAGGGGCGAAAGCATTTGGCGAGCAGTGAACTTGACTGGGTGGAGAAATGGTTTTTCTCAGGTCTCAGGGTAGGAAGTGATATCTCAAATGTATTAAGTCACAAAGAAAAATTAGACCCTGTAAACCGATCTGTCCTGCATGAGGTGCTGAACTTTTTTGATGGCTTTAGAAGGCCATGTTTATAGTAACTTCAGCCCGTGGTTGGGGAAAATGTGAGCTTTGCGAGACAGCGGAATTCCAAACCCCAATTCGTTCTCGCGTAGCCCAATCTGCTCCTGTGCACCTGCTTTCTCTGTCAACTGCTTTCCGGCGTTGCTGTCTCTTTCTGCTTTTTAAAAATTATTTTCTCGAGCGTCACTTGGCTTCTCGTTGTGAAATACGAACATAGAGGGCTATGACTCTGTGAATTCATATGACTGACATAGAATAGAATAGAATAGAATAGAATAGATTTTTTTCTTTTATGTACACTGAGAGCCTATGCACCAAGACAAATTCCTTGTGTGTCCAATCACACTTGTCCAATAAAGAATTCTATTCTATTCTGTTCTGTTCTGTTCTGTTCTGTTCTGTTCTGTTCTGTTCTGTTCTGTTCTATTCTATTCTATTCTATTCTATTCTATTCTATTCTATTCTATTCTATTCTATTCTATTCTATTCTATTCTACTCTACTCTACTCTACTCTACTCTACTCTATTTCTTATTTCTATTCTATTCTATTCTATTCTATTCTATTCTATTCTACTCTACTCTACTCTACTCTACTCTACTCTACTCTACTCTACTCCTATTTCCTGTGAATAACAATTTAGGTGTTTGTGTGTAGGTGGGCACACAGGATAGGCTGCATATACTCTGATCTGCGTCATGTGGCCAGAAAGCAAAACAAATAAGGGGATGCATTGATGGAGTTTAGTTTCTGCAGACCAGGGTCAGGTCTGGCCTATTTTTAAATTTGATTTTCCTCCTGATGGTTTCCCGCGCGATACCAAATTTGGTCCCATTCTGTTCAGTTTTTCAGAACATTATCTTGCTGATGGACAAAGTCCAGAGCCCCTTATAATTTCTTCCAACGTTTTTTTTTTTGGTGGTGGTGGGGTATTGGAAAGGAGAAAAGGCATTTACCTAAATGTTTTAATAAATCAAAGCGAACGATTAGCCCAATATCTATGGGCCTGGTCTGGTCGTGACCATGGTGTGCCAAGGATTGTAAACTTGAAGTTTAAGAAAAGTAAATTGCAAACATGAATTAACAAATGAAACATTTTTTTTTTTTAAATGTGTCTGTCTGTCTTACCAAAAGTGGAGATGGACTAAACTTGTAAAATGGAGCTGATGGATAAATTACACTTAACCAAAAAAAAAAAAAAAAAATCAAAGAAGAGAATGTTCTTGCATTGGCCAAACAAAAAAAACAACACAACCCACCTCATTATTGTCTTATTTTTCTAATTGTGGCAACTTGTTTTTTTTTTGTTCTTGGACATTTTTTTTCTAGAAGATTTAAAAAAAAACAAAACTGAGCTACCTTGCCTATATTTGGAAGTGGGACACCGGCTCCTAGTCGGCAAGGATTTTTTTTATCATTTTGTTTGCTTGCAAGATTTACATACTGCTGTTCATCAAAGCTTTGAGGGCAATTTGCAGGAATAAAATCAGAACTGAACATAAAAGTTAATAAATAAAGACACGTTAGCAACAACGGAAAGAAAATGCATTAAAAAACAAAACTGAGCTACCTTGCCTATATTTGGAAGTGGGACACCGGCTCCTAGTCGGCAAGGATTTTTTTTATCATTTTGTTTGCTTGCAAGATTTACATACTGCTGTTCATCAAAGCTTTGAGGGCAATTTGCAGGAATAAAATCAGAACTGAACATAAAAGTTAATAAATAAAGACACGTTAGCAACAACGGAAAGAAAATGCATTAAAAAAACAACAACCCACCACCACCACCACCACGGGGGCCAAAATGTTAACAAAAGTCGGATCTCCTTTGGAAAATATTCTACAAACACAGAAACATCACTGCTAAGAAAAGGTAATACGCTGATTCACTAGATTTGTTGTTGTTAGTTGTGAAGTTGTGTCTGACCCATCGCGACCCCATGGACCATGTTCCTCCAGGCCTTCCTGTCCTCTATCATCCTCTGGAGTCCATTTAATCTTACGCCGACTGCTTTAGTGACTCCATCCAGCCACCTCGTTCTCTGCCCTCCCCTTCTTCTTTTGCCCTCCATCGTTCCCAGCATTCGGCTCTTCTCCAGTGATGAGTCCTTCCTTCTCATTAAGTGGCCAAAGGATTTGAGTTTCATCTTCAGGATCTGGCCTTCTAAAGAGAAGTCAGGGTCGATCTCCTCTAGGACTGACTTGTTTGTTCTCCTTGCAGTCCAAGGAACTCGCAGGAGTCTTCTCCAGCACCAGAGTTCAAAGGCCTCGATTCTTTGGCGCTCAGCCTTCCTTATGGTCCAGCTTTCACAGCCAGACGTTGCAACTGGGAAAACCATACCCTTGATTATACACACTTGATTTCCTTAACCGTGGTTTATTAAATCAGCCAAGTTGGCTTCGTTTATGCAACTTGTTAAAACCATAAACTATGGTTTACAAATTGCAGATTGGAGTAGCTGTGTTTGCATAATAGCCAAGTCACAGACAAGCAGATTATATTAGGATTGGGCACCACTTCAGAAAAATAAGAGTGAACCTGTTTGAAAGGAGATATTCCCTACATGTTCTGTTGCAGGTCAGGCTTGATCGACAGCAGAATATATGGGGTGTTTTGGCTCTCTAAGGAGCCACACTTGGAAAACTGCTTCCGCTGAGCCCTCTAAGGCAGGGGTCCCCAACCTTTCGGACCTCAGGGACCACTAAATTCATACTTTTAAATCCTGCGGACCACTAATATGATCTGCCTAATGATTGGCTGGGTGGGCGTGGCTAGGTGGGCATGTGGCTGGGTGGGTGTGGCCAACTCGATGTCACTCACATCGAGGGGTGCCTAGCCAGCCTCTACTTGCACCCCTACTTCTTGCCTCCCCGCCCGAGCTCCTTAGGCCCCCAACAGGAAGCAGTTGTTGGAGCTAAGCAGCCACCAAGAGAAAGAGTTGGCAAAACGGCTCAGTTCAAATTGGATCTGACCGAGAAGGAGGCTCAGCAGAAGCACCTCACTGAGGACTAGGAGTACAGGCTTTCCAAGCAGAGGGAAGACCTGTGGGAATGCAAGGCCAGGTACCGGCATCTGGAGGCTCAGAGGGCTGAGATGGTCAGACAGTTCCAGGCTATGATGCTGTCCCACTGGAACAAGGCTCTTCGCCACCAGCAGCGCTTCCCTCCAGCCTTCGCCCAAAGCCCCACACCAGGAGGCTGAAGCAGACCCCAAGTCAGAATTTCTGCCCCCCTCCGACCCACACAAAAAGATCCCGAAGTGGGAGACTCTCTGCAGCAAACACAAACGTTCATTGCATGTATCCGGCCCAGGGGCCATAGTTTGAGGACCCCTGATATAGTGCAATATAAAAAATGCAAATAATTTTTCTGCGGACCACCAAAATTTTCTCACGGACCACCAGTTGGTGACTGCTGCTCTAAGGCTTCCCCGGTAGATCTAAAGCACCGCCAGTCCAAATCTGGCATTAACATCCCATTCATGCGGGGTTTTTTTTGAAAAGACTTGAAACAAAACAAAAAAACTTTAAAGCTTCCCAGAGCCCTCAAATGACACAAAGGCCTGTGAGGTCTCGACAGGTCTGCCTTGATTAGTATTCCATATTTATAATATCTCCATAATGGTAAAACAAAGGAAAACAAGAGCAGAGAATGCATTTTTAATCATCAATCATTGCTCTTTGTTTGTTGTGAATGAATGGCAAAGTAGGATATTGAGCCTTCGTAATCTTCTCTCTTCGTCTCAGCCGCCGCAGCCGAAGGTTCAGGAAGGCAAACAATACCACAAGAGAACACGCGGCATCTAGAAATGAAACCCGCAATAAAATCATTTTGGAGCAAAAGATGAAAAACCAACTGGGAATGAGGCACTGGAGAGAAGGGCTGTCCAAATATTTTGCCCAAATATTTTGGGCTGGAGATGTCCAGGTAGTCCTCGAATTGCCACCACAACTGAGCCCCAAATTTCTGCTGCTAAGTTGAGACAGTTGTAAAGTAAGTTTTGCCCCGCTTTTACGACCTTCCTTGCCACCGTTGTTAAACAAATCACTGCAGTTGGTTAGTTTGTTCTACCTATCAAGTTAAGTTTTTCATGGGCCAAGAAAATTCACAGATTTTTTTTGTTTGTTTGTTTACATTTATATCCCGCCCTTCTCCGAAGACTCAGGGCGGCTTACAGTGTATTCTGGTTTGGTCTTGACTAAGTGAATCACACGGTCGCTGAGTGAATCTGGCTTCCTCACTTTTGCTTGTCAGAAGGTCGCGAAAGAGGATCACCTGACCCCGGGATATTGCAGCCGTCGTAAATATGAGTCAGTTGCCAATTTGGATCACGTGGGGTCATACGTTAAAAAGCAGTCATGAGTCACTTTTTTTCAGGGATGTTGTAACTATAGTCACTGAATGAGCTGTTGCAAGTTGAGGGCCATCTGTAATGGGTAAAGCAAGACCAAGCCAGAACCTGCAAGTTTTCTCGGCCCGTGAAAAACTTAACTTGATCAGGTAGAACAATTAACCAGTGGAACGACTTGCCTCCAGCCTTCGCCCAAAGCCCCACACCAGGAGGCTGAAGCAGACCCCAAGTCAGAAATTCCCTCCGACCCACACAAAAAGATCCCGAAGTGGGAGACTCTCTGCAGCAAACACAAACGTTCATTGCATGTATCCGGCCCAGGGGCCATAGTTTGAGGACCCCTGATATAGTGCAATATAAAAAATGCAAATAATTTTTCTGCGGACCACCAAAATTTTCTCACGGACCACCAGTTGGTGACTGTTGCTCTAAGCCTTCCCCGGTAGATCTAAAGCAGCGCCAGTCCAAATCTGGCATTAACATCCCATTCATGCGGGTTTTTTGTTTTTTTTTAAAGACTTGAAACAAAACAAAAAAACTTTAAAGCTTCCCAGAGCCCTCAAATGACACAAAGGCCTGTGAGGTCTCGACAGGTCTGCCTTGATTAGTATTCCATATTTATAATATCTCCATAATGGTAAAACAAAGGAAAACAAGAGCAGAGAATGCATTTTTAATCATCAATCATTGCTCTTTGTTTGTTGTGAATGAATGGCAAAGTAGGATATTGAGCCTTCGTAATCTTCTCTCTTCGTCTCAGCCGCCGCAGCCGAAGGTTCAGGAAGGCAAACAATACCACAAGAGAACACGCGGCATCTAGAAATGAAACCCGCAATAAAATCATTTTGGAGCAAAAGATGAAAAACCAACTGGGAATGAGGCACTGGAGAGAAGGGCTGTCCGAATATTTTGCCCAAATATTTTGGGCTGGAGATGTCCAGGTAGTCCTCGACTTACCACCACAACTGAGCCCCAAATTTCTGCTGCTAAGTTGAGACAGTTGTAAAGTGAGTTTTGCCCCGCTTTTACGACCTTCCTTGCCACCGTTGTTAAACAAATCACTGCAGTTGGTTAGTTTGTTCTACCTATCAAGTTAAGTTTTTCATGGGCCAAGAAAATTCACAGATTTTTGTTTGTTTGTTTGTTTACATTTATATCCCGCCCTTCTCCGAAGACTCAGGGCGGCTTACAGTGTATTCTGGTTTGGTCTTGACTAAGTGAATCACACGGTCACTAAGTGAATCTGGCTTCCTCACTTTTGCTTGTCAGAAGGTCGCGAAAGAGGATCACCTGACCCCAGGATATTGCAGCCGTCGTAAATATGAGTCCGTTGCCAATTTTGATCACGTGGGGGTCATACATTAAAAAGCAGTCATGAGTCACTTTTTTTCAGGGATGTTGTAACTATAGTCACTGAATGAGCTGTTGCAAGTTGAGGGCCATCTGTAATGGGTAAAGCAAGACCAAGCCAGAACCTGCAAATTTTCTCGGCCCGTGAAAAACTTAACTTGATCAGGTAGAACAATTAACCAGTGGAACGACTTGCCTCCAGAAGTTGTGGATGCTCCATCGCTGGAGGCTTTCAGAATAACAAGAGTTGGAAGGGACCTTGAAGGCCTTCTAGTCCAACCCCCTGCCCAGGCAGGAAACCCTACACCATTTCAGACAAATGGTTATCCAACATTTTCTTAAAAATTTCCAGTGTTGGAGCATTCACAACTTCTGCAGGCAAGTTGTTCCACTGATTAATTGTTCTAACTGTCAGGAAATTTCTCCTTAGTTCTAAGTTGCTTCTTTCCTTGATCAGTTTCCACCCATTGCTTCTTGTCCTGCCCTCAGGTGCTTTGGAGAATAGCTTGACTCCTTCTTCTTTGTGGCAGCCCCTGAGATATTGGAAGACTGCTATCATGTCTCCCCTAGTCCTTCTTTTCATTAAACTAGCCATACCCAGTTCCAGCAACCGTTCTTGATATGTTTTAGTCTCCAGTCCCCTAATCATCTTAGTTGCTCTTCTCTGCACTCCAGGTGTGGTCTTACTGAGGCCTTATAAATTGGTATTAACCCTTCACGTGATCTTGATTCCATCCCTCCAAGAAGAGACTGGACCGCCATTGGTTTGAAATGGTATAGGGATTCCTCCTTGAGCAAAGGGTTGGACTAGAAGACCTCCAAGGTCCCATCCAGCTCTTATTCTGTTATACCTGGCTCTACTGATCATGTGACAATCCCTGAACAACAAGTTTATACAATACCCACTTTTGGACTCCAGTGTTGAGTAGATGTATGTCTTTCTCTTGGCCTTCTTCCATAGCAGCACAGAGAACAATAACTTGGAATTCCCGAGACATTTTCCTAGCCTGCCGCCCTTGACACACATCGGGCTACAGCAGGGGGTCTGCAGCCTTAAACACTCAAAAGAGCCATTTGGACCCGTTTCCCACAGAAAAGAAAACACCGGCAGCCACAAAACCCTTCCCGTGCCTGACTTATTCCTTGAGCGGCCCCAGAACTAGCATATGTAGTTCTGTTTTCTTCCGAAACTTTTCTTTTCTTGGATTTATCCATGGTTGGCCTACCGGGGGTTGAAAAGCTCAAGAAATCGCGTGCCGGCGGGTGTTGCGCGTTGGCGGTTGTGATGCATATTTTGAGTGACGGAGCCGCATGCGGCTCCAGAGCCACAGGTTGCCGACCCCTGGGCTACAGTATAGACTCTTAACTAAACCCCAGTCACTATGACCAAAGCTTTGGGGGAATAAGTTCCACGAGAAGCTGTGGGGATTATATAGCTGAGTAAATATGTATAGGAGCTGTCACATGGGTATATCATTGTCCTTGATTTTTCCCCTTCTCCCCCGCCCCGTCCCATTTGGCCGGGATTGTTAAATGAAGCAGACTGCTACGTGAGTGAATGCCGAGCGATGATTCTTTGACATCTATCAGGTTGCTTGCGAGAAGGATTCATCTTTCTAACGTGTCCTTTTTAGAGTAGATTGGATGGGAACCGGGAGCAGGCCCTGGAGAGAGAGAGAGAGAGAGAGACGGAACAGGCATTCAACATATGTACCCTATTGAAAAATAATAAAAGGAAAATGACTTTGTCATTACCTAACATTGGTTTGTCTGGATATAGGCTTCCTTCCCCCCACCTCTCTCTCTCCCCACCCTCCGCCCATTGGGCTCCTTTATTGTTTTGATCATAAATAATACCTGCAGTTTAGCTTTTCAGGTGGCCCTCACCTCCTTCCCTGCCACATTTTACTACCTTGTAATATTAAACCAGGTATCCAAGCCCAGTTGCTGCATACCTTTTTAAAAAAAAAAAAAAAAATTGCTCCATGTCAAATATTCAAGGAATTTCTAGCGAACGCTCAGCATTTTGAACCGAAGAAAGATACTGCTGGATGAATCCAAAGGCCGACCTCGGTCAACTTCTCACGTGCGGTACCTTGCTCAATTATAGGACCAGTGAGTCGGATCTTGGAGTCCTAGTGGACAATTATTTAGATAGGAGCCAGCCGTGTGCAGCAGCTGCCAAAAAAGCCAACACAGTACTGGGCTGCATAAATGGAGGGATAGAATCAAGATCACGTGAAGTGTTGATACCATTTTATAAGGCCATGGTAAGGCCACACTTGGAATATTGCATCCAGTTTTGGTCGCCACGATGTAAAAAATATGTTGAGACTCTAGAAAGAGTGCAGAGAAGAGCAACAAAGATGATTAGGGGACTGGAGGCTAAAACATATGAAGAACAGTTGCAGGAACTGGGCATGTCTAGTTTAATGAAAAGAAGGACGGAGGGATAGGGAGGAAGTAGGGAGGAGGGGGCGAAAGGAAGGGGAAGTAGAGAAGGAGTAGGAGAGGGGAGAAGAAAGTAGGTAGGATGAAAGAAGGGAGGAAGAGGAGTGAGAAGGAGAAGAAAGGATTGCTGTGAAAAGGAAAAGATGAAATGGAAGAAAGGCAACCCCGAATATATTTGAATATATTAGGATAAAAATTGAAAGAGTTAAAGAATGAAAGAGAATGAATATTAATAAAAATGGAGAAATTAGAACTTGAGGGCGAAAGATGTGACTTAGTGAAATGAGCAAGGAAATATTAAGATATGGATAAAAATTATGAAAAAAGAATATTCTGGCAAAAAATGGTAACTAAGTAAAATATATTTGAATATATTAAATTGTATAAGATATGATATGGCCAATACTCTGTTCATAAACTATGTATGTGTTTAGGGGGGAGGAATTAAAAAACCAATAAAACTTGTTTAAAAAGAAAAGAAAAGAAGGACTAGGGGAGACATGATAGCAGCGTTCTCAGGGGTTGCCCCAAAGAAGAGGGAGTCAAGCTATTCTCCAAAGCACCTGAGAGTAGAACAAGAAGCAATGGGTGGAAACTAATGAAGGAGAGAAGCAACTTAGAACTTAGGAGAAATTTCCTGATAGTGAGAACAATTAATCAGTGGAACAACTTGCCTCCAGAAATTGTGAATGCTCCAACACTGGAAGCTTTTAAGAAGATGTTGGATAACCATTCGTCTGAAGTGGTGTAGGGTTTCCTGCCTGTGCAGGGGGTTGGACTAGAAGACCTCCAAGGTCCCTTCCAGTTCTGTGATTCTATATGTCTTATGATGCCAAGGCAATTCTTCCAAAATCCATGAAGACCATGGCTGAAGAACTGGAGTTGAGAGGCTGCTGTATAGGACATGCCATTCCCATTCGCTCGTGTGGCTAATCAGCGTTGATGTATTATTTAGTTAGTTAGTTAATTTGTCGATCATGTACTAGATAAGAGGTATAAGTATAAACATGGACATGAGCATAGGATATGAGTAGAAATAAATGGGGACAGTAGAACAGGGATGGAAAGCATGCTGGAGCGCTTATGCACACCCCCTTTACGGACCTCTTAGAAATGGGGTGAGGTCCACGGTAGACAGTTTAAGGTTGAAGCTGTGGGGGTTTGGGGATGTAACAACAGAATCAGGTGGAGCATTCCAGGCATTGATCACTCGGTTGCTGAAGTCGTATTTTCTGCAGTCGAGTTTGGAGTACTTTACTTTGAGTTTGTATCGATTGTTTGCCCTTGTATTGTTGAGATTGAAGCTGAAGTAGTCATTGACAGATAGGATGTTGTAGCAGATGATTTTGTGTATTACACTTAGGTCAGACCATAGGCAGTGTAGTTCCAGATTGTCAAGCCCGGTAGCGTAAGGGATTCTGTTGAGAGCAGAGGAGCGAAGGACTCTTCTCGTGAAATACCTCTGGACCTGTTCGATGGTATTAATGTCAGATATAAAGTGTGGATTCCAGGTAGACAAGCTGTATTCAAGAATTGGTCCGGCAAAGGTTTTGTATGCCCTAGTTAGCAGTACAATGTTACTGGAGAAGAAGCTTTGCAAGGTTAGGTTAACAACTCTTAAGATGATACCATCTTGGCTCAGACTAGTAGGCTCTTCACCATATTGGACACCACGGAGAGGATGAAAGATGGCTTATTTGATGCGATCTTGGGTCTGTTGATAAAAGAAATGTAATTTTGTCATCTCAGGAGAAAGAGAAGGAAGAATCCAGATTTCTCTGCAGAGAAACAGTGGCAATGCAGAGCCTTTTTCCTAGTGGGGGTGTCTTTCCTGTTAGCTTTCTTCTCACTTCCGACTCAACGGGGTGCCCTTGAGCAATGCCACATGTTGCTTTCTGAATGTGGGAGTACCACAATCAACTGGGAGCATGTTGTTGTGACCCAGACCCAAATAGGTAGTAATAAACTTAGTCCACGGAAAAACAAACTTTATTCGAACTGCTGGGAATTACTTCATTCCCAGCGTCGTTCAACTCAAAGTAAAACAAATGCCTCCCAACACAAATTCCTCAGTTATCTAACAAACCTTAGTCCAATTAGGCAAACTGCCAAAGGCCCTTCCACAAAAACAAAGATGTACATGAAGCAGAAGACGCATCTACAATGTTGTTTTCCGGCAAAGCTGAAACACTAGTGCTGGTCTGTTTTAAGTCGTATGGGAGAGGCCAATCATCTCTTGGCCCTACTCCTGAGTTGTCCTCTCTGCTTGAGCTGCTTCTGGTAGCTCTTCTCATGCGTGCATTAGGAACAGGCCGCTCCTGTTCCTCTGCCTCACTACTATCAGCCTCTGGAGGCTCTGGAGTCCGCACCTCACTTCCCGATGGCCCTGGCCTCACCTCAGCCTCATCGCTGTCCGACTCCGTTGCCAGCTCCGCAGGCTGCTGGCGGACCATGACACGTGCCAGTTGCGCCGGGCCAGGCGAGGCCCCTTTTAACAAGTGATTAGAAAGAATTATATTGACACTCAAATGAGCAAAAGACTTGAGGGGCAGGGGATGGACATGCGAAGGAAGCTGTCAAAGAGCCCAGCAAAGGAGCAACTGAGCCAGCATCGTAAACGACGTCTTAAGAGAGACGGTCATAAGCCTGCGGAATGGCAGGGTTAGCAGTAACAGAGTTGGAAGGGGCCTTGGAGGTCATCTAGTCCAAGCCCCTACTCACGCGGGAGACTTGTACTAGGGGATTCGAACTGCCGACCTTTTCTGATCGACAAGCTCCCGAAGGACCTAAGTGTAACTCAAGAGGCAGTGCCATAACACAAACTCTTCAATACAGGTGGTCCTCGACTTAACAACCATTCATTTAGAGACCATTCAAAGTACCGGAACCAGTACTGGTAAAGACTTATGGTCTTTTTTTCTCCCCCCCTCCACCCCCCGCACTTATGGCCATTGCTATTGCATCCCCCACAGTCAACGGGTTCAGAAATTCAGATGCTTGGCAACTGACTCATATTTGTGACCGTCTCAGTGGCCCCGGGGTCAACTGATCCTGTTTTGCGACCTTCTGACGAGCAAAGTCAACGGGCAAAATCAGATTCACTTAACAACCTTGTTACTAACTTATTAACTTAACATATCTTGTGATTAACAACGCCGCTTAAAAACCGTGGCAAGAAAAGTCATAAAAAGTGGGGGGCAAAATCCACTTAACAAATCCCTTCACTTAACAACAGAAATTTTGTTCTCCATTGTGGGTCTTACGTTGAGAACTATCTGTATATCCTTTATATTACAGCCAAGCAGTGGTGAAATGTAAAATTTGTTACTACCGGTTCTGTGGGTGTGGCTTGGGGGGGGCGGAGTAATGTGACTGGGTGGGCATGGTCAACTTTTTTTTAACTTTTAAAAGCATTTTTTTTACAACCTCTTCAGCTGAAGGGATTGTAGAAAAAATGCTTTTAAAAGGCTCTGACGATCCCAGCCGAGCCCTGCGGTCATCAGAGGCTTTTTTTTTTTTTACTTTTAAAAGCATTTTTTCGGCCGAAGAAAAAAATGCTTTTAAAAGTAAAAAAAAAGAAAACCTCTGATGATCGCACGGCTCAGCTGGGCATGGGGGAGTCGGAGGGCAGGGATTTTTGCTACCGGTTCTCCGAACCACCCGCCGCCATTGCTACCGGATCAAGTGATCCGGTCCGAACCGGGAGCATTTCACCCCTATTCCACTATTTTGAGCCAGTGGTTTTGAATGGGGACTCTGCGCGCTTTCATTTTTCAAATTTTTATTTCGGTGAACTGCCCTTAGGAGGGCAATCTCCCCAGCGGAAGGGCAAAGGGCCGGGGTTTGATTAAAAAGCAAACAAAACTAACGCAGCTCTTCAAAAGGAGTTTGAGGGAGAAATTTTGTATTGGGAATCTTCGTTCCATTGGCACCGCTGGAATTTCTATCCATTTTCAGCAGCTCTGCTAGGGTATGTGTGTGTATCTGTGGAGGGAAAGTTAGCTTTCCATGTAAATATTTGCCTGATTAAGACTTTTTCTTTTTCTTTTTTTTCTTTTAATAATGTGTAACCCAAGAGCAAAAGTTTCATGTGAGAAAATGGCACTTGGCAAACAGTAGTTCTCTGATATGCTCTAATTGCTTTTGGTAAACTGACAATAAGAAGAGCGGGGGGGCAAATGAAAGCAGATATGACAGCATTTAAGGCTGAAGAGAGGCTGTTGCTTCTGAGCAGTTCATTTATTTGGGTTGTATTTTTTTCCCAGGGAAAGGAAGAATTACGAGAGAAATTCAATGTGGTGTTCAAATGTAGCAAGCGATCAGCGTGTTTCCTCTTGTTCTCATCTCGTTAAGTACATTAACATATTTGCTCAAAATAAGTCACACGGTGTTTAATAAAGGCCTTAGACATGCAGACCTATCCTTGCTCCTAGTTCTGCTGGCTCAGGAGGCTTGGATAGAGAAGGGAGGTATTCCCACGAAAAAGTTCTGCAGAGATAAAAAAGCAGAAGAACTGACTTAAGACCTCAACACGCCACATTCAGGGCCGACGTCTCTTAAGCTCAAAGCTCCTTTGAAGCCACATGGACTTCCGGTTTATTACCCTCACTCACCTATTTTTTAAGAAAAGTATAGGGCAGTGATGGCTAACCTTTTCGGCACCGAGTGCCCACAGTGCGCGTGTGTGCAAATGCGCATGCACACCCATAATGCAATGCACGAGTGACACCCCCCCGTGTGCCCCACCCCGAGGGCATGCACCTCCCGCATGCGCAGCAGAGACCTGAAAACCAGCTGGCCGGCGGGAGGTGAGCACGCATGCGCAGAACTGAGCTGCAGCGACGGCTCGCGTGCCTGTGGAGAGGGCTCTTCGTGGCACCTGTGGCACGCGTTCCATAAGTTCGCCATCACAGGTATAGGGGAAAGTCAACAGCCTTTCTTCCTAAACGGTAGGTTATCTGTCTTTTTTCGCTACCCATCTTAAATCCGCAGGGAACTGACAAGGATAGATTTTGGATTGAAACGTGATCAAGTATGATGTGACTGTGCCACCCTTCCCCTTTTCATTAAGAATTCGACAAGTCGTATCGATTTAAAACCCGAGAAATCCTAGGCTTAGAAAACTTGGAACTCTGTCGCCTTCGACAAAACCTCACAGAATCATCTATTATAATGTCCTTCCTGTTAAAGACTACTTCAGCTTCAATTGCAATAATACTAGAGCAACTAATAGATTTAAACTTAATGTCAACCGCTTTAATCTAGATTGCAGAAAATATGACTTCTGTAACAGAATCATCAGTGCTTGGAATACTTTACGTGACTCTGTGGTCTCTTCTCATAATCCTAAAAGCTTTAACCAAAAACTTTCTACTATTGACCTCACCCCATTCCTAAGAGGACCATAAGGGGTGTGCATAAGCGCACAAGCGTGCCTACCGTTCCTGTCCTATTGTTTTTCTTTTCTTCTTCCTATATATATATATATGCTTATACCTCCTTATATTTACTCATATATGTGTTTATATACTATATAATCTTTTTGTATGATACCTACATGTATTGTTGTGACAAAAATAAATAAATATTCCTGCTGGGGATTTTACCAGAAAATTATAATAAAGAAAATGTGTATTTGATTATTCATGTAATAACTGCAGCTAGAATTGTATTTGCCCAGAATTGGAAAGGGGAAGAGATTCCTACGGATGGAAATGTGAGTAAGAAAATATTAGAATGTGCAGAAATGAATAGATTAACGCTTGCAATTAAAGGAAAGGAGGAATCTGATTACTATAATATATGGGATTTATTTTATCAACGGTTAGAGGATAAATATGAAAGTCATGTATAATAAAGTTAAATAAGTTAAGAAGAGAAATGTTACGACAATAGATAGGTATGAAGTATTAGTATTAAAATAAGAGTAGATATAAACAGTGAATATGGTGGGAAGTTTTAACACAAAAAGTTTGTACCCAGACGACACACTGTCTAATGAATGATGGAATGTTTGTATTAAAAGAAAAAAATTAAAAAAGAAAAGAGTTTTGCGAGTCAATGAAAGAAGATTCTTATTGTGTTTTCTTCGTGTATTCCCTATAGTTGGGTGCTGAACCGCTGGGAAAGCAGAACCTGGTCTCACCCACCGTTTCCAGATGCTTGCTACAGGTGTTGGACAGCTCAGTTGGAACCAAAGGTTAGTGCTTTTGTGCCAAGATTTCGGACCTGTGGGGTATTCATTGAAAAAAAGGAAGGACAGAGCACCAGAGGGGCCTGTTTAGAGCTACTTATTAATTTATTATTTATTGCTCCATTTATCTAGTTACACAACACATGTGCGACTGCAAGTAATCTTATTGCTATGCCCTAAGCCCAGGAAAGTTTTCTTTTCATTCGAACTCTTTTCTCTTGTTTCTTCGGAATTACATTTTGGGGATTTCTACCTGGAAGAATAATAGTTTCTTGCTAGCAAAAATGTTTTTAACTTATGATAGAGAAGGCCTGCTGTTCTCCAACAGAACCCCTGCTTGGGGCGCAGAAGGTCTCTGGAAGGGCTGGGAAAGGCATGTGGGTAACAGTAACAAGAGTTGGAAGGGACCTTGGGGGTCATCTAGGGTCCAACCCCCTACTCACGCAGGATGTATTAGGGATCCGAACCACCGAACTGCCGACCTTTCTGACCGACAAGCTCAGCGTCTTAGCCACTGAGCCACGTAGTGATTCTTGGCTTTCAGCTGACGTACTTCACTGGTTCACCTGTGGATCATGACTTTATATTGGCGGAGCTCACCTGTAACATTATAAAAAAAAATTGAGAAAATAGTCCTCAGAAAGCATTGGTTTTAGGCCTGAAAAGTTGGGGAGGTTTTTTTTTCCCCTGAAGTGGGACTTGTTCAGGGGTGAAATGCTCCCGGTTCGGACCAGATCGCGCGATCCGGTAGCGATGGGGGTGGGTAGTTCGGAGAACCGGTAGCAAAAATCCCTGCACCGCCCCCCCACCGCCCACGCCTCGCTGTTCCTCTTCTCTGTCCCTGAAGCTCTCGGTGGTGATATAGCTGCAAACGGCCTTAAATTACTGCCGCGGCGCTTCAAAGGGCCGCACTACAGCTGATCAGCGCTCCCAAAAAAAGGCAATTAGTAGACCGGTGCCTCTATTTTTAAAAAAGGTTGACCGGTGCATTCCCAAAAAAAGGCAATTAGTAGACCGGTGCCTCTATTTTTAAAAAAGGTTGACCGGTGCGCTCCCAAGAAAAGGCAATTAGTAGACCGGTGCCTCTATTTTTAAAAAAGGTAGACCGCTGCGCTCCCAAGTTTTGTATATACTTTGTTTATTATTTTTATTATTTATTATTATTGGCCATGCCCAATCAGTCATCTGACCACAAAGCCATGCCCACCGGGTCACCTGGCCACCAAGCCACACCCACCAATTAAGCCACGCCCACAGAACCGGTAAGGAAAATTTTTAGATTTTACCCCTGGACTTGTTGCATAAGTAAAAGCTGATTTTATGGCTCTTGGCTTGTTGGTGATAAGGACAAGACGAACACTCTGTATTTCTGTAGGCCAAATTAACTTAGCCTAAAGTATGTTTTTAACTGTATAGAAATAGGAGGAGGTTCGGTTGTCCCCACCACCTAGAAAACACACACAAAGACACACAAACACACACACAACTGGTTTGTTTTCAAATAGACATTAAGGCCATGAGGCATTTAAGCAAAGACGTCCAAACTATCATAGTGGGAGCAGTGTTGGAAAGAGAAAAGAATAGGGTTTTTGGAAAGCCCGGTAACTTAACATCTGTGGGCAAACGAGGTGTATTACCTGAGGGCTAAAAAGTCATCTGTAAGGGTGCCAAGTCTTTGCAAACCAATTTCTTTGCAAACCAAATCCTGGCCAGAAAAAAAAGCAAAGCTACAGTTGGAAATGCCCAAGTCTGTCTTCTTCGAAGAGACCTTATGGCACCTGTGAAATGCCCGTGCTAAGTTTTATTTGGGTTTTTATTTATTTATTTTGCCAAGCACGTATTAGATAACAGATATCTAACAGATAACATAAACATGGATATTAATACAGGAAATGGGTACAAGTACATGGGGAGAGTAAGGCAGGGGTGGAAGTCACGCTGGTGCGCTTTATCCGCTCCCCCCTTACAGACCTTTTAGGAATGGGGTGAGCTCTATAGTAGACAATCTTAAGGTGAAAGTTTTGGGGGTTTAGGGAAAGAGACCATAGAGTCAGGTAGTGCATTCGCAGGCATCGTTGCTGAAGTTGCATTTTAGAGCAGTTTGCCTTAAGTTTGTCTCTATTGTGTACTGGTGGATTGTTGTGGTCGAAGCTGAAGTAGTCATTGACAGGTAGAACATTGTAGAACAGAACAGAATAGAATAGAATGGAATAGAATAGAATAGAATAGAATAGAATAGAATTCTTTATTGGCCAAGTGTGATTGGACACACAAGGAATTTGTCTTTGGTGCTTATGCTCTCAGTGTACATAAAAAGAAAAGATACATTCATCAAGAATCACAAGGTACAACACTTAATGATAGTCATGGAATGGAATGGAATGGAATGGAATGGAATAGAATAGAATAGAATAGAATAGAATAGAAAATATGGAAATAATGGAATGGAATGGAATGGAATGGAATAGAATAGAATAAAATAGAAAAGAAATAAGGAAGAGAATGGAATGGAAGAGAAGAGAAGGGAAGGGAAGAGAATAAGAGAAGAAAAGAAAAGAGAATTATAGAATAGAATAAGAAATCAGAATAGAATAGAATAGAATTCTCTATTGGCCAAATGTGATTGGACACACAAGGAATTTGTCTTTGGTGCTTATGCTCTCAGTGTACATAAAAAGACAAGATACATTCATCAAGAATCATAAAGTACAACACTTAATGATAGTCACAGGATATAAATAAACAATCAGGAAAGAATATCAATATACAAGCAACAAAGTTACAGTCATACAGTCATAAGTGGAAGGAGCCATTAAATAAAAATTTAGTTTTTTAAAAACATTAAATAAATAAAAACTTCAGTCTTCCCTTCGTAAAACAACTCAAAGAGGCGATTTGATGGCCGGAGAAACCTTTCTGGTGTATTGGACATCAGCCTGAAAGGTAGCAGCTGATCCCCAGGTGATCCACTGGAGCCATTTTGGGGGTTTATGCAGTGGGTTCAAATGCTGGGCAGAGAGAGAGCGACCGACCGACCCTTTCTCGCGCCATGACAAACTTCCAGGGTTGCATGGATCCAAACCAGAAGGCTCACCGTGAAAACTCTCTGTTAGCAGGTGATAAAAGGAGGCAGGTCATCCATCGCCTGGATTGCCGCTTGGCCAAAGAGATGGCAAAGCTCAGCCCGGTTATTTTGGGGGGGGGGGGAAGGATGCAGCTCAGAAGGGAAGCTTGGGTTTGTTTGGGCCGAAGGGAGAAATCGCCCGCAGGAGCCGAACCGAGGAGATGAGTAAAGAGAAGAAGGAAAGAGTTGGCAGAGTAGCTCATCTCCACTCCGGGTTTTACAGGCGCCTCTGCTTACCTAGGCTTCCCTGCCTTTGGGGAAATAAGTCCATTCCTTGCTTTTTTTTTTTTTTCTTTCTTCTTTCCCCTCCCGGTTTCCCTGCTCTCCTCTACTCGCGGAGAGAGAGGTGGTGGGGGGGCAGTTGGTGGCTGCAAAATCCATCCCGGGTTTTGCGAGCCGCCTGCCCCCCTGGTAGAAATTGGAAAATTCAATAATTAAAGCAAAATGGAGAGAGAGACGGAGTGGGGGGGGGGAGGAGAAAAAAAATCCCGGATCAGGGCAACTTAGATGGCGCATGCGCGCTCCGAAGCCTCCATCCCAAACACACACATTTCCCTGTACTTGGAAAGTCACCCAAAGCAGCTGAAGTGCAGGTAAGAGGCCGGTCCGGGGTCCTTCTTCCAGGGGAGGCTCCCAGAACCCTTCGGCCGGGCACTTTTTTCCCCCCCGGGCTTGTCCGGCGGCCGGGTGGCCGCTCTTTCCCCTTTCGTGCGCGCTTGGGCAAGGCAAAGGCAGGGCGAAGAAGAAGCGGCGCCTGGAGCGCGAGGGGCATTGGAGGCGCCCCGGTGGGGCTGTGGGGGGGGGGAAGAGTCCGGGGCTGCAAGAGGGGAGGAGAAGGAGGAAGCAGGGGTGGGGGGCGTGCGCGCGCAGGGTGGGGGCTCGCACCGGCATCCAGAGGCAAGCGGCTGGCCCGGGGCAAAGGGGTGCGCGTGACTTGGCGCTGCGTAGATCCCGGGGAACCGGGGATGGGGTGGTGGTGGTGGTAGTAGTGGTGGAGGGGGGGGGTGCTTTGCTTTTGACCGAGGCAAAGGATCGCCCGAGGCAAAGGATCCGAGGCGCCCGGAGAAGCGCGGGGTTTTGCGCGCTGGCGAAGTGGCCCCTCTCGCCGCTTCGGATTGCTTCGCGGAGAGTTGGCGTGGGAAGCGCTGCCGCGGGCGCGCTCCCTTCGCGTCGCCCCCTTCCTTGCTCGGAGGGCGAGAAAGGATGCAGGTGGTTCCTCTTCTTCTTCTTCTCCTTCTCCTCCTCCTCTTTCTCCTTCTCCTCCTCTTTCTCCTTCTCCTCCTCCTTCTCTTCCTTCTTCTTCTCCTTCTTCTCCTTCTCCTTCTTCTCCTTCTCCTCCTTCTCTTTCTTCTCCTTCTCCTTCTCCTCCTTCTTCTCCTTCTCCTCCTCCTCCTCCTCCTTCTCCTTCTTCTCCTCCTCCTCCTCCTCCTTCTTCCTCGTCCAGAGGGTGGGAACGAGATGACGGCCGCTTCCAGGGACTTGGCTCAACTCGAGCTGGGTTGGGAGAAGCGCGCACGGTGGGCAAAAGCGCCGCCTTTTTTCCCCCCTCCTCCCCCACCCTCTCTCTCCTCTGGCTCCTTCCTTCTTCTCCTCCTCCTCCTCCTCCTTCTTCCTCGTCCAGAGGGTGGGAACGAGATGACGGCCGCTTCCAGGGACTTGGCTCAACTCGAGCTGGGTTGGGAGAAGCGCGCACGGTGGGCAAAAGCGCCGCTTTTTCTCCCCCCTCCTCCCCCACCCTCTCTCTCCTCTGGCTCCTTCGCTTCCCGGTTGCCCTGCCTCTGGAGAGCTCGCTCGTTCGTTCGCTCGCTCGCTCGGCCGGCCCGCCAGAACGCACGGAACTCGGGTCGGGCTTCACCGGCAAGACGCCCCGAGCCAATTTCCCCGGGAGTTTGCAAAGAGTGCAAAACGCTGGGGAAGAGGAGGAGGAGGAGGTGGAGATGGTGAAGAAGAAGAGGAGGAGGAGGGTCGGGATGGGGGTAGGCTTGACAGGCAGGCAAAGCTCTCCCGCTCGGGCTGGATTCGGGACCTGCCCGAGTTGGAAAGTCCGCTTTGGCACTTCTTCTCCTCCGCTGCTACCGTATTGCCCAAAGAAAGTTTGGCGGGGTCCGGGCGAGGCGAGGCTGGGTCGGTGGGTGCCCCGTATGCTTACAAACTAGCAGGATTGTTGTCGGAGCTTCTTCTTTCTCTCTCTCTCTCTCTCTCCGCTATGCCTGACCGGCTTTCAAACTTTTGCCAAAGTAGCCGCCGCCAGTTTGGAGAGGAGACCCCCACGTAGCTTTGGGGGGGCTTTTGAAAGAGAGAGAGAGAGAGAGAGAGAGAGAGAGAAGCGTGCGGGGTCCGGAGCGCCAGGTAGCTTCGGGACGAGTGTCGGCCGCCGTTGCAGCTGGGCGAAGCTCACCGTTGGCTTCGTTGCTCGCTTGTTTTTTTTGGGACGGGGGGGCTCTCTTTGAACTTTCTCCACTTTCGGTGCGTGAAAGTGATCGGGACCCTTTGAAGTGGCGATTGCTTGTATACCCAGTTGCATTTGGAAAGAGAGGCAACTGATCGGGGGGTTCCCCTCCTCTCCCCTCCCCTCCCGTTTCCTTTCCCCTTTTTCTCCCCCCCCCCTTTTTAAAAAAATCTCCTCCTTGGAGTAAGGCTAGAAATAAGGGACCTCCGGCTTGGCAGGCGGAAGAGAGGAGGGCAGGAGCCAGGCTTGGTGTGCCTGCCCGTTGGTATCGGGTCAGGGGCGGGTGCTTGGCTCCGCATAGGGGTGGAGTTGGGAAGGCTTGTGGGGGGGGGGAGACTCTGGGATGAGTGGGATTTTAATGAAGGTTCCTCTCCTTCTTTGGCTGCTCCCAGGACAAGAGAACAGGTGTTCAGCTGTCAGTCAAAATCCCAGCCTTCTGCAAGGAAGCTGACAGCTGGAGTGGGTATAGTGCTGTGGTTTTTTTTTCTTTTAGTAATAATAATAATAACAACAACAATAATAGGAAAGAAGAAACTTTTGGAGAATGGCAAAAAGTAAAAAAAAAAAGAGAGAGAGAAATCATTGGGCTTAGAGTGTGTGCATTCATAGGCAAGAGGGAGATTTGGATGTGAGAAGCGCCAATTCCCAGATCCGTCCCTTTAAACGCACAGGGCTTTCCTCAAACTGGAAGACGGACTACAGTTCTCATCATCCTTTAACAGCGGGGTTAGGAGGCGGAATGGTGGGAAATGAAAGGTGACCCTGTTCCAGGCAGACCGGAAGGAATTGGGTTGGGGAGGGTGGGGAGAATCTTGATTCCTGGGGAAAAAGAGACCACCTCTTCTTCTCTCTCTCTCTCTCTCCTATGCCTGACCGGCTTTCAAACTTTTGCCAAAGTAGCCGCCGCCAGTTTGGAGAGGAGACCCCCACGTAGCTTTGGGGGGGCTTTTGAAAGAGAGAGAGAGAGAGAGAGAGAGAGAGAGAGAGAAGCGTGCGGGGTCCGGAGCGCCAGGTAGCTTCGGGACGAGTGTCGGCCGCCGTTGCAGCTGGGCGAAGCTCACCGTTGGCTTCGTTGCTCGCTTGTTTTTTTTGGGACGGGGGGGCTCTCTTTGAACTTTCTCCACTTTCGGTGCGTGAAAGTGATCGGGACCCTTTGAAGTGGCGATTGCTTGTATACCCAGTTGCATTTGGAAAGAGAGGCAACTGATCGGGGGTTCCCTCCTCCCTCCCTCCTGTTTCCTTTCCTTTTCTCCCCTTTTTAAAAAAATCTCCTCCTTGGAGTAAGGCTAGAAATAAGGGACCTCCGGCTTGGCAGGCGGAAGAGAGGAGGGCAGGAGCCAGGCTTGGTGTGCCTGCCCGTTGGTATCGGGTCAGGGGCGGGTGCTTGGCTCCGCATAGGGGTGGAGTTGGGAAGGCTTGTGGGGGGGGGGAGACTCTGGGATGAGTGGGATTTTAATGAAGGTTCCTCTCCTTCTTTGGCTGCTCCCAGGACAAGAGAACAGGTGTTCAGCTGTCAGTCAAAATCCCAGCCTTCTGCAAGGAAGCTGACAGCTGGAGTGGGTATAGTGCTGTGGTTTTTTTTTCTTTTAGTAATAATAATAATAACAACAACAATAATAGGAAAGAAGAAACTTTTGGAGAATGGCAAAAAGTAAAAAAAAAAAGAGAGAGAGAAATCATTGGGCTTAGAGTGTGTGCATTCATAGGCAAGAGGGAGATTTGGATGTGAGAAGCGCCAATTCCCAGATCCGTCCCTTTAAACGCACAGGGCTTTCCTCAAACTGGAAGACGGACTACAGTTCTCATCATCCTTTAACAGCGGGGTTAGGAGGCGGAATGGTGGGAAATGAAAGGTGACCCTGTTCCAGGCAGACCGGAAGGAATTGGGTTGGGGAGGGTGGGGAGAATCTTGATTCCTGGGGAAAAAGAGACCACCTCTTCTTCTCTGAAATTAACAACTGTATGTTTACCCTTTTCCTTCAGTGTGAAACATCCACCTTCCCTCTTTCTACCTTACTGTCATTCCATATAAAAAAAACAACGGCACTGGATTGGAAGGAGAAGAGGAATAGTTTGATATGGCCTGCGTATAAAATTATGCATGAATGTATAAAACCTTTTTTTTTTTCCCCTGGAGGGGTTGGGGGGGTTGAGTTGGTTCGGCTAGAAAGAATGTTGATGCGTTCTCACAATACAAAAGGCGAGTGTTTTGTGTCCATATGGCAAATGTTCACCCCACGC